>NC_084795.1:196284213-196890046 GCF_963169125.1 Humulus lupulus
TGATAAGAATGTGCTTGCAAAGTCCCAAAAATGAAGGATTTTAGGGAAAGTACGGTCGGAAGCATTGGAAGAAGAAGTAGCTCGCTTACTTAAATGCAGATTTATCAGGGAAGCAAAATATCCAATCTGGGTTGCTAACCCCGTTCTAGTCCCGAAGCCAAATAGGAAGTGGAGAACTTGCATTGATTTTTCCGATCTCAACAAAGCTTGTCCTAAGGACTGTTTCCCATTACCAAGAATTGATCAGTTGGTAGATGCCATGGTCGGTCACGAGCTCATGTCTTTCATGGACGTGTATTCTGGATATAACCAGATCACGATGAACCCTACAGACCAAGAGCATACCAGCTTCATGATAGAGCATAATGTATACTGGTACAAAGTTATGCCATTCTGGCTTAAGAATTCCAGTGCTACGTACTAGCGATTAGTCAAAAAAATGTTCACTAACCAGATCGGGAGAAACATGGAGGTGTATGTTGATGATATGCTCGTTAAATCAAAGACTGCCAATAACCATGTATCTGACCTAGAAGAATGTTTTGGCGTACTAAGGAGGTATGACATGAAGTTAAATCCCCAGAAGTGCACTTTCAGAGTTTCGTCGGGAAAGTTTCTGGGGTTTATAGTAAACACAAGGGGGATAGAGGAAAATCTAGAGAAAATCATATCGTTATTGGAAATGCCTTCACCTAGGTCATGTAAGGAAGTACAAAGTTTAACTGGAAAGGTGGCGGCCTTAAACCACTTTGTTTCAAAATCCACTGACAAGTGTCTTCACTTTTAAACAAGATGTTCGAGTGGACAGAAGAATGCGAACATGCATTTCACGACCTAAAAGCTCATCTGGCTGAACCACCCGTACTATCAAAATCGGCATCTAGGGAATGTCTATTTTTATATCTGGCCGTGACGGAAAATGCAGTTAGTGCTATGTTAGTTTAAGAAGAAAATCTGGCACAAAAACCAATGTATTGTGTAAGTAAAAGACTTCTCGAAGCTAAGTCTCGGTATCCATTAATAGAAAAGCTCAGGTTCTGTCTTATTTTGGCTTCAAGAAAGTTCATACCATATTTCCAGTCCCATACTATCCACGTCTTGACCGACCAACCTTTAAGGCATGTTTTGCAAAAACCTGAAATGTTGAGACGTCTACTAAAATGGGCCATCAAACTCAGCCAATTCAAAATATTATATATGCCACATATAGCAATCAAGAGTCAAGCCCTCGCTGATTTTGTAGCCGAGTGCACAGGTTTTCAGGACGAACCGATAGGGGAACCGGTGCAGGAATTTTGGAAAATCTTTGTTGACAGATCCTCTAATGAAAACAGATCGGGAGCTGAGATCATTTTCATCTCACCTGAAGGGCGTCGATTCCATACAACTCTCAGGTTCGGATTTAAAGCATCCAACAACAAAGCCGAATATGAGGCCTTATTGGCAGGGCTAAGAGGTGCAAAAGAGTTAAAAGCAAATGCGATCCAATGTTATAGTGATTCTCAGCTCATAGTCAATCAGATATTGGGAGAATATCAAGCTTGTGGTATCCAAATGGAAGCCTACTTAGCCAAGGTTAAGGGCAAGTTGTCTAAATTTGAGTTTAGCTCCGTTGAACAAGTACCCCACTAGCAGAATTCCAATGTTGATGCTCTGGCTTGACTTGCTACCACCAAAGAGGCAGATACACTGAATGTAGTTCTAGTGGAATTCTTGGAAAGCCCGAGCATAATAGCAGAAATGGTTGAGGCCAGAATGATTGACATAAAACTGACCTAGATGACCCTCGTAGTGGAGTATCTCACAACCAAAAAGTTACTTGATGATTGAAAGTGCGCAAGAAAGCTGCTTTCTGCGATATGTTATGGTTGAAGGGATTCTATATCGACGAGGACATTCGTTACCTCTCCTACAGTGTGTTCTGCCCGAGGAAGCGCAAACAATCTTGCAAGAAATAAACAAAGGCTTTTGTGGAGACGATGCTGGGGGGCAAAACCTGGCTTTGAAGGTACAGAGACAGGGCTATTTTTGGCCCACGCTGACAAAGGACTCAATCTCGTAGATGCAAAAATGTGACAAATGCCAACGCTTCGCCATAGTTGCTCGAGTTGCTCCTGTCGAGTTAACCATGATCTCATCCCCTTGGCCGTTTTCAGTATGAGGAATTGACTTGATTGGTTCTTTGCCAACAAGAAAATGAAGAGTTCGTTATGCTGTTGTCGCCATCGATTATTCACGAAGTGGGTGGAGGCTGAAACTCTGGTAGCCATCACCTCGAAGAGAGTTCTGGATTTTGTCATAAAGAATATCATATGTCAATTTAGGCTCCCGTAAAAGGTCGTGTCTGACAACAAAACTCAGTTCGATAGTGATCTTTTCACAAAATTTTGTGAAAAATATGGCATATCCAAGAGTTTTTCATCGGTAGCATACTGCAGGCTAATGGACAGGTCGAGGTCGTGAATAAGACCATAAATGCGAGCTTAAAGAAGTGATTAGATGAGGCCAAAGGATTATGGCCTGAGCAGCTCCCGTAAGTACTCTGGGCCTATAGAACCTCACATCAAACCTCCACGGGCCCTACCCCTTTTTCTCTAACCTTTGGAAGTGAAGTTATGCTCTCGATTGAGGTGCTGGTGATGACCCACAGACAGAAGACCTTTGATCAAGATCAGAACCTCGAGCTACTTAGCGCATCCCTTGATCTAATCAAGAAAAAATGAGACGCGTCACAATTATCAGCAGAAAATCATTCGTTACTTCAAATCAAAGGTAAAAGGACACAGACTCAGACTAGGTGATTTGGTTCTCTGAAGGGTGTTTTTGGCAAGTAAAGATCCCAAGGATGGTGTGTTACGACCAAACTAGGAAGGACCATACCGGATCGTGGAGATCTTGCACGAAGGGACCTTCAAGCTAGCCTGGTTAAGTGGAGAAATAGTTCCACGGACCTAGAATGCCCTACACCTCAAAAAGCACTATCAATAACTTTGTTGTCTTTAATGTTTTTGGGATTATGGTTTATTTAAGGTTTGTCTATAAAAGTCATTTCATTTTAATAACAATTGGATTATTACGTACTCAATTTTATCATTTTATTATCGCGGGCTCACTTTGTAAAAGCAACCTAGAACATTTATAAGTTTTGGTTTCTTGGAGGGCACATAACCGAAGAGAGCTTTTAAAAGAGTTCAATGTATTCAGATGAAATCTGAAACTTAGAGTTTGGAAAATTTGATTACTCAACGGCTTTTTAAAGCTTGGATTTTCAAATTCTGAACACGAACTAAGATTGGGAAATTTCTAAAACAAAACCCTTGGATATAACCAGGTCCGAGGCCTAATTCCTAACAGGTACAATGCTATTAAGCAAACTAAAAACCTGGATATAAATAGGTATGAGGCTTGATCCCTAACATGTACAATGCTATTAAGCCCACTAAAACCCTTGGATACGACTAAGTCCAAGGCCTGATTCCTAACTGGTATAACGCAATTAGGCAGACAAAATCTTGGATACAACTAAGATATTGACTAAACTTTGATAGTCAAGCCATCAAAAATCTATCCCGATCTAAAGACAACCCCTAAGATTTTGAGTGTACAAGAATCCAAGAATTCACAAACATGAGAAAGTAATAGGCTAAGGGGAACACAAATAGATCAAAAGTTAAATATGTATTAAAAAACATGTAGTTATCTCGAGGAAAAAAAAATATCGATCTGAGCCCAAAGGCGATTGTTTTGGTTCCTAGGGACTTAGTTACAAAGCTTAAATAAAAGAAAGAAATCGTTGAGGTCTGCCGACTGCTCGGAGGAGGTCACTTCCTCTCCATCCACTTCAGCAGCATCAAAAGCCTCGACGGTCTTAGAGGGTTCTTGTGCGAATCGAATCTTGAATTTGGCAAGATAAGGTTCCAAAACCATAGCTAAAAAAACTGAAGTTCTCATCCTGGTTGAAAGCCCAGCATCGATAGAGCATCTCCTCCATTTGATTTGATGACTCCGCAATCTCTAACCTTGCCCTCTCGGCTTCCTCTTTGGCTTTGGCCTCGACCTCGTCAAGCTTCTTTTTTAGCCCCTTATTCTCGGCCTGCGGTTGCTCTAGGCGACGGCTCACTTCCACGACCTGATTCCTAGCAATCTGCTCGCCTTCCTGTGCAGATCGCTCGCTCTCTTGGGAGGAAACCAGGGCGGCTTTGGCGAACCGCTCGTTCTCTTGGGCAGTGCTCAGGGCAACTTGGAGCTCATCATTCCTAGCTCGAACCCAAGCAATTCTGCAGAGTTAAGCCAGGACAAATTGCAAAAGGAAAAGGCAAGTCAAGGTTAGTAAATACAAAAGGAGAAGGAAAGAAAACGAAATACTAGAAGAATGAGATGGGCTCATGGTGAGGTTCATGCCCATGGCGGACTCAAGGACATCTTCAGGAGTACACTCCTCCATGACCCTCAGATCCTTGACATTGGCCCTATATGCATGGCCCACCATATGGATTGCCATATCGTATACAATCCCTCGAAACACTTCAAGGATCCTTGCTAACTCAAGTCACTTTACTGGGATCTGAACGGAGGGAGCTTCGCCTTGAATCACTTGGGGAACTATAGGAGGTACATGTCGAGGGAGAGGAGGAGAAGCCTCGAGAACTGTGACTGTTGTCACCAGAGTTGGGGGCTGAGTCTGTTGTTGGTTTTCCCGGGTGGAGCTAGCATCTTTGTCTTTGACTGGAGACTTGGTGGAAGTTCCAGTCTTGGAGGCGTGTTTCTTTAGCAATCTAGGCCTCTTCACCACAGGCCCAACTCTGGCTCTGCTAGCCTTAAAGGCACCCCTTAGACCCGAGTCGTTTGGCAAGTCCATCTCTTCACTTGAAAAAGAACGAACAGAAGATTCAGATACACGGGATAATTAGTCAAAGTAATGAGAAGACAAAAACAAGAGCAAGAACCCTACCCTCCGAGCTAGGGGAGGAATCTACTATGATCAACTCGGAGTTATGGACTGGACTAGGTATAACCTCTAACTCTTGGACTACCGGAGGTGGGGGAGAGTCTAGAATTATTACATTCTAGGTCCTAAGGGGTTCAGGCTCTTCTTCCAAGCTAGACTCATCTACGTACTGCCTAAAACCAGGGGAGAATACATCCTGATGTAAGGAAGGCCATGTCCTACCATTTGTCCCATATTCCTAAAAAATGGAGGACCTAAAGTGGAGAGTGTTGTCAACCACAATGGTGCATCTGGGGTAGCTATGGTCATAGCATGTCACCAGATGATCCACACACTGAAGGAGTATTGTGTTTAGGTCTAGGTCAATAGGATGGCGACTAACGAGCTGATGGGGGTTGAAGTAAATTAGCCTAAATCTGGCAGCAACCCGGTCTAGTTCTCTATATGGGTTACCTTGGCCGAAGGTGCCGACTGCTGCCCCAGATGCAGCTCGCTCTGGATCAGGACCCTGATTATCTTCAGGAGCTCTCCTTTTGCGCACCAGCGGTGCCACGTCTTCTTCCTCTTCAGTGTCTTCAATGGGGGGCAAGACTTCTTCAGGAGGGGGGAGCTAGGGAAGAACGGGAAGTGGACCTCAGCTCCTGATAGCCAGCGTCTGGCCTTTGCTGATCAGGTTACAGGCCACCGTGGTAGCATCATTCACTACCTGACGAAAGTCCTTCTCCTTCGAAGGAAGATGAGACCACGTCTCGTATTGACCCCCAAGGGTCTTAGACCACTCTGTCATCTTGAATATAGTTGCACAAGGAACGAACTCAGTTAGAATGATTAAACAAAAAGAAATGAAAATGATAAGAGAGTTCACGAATAGAATTCATAAAGTTAGAGGACTTATGAGGACAGTAGAAGTATCGGTGATCGCAGTTCTTGAACCCATTTGACATAAAGAACTGGTCTTTATAGTCGTTTGGATAGTTGGGGAGGTTAATAACAGAGGTCGAGCTGGGGAAGCGAGTGAGGTAGTAAAAGTTGTCACCTTGTCCCTTCTAATCAGGACTGGCCTTGAGGCAGAATAAGTACATAATATATGTTGGGGTGGGGACCTCCCACTCATGCCTCAGAAACAGATATTTCATCCCTGCCAAAAGTCAATATGAGTTTGGGGGGAGCTGGAACGGAGCTAGTTCGACGTAGTAACATCCCAAATTTTCTAATAAGGCTTATGACCTTGATTAGTGTGCCAGGAGGGAATAATTGATTTAATTATGTTAATATGTGAATTTAATGATTATGTGATTAGAAATGCATGTTTATGTGAATTAAATATGCATGTGGGCCCCATTTGGCTATTAGGGGCATATTTGTAATTTGAACCCGTTAAGGGTATGATTTTGAGCTATGTGCAGTGTTTCTAACATGAGGAGATCCTGTTCCGCGATGTTAGCAGAGAGTCACGAATTTGGTGTTTAATTATGAGATTGTTATCTACTAGTAACTTGAGGTTGGTGTTGTTACTGAAATAATAAGTTAAAGGTGGCATTTTTGCAAAATGGTGAACGGACCTATATACCCTTGTGGGTTAGCCTAGAACTAAGTTAGAGGGAAGGGTAGTGTTTATCGAGTTTTTCGGAAACGAATACAAACAAAATAATAAAAAGATAAGAACTGTAGAAGTGCAGAAATATAAAGAGACAAATAGGTTGTTTACGTGGTTCAGGCGTTAACGAGCCCTAGTCCACGAGTCGATGTTATTATACTTGTAGAGAAGTACAGTAAAATGGCTGGTGTACAAGAACCTCACAAACTCACAGTGTTTCTCTCGAGTTCTCTAGAAGAAGACGAAGCTAGAGAGATTTTGGCAGATTTCTTGCTATGTAATGTGTTCTTCCCCCCCCCCCCCCTTCCTATTGCAAAATGAGGAGGTCTTTATAGCTAGAGTTTTGGATTAGGGTTTTACTCTGCCCCCATGAGTCTTAATTACACCAGCCATAAATAAGGGATACAATTACCGTAGTCGCCTGGCTACCAGGCTCTATGTGGGTATATTTACATGAAAGTATGGGGAATGCACAAAGGCAGCTGTCTTTTCCAGGCTGTCAACGGAACAGTAGGCGAAATGGTACTTTTAGGCGTGCTGGGATGTGTGCGGCCTCGACCTGTCGGGCGTGTCAGGCGGGATCCTGTGTCAGGTGGATATCATTCCAACTATGCCTCCTCCATGACTCGACCGCTTGGTCTTCTTCCGTGCGAGGCACGGAACTGTATCCGCGAAGGTAACCTGAAGAGCTTCTCCTGGAAGGACCTTCCCCGAAGGATATCCCTTCGGGAGTCCGGGAGAATTGATGGACTTCCGCGTCGCGGTTGCTTGAAAGAGTATGCTGGACACTAAACGGGAGAGGCGAAGCCTTTCTGTCCATCCACGAGCTCTGGTCACCTTTCGTGAAAGACTTTGATAATTCTGCTTCCCCGAGGCTATCCATCTAAACGCTATCCGGAAATCTGGATAACAGGTAGAATGGTCTTTTGGGTAGTAATTAGATAACCTTTGGCTGAAGGAAAGTCATACTCGTTCAACACTCTTCCATTCATACTCATTTAGTTCTTAGGAGCTCTAGAAGGAGAAAAACCAACAACAAGCTTGAGGATTATGGGTTTTGAGGAATCGGAAGTGAAGTTCAAGTTGTGGAAAGGGATTAGCAGCCATTCACACTTAGAAATCTCGAAATTTAAGAGGAGGTAAGAATTTCATTTATGTGGTTTAGGTCTTTTATGTTATTCTTGAGGAATGTGAAGTTGATGTCAGAATTTGGGTTTTGGGATGAAGTTTTGAGGAACTTAAGATTGGGAATTTGAGGATTGAAGCTTGGAGTGGTGTTAGAGGCAGCCTAGGGTCGAAATTCTGCTCTAAAGGTAAGGATTCCTTTAAGTTTTGAAAATTTTCTGGTTTGGTTTAATTTTTTGTAGAATTTTAAACCATTGATTGAAATTGAGGTTAGGTGTGAGTTTGGATTGGGTTTTGATGCATATATGTTGTGTATGTGGTGTTATATGGAGTATTGGGACCCTTTGGGACTTAGGAGCACTTGGGGCATGGCTTGGGTGAGTTTCAACTGGGGAAAAAATGGTGGAAAAATCCAGTTTTCCAGGTTCGCGTAAGAGCGTCACGGCACTATTCTTCCAAGCTGCGACGCTAAGATGAACTAGGGCAGGGGACCCTAGCTGGGTGCTGCAGTGCCTGTATGGCTGAGCCGCAGCGCTAGGCCATTTTTAGGGCCCTTAAATTTGTATTTTTAGGGCTTAGGCCCAGGGAGCTCGGGGACGATTTCACCACCCCATGTGGGGAAATTGGAGGCCCCGAGAGCACGAGATTGGTTCTGGGGTTCAATTATAAAATTGGATAGTAACGAGAGCGTTATTTGTGGTTTATGACTAGGTTACCGCTAGGACTCGGGAGAGGATCGTTCTCAAAAGTCATGGTTGCTTGCCGACAGCTAGCGCTCAAATTAAAGGTAAGTAAATTGTTGTACCCGTAGAGCAGGGTATGGCCCTATTGTTGTATTGCAGGGCGTAGCCCTATTGTTTGTATTGCAGGGTGTGGCCCTAATGTTTATGTTCAGTATATGTTTAAATATATGTTGATAATATGCTATGGGATGCATATTAGTGAATGAACAGCGAAGGCTAAGAACGGAAAGAAGTCGAGTACAACAAGGGGCCGGGTTCGGCGCTGAGCACACTAAGTGTAGGCCACTAGGGCGAGACCTTCTTAGGGTGCTAGAGCCACCCTCTCAGTGAAGACCGTGGACCCAGGGCCTGGTAAAGTGCCTGGGACAGCGTTGGCCGCTGTAACGCCCTGGATAGCCAAGACCGCTACACTGTGTACTTATAAAGGTACAGGACTTGCTAATCAAGTCATTTAGTGAAAAACGTGATACATAAACCACTAATGAACTAGGGTTAAAAGGTTTTGGTCTCAAAAGGGTACATTTCATATAACTAAACATTTTTACACATGGGATCCCAAATAGGAACAGCGTTCAAAAGTCAGTTTGCAAAATTTCCAAAGTTTAAACAATCATTAACCACTCTAAGGGCAAAATAGACATTTCTGATTCTCCTGTTCCTGTCTCCCTCTCAACCATGGCGGCTGAGTAGCTGATCATGTACATTCTGCTCTCAGAGCTCTCCAAATCAGGGTTGATCAAGCTTCCCCTTGCCTTTACCTGCACCACGAAGCACCCGTGGGCCAAGGCCCAGTAAGAAAACATATCATATTATATAACAAGCAATAATAACATTTGGATAACCCTTTAAGCATGTTCATACACTTAACATACCACATTAATCACAAAGCATGAAGATTCAACCAAAGAATCAGCTAATCATCACTCAACTATACAGCATAATAATCCACCAATCAATAATAACAAACAAATCACATAATAATCAGAGTCGACGCCTTAGGTCGCTCCCTCTGTTTACCCCACTGACTCCGGCCCGCTTAAACTAAGCTCGGTGCATAATAAGTTGTCCTCAGCTACCAGTGGCCGAGCCGTGCCTTGTGCGCTAGTGTAAACTTCGACACTCTTAGGCCGTTGGTTTACTGTTTACATGGCATAATACCATTGTAACGACCCGAATTTGCTAATCGGGCTTAAGGCCTTGATTAGTGTGCCTGGAGGGCAATAAGTGATTTATTATGCTTTAATGTGTTATGGGTGGATTAATGTGAATATATGATAGTGCATGTTTAGTGAATTAAATGTGCATGTGGGCCCCGACTGGGTATTGGGGGCGTGAATGTGATATATGTTATATATGTGAAATGTCTGTGCAGCACGGTCTGAGACAGTCCTGGGGAGCGGTTAGCCAGAGGGTCACAACAGGGTTGAGATTCCGACTCGGGGCGAGTCGAGGGGTAATTTGGGTACTAGGTGTTATGGGGTTATTGGGACATGGAAATAAATATTTGGAGATATATTTGAGGATAGAATGTCTAGGCGGGTATATTGAGGAATTTTACCATTTTGCCCTCGGCGACGTTTTGGTACCCCGAGCCTTGAGGTAACCCTTTAGATTTAAGTTAAATAAAACAAAAAGGGGGAATTAATTGGAAGCCTTGGGAAACCGACTTATACCTCTAGTTTCAGCTAAGGATAGAATCTCTCACTATTTTCACCTCTCTCTTTCACTCTCTAAGGAACAACTCAAGGGAAACTTGGAGAAAGCTAACTTAAGCAAGGATTTGGGCTGAGAAAACTCAGGAGCTTGAAGCTTGGGGAATTGAGGATCAACTTCAAGGATTGAGTTCAGCAAGAGGGTAAGTTTTAATTATAGGTTTATGCTTTAATTTGCTGCTGGTTTGTAAGAGTGCATGCTAGTTAAGTTTGATGTGTTCTTGAGTATTTTAGTTGGGATTTTGTAGTAGACTTTGATGGATTATGATGTTGCTACTGAGTTATTTCTGGGATGAAGTATGTGTTTAATATCTGGGTTAGATAGGTGAGTTTTGTTGGGATTAGCTTGAAGAAAAGGGAGGAAATTGATGAAGAATTCTGGGTTCAGCGGGGAGCGCCGCGGCCCTAGGAGGGGTGTGCCGCGGCCCGCATGCGCGCGCAGCCATGGGAGGCTGAGGGAATTCGAGCGCGCCACGGCGCTTGCGGGGCGCGCCGCGGCCCGCGTGGTGGTCAGTGGAGAGCTAACCTCTGTTTTGAGGCTAGCCACGGCTCTAGTGGGAGGGTCCGCGGCCCTTAGTGTCAGTGAGGATTTTAATGATATTTTTGACGTGGGAACTTAAAGGGAAAGGCTCGGGATGGATTTTATCATTCGGATTGGTAGAATTCAAGGTCCCGGAGGTTAGGGTTATGGTTTGAGGTTATTCATTGGATTAGAACTTGATGACTGAATATTGGTGATGTGTTGTGACTAGGGATTTCGACGAGGCTCCAGTTTGAGGACTGTGCTCGGGACATCGATGCTCGGAAAGCTCGGAACTCAGGTAAGAGAACCCTTGTTCCCATAGAGCTTGTATGCAGGGCTGAGCCCAAAGTGTTTGAATGAACTGATATGCAGGGCTAAGCCCAGTGTGATTGAACGAATTAATATGCAGGGTCGAGCCCAATATGTTAGAACTGTGGGGCGTAGCCCTTTATCTGATTATGTTAGAACTCTATGTATGCTTGTTATGCTTTGTGAATTATGATGTGAATGGTCGGCTTGGGTCGGGACCGGTGTAGACCGAGAACGGCGTTGGGCACAATGAGTGCAAGGCCGAGAACGATAAAGGGGCCGGAAGCAGCGCTAAGCACGTGGAGTGCGAGTTGCCAGGGCGAGTCCCCAGAAGGATACCTGGGATATCCTCACAGCATGGTCCGCAGACCCAGGGCTTGGTAAATGCCTGGGACGGCTAGGCCGTACGTGTTTAGCCATTGGTGGCATGTTTATATGTTCGATATATGTGATGCATATGTTATCTGCTTGTGGGTTCTCTGGTTGGGCTTCGGCTCACAGATGCTCTGTGGTGCAGGTAAAGGGTACAGAGGTGATCAACCAACCATGAGTACAGCAGGCGTGAGGCGGCGTGTACATGTTCGGCCAGCCTGGCCGCCACGGCCAGAGGTTTTTGGGAGATGCTTGTAAATAAACTCTGATTTTGTCGTCTAGTCAACTTAGTTTAATTAATATGTTGTAAACATTTCTAAACTGTATTTTGGGATCCCAAGTGTAAACCTTTTACGATTCTCTATGGAAATTAATATTTTTAAGGTTTTCTCTTTGTTTGTAGCTTAATTACACTGTTTGATCTAAAACCTCGATTAGCGAGATGAAAGCACGTTTTTAAACTCACTTAGTAACAGCTCTAAGGAAGTAGGGCGTTACAACCATCCTTTCAAAGCATACAAAATAGGGAACCCTTAGTCCCATTATAAATCCACAACCGGGTGCAGTTTTCTTACCTTTAGTTCCCAAGTGTACTGACTACGAGCGATACCTCTTGAGCACAATCTGATCCCCGAGCCCTAACTTAGTACCTAGTCACAACCAAGATAAGGGATGCCATCAATAATTGTAAAAGGGCTTCTAGATAAAGTTCTAGTCTCTGGAACATTGAATTCCACCAAACACGGTAGTAGATTCAATCCCGAGCACCCTAGGTAAAATTCCCATGCTTAAAGTCCCAAAATCCCTTAAGGGTTGCGGATCAAGCCACCCATGCTGTGGCGTAGCCCCCAAACAGAGCCCATCTAGGCTCAGAACCAGACACGGGCGGCGGCCCTACTCAGACCATGTCGCGGCCCGCCCTCCATCTCCAGCATCCATCAGCTTCAGAGGGTCGCGACTCACCAAGAACTATGCCACGGCTCGACCCCTTCGAACCCAGAAAAACCTCCATTTTTTACTCTCAAACCTCACTCAAACCCATCCAAAACTATCCCAATTCCACAACTCAATTATCACAAAGCTTCCAACACAATTCTAGCAACACAACCCAGCAAAAACTTAACCTAGAGACTCACCAAAACCTCACTTCAATCTCTGAAACTTAAAAAGCTTAAAAAATCAAAACCATTCATGGAAACACTTAAGTTCAACCATTAAACCATAAATTCGAGCTTACCTTCTTTGATGAACTAGCTTTCTAAAAGGTTTATGAGCTAACTCCTAAGTTTCAGCTTCAATCCAACCCTTCAATATCAAAATCCATAAACACCTCAAAAACCAGCCAAAAACACATAATTAATCACCATGCACAAATATTATAACTTACCTTATCTCTGATTGAACTCCTAATCTGAACACTGGTTTAATCCTCTAAAACTCCAGCTCAATCCACTGAATTCCAGCTGAGTTTTCCCCAAGTTTTCTGTAGTGTTCTTAGAGAGAGAAAGGGAGATAGAGGGAAGGTCGGATCCTTGGTTTCCACTGAGTTATGAGTTTCTATTTAGTCTATCCTTAGGTAATTAAGTTAATCTTGAGGCTCGAGGTACCGGAAACGTCCCCGAGGGCAAAATGGTAAAATTCCCCAGTATTCCCACCTAGACTTCCTAACCTCAAATATATCTCCAATTATTTATTTCCATCACCCGATAACCTAAATAACCATCCAATACTTAAAATACTCCTTGACTTACCCAAAGTCAAGTATTAAGCCCCGTTGTCACTTTCCCGCTAACTAGCTCCCTATAATCGCCTCAAGTCGCTTGCTGTAGATTTACCCACATAATAATGTGGTTCTCACAATTAAAGCATATAATCACATTTATATTCATATAAACTTACTAGCATGATTATCATATAATCATGCATTAAGTTAATAAATTCACACATAAACCAATTATGCCCTCCCAGCACACTAATTAAGGCCCTTAAGCCTTATTAGTGATTTTGGGTCGTTACAGCCGCTATTTGTTTAGCTCGTTGGCTATTTTGTTGTTCTCTGTGGATTGTTATATATGTTATTTGTTTTGTGTTGAGTTTTCTTGCTGGGCTTCGGCTCACGAGTGCTCTATGGTGCAGGTAAAGGCAAAAGGAAGGGTTAACCAACCATGAGTTCGGAGAGCGTGAAGCGACAGGTACATGTTCGGTACCTGGCTGCCACAGCCAGTGTTATTTTGGGGAAGATGTAATGTATTGGTTGTTTTGTCGCTTAGGCTAACCTTAATTATATTTTGGGATCCCAACTGTGCAACTTTTTAATAATTTCAATGAAAGTCCAAATTTTATAATTAATGTTATAAAACGAGTTTTGTTTCAGTTTAATCACATTTTTAACCTAAAACCTCAATTAGTGAGCTAATGACACATTTTTAACTCACTTAGTAATAACTCTAAGGAAGTAGGGCATTACAGACATAGTTTAGAAAATCTACAAAGTACTGATCTAATGGGAGGAAAGCACCTACCTTCAGGTGCTCATCACTCCAAGCCCCAAAGTCATCTTGCAGAGGGGCACAAGTCTACTCTCCTTCCAATGAAGGTCGGGTGACGAGGCCATCAATTCCCATCTCGATCCCATGGCTCAGCATTATTTTGTTCACTTTCCCTTGCGACGTTATTCAGGACACGATGTGCTTAGCCTCGAAAAAAGCATTGGGGTCGACAACAAGTTCCCTCTCCACCACTAGGCCGAAGCAAGGCATTGGAGATTCGGATGCGATCTCTATGCCTTTATTCTAATTCTGAGTAGAGGAGCTTGTGATGTTTTTCTTTGGTGGGGCCATGATTTAGCTCGCCTAATGACAAAGCGACCTATTAGTGGCGACCTAAGACAATTACTAGCTACGGCAAAAAAGGTAAGGTGACTCAAGGGTTTGAGTGGTTTACTTTTCACGAATCAAAAAATTACACGAGCTAAAATATGTCCTAGCATCAAAGCATAGTTCCACGCATAGTCCTACGCCACGCGCTATGAATTCGGGAAATTCCCTGATACTTTGGGATTTGTGTGTCAGACTCGTCAGACCCACTACTTTTCTTTTGAAAAGCGGAATCATGACCCTTAAGCTACCCAGGGCCAAACCTAAAAAACCTCTTAACTTCTACATCCAAACATGTATCCTAATCTATTCATCAATGACATTTTTCTTGCAAAACCCATAAAATTTGCCCAATTTTGAATAGCTTATTTCTAAACAAGTCTAGTATCGTTCTTTTAGCCTAAACTGAACCCTATTTAAACTCAGACATGGCCAGAACACAAAATGGTACTGAACAAAAAATGTTTTTCAAAGGAAAAGATTCACTGGAAAATAAAGAAGTGAAAGATTCAAAGCTAGATGAGGAAATACTTACAGTTTATACGTTGGCTCGATGAGAATGTTGATACGTCCACAGGTAGGAGCTTGAGAGCTTCTGAGAAACTGAAGGGCGATGAAGGGTTATGGAAAAGGTTTGAGAGAAAAATGGGATTTTTCTTTTTAAAAGGAAAGTTTTTTAATGCAAAGGTGGTAAGGTTCAAGTCTGATCTCCCTATTTATACGTAAACTTTGGGAATTAATTCGAAACATCCGATTGGGTCAACTCGAGATCCAAAGGCCAAGATTAAATGACCCGTGCAGTGGGAAAAGGTTGACTGGACAATTGTCATAGTCCTCAAAACCCGAACAGATGCCAATTACGAACGGCCACGTGTTCAACACTCGAGTAGTAAGCATGAATGGTTTTACATGACAGAAGTCTAAAAGCTCCTACTGTGCATGTCAGAAAGCGATGATGTCAAGCACGAGCATGAGCTTGAGGGGCAAATTTTGTACCCTAAAAATTAGCACGAGTTTAATCACTCAGCTAGGGATACAGTTGACAGATGAATATATGGAAAAGCATACAAGTAGAACATCTAGCTAATGATGATGTGAGCAACTCAAGTTAGGACTTGGCAATACGACATTCAGGTAATTATTAGGTTGCCTCTTAGGATGACGGTCCACTTCGAGACATATAGTGGCTAGATCCCCCTTAGGGCACTTTGAAATTAATCCAAACTAAGGTTTGGATAATCTTCGATCACCAACTTGATGAAGATGTTCAGCCCGTGGAACCCTGGTCATGACATATACTGAAGGATCACGAGAGACTCGGAGGCATTCTATACGCTCATTAATGCCAGTCTGTATTGCCCATTTATTATTTATTGTCCGAGATAATAGGAGTACATTCTATTTGGCAATCATATCCCTATGTAAATTGGGAATTATCTATATTAAATGTATACCATATTTATACACACGGTTACCCAAACCTATCTAGGAAATTCTTCTATAAATAACATGGATAATGTACAGGAAAAGGGACAGCCTTTTTGTATTACTGAAACTCTACAAAAATTATGAGAGAAGAGCAATAATATTGTCCCGTGGACTAGGTGGATTTTAACCACTAAACCACATAAAATTGTGTGTGCAAGAAAGGCTTCATATAAGTTTATTATGGTTTGCAAATAAGCATTAATACTCTTATTAGATTTCTAAGTCTATTGTTGGTGAAAACCGCGTCAACAAAACTCCTCCACAATCCAACAACGGTCCAATGCCTGTCCACCCCGGAGGAGCGAGGGCGAGACCCACATATGCACAAGGTTTACCCCTTCTTCGACGTGCTTTGCATGGTACAAGACAATGGGAGTTTTATCTTGATCAAAGGATGAGGTTTCCACCCCCGCTTGGAGCTCTTCATTGAGATCTTGGTCCTCTTGAGCCTCCATGACGACCTGGATGGCGAGAACATTTACGACATGTTCTTCCCACATCCGTTAGGTGAATTGGGCAAGTGCCAATCTATCCACATACTCCATATGGAGGGCAACTTCATGTTGGGACTTTTTCTATAACGCCTTGGAAAACCAAAGTCGTTACACTGTGTGTTTAGAATAGTGCAGGACTTGCTAATCAAGTCTTTCAAATGAAAACGTGATCCTATGGTCATAAACAGGTTAAGTTTAAAAGATTTTGGTCATAAACAAATAATTTTCATTAAAATAATTGTTTAGTACATGGGATCCCAAAATAGGGTTTAAAGGACATATCTACAAAAATTCCAAAAGTTATAAATAAACAAGGCCACTCTAATGGCAAAATATACATTTCAGATTTCCGTCCCTGTACAAACCCTCGACCATGGTGGCTGAACAACTGACAATGTACACCTCACCCCCAAAGCTCTCCAACTCATGGTTGAACCATCAAACCCCTTGCCTTTACCTACACCACATAGCACTCGTGAGCCAAGGCCTAGCAAGAAAACTATAATGCATAGCATAATCAATAATAATAATCAAATAATTCACAGATCATTAATCAAACACTCAATAATATAACACATCGTTCACATAATCAGCGATATCATTCAACAAACCAATAATCAATCATCCATGTAATAAACATTCCATAATCATCAGATTAACATCAGTAAACATATCATTCAATAACTAAGGTCGATGCCCTTAGGCTGTACCCTCTGCTTTAGTCACTGTCTTCAGCTCACTTAGGGCGAGCCCAGTGTTCAACCCACGGACTCTGGCTCGCTTAGGCCAAGCTCAATGATTGTTTAATTAACCTCAGCTACCAGTGTCCGAGCCACATCCTTGTGCGTCAATATTAATTCCGACATTCGTAGGCCGTTTATCTCATGTTGACATGGCATAATACCATCATACAACATTTATATACAAATATAGGGAACTCTTAATCCCAACATAATCACACAACCGGGTACAGTTTTCTTACCTTGAATTCTGAACAGAGAATGTAAAATGATTCTGAGCATGATCCTTAGCTCCAAGCCTTGGCGATAAACCTAGTCACAAACCATAAATGACACTTCGATGAGTTGAACTCCAAAGGACAATCCTAGGACCAAATCGCGCATTCGGGACTCCAAGGTCCACCAAACGAGGTGGTGAACCCATCCCCGAGCCCCCAAGCGAAAACCCTTAGAAAATACCCAGAAACCAGTTTCAGGAAGCAGGGTAGCGCTACAACGCCACCAAAGGGGCGCTACAGCGCTACAGACAGAAACTAGAGCCTCCCAAAAACGCAGCCTAGCGCTACAAAGCTAGCACCAGAAATGACAATTTCTGGGTTTCTCCTTCGAACCTCCCCGAGCCAAAGCAACAAAAATTCAACCCTATCATCAACCAAACTCGAAATTAACCACATAAATCACTATAACTCATCCAAAGCAACCTAATAACATCAAAGACTTGGGTAAATCCTTCACTAAATTTAAGAATAAAAACTGAGCTTTGAAGCTCAAGAACCCTAACTAAAAACCAGGGAATTACTCAAAAGATTAAAGAAATCCTTACCTCAATGACAGCCAAACCCTCAGCCTCAATCTTCCAATTCTTGAGCTTAGATTCCCAGACCTCCTAGTTGAAACCTCACATCAATTCAGCTCAATTCTTGCAAATAAACGAAGTTCATCAATTACCTTATACCTAGAAACCCAGCAAAAACTCAAGGTCAAACTGAAGTTCTTGCCTCAATCTACAACTCAATTTCCCAGCGGGATTCCCTTCAAGTCCCAGCTTTAACTCCTCCCTTTTTTTCCCAGCTGAATTTCCTCCAAGAAAACCCCAGCCTTAACTCAATTCCT
Organism: Humulus lupulus; assembly: GCF_963169125.1. Taxonomy (NCBI): domain Eukaryota; kingdom Viridiplantae; phylum Streptophyta; class Magnoliopsida; order Rosales; family Cannabaceae; genus Humulus; species Humulus lupulus. The sequence goes on from NC_084795.1 coordinate 196,302,254, forward strand.
TCTGCCTTTTTCCTTAGCTTCCAAAATGCAATAGAGAAAGAGGGAGAGAAAAGGATATGTGAGAGAGAAGAGACAGAGGAAGTTCTACTTTCTTCTATTTTCTTCCTAAGTAAATCAAAGTATATCCCCTCTATGGAAAAAGACCAACTTGCCCCTCCACAAATAATTAATCCTTTAGTTAATCTAAGGGTCAAAATAGTCATTTACCCTCAATTCCCGCTAACTCCTCGAGTGTCCCTAATGTTTACCACTTAAATCCCATCATCTAATTAGTTACCATTTATTTACCCAAATGTCTAATAATCCCCAATATATTTTCTGAACTCCCGAAAATACCCCCAGTCTCTCCCGAGCCAGGTATAAATTTTTTCTATGACTATTTTGCCAATCTGCTTGCTAGGATCATCTCGAGCCATATGCTGCAAATATACCCACATAATAATGTGGTCTCAACAATTTATCACACATAATTACATTTATGCCCTCAACAACCAAAATTACAAATATGCCCACATGCACATTTAATACTCATAAACATGCACTTAATCATCTCCACATAATCATATAATCATGCATTAAATCATATATTCACATAATACCAATTATGCCCTCCTGGAACACTAATCAAGGCCCTTAAGCCTTATTAGTAATTTTGGGTCATTACATTTTCAAGTTCCGATAGGAGGAGAGGTCCATGGATCCAATGTGGTGGTTCTTCTGGAGAAGGAAAAACTGGCGCAGATGGGCCTCTGTGACAAGGAAGCTAATCTCCATCTCTGAGTCTGGAAGACTCTTCATCTTCTAGAGCCTATCGTTGTAGGCTATGACGAACGAAGTGCTACGAAAGGGACCTATCAGTAGAAGAATGTCTAAGTAGGGAAGGACAAACATCGAAGGACTAAGCCAAGGCAAATGTTACAACACTTACCAACTTCGGCAAAGTCCAGGAGAAGAGTAAGGTTGGTTTACGTGGAGAAACCACTCGTGAAGAAGAAGTGATCTTTGTGGTCCCTCACGTGGCTCTCGTTGTTGCAAGGATCCTTGTACACCAACCTGGGGTAGGTGAGCTTCATGAGAGTGTAGGACTCATCAAACTTTGTCTTCTAAGGACAAGCCCGAAAGCTGTACACGTACAAGATTTCGGCCGGAGAAGGCACTGGCCAAATCTGTCTCCAATACAGGATGTATAGTCCAGCCAACACCCGGTACCCGTTTAAGGTCAACTAGAAGGGGGCTATGCCGACAAACTTGAGGAAGTTGACATAGCATTGGTGTAGTGGCAGAGCTCTCCCTATTTGCAGATGTGAAGCGCTCTAGGCTACGAGGCCATTCACGCTCTGATGCGCCCTTTCTGTCTCCCTGGGTAGGCGCATTAGGATGTCATCCCTAATCCCATAGTGGGAGATGATCTTGTCGAGCGCCCCCTGATGCTTCAATTTACTGAGGATGTTCTCAGTTTCGAAGCTGTCAACTGTGTAAGGAAGGGTCCTAGCCATGGGCCCCATGTTTACCTCCTTCTCAGAGGCGCCACCTCGGAATGGTCGCTGCGCTGGGTGAGGTTCCTCTCTAACCACGAGGGCTCGACCCTGCTCTGGGGGCGACTCTCTCCTTTCTTCTAGTACAGTCGTGCTTCTCAAACCATGTTGATAATATCTTGGTCAAAGTGATAAAAGCCCTGTTGGTGGAGGTGGTGTAGCTCTTCGGACATCTGAAACAGACAAAATCAAGCAGTTAGCGTTCTAACCAGAAGAAAAGCAGGCCAAAACGAGGATTTCTAAGACAATTTCTCGAGGGGTGGAGGAGAAGAGAAATCATAAAAGATAGGGGTGTTTTTTAAACCAAAAAATTGATGTCGAAAAACACCACCATAGTTCATGAACCTCGTCGGATTCTGGGAAATTTTCAGATTCAACAGGAGGCTCAAATTTTCAAAAAATGCGTAGGGGTCATAGAGTGGCCCATTTGGACCATTTTTTGGCACCAAAATGGACTCGAAGAGACCAAAAGAAGGACAAAATGACCTCTGCAAACCATAAATCACCAACGCCTAACACATGGAACTACTCTAAAACCCACAAGATTAAAAGCAAAGAAGGAAAGGGCACACTTACTCGAGATGACGCATCTATATGTGTTGTGTCGCGTACGAACATAGAAGTATTCTGTGCCATTCACCCAGAAATATAAAGATTCCCTCCAACAGTCCAGTCACCAGAAGGCAAGAGCTGGGGAGAATTGATAATGTGAGTAATAGAAGGCTTTCGAGGGAGTTGAGAGGGCTATGGTTTTTCTGAAAATTTCAAATGGTAAAGTGAATGGGAAAATTTTTATACATGGAGAACTTGGGGAGTAAGGAACTCCACCCCAACCATTGATCATCTACAGGGTAGGTACTTGAGTGTGATCCAATGGTCACGATTACCAAGGCATGGATCGTGATCTTTAGCATGGGAAAAGAGAGCCTTGGTACAGGGTGAAAGGACACTTCATGTTGGAAATGTGCCCTAAAAGCATATGTAGTAGACATTGTTTTTATGAAATAAATAAATGAATTGAATTTGTTATGCATATATTTTATGGACTATATTATTCTATGATAATATTAAGTAAATATCAGGAAAATTCCTAAGTTCATATATGTGATCTCAAACACGTATTGGTATGGGAGGATTGTATTTGAGATAAATAAACTTGAATAGTTCACAGTAAAATAAAGTTATGGAATCTTTAGATTAATTACTGCAAGTATGGTCCACTAGTATTATGAATACATGTGATCTAGATCCGGATCACTAGTGTGGTAGGACACTTTAGTGGAGGTGCTTTATATATTAGAGAATATATAGAACTGGACCAGATATGTTTATTAATACTTAGTTAAATACCGTTTTGAAGTATTAATTAAATATATCAACTGATGATCATATACAAATAGATCTTAATCCTGAAGTTACTATGAACTCCTATTTATGTTATATGAGTTCTTTGATTCACTTGTTAGGGTCTGTCAGAATGATCAGGCTAGAAACTTTTGTTTTGGGAACTTATTAATGTAGATGGCTGGGGACATAGTATACAGATATGGAATATATGCCTTCTCGCAAGAGATTGAATGATGGTTCTCTTAAGGGTTGACTTTTGGGACTGAAAGGTTATTGAGCTCAAATTCATAATTTAGTTATGAATTAACATTCACTAGTAGAGTCAATGGTACTTAAGGAAACAAGAGATAATTAAAAGGGTAAAACGGTAATTTTATTCCCAATTAATTATGAACCATTATTAGAGGGTCAAGTTGTATGCAATGATTATATCAATAGACGCTTTATGATTATAAAGTACTCAGTAAATGAAATGTCTATAATTACAAGAGTGCAATCTCATATTTATAGTGGAATAATCATGAGATAGATAAATTAAGATTATTTAATTAAAGAGTTTAATTAATAATCTCAAATTTATTGGAGCTTGGAATTATAGATCCATAGGTCCCCATAGCGGCTCTATCAACACTGTTCAAGGTAAGAGTTGATATGAAGGGAAAATAGTTTAAAGACATATTTAAGAAGAATTTTGTTCTTCAGGCCAAATATGCAATTATATGATAATAATGATTAATTAATTAATTACAAATTAGTTGTAGTTAACAAAATTAATTAATATTTAATTATTGTATAATTTTCGAAATTATATTAAATAATTAAAGTAATTTCGAAATTTAATTAAATAATTAATTAATTATAATTTTCGAAATTATAATAAATTAAATATTATTTTTCAAAAGTTTTGGATTTAATTAATTGGTAGAATTAATTAAATATCTTTATTTGAGTGGGAGATAATAATCTGATAAGTTCAAATTTGATTTGAATTTAAAAGATTAATATTTATTCAAATAATTAATTATATTTGATAATTAATTAAAAAGATAATTAATTTAAATTTGAATTCAAATTTGAATTAGTTATCAAGTTGTTAGATCTTATCTGACAAACAGTTTGAATAAATAATTAAATAAAAATTGAAAAAAAAAACAACATCCCTAAAATTAGGGAGGCTACACGTGCACACGTGGCGTGTAGGGCAATTTTCAGGGATGGGATTTTCATTTTTATTTATTTAATTAATTAATTAATGGATAATTCAAAAAATTGGTTTTTGGATTTTTTTCATTAATAGAATAATTAATTAATTTAAAAGTAAATTGTAAAATGGTTACAGATTTATTTTTTAAAATTTGAATATTTTCTTTTAAGTATGACTAATCAGAAAAATATTCAGAGATGTGTGTGAGACAACTCTGAACATTCGCTCTGTGAAAAATAGAACGATAGTTTTCTCTCCCTGAAAATAAAGAACCAATTCTCAGGCCTATTCTCTTGATCTCATGTGTTGAGTACATCAAGTAGAATCACAAATAAACTATCCTTCATTCTCTAAGTGCCCACACATTCCTTGAGGTGTAGAGAACGCTTTGGAAGATCTTGGTGTGAGTACGTGGGAGCGGCTTGGATAGGAAGATCGTTCTAAATACGAAAAGATAGCAAGGATTCTTGATAGGCTTCAAGAGGTATGAATTCTATCCTTATCTTGTTTATGATTAATGTATGAATATTAATGGATCCGCATATTTAAAGGTAGTTTAAATATTTTACAAAATTTTTGTTGTACACTAGGCCAACCAAACCACCATTCTGCTGCGTATTAGGAAACTCGTTCCTTACAATTGGTACCAGAGCAGTCATTAATCTCTGCATACATTAATTACTGTGTGGGCATAATATGCATTCTTATGTTATTGTAATATATGTGAATGGATGGATGTATGTATGATAATAGTTTATTCTTAAGGGTCGTTAATTATATGGTGTTTTGGGTTTAGGAAATGTTCTTAAAATTCTAGATGAAAAATGTAAGCCATTTTGGGGCATAGGAATTTTGTAATTTTAATTTTCTGTGTTAAAATTATTTGAAAAATTTTGTAAGGCCCGAGCCCCGAAGCCTAAGCCTCACCCAGCCGGACTGCTGCGTGCCCAGCCCCGGCGTGCTGCCTGCCCAAGCGCCCTGCGCACCTCGCCCAGTCGAGTGCCCGTGCCCCTGCACCTGCGCCTCTGCCCAGCGCACACCTGTGCGCCCCAGCGCCAGGTGCTGCTGCTCCCAGCCGTGCGCCCCTGTGTGACGCATCCAACAGCAGCCCGTGCACCCCAGCCCATGCCCCATGCTGAGCCACCATATGCAGCCGCCCCTAGGGTTTCTAAACCCTAGGGCTTGCATCCAAAAATTGTCCATTTAAATTATGGGCTTAATTAAGTTAACCCATAATTAAAAATTGTTTTATTTTGAATTAATTGTATGAGCCCAAATTCAAATCTGGGCCTAATAACTTATCGAGCATTAAACCCAAGTTAATTATTCTTAAAATTTGTTTAAGATAATTAAAAGTTATTTTAATTCAAAATTAAATGGATAAGTGGCTTAAGTGATCATGACTACTTGTGAAGGCCCTAAGTAATAGATAGAGATCTAATTAGGTCTTATTTAGTTTCTTACATTTTTGTGTATATTTTTGCAAGTGTTGTAATTTTTCTAGAAATACCCAAGACACCCAGCCCGCATTTATTTATTTATTTAGCTAGTATTTATTTATTTAAATGTTTGAATATGATTAAATTGTTTAATACTTTATCATGCATTTTTTGACATGCCATACATATAACCCACACATTATTTAAAATTGTGCATGCATCTCATATGAGTAGAAACATGCCTTAGGATTGTCCTATGTGATTATATGCTGGTCCATATAATAATAAATCTAGTTTTTAACTAGTTCAAGAGCGGAAATAGATTTTAAAAGTTGTTTAATTTCTAGTATTTAATAAAATTGTTTTATTAAATTATAAATGATATTCTTAGTAATTATAGCAAAATAAAATTGAACTAATTAGGGCATAGTTCTATAATTTTAATTTTGCTTAATTTGATTAGTAATTATTAGACTATCATTTGGTAAAAATAGATCACTTTATTTTTACAACCAATTAAAAAGCATAGGATGTTATGAGAAAACACATGTTCTAAAATAGTGAGTGGGAGAGGGAGTTATGACAATGAGTCTCATGGTCTCCATTATTAGTTAGCACCGAGGTAACATGGAGAGGGCCTTGCGGCACCATTGCTTGTGTCCCCCTAAGGAAGGCTTCTGACTGTGTTATTCTCAAGGCAAACTTCTTTTTCAAGAATAGGATTTAATGATGTATTTTAAGTTTGACTGACCCTAAGGCACACTCTTGAGTTAAGTCATTGATCTAAAATAATGGGTTACACTCACAAGGTACATTAGGCTTTCGAGCGGACTAGTGTATTCTTGACCAAACAAGCGGTTGTTTATAAGTCAAAAGAGAAATATTGATTTAAGTTTTAACTTATAAATTTGAGAACTTGTCTCAAAATTAATTTGGAATTAGTCTGACCTACCCTAAGGCTGGTCCATTAATGTTCAAATTAATTAATCGTGGAATTAGTAATTATTTTTATGTGTTTTTTGTTGCATTCATGCATCACGTTTACTATTCCGAAAATAATTGATATTTATTATATGCATAAATTCATTTTATTTATTTATTTATTTTCAGCAATAATGTCTAGCTCAAATCCTTTATCTTCTTTACTTAATGAAAAGTTGACTGGTGAAAACTACATAAAATGGAAATTAAACTTGAACATTGCATTAATATTTGAGAAGCCTAAAAAGTCATCCAAAAGCAAAGAGAACAAGAACACTAAAACCTCCAAAAGGAAGACCCTAAAAGGGACTTGCTTTCATTGTGGAGAAAATGGTTACTGGATGAGAAACTGTTCAAAGTATCTCGTTGACCTCAAAGAGAAAAATACAGGTAAATTTGATTTACTTGTGTTAGAAGCTTGTTTAGTGGAAGATAATTCCTCATCCTGGATAGTAGATTCAGGAGCCACTAACCATGTCTGCTTTTCTCTTCCGATTCTTAGTTCAACGAGGAAGCTTGCTGATGGAGAGGTGACTATGAGGGTAGGCAGTGGTCAGATTGTCTCTGCAGCAGCAGTTGGAACAGCCCGTTTGGAATTTGAGAATAATAAATTTCTTGTTTTAGAAAATGTTTATTATATTCCTGGATTTTCTAGAAACTTAATTTCTATTTCTATGTTGCATGAACAAAATTTTAAAATATCTTTTTGTAGACGCGGTTCTTCGCCAACAGGTAATTAATAGAATGAGAGGATGGGATTAGTGCTAAGTAACGAACCGTAACAGAATGATGATACGAATACTTTTTTAGGTGGTTCAAAGGTTAAAATCCTTCTACTCCACCAGCCAATATTATTGCTATATTTATGGTATTCTCTATAGGGTATTTCTTTACACAATAGAACCCAACCCTTTGTAACTCCCAGGGTCTCCATATTTATAGGAGAGGGCACCTGGGGGTTGGCAAGGGGGGTCATCCCGTGACCTTCTTACCCATCATGTCACTTCTATGACATTCATGATTAATTCCTAAAACCTGACAAATGAAGTGTGTTCTAATCAATAGGTAAGGGGGATAATGGGCCGCACGGCCCAACCCAGTCGTGGGTGCCTGAACACGCACATTTATGCTGCGTGTCCGAGAATTCAGGGATATATCAAACACGTGATGTCTGATATATGCACGTTTACATTGTGTGGTTGACTTTATAAAGGGTCACAGCCTCCAACTCAAGCCCGTACCTCGAGCTGGATGTCTTCTTAACCCGCGGTGTCTATACCTCTGACCCGGCTCCTTAGTATCCTCAGTAAACCTTTGGTTACCTCGAGCTAAAGAGGTGGGAGCTAGCGATAGCAGCTCCAGGTACGTGGCATCCACGTGGCTGATATAATTATGCCATACCTCAGCTCGCTAATAGCCCGTGGAGAATTAGGGCGTACATTTGCCCCCCAAGCCCCTGCTCGTGGCACATGATGTCACCCGGGGCCATAGTGGGGGCTTTTAGGCTTCCTTGTGGACTCTTCACATTCCGCTCATTACGTAAGCGTCGAGTACGTGGAGCATCGTGGTTGGTGACGGTACGTCTTCCGAGAACTGCATTAAATGGCCTAGCCTATACTCGGTCGTCGTTTCGCCTTTCGAGTAGAGATCCTCGTATCCTACATCAAGGCAATCCAACGGCCCTCCTCACTTGGCCTCTTACGTATATAAAAGGGGTGGCCACCTTACGCGCGGGGCACCCGTTCATTTGGAAATTTTCTTATTTTCTTCTTCCTTCTCAGTCACAAAATACCCTCCCTTTCTTCCGGTTACTGTTCCCAGCGTTCCAGAAGTTCAGGCGCGAGAGCTCCTTTGAGGCTTTGGCACCAGCAGTTTCAACAAGACTCCAACCCAGACGACCCTTTCAGCCTCCTCATAGTAAAACATTCTGTAAGTTCTCCACTTATGCATGCTTTAAATTTCCTTTTCACTATTGCTTAGGTAAATTGTTTCTGTAGTCGCATGCAGTATCCTGCTGGTTTTTGTGGGTATGATAGGCGTAGGTTTTTATTCCAGGGCATCGACCATAGAAAAAACCATTTAGGAGTACGACTCAAAGGGTACACTTTCTGTGGAAATTTTCTGGGTAGAATTTTTATATGCCCGTTTGAAATAACCAGCTTTTAGGGTGCAGAAACCAGGTAGCTTAGGGGACACGCTTCGCAGGCGGTTTTGCACTGTTTGCCTACTAACACTTTCCTTGCGAGGCAAACTTTTTTATTCTGACCCTCCTGACACACGAATTCCGAGTAATCGGGGATCCGTTGGGAGCACAGGCGCGTGTTCATAGAACCGCGTGGTCTCACTCTCCACGGGCTGAGATTACCTCAGCCCGTGTAAAGGAAACACTTCGTGTCAGATTCTTTCTTATGCTTAGGTCGCCTTTTCTAACTTTTCTTCTTTTGTTCGTTAGGCGACCAGATGGGACCAAAGAAGAACGCCCCTAAGAAGACTGCTGGCAGCTCGTCTTCTTAGCAGGCCAAGGGAAAAGAGGTGGTCATGGACTCTCCAATCCCCATTTTCGGTCCAGCCGTGGAGCAGGAGCTCGAGGTGGGGTCCGACGCCTTCTTCGAGGCCGAGAGGATCGTCTCAAAGATCACTAACCAGGGGAAAGTGAATAAGATATTCCTTTCCCACAATATTGAGATTGGGAGGGGCGCCCTAAACCCCCGACCTCCCCTAGACGGTGAGCGGAGCTGCGCTCCGCTCGATGAGGAATATGTGGCCTGGAGTGACGAGCACTTCAAGGCTGGGGCCTTCCTTCCGCTAGACCAGTACTTCGCGGATTTTCTTAATTACGTGAAGCTGGCTCTTTTCCAGCTCCCCCCTAACTCATATCGTTTGTTAGCGGGGTTGAGATACTTATTCTTGAAGCAAGAATGGGAGGTCCCCACGCCGGCGGACATCCTTTACTTTTTATGTCTCAAGGCCAGCCCGGAGCAGAGGGGGCAAGGCGACGGGTTCTACTATCTGACCCATTTTCCAAACATGGCTGTGGTCATCGAGCTGCCCAGCCACCCCAACGACTTTAAAGACCAGTTCTTCATGTCCAAGGGGTTTCGCAATTGCGAATATCACTATTTCAACCGTCCTCGTAAGTACCCTTTATTCTTAGCTCGTGAGTTGATTATTGATTAGCCTATTTTATTAGTTCCTGACTTAGAAACGATCATGCAGCCATTTTTGTGAGGACGGCCAAGTCTGTGACCCTCGGGGGTCAATACGACACATTGGCGGGGCTGCCCCCCAGCGAAAAGGACTATCGCCAGCTCGTGTCCGACGAGACGATGTTGGTGTGCAAGCTGATCTCCCCAGGCCAGACTTTGTCCTTGAGGAGACTGCGGGGCCTCCCTCCAGCTCGCGAGATGGCGCCCATCCCCGAGGAGGAGGCCGTGAGAGAAGAAGAGGACAAGGAGGATGAGGTGCCCCTCGTGAGGTGGAAGCGGGCGCTGGAGGTCGCCCAAGAAACAGACGTGGAGAGGGCCCGGTCCAGAGCAGCAGCCGGTCCCTCCGGGCAAGGTAATCCTTATATGTTTAGGGACTTAGATAGGGCCACTGCAGACCTTCGGTTAGCTAGGTTCAATCCCAACCAGCCCGTTCATCGCCATCGAAGTGACCCGGACCGCGACGTAACCTTGCTCCAATGCGTTGACCAGCTCGTGCTAGGACATGACATGAGCCGCCCTAGGGGTACTGTAGTCGTAGACAATACCTTAGCCTTTAGGTCGGTCTTTTTGAGGAGTACGGGACCAACCTTCTGTCGTGGCCCTCTCTTTGGGAAGGTATAGTAGCTCCGAGTCTTAGGCAGTACGTAGAAGAGTCTAGTCCCAAGCCAGATTCGGATCCAGAGCCTCTTCCAGCCCGCGAAGTCATTATCCTAGATTCCCCTGCTGCAGCTCCGGGGTCGGTGGTCGTGACCATAGATTCCTCCTCTAGCTCGGAGGGTAGGATCCCTTTCAATATATACTTGAGATCTGTTTTCCCTTTTACTTTTGTTGTCTCGCACAAATATTTTTACTTGTAAATTAATGTTGTCTTTGTTTTGCCAGAGGAGATGTCTCAGCCCGAGAGCAACGATCTATGAGCTATGTTCCCTGGGGGGAACCCTTCCTCTGGAGCCTCCGAGCCCATGGTGAAAAAGCTCCGACTGGCAAAGAAGGCCATCGGGGGTACCTCCAAGTCCCCTGCGAAGGGGAAAAACCAGGCTCCGGTAGCTCAGGAGAAAGTGCCTCCACCCCCTCCTGTAATGAAGATGCCCCCACCTCCCCCGCGAGCTCCCGCCCCTGTTCGGGAAACAGAGGTGCCCCCTGGGACCTTGTCAACCACAACCCCCGAGGTGCACGTCCCGGTGAACCCCCGGGCTCTGGAGAAGATCCCCGACGTCTTTTGGGGGACGGTCTATGAGACGACGAGCTACACCGTGGACCATTACTACAATGCCGCCGAGAGGGACCTGTGGGCGATCAAGACAAGGAGCCCGGAGAACATGATGGAGTCTTCGCTGGGGATGACCCTCACGGTAAGTTGGCCTTGCCATCGGTATTCCTTGCTCGTATGCATCACACGTTTATTTTTTTTTTCTAAGGAAATTGCCTTATTATCTTTTGGTCCTGCAAGGTGCCTTGGCTCTCCACCGGAGCATATCCCGCTCTAGGCCTCGGCTCGAGGATATGAGGGGCGAGCACCAGACTACTTTGGTCGCCCTTAAGACTGCCCAAAAGCAGGAACAGGACGCCAAGGATGCCCTGGCGACTGTGCAGGCTAAGCTGGACGCATCCCAACCTAAGCTGCAGGAGGCCGAGGCTACCAAGGCCGCTGCGAGGACTGAGCTCGAGGAGGCCAGGGCTGTACTGGATGCCGTGAAAGCCGAGGCCGAGGAGGCTAAGGCCGCCCTGGCGATGGAGAGGGCAGCCTCCAGCTCCTCCATGGAGGCTATGCTGTACCACTACTAGGTCTTCAACCTAGATGGTGACTTCTCCTTTCTGGGGGCGAACGCATGGGACAGCTTCCTGGAGAAGTTTAAAGCTCGCCTTCAGCAAGAGGCGCTCTCCGAGACTGGGGAGACCTCCACAGCCGCCGAGTAGGAGGGCGAGGTGGTGACCTCATCGGAGCAGCCTGGCGGGGCCTAGGACTTCTTTTCTTTTTACCATTCGAAATTTTTTTTTTGTAACTTTGTATGAGGTTTTTCTAACCTCGAGACAATTGGCTTTATCAATCTTTTGCTTTTAATTGATTTACCTCCTTTTGTCTTTATGCATTTTGGTAATAGTCTTAGTTTTTTGTTGGTGCTGTGATTGGCATTTTATGCTTTTCTAGGAAAAACATTCTAATCAATTTTGAACCAACTTCTAAGATAAGTCTTGGTTTTATCCTGGACATTAAATTAAAAACTTAGTTCGTGTTAATTTTTTATTAATATCTCGTGCTTTTTAAGAAAAACAATGATCAATCAATTTGAATTAACTCCTAAGTTTTAGGACCTGGTTATATCCAGGACGTTAATTTGAAAACTTAGTCCGCGTTAATTCTTGATTAATATCTTGTGCTTTTTAAGAAAAACACCGATCAATCAATTTGAATTAACTTCTAAGTTTTAGGACCTGGTTATATCCAGGACGTTAATTTGAAAACTTAGTCCGCGTTAATTCTTGATTAATATCTTGTGCTTTTTAAGAAAAACACCGATCAATCAATTTGAATTAACTTCTAAGTTTTAGAACGACCTAGTTATATCCAGGATACGACTTAGTTCTCGTTAATCCTTGATTAATATCTTGTGCTTTTTAAGAAAAACACCGATCAATCAATTTGAATTAACTTCTAAGTTTTAGGACGACCTGGTTATATCCAGGATACGACTTAGTTCGCGTTAATCCTTTATCAATATCTCGTGCTTTTTAAGAAAAACATCGATCAATCGATTTGAATCAACTTCTAAGTCTTTAGGGCGACCTGTTTATATCCAGGATACGACTTAGTTCGCGTTAATCCTTTATCAATATCTCGTGCTTTTAAGAAAAACATCGATCAATCGATTTGAATCAACTTCTAAGTCTTTAGGGCGACCTGGTTGTATCCAGGCACCATATGCCCCCCAAGTAATTAGGAAAGGGTCTTTCGTGGTTACTTGAGATTACACTCGCAAATATACACAATAATGAAAAAAGATTTAATTCTCATTGCTTAATAAACAAAAAATGGCCTTTCTGAGTAAGCCTTACAAGGGTATTACTGATAATATTTCTTCAAATGGATGGCGTTCCAAGTTCGTGGGACTGCTTCTCCATTAAGCCGAGCTAACTTGTAGGTTCCTTCCTTTATGACCTCAATTACTTGGTATGGCCCTTCCCAGTTCGGTCCCAACACTCCGTCTTTGGGATCTTTACTCGCTAAAAAGACTCTCCTGAGGACCAGATCGCCAATGCTAAAGGCACACTTTTTGACCTTTGAGTTGAAATAACGAGTGATTTTTTGCTGGTAATGCGCGAGTTGGAGCTGCGAATCTTCTCGTCTTTCATCGATCAGGTCGAGGGACGTGCAAAGCAGTTCGTGATTGCGGTCCTGGTCATATGCCTGGACTCTATGCGAAGATACCTTTATCTCGACAGGAAGGACTGCCTCACTCCCAAAAGCTAGGGAGAAAGGAGTATGACCTGTCGGAGTTCGATGTGAGGTCCGGTACGCCCACAGTACCTGGGGGAGTTGTTCAGGCCAGACTCCCTTGGATTTATCCAGTCTCTTCTTAAGGCTCTCCTTTAGTGTCTTATTGACGGCCTCGACGGGCCATTTTCCTGGGGATAGGCCACGGAGGAGAAGCTTTTCACAATGCCGTACCTTTCACAGAATTAAGTGAAGAGGCCACTGTCGAACTGCGTCCCATTGTCTGATACGATTTTCTTTGGCAGTCCGAACCGGCAGATTATGCTCTTGACCACGAAGTCGAGGACTCTCTTGGAAGTGATTGTTGCCAAGGGTTCTGCCTCAGCCCACTTGGTGAAGTAGTCGATAGCCACCACTGCGTAATGGACCCCTCCCTTTCCAGTAGGGAGGGCACCAACCAAGTCGATTCCCCAGACCGCGAATGGCCACGGGGACGAGATCATCTTTAGCTCGACTGGGGGAGCTCGGGCAACAGTGGCGAATCACTGGCACTTGTCACATTTCTTGACGTAAGAGATCGAGTCTTTCGACAGAGTGGGCCAGTAATACCCTTGCCTTAAGATCTTCAGGGCCAAACTTTGCCCCCTAGTGTGATCTCCGCAGAAACCCTCATGCACTTCTTGTAAAATGGTCTTTGCTTCGCCTGGTAGGACACATCGTAGGAGGGGCAGGGAGTGCCCACGCCGGTATAGTAGACCATCTACCACTGTATACCTGGGAGCTTGGTAAAGTACCCGCCTTGCGTCATTACGCTCTTCAGGTAACTTTCCTTCGGTGAGATATTGGAGGATGGGGGTCATCCAGGTTGGTCTGGCATCGATCATCTCGACCTCCGCCCCGACTTCTATGCTTGGTTTCTCCAAGAACTCTACCGGTACTAACCCCAAGGTCTCCGTCTCCCCGGAGGTAGCGAGCTTGGCGAGGGCGTCTGCGCTGGCGTTCTGCTCCCGAGGTATCTGCTCGATTGAGCCTCGTTCAAATGAAGACAGCTCGACTCTTACCTTGGCCAAGTAAGCAGCCATCTTGGTTCCCCGTGCTTGATATTCACCTAGCACCTGGTTTACCACGAGCTGGGAATCGCTGAAGCACTGAACGGAGCTGGCCTTCAGCTCCTGGGCCACCCTTAACCCGGCCAGCAAAGCTTCGTATTTGGCCTCGTTGTTGGAAGCCTTGAATCCGAATCTCAACGCCGAGTGGAATCTATGTCCTTCTGGGGATATCAAAATGATTCCAGCCCCGGAGCCATTCTCGTTAGATGAGCCATCTACGAAGACCTTCCATGATGCCTGGGCCGAGGTGGCTCGGGGCGAATCTTCCACAGGATCTTCTCGGAATCCTGTGCATTTCGCCACAAAATCAGCCAAGGCCTGGCTTTTTATTGCAGTTCGCGGAGTATACAAGATCTCGAACTAGCTGAGCTCAATAGCCCACTTCAACAGACGTCCCGATGCTTCAGGTTTTTGTAAAACCTACCTTAAAGGTTGATCGATTATGACATGTATTGAGTGGGATTGGAAATACGACTTGAGCTTTCGGGAGGCCGTGATGAGACAGAATGCCATCTTTTCCATCAACGGATATCGGGACTCAGCTCCGAGAAGCCTCTTGTGATGTAATAGACTGGTTTTTGAACCCGGTCTTCTTCTCGGACCAATATGGCACTAGTTGCATCTTCTGTGACAGCTAGGTAAAGGAAAAGAGGCTCTCCTGCCGTTGGTTTGGACAATACGGGCAACTCAGCCAGATGCGCTTTTAGGTCGAGGAAGGCACGTTCACACTCCTCTGTCCATTCGAACTTCTTATTCCCCCGGAGCAGGTTGTAGAATGGCAGGCACTTGTCGATGGATTTAGAAATAAACCGATTGAGGGCTGCCACCCTTCCTATCAAGCCTTGAACGTCCTTTCGCGACTGGGGTGAGGGCAACTTAAGCAACGACCTGATCTTATCGGGGTTTGCCTCGATTCCTCTAGTGTTGACAATGAAACCCAAGAATTTTCCAGTTGCGACCCCGAAAGTGCACTTCTGCGGGTTAAGCCTCATGTCATATTCTCTTAGTATCTTGAAGCATTCCTCCAGGTCGGAAACATGGTTATCGGCAGTTTTCAACTTGACCAGCATGTCGTCAACGTACACTTCCATGTTCTTCCCGATCTGGTTGGAAAACATCATATTCACCAATCTTTGGTATGTAGCACTGGCGTTCTTCAGCCCGAACGACATGACCTTGTAACAATACACGTTAGTTAGGGTCATGAAGCTAGTGTGCTCCTGGTCCGCTGGATTCATGGCGATCTGATTATAGCCCGAGTATGCATCCATAAAGGACATGAGCTCGTGCCCCGTTGTGGGGTCTACCAATTGGTCGATCCTTGGCAAGGGAAAACAGTCTTTAGGGAAAGCTTTGTTTAGATCGGAGAAGTCAATGCAGGTCCGCCATTTCCCGTTGGTCTTCGGGACCAACACAGGATTGGCGACCAAGACCGAGAACCTAGCTTTGCGGATAAAGCCGCACTTTTTGAGCCGGGCTACTTCTTCTTCTAGGGCTTCAGCTCAAGTTGTTCCCAAGCGCCTCTGTTTCTGGGACTTCGTGGGTACGCTCTTATCCAAATGGAGGGTGTGCATGATGACACTTGGACTGATCCCCGCCATGTCCTCATGTGACCATGCGAACACATCCAGGTTCTCTTGCAGGAACTTGGTCAGCTCCGCCTTCCTCTTGCCACAGAGGTTTTTCCCGAGCTTAACCATCCGTGAGGGATTCTGTGGATCAATTTTTACCTCCTCGAGCTCTTCGATAGCTTGGAGCTCGGACTTATCCTCGCCTACTCTTGGGTCTATATCATCACTTAGGATGATACTTTCCTCTTCGGTGCTTTGAGGTTTTTCAATCTCAGGATTAGGCAAAGGTTCTTGAGATTCCTCATTTCTATCCTGGACGGTCATTGTTAACTGCCCGGGTTTTAATTTTCCCTTCATGGAAATGTTGTAGCATTCCCTGGCAGCGAGTTGATCACCACGGACTGTGCATATCCCCGTGGAAGAGGGGAATTTCAGCGCGAGGTGGCGGATGGAAGTAACAGCTTCGAACACTATAAGTGTAGGTCGACCTAAAATGGCATTGTACGTGGCGGGACAGTCGATGACCACAAACTCGAGGAGTTTTGAGACTGTCCGAGGTCCCTCTCCTAAGGTGATCACCAGCTCGATCGTCCCTACTGCCGCCGATCCTTCTCCAGAAAAACCATAAAGCATCATGGAGGTTGCTTTCAGCTCAGCGACAGACAAACCCATCTTTTCCAGCGTGGACCAGAATAGAAGGTTTACCGAGCTCCCATTATCGACCAGCACTCTCCTAACCCTCCGATTAGCGAGCTGCACTGCTACGACCAGAGGGTCGTTATGAGGGAAATGAACGTGGCTGGTATCTTCTTCAGTAAAAATGATTGGTTGCCTCTCCAATCGTTGCTCCTTTGGCAGATGCTGCTCGAGGATGAACTCCACTCCATTATGAGCCTTAAGTTCACTGACGTACCTCTTTTGGGCACCTCTGCTTGTGCCAGCCAAATGAGGACCTCCCGAGATTGTGGAGATCTCTCCTCCTATCACTGGAGGAGGGAGGTCCTGATCTATCCGAGACCCGGCTGACTGACCGGGACTTCCAGAGCTGGACGGCTTGCGGGAACCCTGTTCCGCGCATACTGAGCCAAGGGTCTGGCTCTGATGCGAGTCTCGATCTCATCCTTCAGGTGTCTACAGTCATTGGTATTGTGGGCAATGTCGTTGTGGAACCGACAAAACTTGGAAGGATCTCGCTTTCCCTTCTGGTGCTTTAACGGCTCCAGCTTCTTCCAGGGGAGGCAAGTAGAATTTGCTAGGAAGATGTTCTCCCTAGAGTGGGTGAGCTCCGTATAAGTCGCGTAGACTGGCTTAAATTTTTCTACAGACTTATTCTTCTTTGGGTCGTGCTGGTTGCCCTCGCTACTCCCCTTTCTCTTGCCTCCACCAAACTGGTTATTCTGTGTAACGGTCTGGGTCGCTGTCACGACCTCCGTTCCCATTCCAGTGGGCTGCTCAGGGACCTGGCTAATTCCTGCAGCTGAGGCTTGCGCCTCCTCCAGGTTGATCCACCCCTGGGCCCTATTTAGGAATTAGTTTACGAAGCTTACTCCATTCCTTTATGTCTCATTCCAGAGTCCCCCCACCAACGAGGATTCCAGTCCTCGAAGCCATGAGCTTAGAGCTGTCATCTGCGTCTCTGGCCCAAGCAGCGACGTTCGCGAATCTACTCAAGTAAGCCTTCAGAGGCTTGTCGAGTTGTTGCCTTACGTTGGCCAGGGTGTTGGCCTTGACGTGGGCAGCCTTGGAAGCTCGAGTGCTCTCTTGAAGTCCGTAGAGAAAGTTTTCCACGAGCTGATTGACTGTTTCTTACTTTGTTTGAACCACTGTCTGGCCGGCCTAGTCAAGGTGGAGGGAAATATTAAACACCTTAGCTCGGGGCCAATGTTGTGGGCCATCATCAGGGTATTGAACATACCCAGGTGATCTGACGGATCTCCATCTCCGTTGAATTTGGACAAGTGCGGCATACGAATACCGGGCAGGTATGCTGTTGCTGCTATGCTGGGGGCGAAGAGCTCGAGTTCGTCCCCGGAATCATATTCTTCCTTTTCTTTTTCTGATAGGAGCTTCCTCATCAGCTCCTCCATCTGAGCCAGGCGCTCAAGGGTTTTGTCCTGATTTCCTTGGTTATTCCGGGGCTGTTCAACAGCTCCGGATCCATTGTACACGTTTGGCAGGTTATTGTCCCTCCTATCTTGAGATAGGTTATATGGGACATTCCCGCTGTCGCGTACCTCGGACAGGTCTTCCCTCTGGCGAGCACGGCTGTCGTTTCCCACTGGGTCTCCCCTTTGAGAGTTTAGACGATCTCGAAGGTCGCCCCTCGGGGTGGCTTGAGGACTTTGCGTCGAGCTCAAGCGTTGACGCAGGTCTCCGCCAAAAAGGTCACTTCGGCGGCTTCCGGTCCAATAGCTCCCGTTTGAGAAGCTTGGAGCCCGCCTCTGGGGGTGAGGGTCCGGGACTTCTCTGGGCGCCCTTCTACGATGGGAAGGTTCTGCAAAAGGTGGATTTCTCCTACTGCTCCCATGAGCTGGAATATCTCGGACTGGCTGAGGAGGAGACGGATATCTTATGGGTGAAGGAGGATGCCTGACCGGGGATGCAATCCTGGTCCCGTCAGGGCGGATTAGGTTAGGTCGGGGCCGCTCGACTCTGCCAACCTCCGGGTCCTGCACTTGGCGGTCTGAGCGGGGTGCAGGATGGCTGGCCAGGACGGACTGTCGTTGTGAGCCCTCTCCGGACCTCCTTCGAGAATTCTCTCGAGCCCTCCTGGGCGCACTCGAGGGTGGAAGTGAGTTGGGAGTTGAAGTTCGGACCGATCGGCTGTACTGCTGCTCGGCCCTGGGTAGTTCTTCAAAAGTGGTCTCTCGGTGGTGAGATGAGGGAGTAGAATTTGATGTCGGGGGTCTGGCCGACCGGTTAGGCCTGGACCGATTACCCCAGCGGGACTTATGAGTCTCGCCTTGCCTCTTTCCAATGTTAGCGTCGGTTGTAAGAGGGGGTAGTCGAGCCAACACCTCTCGAATCTGCTGGTTAGCTTTCGCTAGCTGACTCCTCAGCTGTGCATTCTCCATCTCCACCGCTGTGTAGAAATCTGGGTTCGGATTAGGTGGCCGAGGAGCCGAACTTCCAGTGTCATCTTGGCCTATTGGCTGCTTGCCCGGCCACAGTTGAACCTCAAGGTTCTGATCATCGGGGATGGCGACATGATGGGCCTCCTGCCCATCATGTTGGTCCGCCTCGTTACCATGTCTTGAGCGAGTGACCATCATGGTGGGTATTTGCGATAGCACCAATCTAATAAGCTCTCAATGAAAGCACCAAACTGTTGACGCGGTTCTTCGCCAACAGGTAATTAATAGAATGAGAGGATGGGATTAGTGCTAAATAACGAACCGTAACAAATGAATGATCTTAAAATAAAATGATGACACGAATACTTTTTTAGGTGGTTCAAAGGTTAAAATCATTCTACTCCACCAGCCAATATTATTGCTATATTTCTGGTATTCTCTACAGGGTATTTCTTTACACAATAAAACCCAACCATTTGCAACTCCCAGGGTCTCCATATTTATAGGAGAGGGCACCTGGGGGTTGGCAAGGGGGGTCATCCCGTGACCTTCTTACCCATCATGTCACTTCTGTGACATTCATGATTAATTCCTAAAACCTGACAAATGAAGTGTGATCTAATCAAGAGGTAAGGGGGATAATGGGCCGCACGGCCCAACCCAGTCGTGGGTGCCTGAACACGCACGTTTATGCTGCGTGTCCGAGAATTCAGGGATATATCAGACATGGGATGTCTGATATATGAACGTTTACATTGCGTGGTTGACTTTATAAAGGGTCACAGCCTCCAACTCAAGCCCGTACCTCGAGCTGGATGTCTTCTTAACCCGCGGTGTCTATACCTCTGACCCGGCTCCTTAGTATCCTCAGTAAGCCTTTGGTTACCTCGAGCTAAAGAGGTGGGAACTGGCGACAGCAGCTTCGGGTACGTGGCATCCACGTGGCTGATATAATTATGCCATACCTCAGCTCGCTAATAGCCTGTGGAGAATTAGGGCGTACACTTTTAATAATAATTCGATTGTTATTTCAAGATATGGTTTTAAGATATGTTATGCAAAATCTATCGATGGGCTTTATAAACTGCAACCTAAAGAGAAATCTGTTAATAATTTTGAATTATTTAAAACAGCCAATCTAAGATCTATTAAACGACAAAAGACTGATTCCGATAGTGATACATATCTGTGGCACTTGAGATTGGGCCATATTGGTCTAGACAGAATAAATAGGCTAGTAAAGGATGGTCCTTTAAGAGAACTATCTATTGGATCTCTCCCTATTTGTGAATCCTGTCTAGAAGGCAAAATGACCAAGAGACCTTTCTCTGCCAAAGGTTCAAGAGCCACAGAACCACTTCAGCTAGTACATACGGATGTTTGCAGTCCACTTAATGTACAAGCAAGAGGAGGTTATGAATACTTCGTCACTTTTATTGATGATTATTCAAGATATGGTTACCTATACATAATGCAAAGAAAATCTGAAACTTTTGGAAAGTTCAAAGAATTTCAAGCAGAAGCTGAAAAGCAATTAGGAAAGTCACTAAAAGCTCTTCGATCTGATCAAGGAGAAGAGTACTTGGATTTTGAATTCAAGGACCATCTGTGTGAGCATGGTATTTAATCCCAACTCACAACACCTGGAACGCCACAGCAAAATGGTGTTTCGGAAAGACGGAACAAAATGTTATTAGATATGGTTAGATCAATGATGAGTTTCTCATCATTACCACTGTCATTCTGGGGCTATGCGATTCAATGTGCTCTATACATATTAAATGTTGTTCCATCTAAGTCTGTTTGAAAGACACCCATAGAATTATGGAATGGTTGTAAACCTAGTTTACACCATTTTCGAATTTGGGGGTGTCCTGCACATGTGCTTAAAGGAAAGACCGAGAAGTTGGAATCACGCTCTGAAGTGTGCATGCTTGTGGGTTATTCCAAAGATACCAGAGGTGGAATTTTCTATAGTCCAAAAGAAAATAAAAAATTTGTATCGACAAATGCAACTTTTCTCAACACATGACTATGTGAATAACCACAAACCTCGCAGTAAGTTTGTTCTAAAGGAGATGGTCTCAAATGAAATTGCAAAGTCACCAACAACAACCAATGAAAAACGGCAAGAGGAAACTGCTAGTTCTAGTCAGAATAGTAGTGAACCTCGTCGTAGTGGGAGGGTTAGCAAGCAACCCACACGCTATGAACACGAAGTTCAAATGCTTGTATCTGACATAAACAAAGACAATCCATTGACATTTAGAGATGCGATGAATGATTCTGGCAAGGACAAATGGAAAGATGCCATGAACCAAGAAATGGAATCGATGTATTCTAATTTTGTCTGCGTTCTTGAAGATCCACCTGAGAATATCAAACCCATTGGTTGTAAGTGGATATTCAAGAAGAAAAGAGGAGCGGATGGGAAAGTAGAGACTTTCAAAGCAAGGCTTGTAGCCAAAGATTACACACAGAAAGAAGGGGTTGACTATGAAGAAACTTTTTCTCCTGTAGCCATGCTAAAATCCATTCGTATACTCTTATCCATAGCTGCGTGCATGGATTATGAGATTTGGCAAATGGATGTCAAAACAGCTTTTCTGAATGGCTACCTTGACGAAACCATTTACATGTCTCAACCAGAAGGGTTCGAAAAGGTCAAGAGCAAAAGGTTTGCAAGCTTCTTAGATCCATTTATGGACTCAAACAAGCTTCTAGATCTTGGAATCTTAGATTTGATGACACAATTAAAACGTTTGGTTTTGAACAAAACGTTGACGAACCTTGTGTCTATAAACAAATCAAAGATGGTGTAGTAGTATTCCTCATTCTTTATGTTGATGAAATATTACTGATTGGAAATGACGTAACATCATTATCAAAAGTAAAGAACTGGTTAGCTGAATAATTCCAAATGAAAGATTTGGGAGAAGCCAAGTATGTTTTGGGCATTAAGATTCTTAGAGATAGTAGAACAAAACTTTGCATTGTCTCAAGCAACTTATATTGATAAGGTGCTAGAATGCTTTAATATGCAAAACTCCAAAAAGGGTGATATGCCAACCTGTTCTGGAGTATTCCTTTCCAAAGAGCAGTGTCCCAAAACACCTCAGGAAGAGGAAGACATGAGACAATATCCCTATGCCTCAGCAGTAGGCAGTCTAATGTACGCCATGTTGTGTACAAGACCTGACATTTGTTAAGCAGTAGGGATAGTCAGCCGTTATCAATCCAATCCTGGATTGAGTCATTGGATTGCAGTAAAGAATATTCTCAAGTATCTTAGAAATACTAGAGATTATATGCTTGTATATTCAGGTGGAGACCTGAACCCCACTGGTTACACTGATTCTAATTTTCAATCAGACAGAGATAGTCGGAAATCGACTTCTGGATCAGTGTTTACTCTTGGAGGAGGAGTGGTAGTCTGGCGAAGTATTAAACAAACCAACATTGCAGACTCCACCATGGAAGCCGAGTATATAGCGGCTTGTGAAGCAGCTAAGGAGGTTGTGTGGCTTAAAAGGTTCTATTCCGACCTAGAAGTTATGCCACATGTGGATAAGCCACTAGTCCTATACTGTGACAACAGTGGGGCAGTAGCTAACTCAAAGGAACCACGGAGTCACAAGAGGGGAAAGCACATCGAGAGGAAGTATCACTTGCTAAGAGAGATAGTTCATCGAGGAGATGTTGCAGTTATGAAGATAGCTTCGGAGCATAATCTTGCAGATCCTTTCACAAAGACTTTATCTATAAAATCTTTTAAGGAGCATGTAAGAAACATGGGAATAAGAGAGATGCATCATTTGCTTTAGGGCAAGTGGGAGATTGTTGGAAATGTGCCCTAAAAGCATATGTAGTAGACATTGTTTTTATGAAATAAATAAATGAATTGAATTTGTTATGCATATATTTTATGGACTATATTATTCTATGATAATATTAAGTAAATATCAGGAAAATTCCTAAGTTCATATATGTGATCTCAAAAACGTATTGGTACGGGAGGATTGTGTTTGAGATAAATGAACTTGAATAGTTCGCAGTAAAATAAAGTTATGGAATCTTTAGATTAATTACTGCAAGTACGGTCCACTAGTATTATGAATACATGTGATCTAGATCCGGATCACTAGTGTGGTAGGACACTTTAGTGGAGGTGCTTTATATATTAGAGAATATATAGAACTGGACCAGATATGTTTATTAATACTTAGTTAAATACCGTTTCAAAGTATTAATATATCAACTGATGATCATATACAAATAGATCTTAATCCTGAAGTTACTATGAACTCCTATTTATGTTATATGAGTTCTTTGATTTACTTGTTAGGGTCTGTCAGAATGATCAGGCTAGAAACTTTTGTTTAGGGAACTCATTAATGTAGATGGCTGGGGACATAGTATACAGATATATAATTTATGCCTTCTCGCAAGAGATTGAATGATGGTTATCTTAAGGGTTGACTTTTGGGACTGAAAGGTTATTGAGCTCAAATTCATAATTTAGTTATGAATTAACCTTCACTAGTAGAGTCAATGGTACTTAAGGAAACAAGAGATAATTAAAAGGGTAAAACGGTAATTTTATTCCCGATTAATTATGAACCATTATTAGAGGGTCAAGTTGTATGCAATGATTATATCAATGGACACTTTATGATTATAAAGTACTCAGTAAATGAAATGTCTATAATTACAAGAGTGCAGTCTCATATTTATAGTGGAATAATCATGAGATTGATAAATTAAGATTATTTAATTAAAGAGTTTAATTAATAATCTCAAATTTATTGGAGCTTGGAATTATAGGTCCATAGGTCCCTATAGCGGCTCTATCAACACTGTTCAAGGTAAGAGTTGGTATGAAGGGAAAATAGCTTAAAGACATATTTAAGAGGAAATTTGTTCTTCAGGCCAAATATGTAATTATATGATAATAGTGATTAATTAATTAATTACAAATTAGTTGTAGTTAACAAAATTAATTAATATTTAATTATTGTATAATTTTCGAAATTATATTAAATAATTAAAGTAATTTCGAAATTTAATTAAATAATTAATTAATTATAATTTTCGAAATTATAATAAATTAAATATTATTTTTTGAAAATTTTGGATTTAATTAATTGGTAGAATTAATTAAATATCTTTATTTGAGTGAGAGATAATACTCTGATAAATTCAAATTGGATTTGAATTTAAAAGATTAATATTTATTTAAATAAATTATCAAATATAATTAATTATATTCAAAAATTAAATTTGAATTAGTTATCAGGTTGTTAGATCTTATCTGGCAAAACAGTTTGAATAAATAATTAAATAAAAATTAAAAAAAAAAAACATCCCTAAAATTAGGGAGGTTACACGTGCACACACAGTCCTTGGACTGTGTGTGGTGTGTAGGGAAATTTTCAGGAATGAGATTTTTATTTTTATTTAATTAATTAATGGATAATTCAAAAAATTAGTTTTTGGATTTTTTCATTAATAGAATAATTAATTGATTAAAAAGTAAATTGTAAAATGGTTACAGATTTATTTTTTAAAATTTGAATATTTTCTTTTAAGTATGACTAATCAGAAAAATATTCAGAGATGTGTGTGAGACAGCTCTGAACATTCGCTCTGTGAAAAATAGAACGATAGTTTTCTCTCCCTGAAAATAAAGAACCAATTCTCAGGCCTATTATCTTGATTTCATGTGTTGAGTACATCAAGTAGAATCACAAATAAACTATCCTTCATTCTCTAAGTGCCCACACATTTCTTGAGGTGTAGATAACGCTTTGGAAGATCTTTGTGTGAATACGTGGGAGCGGCTTGGATATGAAGATCGTTCTAAATACGAAAAGATAGCAATGATACTTGATAGGCTTCAAGAGGTATGAATTCTATCCTTATCTTGTTTATGATTAATGTATGTATATTAATGGATCCGCATATTTATATGTAGTTTAAATATGTTACAAAATTTTTGTTGTACACTGGGCCAACCACACCACCATTCCGATGCGTATTAGGAAACTTGTTCCTAACACTTCAATACGGATTGGACTATTTAGGCGTCGAGTGGACTCCTCATTAATTGTACTAATTGATGGGCCCAACAATGGGGAGTCAACACATGGTGTTCCCTTTTTGGGATGTGACATCATGAGAAGCCAAAGCGTCATCCCTTGTGAACCTTCGAAATTACCCCTCTCAGTCTAAGTCTCCACTATCCAAGGACAAGTGAAGAATTGGGGGGCAAATGTTGTCCATGATTTCATCAGTGGAAATGTGACATTTATTAGAAAAGTAATTAAGCCTCTCGGGGCCTAATGAAGTCCTGTGGAGCTTGCCTAGAGCTCCTCGGAGTGTAAGCTCCTCCAGGCGTGGTTTGATCCCTCGTTTAGAGAGAATGTCTTCAAGTTAGGTCACGTCCCAATGCCCTATGTGGGGGTCCTCCCGTCTGATGGGTCGGTTAGTCCTCCACGCCTAAGGAGTTTCTCCTCGGGACATGGATGATGTGCCATGTGTTAGGTTCAGTGACTTTGGACCACAAGCGGCCACTTGATAGCTTTTGTGCCTTGAGAAGTGGTGTCAAGGTCGTACACATGACAATTGGTATGTCCCAAGGCGTCGTCTGACATGGGAGATGAGCGACTGCACTCTGATAGTGTCAGGGGCATGTTCCCCATAAAAAAATGGGTTGCAACATGCAAATTGGGCTCTGTGCGATTTGCATGGGCCCGCTGCCACTTTTATCATAGAAATATATTTTAATTAGGCTATTAATCCCACTTATAGGAGAATATTCTTGTAATAACTCCTCATTAAGAGAGTTAATTGCTCCCAGCCTCTGTAAATAGGGCTAGGACACCATTGTAAGAAGGTTCCCAGTTTTTGTATTCAGAGTGTTGACCCTGATTTTGGTCAACT
Organism: Humulus lupulus; assembly: GCF_963169125.1. NCBI lineage: Eukaryota > Viridiplantae > Streptophyta > Magnoliopsida > Rosales > Cannabaceae > Humulus > Humulus lupulus. Next base: position 196,328,095 of record NC_084795.1, read on the forward strand.
GACACGGAGTCAGAAATGCTTGATGTGGACAAATACGTTGAAATGAATGTGATGACAAAAATAAAGAACACAAGAATTTATAGTGGTTCGGCCCCAGAATCTGGTAATAACCTACGTCCACTTGAACTGTTATTGATATAAGATCCAAAGGAGTGATCAAAGAACTAGGGTTCAATGAGTTTCACAAACCTCTGAAGAACAATACAATATCTCGAATGTAACAACTCTAATCTCAAATAATTCGAAAGCCAAAAGTCCCTTCCTTGAGCTCTCTTTTTCCTATTTATAGGCTCAAGGAGGATTACATTAATTTGTTACAGATATTCTTTCCTAAATAATCGGATACTCAGGAAATCATAGGAGATAATTTCGGATATGGTTATAACTGCATAAGATTCTATCCAAATATAGCGAGTATACGACCAGGCTGGTCATATATAAAGATTGAGCGTCACGCCATAGACATCTCTCTGGTCGATATACGAACAAGACTCCTGCCAGATGTCAGCCACGTGTATTTAAATATTTGCCATGTCATCCATGCCTGTTTTTTGGATAACACAGAGCATTGTATAAATGTTGACTGAAACTCTATTGAAGCTTGCCTAACCAAGCTTCACAGAATATAATACTAAAAGATTTGTGGACTATGATTGTTTTATAACTTGAACCACATAAAACTTTTGTGTTCATTATTGTATTCCTTTATAGTTCTGTTTATTAAATTAATAGTGAAAAAGAAAGTCAACAAATATAAAATAATATTAAAAAATTCATAATTATGAAGAAGAAAAAACCCCTAAAAGAAATTAATTTTGGAAAATATAGAAAAATCAACTTTTGATTGTTTTGTGAATTTTTATTTTTAATAATTATTCAAAACAAATTTTTTTATTAACTATTAAAACAAGTTAGACAACCATATTTAATTTTAGGGGATAATTTATTTTATTTTTTAAAAAAAGATTTTCTTAGTGGTAATGTCAAATAACTCCTTAATTTGCGCTAGTTGACCAAACCATTAGTTGTATTCATTAAAAATTTAAAAATAAGTTTATTTGTTTAAAAAATATTAAACATGTGGGTCAATAAAATACTTGATTGATTATTTATTTCTAAAAAGAAAGACATACCAAGTACCAACCTTTAAATATAGAACATATGAGTTTATCATTTTTATTTTCTTTTGTTTTACTAAAAAAACACTAATTAATTTGTTTGGAGGAAGGCTTAAAATGAAAGGGTGAAAGACAGAGTATGACCTAAATTGACCAGAGCCACTGCAGGTGTGCCAGCTTGCAAGAAGTAGAACGCACACACCGTTCTCTGTTCCCAACAATATTTAGTCTAATTCACCTGATCTTCCTCACTAAACTCGCACGGGGCCCACTCCTCCCGGATTTAACACGTGTCACCATTACACTCTTCTACAAGTCAGCTGTCGACTTTAATTAAAATTAAAAAAAATATATATTCTTAAATGCGAAAAAGGAGGTTCACTGTGACTAAAGTTGATCATCATAATCAGAGTTGCATTTCCACCATTGAAAACCATTAAAAGAAAAGAAAAAAACAAAAAACAAAAACAAAAGGGAGAGAAGAAGAAGAAGAAAGGTTCTCGGCCACTCTCTCTCTCCCCCCTTCCAAAGCTATCTCACTTTCTCTCCCTGAAAGTTCCCACAGTTTCTTAGAATCTTATCGAATTCAGGTGAGATCGGTCTGTTATTTGAATTTTCATTTTTCATTTTTTGTTTTTGTGATTTGAATATTCACAGCTTGATTTTGTTGGCTTGAATCTGTAATGGTGTTTGTGTTTCGGTAAATCGGGATCAATTCTAGGGTTTCGTTTTGATGGCTTATGGTATTTTTTTTTTGGTGTTTCTTGATCAAACCCTAATTCTCAATTCTCAGTTTTGTTTGAGAGAAGTATTAGAAATTAATTAATTATGTTAATTAGTTCTCAATTCTCAATTTTCTTTGGTTGTTTGTTTGGCATGCAAGAAATTAGGTTTTGTGTTGTTTGGTAGAAAATTTAATGGTGTCCCATAAGATGAACTTTAATTTTGTGATACTGTGGAATACCCTTTTCAGGAGTTGGCATATAGAATTGTATGGCTTGTTTTGATATATTTTCGAATTTCCCCCCTAAAGTTCTATATATGTGTATTAATTATTCGGAAGAGCTCATTTTTGTCAAAATTCCATTCAGATTGTAATTGATAGATTTGTGACCTGAAGTGAGAACTGAGATTTTGGAGTGCAAGCCATAAAGTTTACAGGATTATACATAGCACTAAAAGGTTGTCTCTTTGTTTCGTATGAACGTATCGGTATAGCTTGGAGCTTCTAAGTATGACAAGTGGACCTGTAAGACGAGTTTCACGTCAAGATATACAATTGGTAGGCTAATAATCGAAGTTTTATCTCCCCTCTTCATCTGCCATTTTCTTATTAAATTCAATCTTCCTTTTTTAGCTTTTATACTAGGTTGCATGCTGTCATGTTTTCCTATCTTATGGTTCTTAGACTGAGCTCCAGGTACAGAATCTTATTGAACGATGTCTGCAACTGTATATGAACCAAAAGGAAGTTGTAGATACTCTATTGGATCAGGCAAAAATAGAGCCTGATTTCACATCACTGGGTAACTAACTATCTTGTCCCATTTAACTCTGTGATTGCAAGCTATTTACCACATTCATTTTTTCTAATCTATGGTGTTAATTATTGTTTAATCTTTTCCGCCTCTTCCATCTTTGTTCGTTCCCTGTATACCTAATCTAGGTGTCCTCGTGTTGATGTATCTTTAGTTTATTTATTTATCTAATTTTTTTTCCCAAGCATTTGCGCTTATTGTTATAAATAAAATTTCTCTGCATATCACAGTTAATCTCCTCCAAATTAGACATTCATACTTTCAGTCTTATTCATTGCCTACCAATTATTCATATTTACCGGCACTTGATTGCTTTCACCTCCCTCCCCCCTCTCTCTCTCTCTGCGGAATTTTTTTTTTTCTTATCGTTTATAACCGGACAATGTGTTAGCCTTTTATTCGTGACCGAGTCACTCTCAGAAGACCCTCAAACATCCTGCAGCAGTTGATATGTTATTTTTTTTCACAGCTGAAGTGAAATAAGGAAGTCTATAATGCATGTACATTAGGAATAAGTTATTTTGGTTCTTGAGGACAGTACAAACATGATTTGTGGAGTTTAGTCATCTTGCGTTCATAAATTTGGTGTTTGTATTCTTTTCATTGAATAAAAGTCTTGTTTGTATTTCAGTTTGGCAGAAGCTTGAAGAAGAGAATCAGGATTTTTTCAAGGCTTACTACTTGAGATTAATGTTGAAGCACCAAATTCTGGAATTTAACAGGTTGCTTCAGCAACAGGCACAATTGATGCATCAAATGCACCCAAGTGGTGTTTCTCCACTGCCCACATCTAATGGTGCCCACATTTCATCATGTAAGTACACTTTATTAAGCTGGACACTTGTAACTTCAGCTCCCTTTATCAGAGTTCAAGGATCATTTTGTATTATTGTTTAGTATCAATGTTTTGGGAAAGTTACTACTTAAGGGTAGAACTGTAAGAGAAAATGTTCAGTTGGGTTAGTAAATTAGCTTTTAACTCTTGAATAATCTTCAACTGCAACTTGTCCTGTTTTGAAGCATCACTTTTTTAAAAATTTTCTTTCCTACAATTGGTTTTAATATGAGATAAGTTTTTGTAGTATTTTTCCATACTCATCTAAGATATTTATATAATCACTCAAGGCTTGTTTGGTTTGTTAGAAGGGTCATTTTGGTGTTTGGTTTGGAAAGAATTCTTATTCCCATAAACTCACAATTCCATTGGTCAAAGGAATTGTTGTCTCAATCCTTCTTCCAGTGGAAAGCACTTTCCATTTCCAAACTACTTAAGAATATATATGTTTCACCTAGGGGTGTTCATGGTCACTTTGGTTGGTTGGAAACTCCAAACCAATTACCAAACCGAATATGCCAAACTTTATTTGGTGGGTATATTTTTTTTATGCAAACCAAACCAAACCACAATCAAACTTGTATATTTTATACATCAATAAATTTTAATATTGTACTTGCACATAGTTAACATAAAAGTTAAATTTATCATTCACAATCAATTTATAATAATTTCAACTAAAGCAAATGTTGCCAAAGTTAAATAATGTTTTATAGAATGTTATAGAATATGTGATTTTTGTGTATGCATTAAATATATATATATATGTATATGATTTGGTCTGCTTGGTCGGTCTTCGATCACTCAAACTGCTAAGTAATTGATTGTAACTTTTAACAAAAACAATAATAATTGACCAAGTCGACCAATTAATAGATAAAATCACTTGTTATGGTCAATTTTTAGCAGTTTATTAACACCCTTAATTTCACCCTCACTTAAAATAACAGTACTATGTAATTAAATTATTAGTTTTTCAAATTTAGTGTAATTTCTTTAATTAACTAAAATAATAATATTATTTAATAAAATGATTAGTCTCTTCTGCTTTACTATTATAATTTTACTCGATCACTATTTTCAGTACTGTTATAATTGCATTAAATTATCACTTCCATTACTATTTTAAATCAATTCCATTGAACCAAATGTTACCTTAGTTCATTTAAACTTATGGTCCATTGTTTCATGGTTAACAGGCTTTTGATGCGTATTAATTTAGTATGTTGATCACTTTTCAATCACAGTACAAGGAAAAAAAAAGATAAAATGATGGATTCCAAAATTCGATCTTATAGGCTGTCAGTTACTTAATTAGCATTACACCCTTCAGATATGACAAACAGTCAGTTGTACATATTTATTTTCCAACATGGTTATCTCTACTTTTCATTAAAAAAAAGTGTAACTATTACTGAAAGCCAAATTGGTCTTCTGGATGTTATTGTGTAGGTATTTTAGTATTTAGTTTTTCCAAATTAAGTGTCTCAACATTTTAAAGGCATGTTTAGCTTTAGTATTGTAGCATTAATGTTACTAGTTATTACTTTCTGACGTGTCATGGTTTGAAAACTTTCCAAACTTGCATTTCGAAACCCATTAAGTTTGAGGTGTGGAAAAGAGTTTCAAAACCTACGTTTTTGCTGGCCTCGATTAATCGAGACATTTGAAACTTACTTGGCATGGGGTTTGAATCAGGAAACTTCTCTTTGGGCTGTTTTGACATATGTCTAGGGCTTTCATGGAAAATATTGGTTGTGTTTTTATAGACTTTTGTGGGCCATTGGGCCTTAAACAATCAGAATTTAGAAAACTAAAAGCATATAACAAAACATCAATTGAAAAACAAAATATAGAAATGAAACATAATTACTATTCTTCTATTCTGCTCTAAATCTATTGTAGGGTACCAAATTTTATGTTTTTTGCAATTGTATTAATTTTTGTGAACTTTGTATGCTTTCTAATTATATGGTTCTGTGAACTAAGATTATGTTTTAGTCCATATGAATCAATGATTATTAATGTCATATGAAACTTACACCTCAAATCCAATTCGAAACCTATGTTTTCATTTGATTGAGGAAATTGCCTTGAATCCTTATATAGTTTTTCTAAACCTTGCTGTCTGACAGTGCACGAGAACTCAGCATGCTATCCCCAAGAGCACATAGGACCAGCACTGAAGCCAGAAAATATGCACCATGCAGTTGGTTCTTGTTTGTCCAATGCATTTACCAATGGTGGGTCTTCAGTGCACCCGGTTATGCACAATGCTGTTGATATGTCTGCTCATGCTGGTAGGATTGATGCTCCACAAAATATGATTTCAACACAGAACTCTAACATGGGACTGTTGCAAGGAATAAATGGTGGGATGGTCAAATCTGAAGTTGGCAGGATGATCAAATCAGAAGTTGGTGTCATCAAGTCAGAAATGGGATACTCAAGCACTTCCCCGTATATATTCGGTGCTGATAGCAATGTCATGGAGTCGCGGCCAAATATTGGAGATGCATCTGTTGCTTCTTTCAGTAGTGTAGATCCTAACCCGCAAGCCCTGAATGATTCTCTTCTTGATGTAGACACTTCTTCATATGGATTTTTAAGTCAAATTCCTCGAAGTTTCAGTCTATCAGATCTGACCACTCATTTTTCTCAGAGTTCAGGTATGTACATCTTGTCTGTTTATCTTGGTCTTTCAGTTATTCTACTTGGTTTGAGCAGGACAAGTATGTGCATGAGCAATTTTGTCATTGGTAACATCGTTTGGTCCTTTATTTTTCCGTGTATATAGCTAATAATTATAGTAGATATTTCTGGTTCAGACTGCACTTGATACTTAATCAATCTGATGTTCGAGTCCCTCTGGTGTATAAATAGAGTTTTCTGGCTCTCAAATATTGTAGGATTAGGCAGAGGGTCTAGTTCTTTTTTTTTTTTTAGAAAAAATCTAATTTACTTTCCACATATTTTGACCTGTACTAAACTGAAAAGCAATTTGATGGAACATAATAATGGTGATTTGGGTTATTGATTGGGCTTAATTCTGGTTTGACAGAAGATATGTGCATATCTATTTTAACTATTCACGCAACTGAATCTATGATTCTTAATTTTCAGATATACTGGAGAGCTATTCTAGGTCACCTTACCTGGTACCAGATGCTGAAGACTTCCTGGATTCTCGTGAAAGAGATAATCAAGGTCGCATCTTTTCCAACTAAAATAAATCTTGTCACTAAATAATCATCACATCCTTGTCTAATATCTCGTACTTCATTTCTTACCCTTACAGGAGACAATAAAAAACTGCAATCCAATTCCTTATCTAATATCTCATACCATTTCTTACCCTTACAGGAGACAATAAAAGATTGGACACCATATCAGAAGGATTAAGTTATGACGATTTTGGCAGTGACTAGTTTATAAAGTTACAGAGTAAGTTTCATGCGCCATTTTCTAGGAAAATGATCCTTTTCTTCTTTAGAACTTCAGTAATAAGCATTAGTATAGATAGTAATGGATGGGATTTAAACATGTGGCTGGATTTGGGCTATAATAAATGTGAATGTGCACATGCTTTTAAGGGAGACATTGCGTCCAATTTGGAAGCATATGGAAGTAAAATGATTTGAGACCGCCTTTGAAGTCTTTGCAAAATTGACTTGCAGTTTACTAACTTGGCCTCGGCTGGTGGTTTTGGTTCTGCAGCTCTAATTTGACAGCGGGGATTGGGTGGGTGTACATAACACATTATGGAGTTTGGATGTCTAAGCATTAAACTATTTTGAAGGTAATGGTGGTTGACGTAGTGATGAGAACTGACATTAGAATGGTTCTCAAGAGAACGGAGAACAAAGGACAAGGCTTTTCCAAAGGCTTTTGTAACCATGGATTACATGGACTTTATGCTGCCTGCTGTATTTGATAATTATGGCGTGTTGGTTATTTGTATCCACAGCAAATTTGGTCTTTTGTTGGATGATGATGATATTTTGTGCCATATTTTAAAACTAAAAAAAAAAGAATAAAACTATCTTAGATTATTATGTCTTCCTAGCGTCTGAGGTTATGACAATCGGTGGATAAATCTGTAACGGTTGATCTTGTGGATATGTCTTCAGGTGATCAGAATCAGGATATGATGTTTTGGAATGTTTTATTTGTATATATATTTTTAAGCTTCATTTCCATAATACCTTCTTAAAAACAATTAGAGTTCAGTTTAAAGTTACTTTATAAAATTTTGAACTTTCATAAATTTATTTAAGCAAAATATGATTGAAATAATATAATAAAATTATAGAAATTAGTAACGGCTGTTTTATTTTCATCGCATTTTTTCTTCACCCATCCTAGTAGAAAATGGCAGATGCGTGCCCTTGCCACCAAGCAGGAATAATATGAAGGAAAAGAATTGAGTAGTTAACAAATAAAATTTCGTGTGTTTTTGTTAAATTTGACATTGGGATGATACCATTTCAACTAAGGATATTAAAAGATCTATGAAATCCAATTCAATTTGCAAATTCACCCTCAAATTTCAGTCTTTATATAACTTGGTGAACATATCATCTCCCATCAATATTCTACTGTACAGCTGTTGCTCTCAAATATTATACTAGCTCTCTTCAATCTTTGGGTTTGATTAGAGGTAACTGTAAGTCTGTAACCAGATTATCAAAGCTAACTAAACTCTTTTGTCATCCAAGATATTGCGAAGCAGTACTTGATTCCCCACAATCGAAAGGCTAGGGATTAAACTAGAAACTTCATTATATCATCTAATGACCCATCCACTTCTTCTTTTGTATTTTCAGCAAAATCTCTAAAACGTTTGTTTTGAAAAAAAGAAAGTAGCTGAGTTCAATTTTTTTTTAAGAGATCCAGTCCCCGACCAATTGTCTTCCCAAAATCTTATATTCCTATGGTTGCCCACTTATCTAACACGTGGATCGATTAGGGTATGGGTAGGGTATGCCTATTCCACGACCCTAGCTTAAAAAAAAATCTCTACCCATACCCTATCCTTTTACCCTATTATTTTTTGTAGGTAATGTGCGGGTATTACCCTAACAGTATAAAGTATCCATGAGTAACCCTACCCTATAAATTTTTTAAAAATTCGATATAAATGTAGCTCTCAAAATCTAAACCCATATTGTTCCACATCAAAATTTATATTTAACCACGTAATTATCAAAGTTGTAATTTTAAATATCAAAATCGAAATCTGTCATACCCATTTTTTGGGTATTGTTGATCCCAAAAGAGGGTGTTTTAATATTTAAACTTGCAAGTGCATGAATCGTTTCGAAATATAATGTTCATGTAAGTACGAGGTCGAACCCATGGGAGTTGACTAACATCAAAAGAAACTATTTCAAACAAAGCAAGAATATTCTAACCTAGTTCCAAATATTTGATGAGATTTTGTTTTAGAAAAATAAAAGACAAGTAATAAAAAGATTTAAGATTAAATAGAAAAATTGTTTTCAAATGAGATATGTAAAATAAGATTATTAAGATATTAGAATCCACAAAATGCAAGTTCAATAGTATTTATAAGTATATTGATTCCCAAGTTTAGGTATAGTTGAAATAAATTACACTATACTTTTTTTCAAAATACATTTTCTATTCAAGCACAAGTTACTTTAAAAAATGTAGGATTTTTCTTCACTTATATAAGATATAATTTCTAAGCATTAGTTGTGTTACAACCTAATGAAACTACAAAAAATCAAAAAGATTATATTTAGGCAAAATATGATACTTATGCTCTAAGAATTAGATGTGAACAATTTAATGAAAAACATTTAATAAAAGAATATCATATTTTTGCATAATGGAGAACTAAGTGTAATATGCTTTAACAATCAATAATAGATGAAAAATGCATATCTTTGATAGAAAAATCCATAAACAATGTTGCACAAATGGGAAATCAACATACAACAAAAATACTATCTAGTTACATTTTGCTTCATCATCATCTTAATAATCTTGAAAAAAGATTAGAAGCTCATAACTAGATTGAAATAAAAATTACACAATGACATACTTGACATGCTCTTCAAAAGATGAAAATGGTAGATAGAAAATAGTGAAAAGAAGAGTGAAATATGAAGTGTAGAAGATGTTGAAAAGATGAAGAAGAGCTCCCCAAATGGTCTTACAAGAATCTATTTATAGGCAAAATATGGAGATTAAATTAATCAAATTAAAATAAATAAATTGATTAATTTAATTGTGTTGGGAAGTGGTAGGATAAATAGAGTAAGTGTAAGGGTATTGGAAATATGAAATGTTTGGTTGGATGGAAGATTAGTGAAAAACTATGGTGAAAAAATGAATTAGGAATATTTATTTAGGTAAGAAAAATGGGGAAGAGTGAATTGATATTTGAGTGAAAAGAAAAAAAAATATTGGGAAGAAAAATATAGTTTTTGGCATTTTGGTGGCTGTGTTGGCAGCTTGGCTGTCTTGGGGCAGTTTGGGCCAGGCGGGCCTAGGAGTGCTGGGCCGAAATGGGCTTGGGGCTGCTTTGTGTTGAAGAGCCAGGTGTGGCTGGTGGAGGGGCTTGGGCCGTGACTGCTGGAGCTTCAGGTTGATGCAAATGGGACTGCTGGCGGCATGATGAGTTGAAGGAGACTTGGAGTAATTGCTTGCTGCTGGGAGGACTTCAGGAGGCAGGGGCAACACGCGAAGGCTGGGGCAGCTGGGTATACTGGGCCATACGGCTGGCAGGGAGGAGAGCCTTCGTGGGCCTGGGCTTCGGCAGATGGGCCTTCGGGCCTAGCTTTTCAGAAATGCCACTTTTTCCTTATCTTTTCAGTTTTAATTCTTTTCATTTATCTTCTTTTCAAGCCCAAAAAATGCAACATATTACCTACACAAAATAGTATAAATTAAGTCATGATAAAATATTTTCAATTATAAAATAAACCATATTAATTCTTTGAAAATATTAATTACAACTTAATTTAATTTAACATTTAGTTTCAATAAAACATACATTTTTTTACTTCCCTAAACACAACAACTTAAATAATTAACTACAACATTTTACAACAAAATAACTATAAAAACACACAAAAATATATAAAATCAAAATAAACCTAATAAATTCAAAATTACTTAAAAACTTAATAAATCAATTAAAAACTCAAGAATTAAGCAACAATTAGCACATAAAAAGTGGTAAAGTAACTCTATTTTGTAGAGTTATCAGGTATGATGGCGTGTCAAAGAATAGCTATATTAAGGATCTCGAACCTGGTAGTTATTTCCTTCAAATAAGAGATGAACAAAACTTATAGCAATCTTATTCTCACAGAGTAGGCACCCAAACGCTAACAAAAAGATCTTGGTCGCCCATCTATGTCCTTTTACTTCTAACCATTCATATAAGGCTATAATTTATTAACAGAGACATATGATCGCTACCAACCCTAACAAGATTGGCTGCGGATGATGGAGTCATTACTTATTAAATAAAAAATTATAGTTATGTAATTATAATGTTGTATGTATTATTTACAGGCGAAACCCAATAGTTTAGGCCCATAATTTAAATATAACCATAAACTCCTCACTATAAATAAGAGGAGATGTGATCCAAATAGGGAGGCAACTCGTAATGCCGATAGAGAGAGAACTTCATTCTATGAATAAATCAGTCATTATGTAATATCAAAGTGAAGAATGACTGTAGAACAACCAGCAATGTAAGTTCGCCAAAAACCATGGTTCTTCAAGCTTAAGTATCAATAAAAGTGATTAAGTGGACGTAAGTCATCTTTTTTGGGCCAAACCACTATAAATATTGTCTTATTTATTTTCTCATATCTCTATTCTTGAATTCATGCTCTAATGTTCTCAAGTTGACGAAAAACCGTGTCAACAGTTTGGTGCTTTCATTGAGAAAGCAAATTCATGAGGAAGAGATTCATGCTGACGAAGTCTGCAAATAAAGACTTTGAAGAAATCATCTTGAGAAAACCCCCAAATTCCTCAAGAATTGGGAAAATACACTTGTTCACTGGTACCTAAGCCATGCGCGGTTCAATTGCTACTAGCAAGCAAACATCTATGTTAGGGCACAACACTGAAATTAATCACGATGGCGGCTCATTCAAGTTATCAAGAGCGATAAATAAGCTATTTGAACCCTAATCGCATGATTGTGTTTATGGAATAAATGGGTACCGAAATGAAGCTTGTAAGCCTAAAAAAATGTTTGTTCACTCACTTATACATACCAAACGTGAATAGGAACTAAGAAAAGACGATGAAGCCTACAATAAGAAGAATCGCTCGCATTTAATCCCATAAATGCAACCTATTCTCCTATGTGTATACACTAGGTGGGAACACAATCAAAACAAAGGCTATAGTAACACATGTATAACCTGGTCGCTCATTTATGCCTATAAGGAATGACCAAGATTCAAAGTGAACAAAATTAGCAAGATTCGGCTCGTTCAAATGTTGTTTCAAGCTCTCACCCACACGGAGATCTCTGTTCGCTAAAATATACTTGTATGGAATAAAGGGATATTCTTGTTGGCCCCACACACAAGTAGAAAACAACTGGAATAAAAAAGATTACACAAATTCTTGTTGATGAAGATTTGAGTCGTATCATCTCTGAGCTGACTTATACGAGCCATCAGAGATATCAACTTGCAAGATTCATGACACCCAAGTTTAAACTCAAGATCTCACATTAAAGATCTATCTTTTCGTCTGGTTATATGTTTTTAAAGTGAGCATGATTGAACAGAGCTTCAAATAACAAAAAAGAATCTTGTTTGCCCATGTGTCCTTACAGAAGGCGAACGGGGATCAAGGTAGTGCGAGCAACATTGGATGAGGCTTTAAATAACAAGAACCTTGTTCGCCCAAGTGTCCTTACAGAGGGCGAACAAGGATCAAGATAATACGAGCGAGATTGAAAAAGCCCCAAATAACAAGGGATCTTGTGGAATAAATAGTTCACAAACATTAGTGATAATTTTGAGCAAATCAGAGTCATTCGAGCTGGTCGCTCACTCTATAAGATTCAATCGAGGAGTCTCCGATATCTATACCCAACCTGATTGCCCACTCTATAAGAGTCAATCGAGGAGTCTTTGGTATCTACACCCGAGCTGATCAACACTCTATATGAGTCACCCGAGCAAATATCTTAAATTCATCTCCGAGCTAATCCATATGATTACATATGAGTTGGAATCAAGATTCATCTTTGAGGTAATCCACGTGTTTACATCTGAGATGGAGTCAAAATTCATCATCGAGCAAAATCCATGTGTTTACATCCAAGTTAGGGTCTGTATTCATCATCCGAGCTGACTTAACCACCCGAGCTGAACTTAGACCTTAAATGAAGGTTATGGTTACACATGCATAACCTAGTCGCCCATGTATGCATACAAGGGATGACCAGAAATAAAAAAATGACAAAAATGGTATGTTCGCTTATTGACACATACAAGGGGTGAACATGTTGTATTTGGAATTGAGCCAAAAGCTAATGGATCTGTTTGGGCGTGTCATTCACAAGAAACATGTTCACCCACGCATTCATACATGGGGCGAACAAAATCTAAGCGAAGTAAAGGTTATTAATGTGCAAAATAGTCACCCATTTATACGAAGAAAGGATGAGCATAAACCAAATAAAAGGAAATTTGAACGTCAAAGGCAACTTGTCTATGCTTAAGTTCCATTTCATACTCTCAACCTAAGGAGCAAAACCTGTTCGTCTAACTCTTAACACAGAGAACAAACTGACAAAGAGAATGGACAGAAAAGAAGATAACTTCGGATTCTGATCATAATCAGAAAAGAGGGCAACTTCGAATTCTGAATCATAAAATCAGCTTGTTACACCCAGATTTCGAGCTATGTTAAATATGACCTCAAAAGTTGGATTCGCGAATAAGTGGACTCATAAGGTTGGAAACATGCTCCAGGATTGAATGTCGAGTCTGCAGGGCATAGACGACCTCGAGTATGGTGACCTCGAAGTATTCATGATCTTGAAAGATAGCTTCGGGAACGCTCTCATCTTCAGGGACGACCTCGGATCAGGGGTCCCGAGCTCGACGCACATACGATCTCGAAAGCCATGTGGCCTCGGGAGATGTTTCTAGCTCGATAGATGACGGGAAACCTGGGAAGCTAAAGCCTTAGAGATACGCGATAACCACCTTGAATATCTACAAGTATTATAAATATGAGATGTAATCCTCATTTATTATTGTAAATCCCCTAGAATCGTGGGATATTATTTGGTCAGTTATACGTCTCCTGGTCTTCAGGGGACGTTTCCTTTTATATCTGATTATAGGCATTTAAAGCCATTTATTTTATTTATACAAAAAGAGTAACTACCCAAAATATGTGGGATAGTATTCTTCGATCTTCTCTATAAATAGAGAGGCCATGCACCATTGTAAAGGACCGAAATTCTGAACCTTGAGAGAAAACTCTGAAGAATTCATGCTTAAAGAATTTTCAGAGATAATCTTGAGTTTAATAACAGAGACTCGTGGGCTAGGCAGATTTAACTGCTGAACCACGTAAAAATCGTGTGTTTATATTGTTTTATTTCAATTGACCATTATCAGTTATTGTTTATGTGCTCTTCTTTCACTGTTTGACGAAAAACGGCGTCAACACAGCTCAAACCCTAACTAAAATAGTCCAAGATTTATAACTTGGTTTCTCGGGGGGCATATAGGTGTTGGATATAACCATACCACGAGCTCGAAAAAAAATCTACATGAACTTTTAAGAAAAATTGTTTCGAACTTTAGAGAAAAAGTTGAAATGTGGAGATAACCGGAGTACCGAAAGGCAGAATATTACAAATTTTTTGTGCAACAAAATTTTAAATAATATTTAAGCCTACCATACTCCTATGTATAAAGGAGCATTTGTCACAAGCAATTATAAGCTCATCATACTTGTATTTTTAAATAAGTATGTAAAGTGATCGTGATAATTAACAAAACAAGAAGACATACTTGGAAGTTTAAATAATGCGATCAAGCTTTGAAAAATTCAAGGTAGTATAAAAGTGAAGTTTGGAAATGAAAATCAAGCTAGTACAATAACTCGGGTTATCAATATAACTCCAAATGAAACTTGAGAAGCTAACATGACAAATTGAAGCAACGAGACCTAAATGATAACAAGTAAGCTATTAAGTAATAAAATCCTCATCCTAACCAGGTACAAGACCTGAATACTAACAGGTAGCTATTAAGCAAAAAATTAAACATGGCTAAACCAGGAGATAAAATCATCTAGGAAGAATCATTGCAAAAAAATACAATCTCCAACTTTGATTGAGGATAACTTCGAACTCTGCTCGTTATTAATCTCAAATCTGATCGCTATCAGAAAAGAGGACAACTTCTAAACTCTGATTGATCACCAGAAAAGTGGAAACCTCTAATTTTGGTTGCCTACCTATCAAGAAGACCACTTTCAATTTTGGTCGTTTATCGTTCATGATCTTGTTTGCTTGAAGGCATTCATAAGTTGTGAGAAGAAGTACACCATAAGAAAAAAAGAATTAAGGAAATCCTCAAGATATGTTTGTTTGTCGAACTATGTGTGTAACGTCCCAAATTACCCAATAAGGTTTAGGGCCTTGATTAGGGGGCTAGGATGGAAAATTATGGAAATTATGTGATTATGTGATATATATGTGTATCATTGTATGATTATGTGAGCTATATTATAATATGACCTGATATGCATATTTAGTGTATTAAATATGCATGTGGGCCAATTTTTGATTAAAATGGCAATTTTCGTAATTTGGCTCGTTACGGGTATATTTGACATATATGTGATATATGTGTGGGACCACATCATTATGTGGATATATTTGGGTTACTCAACACGAGGTGATCCTAGGGAGCAAGTTAGCAGGAAAGTCACAACGTGACCAATACTTGACTCAGGGTGAGTCAATGGATATTTTGGGTATTTAGTACATTACCGGGTTATTGGGTAATGGGAATAAATATTTAAGGATATATTTGGAGTTAGGGTTATCAGGAGGGAATTCTAGGGATTTTGACTATTTTACCCCCGGGGACATTTTTTGGGTACCCCGAGCATTGGGATTTTCTTAAGGATACATAAGCTTGAAGTAACCTGATAGAAAGAAAAGTATGTTAAAAAATACTCTCTCTCCCATTCTCTTTTTGATGCCATTAGAATTTTCGAAGGAAACTCAAGTTTTAGAGCTCGGATTCAAGCGAGGTTAGAGTCATAACGATTCTAGGAAAGATTAGAAGCTTGATAGCTAGAGGATTTAGCGGAAAAATGACATAAATAGAGGTAATCTAAGTTTTAAGTTTTTGAGTTTTGTTTCCTTAAGCTTGGCTTGGATTTTATGATTTTGATGAGTTTTAATCTGAAGGAAAGTCAAGTTTTGTTGCCTGGGATGTACTATTGATGCTTTGGGATTGAATGGTGGGTTTGGTACGGATTAGGGGTGAGTTTTAGGTGAATTTGAAGTTGAGAAAGCTAGGTTCGCGAAGTTGGGCCACGACCCTGTTCATGGGAACCGCGACCCTCATGAACCCAGGAGCCTGGGCGGTTTCCTGAACCGCTGTCGTGCGACGGCCCGTGTCCAGAGGTTTTGGGATGGGGCTTTCTGTTTGTGGAGAGCCACGACCCTAAGTGTGGGGGCACCACGACCCTAATTGGGGGCACTGCGGCGCTAATAGAGAATTTTGGCCAATAAGTGTCCTGAGGGCAGGGACCTCAAACCCTAGAGCTCAGGATCAATCCTACTACCCAGTTTAGTAGGATTCGACGAGGATGGTGGCTAGGACTTGGTCCGGAAGCCTGTGTTTACTTGTTATTGATGGGAATTTTATAATCAGGAAGCCCAATTAGGACGAGTCATGGACGTCTTTGGGTGAGGCCACGTCCAGAGGTCTGTCCTCGAGGCAATGGTACCTCCAGTTGAGGCCATCTCCTGAGCCACTTGATAAGTCGTGGATATCTCTGAGTGAGGTCACACCCCGAGGTCTGTCCTTGGGGCAAGATTCTCTCCAGGTGAGGCCACCTCCGGAGGAGCTCTCTAGACTCACTCCTCCCCCAGGTCTATGATTCTGGTCCTCAGACCTGGGGTAGCCGCAAAGTGTCAGTCACTGCAAATGTGGGCTACCAGATGATCGTCTGAAAACTTTTGTTGAGCCTCGATTAGTGGTGTTGAGTTCATACACTTAACAATCAACATTTCCCACAACACTGCCTGACATGGGAAAATGTGCGTCGCACCCCGACAAGTCAGAGATATGTTCCCCATAGATTTGGTATGCGACTTTCTGAAATGGGCCCTGTGCAATCCGCCTGGGCCGTAGTCTCTATTTAATGCAGGCCTTTATGTATTAATTTGGAATTAACACTCCAAAGTAGGGGAATTTCATATTAATGATAAATGATTTAGCATTAATGATCCCAACCCCTATAAATAAGGATGGGATATCTTCTTGTAGAGGGTTCGGTTTTTTAGAGAGGGAAACTCTATAACTCAGTGCAATATACACGCTACCTGAGAACCACCATTGAAGCTTGCTATAACAAGCTTTAACCTTACTTAATAGTAGAGGCTCGTGGACTAAGTCTCTTTTATAGCCTGAACCATGTAAAATCCTTGTGTTCTTTCCTAGTATTTCTTTTAATCTTTCGGATTAAGTTGATAGCGAAAAATGTAGTTAAAATTTTTGTGCTTTCATTGAGAGCTTGAAGGAAGCTTGAAGAACAGTCATGGTAACCACTCAAAGGAATGCACCAGATGATACCGCACCTCATGCCACATTTGAGGGAGGAGAAACTAGTCATATGCCACCACAAGACCTCCCTGACACCGTGGAAGACTACGACGAAAATGCCGAATACGACGACATGGAAAACACTGGCGCTCTGTGACCAGGTGGCCACTCAACAGCAAATGATCGACACCCAAGAGGGTAACATCGCTGTGCTATAGAAGATGGTTAACGCCATGAGGGCTACTTTAGTGGCCCAAGGGCTGCGAGTGGACCCCCATGGCGAAGTACCATCTAGGAAACCAGCTGGTGTGCCACCTGTGCACCCTTCTAGGATGCCACCTGTCGATCTAGGCGATGTGCCTCCTGAGCACCCAGATGAGTTGGCGCGAGGACTACTAGCTGGCGTGCCCCCTGAACACCCAGCTGGAGTTGGAACCCCACCTATTCCATAGGACCGTGGCAAAGGTAAGATGGACAATAACCCTACTCCAAAGCCATAGAAGGCTCATTGGACCCCCAACGACAATCAGGCCCCGTGGATCCCGGGGCGTTCTGCCCAGACACGCCAATACGAATCTTGCAAAGCCTGGAGGTGGTGTCCCCTTAGCCCTTTGCCATTACCACAAGAATAGTGGCCAAGGGGACAACAAGCAAAACTTCTTTGTTGCCCAAGAACACAGTATTAGCATCTCGGTCAACAATGAAAACATTAAGTCCGACGGGGAAATAGAAGTGACATACCTCGAGGACAGTGGTGCATTCTGAGGTTAGACTGACATGCAGGACGACCTCAATGCTTGTCGATGCAACAAGGCCCCCGGGCATGAACCCGCAAAGAAAGGTCAATTGGACCTTAGGGCCAATCTCAACACCCAGAGAAAAAATATCCAGGCACAAAGTGCCAACCAAGACCGTGACCCGCTCCGCATGGAGTTGGAGAGCTTGAAGAGGATCATGCTTAGAATGACCCGACTACAGGGCCATGACTTTGACTCGGATGATGAAGATGGGGAGCCATACACTCCTTAGATAGTGGAATCCCCTTCGCCACTGGGCTTCAAGATGCCTGCCATCATGGCTTATGATGGCATCACGATCCCACCGACCACCTCTCAAAGTTCAATAGGTTGATGTCAGTGCATCACGTCTCCGAAGACACCATTGTCATGTATTCCCAATAACAATGACTGGACCAACAGACGAATGGTTCAAGAAACACAGGCTGGGATCCATTCACTCATGGCACCAACTGTCACCTTTTTTCCAAAGATAATTCATAGCAGCTCAAAAGGTGAGCTTTAAGGTCAATGCTCTGGACAACATAAAGTAGGGACCCTTTGAGACTCTCAAAACGTACATCAAACACTTCAAGGAGGAAGTTGCGAGGATGAAGAGGGTTGACGAGGGCCAATAGTTGATGGCCTTACATGCCAGCATCCGTGTGGGGTCCCCACTGGGGGATGACCTTCAGCGGTGAGGGTGTCAACAACTCGACGACTTCATCTGTCGAGCACAAGAATATATCAGCTGGGAAGACGCCCAGATTGGAGCCTTTGGGGGGCCTGTCGCCTTTCTCACTTTGACAACACCTGGCCCCATGGCCTTGGGGACCTAGAATCCACCCTACGCTCCTGTCCAACCAAGAACAGTGGGAGCCCAGTCCAGTCCGAGCGTCCCGCTAGCTAGCTTTAGTGCCATGCCGACTGTTGGTTTCAGTGCACCCCTGGTGGGATATGGAGCAACGCCCACTGGATACAGTGCTTATCAGCCTGCATACAGTGCTGGATTTTTTGCTCCATCCCAGTCGGACCCCCAATAGCATTAGACGTGGGGGTAAGGGTAAGGGCAAGAAGCCCAGAGGAAATGGGACAGCGCAGGTTGAATAGGGAACCGCCCCTAGCGAGAAGTATGTCTCGCAGTACTCCAAGTACATCGACTTGGTTGACTCTTAGGAAAATTTTTTTGTGGCCATGGAGTAGCATGTCCTAGGGGTGAGCATCGGTTGGTTTGGGCGGTTTTCTCATAACATAAAATCCAGAATCGGTTTTCAGTCTGGATTGGTGCAATCCAAAAACCGACCGACCAAACCAGTTAAAAGAAAAAACTACCGTTTTCGACCGTTGTTTGGTCGGTTAAACCGACCAAAGCGAATTTCTTATTTTTTTTTAAAAAAAAATTAATTTTTTTTTTGAAAGTTTTAGTTAAAAAACTAAATTTTTTGGATTGTTGGAATCCATTTTTGTGCATTTTTAAAACATAAATATATAGAACATAATTTCATATTTTTTTAATTTTTATTTAATAATTTTAATAATTAATAATTATATAATATTATATTATTATATATTATATTGTTCGGTCGGTTTCGGTTCTGCCGGTCGGTCCGGACAAAATTTTCAAACCGACAGAACAATGGCGGTTTGCGCCGTTGGCGGTTTTTTCGGTGTTCGGTTTAATCTGTTTCGGTTTTTTCGGTGTTCGGAAGGTCGGTGTATACAATTTTTTCGATTTTTTTGATTTTATGCTCAGCCCTAGCATGTCCATTATTGGAAGCCGCAACCCATCTGGAGGGACAGGGAGAGGCAAGATCCCAACCAGTTTTGTTGTTTTCAGAATGACGTGGGGCATCACACCAATGAATGCTACCAACTTAAAGATGAGATTGAGAACCTCGTCAAGTTGGGACACCTCCACCAATATGCTTAGGGTGGGGCACGCCAAGTTCTGACCCCAGCCTTGGGAATAGCACCACAACCCATTGCTCCCCAACCTCCGAGCCCAGTGCCCACAACTTCGCCATAGTCGGTAGCAAATAGGCCTCCTTTTGTAAACGTCCAAGTAGGGACTATCTCGGGATGACCTCACTTGGGGGGCACCTCTAAAGGCTCACAGAATAGGTAGGTGCATGCCTTAAACCACGATGATGAGGTAATGGCAATGGATCAATTGCCAGCCCAGATGTCGCAGATGACTGTTTAAGTCATCACATTCTCAGAGGATGATGCTTAGAGAGTCCACTTACCACACCACGATTCTTTAGTGATCGAGTTCCAGGTATCCAATAAGATGGTGGCTCGGATCCTCATGGATAACGGGAGCTCAGTGAAGCTCCTATTCAAGTCAACTTACGAGAAGATCGGTCTAACCATAAGCAACCTATCCCTGTGCACCTCAATACTATATGGGTTCTCGGGAGAAGGTCTCATACTAATGGGCCAAATAAAGCTGCCCGTAACATTGGGGGAAGAGCCTTACCAGGCCTTCAAGTATTGCACTTTTGTGGTGGTTAATTGTGCCTCCACGTATAACGCCATTTTGGGGCGTCCGACCTTGGTAGAGTTTGGTGCCGTCACCACCATTCGACATCTGTGCATGAAGTTTCCCACGGAGTTGGGAATTGGAATAGTTTGAGGAGACCAAAAGGAGGCGAGACAGTGCTACAATGTGTCCCTCAGGAAGCTAGTAATGGTAGTCGAGGTGATGGTCTGAGGATAGTCTCTTCCCGAAAACGTGGAAATGCAGACTGTGCTGGTCGAGGAGGCCAATTAGTTTGACCTGCAGGTTCAAGAGGAGAGGCCGGTCGAGCCCATGGAGGAAGTCAAGGAGGTAGCCCTCGATCTTGCCATCCCCGACAGAAGGACTAAGATTGGGAAAAATCTAGAGGTGAAGGTTCTGGACTCGCTCCTGTTTTTTCTCTGAGAGAATCAAGAAGTCTTTGCATGGTCTCACTCCAACATGTCCGACATTGACCTGAATATCATATGCCATGCCTTGAATGTCCATCCCAATGTAGCTCCAGTTCAGAAGAAGTGAAGGACGTTTGACCAGACTAGAGCAGAGGCTGTGAAGGTGGAGGTGGACAAGCTACTTGCAAACAGATTCATCCGGAATGCCCAGTATCCCAAGTGGGTATCCAATCTGGTCCTCTTGCCCAAACCAACCAACACTTGAAGGGCCTGCATAGACTTCTCCAACCTTAATAAGGCCTACCCTAAGGACTGTTTCCTACTACCGAAGATCGATGAGATGGTCGATGCCACCTCCGGGTATGAGCTCTTGACCTTTATGGACGCGTACTTGGGGTATAACCAGATTTCCATGACACCAACTTCCGAATGGATAAAGTAGTTTACTGCTATAAGGTGATGCCTTTCAGACTGAAGAATGCTGAGGCCACCTACCAAAATCTTGTGAATTGAATGTTTAAAGAACAGTTGGGATGGAATATGGAGGTGTATGTAGACGACATGCTGGTAAAGTCCCGAACGACCCCCAACCACATGAGGGATCTGGCAGAGGTATTCTCGGTGCTTTGCAGGTTTGGAATGAAGGTGAATCCCCAAAAGTGCACTTTTGGTGTTACCCCCAGAAAATTCTTAGGCTTCATCATCAGTGCTCGCGGAATAGAGGAAAGTCTCGAGAAGATTAGAGCCTTGATCAACATGCCATCTCCCCGAAGGCATAAGGATGTCCAGAGCCTCACTAGGAGGATTGCGGCCCTGAGTTTCTTTGTTTCAAAGGTGTTTAACTAGTGCCTCCCATTCTTTAACATCCTCCGAGGAGGGTAGAGGTTTGAATGGATAGAGGAATGTGAGCAAGCGTTCTAGCAGTTGAAGGCTCATATGGCAAACCCTCCTATCCTCTCAAAGCCCGTGGATAGGGAACCCCTCCTACTCTACAGAACTATCTCTGAGAATGCTATTAGTGCCACCTTAGTTTGCGAGGAAGGCCATGTTTAGCACCCCGTATACTATGTGAGCAAAAGGCTCCTTGGAGCAGAGTCTAGATACCCGTTCATGGAGAAACTGACCTTTTGCCTGATGGTAGCTTCTTAGAAGCTAAGTCCTTACTTCCAGGTGCATCCCATCAAGGTCCTCACAAACCACCTCTTACGGCAAGTCCTCCAAAAGCAGGAGTCGTCCGGGAGACACCTGAAGTGGGCAGTCGAACTTATTCAGTTTGATATCACTTATCTCTCGAGGATTGCCATAAATGGACAGGCACTGGAAGATTTCATCACCGAGTGAACGGGAGAACATTAGGCACCTGGGAGCACCTCGATGGATGGGCTCGCTTGGAAGTTGTATGTAGATGGATCATCGATTTAAAATGGTGTCGGTGTGGGCCTTATTTTGGTATCCCTCGAAGGAGATAGGGTCCACAACGCCCTAAGATTTGGGTTCAATGCCTCCAACAATGAAGCCGAGTATGAGGCACTTATTGCTGGACTTCAAGTTGCACTCGAGCTCAAGGCTGAGGACCTCGGGATTTTCAATGATTCCCAGCTAGTGGCAAATCAGGTACTCAGAGAGTATCAGGCTCAGGGAACAAAGATGGCCACTTACTTAGCAATGACCCATGAAATGCTACATGGATTACAAAAATTCATAATTCGAAAAATGCCCCGGGAATAGAACTCGAACGCTGATGCCCTGGCCAAGCTTGCAACCACCAAGGATGCTGAACTGATAAATGTAGTACCCATCAACTACTTATCTTCCCCAAGCATCTCAGCTCCCAAGGAGGTGGAAGAAATCCAACCCCAGGATGGTCGGATGGCCCCCATAGTGAAATATCTCGCCTCAGGGGAGTTACCAAAGGACAAGAATGTAGCTCAAAAGCTATTTTACCAGGCCCCTTGGTATATTATCATGGACAACAAATTGTACAGGCTAAGGTGGGGATATTCATTGCCTTTGTTGTGGTGCATGTCCAAGAAAGAAGCCAGTATGATACTCCGAGAAGTGCATGAGGGTTTTTGCGGGAACCACGCTGGGGGGTAGAGCCTCACCAAGAAGATTTTGAGACAAGAATACTTTTGGACCACCATGAACGAAGATGCGATGGACTATGTCAAGAAGTGTGACAAGTGCCAACGCTTTGCCAACATACCCTGAGCTCCTCCTAACGAGCTCACTCAGACGACAAGTCCTTGGCCCTTTGCGGTTTGGGGCATTGACCTTATCGGGTCACTGCCCACGGGCAAAGGAGGAGTGAAGTGCGATAGTGGGGGTCGACTACTTCGCAAAGTGCATCAAGGCTGAGCCACTCGATACTATCACGTCCAAGAAGGCTCTAGATTTCTTCATCAAGAAAATCATTTGCCGCTAAGGGCTCTCTAGGAAGATAGTCTCTGACAATGGTCTATAGTTCGACAGTGAGGTGTTCACGGAATTTTGTCAGCGACATGGGGTTATGAAAAGATTTTCCTCAGTTGCCCACCTGCAGGCAAATGGGCAGGTGGAAGCAGTCAACAAGACACTGGAATCCACCTTGAAGAAAAGGCTTGAACAGGTGAAAGGCACTTGGTCCGAGGAGCTACCTCACCACTGCCGGGACCTCCATTAGCCACTCACCATTCTCAATGGCCTATGGGTATGAGACTATGCTCCCAGTTGAGGCAGAAATATCCATGTACCGATGAGACACGTATGACCTGACCATAACCACGCCTTACTCCGAGAGTCCCTGGACCTTGTGGAGGAGCTCCGTGAAGCTTCTCAGCTTCGAGTAGCATCCTACCAGTAGAAAATGGCCTGGTATTTCAACTCTAAAGTGAAGGATATAAAGTTTGGGGTCGGAGATCTGGTGTTGCGAAGAGTCTTCTTAGCGATCTGAGACCCTGGTGCAGGAGTGCTGAGACCTAACTGGGAGGGCCCATACTAAGTCGAGAGCATTGTATGTCTGGGAACATACAAATTAGCTCAACTGAATGGGGAATCAATACCCCATGCATGAAATGCCGAGCATCTTCGCCGATATTACCAGTGATATGAGAAGTCAACATTATTAAATTTTGTATTCTCCATTGTTGCTTCCGAGCACATTTAATGGAAACCATGTAGATAAAACACGACAAAGAATAAATTTGTTTATGTTTTTGCTTATATTTTTTAGTTTCCATTGTTCTGTATGTACTATGCGTAGAGCACCTACTTGCTGGCCTAGACAAGTGAACACATAATAGTTTGTTATCACTTAGGGGCATGGAGTTAGGGAAGCCTCACACAGTAGCACGCCTCGCAGGGAATGACCTAGGAAATTAAGCTTGTCAAAAGCAGAGTAAGCCTAGTGTCACTACCCTGAGAATAGAAAAGCCTAGGAAACTAGTCTTGAGTCTGTGACCTAAGAAACTAAGATTTTTCAAAGCAGAGTAGGCTTAGGATCTAGAGACTAAACTAAGAATCTTAGTAGCGCGAGAACGAACCTGCGCACCTCCCGTGGACATTGCGCTCGAGGAGCTCTGACCAAGTCCCTTAATCTCGAGATGCAAACGGAAGACCGAGTACTCTAAACTCAGTCTTGGGGCATGGACTTGGGACACCTCCCATGGAAATTGCACCCGAGGAGCTCTGACCAAGTCCCTTGTATGCCTTGAGCAAAAGTAGCATCAGGAAGTCCATGACATGGGAAGCTTAGCTAGTCGACGAGTGAAGCGCCCCTAATGTCATGAAACCCCATAACTAAGCAACCTGATAAAAAACAGTGCTAGAAAGATCCAAGTAACGCGAGATTGGATTTAGCATATTCTCCTGAGGATGGCGCGCGATCGAGGAGTAATTAACAAATTTCAATTTTCAAGATGTGAATGGAAGCCCGATTCGTCAGTACTCTGGCACGAGCCTAAGTCACCTAAGACTTAAGCAGAATACTCTGCGGGACCTTGACACTAGTTGCCCCCAAAGTAGCTCAAGAGTGAACTTAGGGTTACCTTTCGTGGATTCCATGCCTAGGAAGTAAGAACCAATTCCCTCAATCCGAGATGCCAGTTAGGACCCTGTCACTTGCACTCGGAGTCAAGAATCGACCCTAAGAGTAAATAAAGCCCAAGTAGCATGAGTATGGACTGATGTTACCTCCCTAGGACACCATGCCCGAGGAGCAGTGACTCAGTTCTATGATCTCAACATGTGAACGGAGGCCCGAGTCATTGGAAGTCAAAGCCAGACCTCGAGTGATAAAACTTGAGTGTCACGAAATACCTAGTCAAAGGGCAAGGAACTTAACCTCCTAGGCCTGGGATAATGAGTTCACGACTTCCACATGATTAGGTCCTAAGCTGTATACTCATGGGGCAAACCAAGAATCCAAAGCTGGCTCACCAGTGACCACGTACCCGGTGCAGTTAGCTTAGTACGAATGACCCTCTAAAGTCCCGAGTCATCAGGACTCGGGGACATGGGATGACATTAAAGTTACTTTCAAGGACATTGAGCCAGGAAGGCACCACTAAATGTCTTATGTGTTGAGAACTAAGGCAGAACCCTATAGTACAAGACCTCCTAAAAGCCTGAGTCATTTAAACTCAAAGGCTTAGGATAGTAGAGTGCCCTCACTTGACACCGCATCAAAGTTACTCTTATGAATTCAAGCCTAAGATGAAACAATAAATGCACAAACGTCTAAACACCGATAGGAAGATTCTCAAGTTCTAAGTACCACAGGCTGGCTCCATCCTGAGTCGTTGGAACTCAGGGATGTAGAACCGCGTCGAGTAATCACTTGACTTAGCGTTAAAGTTACTCTTGAGGACCGCGAACCTATAGAAAAATACTAAATGCATAAAAATTGTTTAAGTACTAAGAGAAGTTGATAAAGACTCGAGTTTTCAAGACTCGAGCACGAGACCTAGGTCAACGTCTAAGGACCCTCGTGATTTAAGATTACGTTAAGTGGATAAAAACCAAATTAAAAGAAAATGCATTGTACCATTTGTACAAAATAAAAGTACACAAATTAATTGTTTATGCCACTCATGCCTAAATAGGTTACGACAAATGCTCAGGGGCTTGAGATTTAATTGCCCTCTGGTACCTCCTTCACTTGGTCAACGATTTGGTCTGTCCCCGAAGCACTTCCAGCCTGATGAGTTGTAGCTTGAGTCGCCTCCACATCTTGGGTCACCTCCGCAGCTTGGGTCACTTGGAGGCATTCTTTGAAGAGGAAATCCTACTTCTCGGGCTCTTCGGTGAAGTCCAAACACATCTCTTAGTTGTGGAACCAGACCACGTAAAAGGCATCCTCAACAATGGTCTCGAAATCCTTCTTGAGTTTGTCCACCTGATACTGAAAAAACCTGTTCATCTCCAGGGCTTGGATGGATTTTCTCTCGCCAAGCTCGGCTTGGTCGGTGACCTCTCTAAGCTGCTCCGGAAGCTGGGAATTTTCAACGACCCCTCGGGCGACCTTGGCCAATGCTTTCTTTGCCTCCTCCTAGGCTCGTTGCAGGTCCTCAATGATCTTTTGGGAAACCTCCTCAAGCTGCCGAGAATGTTTTTGTTCGGCTTCCAGAGAAGCTTGAACACAAGCAAGCTATTCTCGAGGGCCTCAAAGCTTTTCCTTAAGGGCGGATACTTTTTCTTGGGCCCACTAAAGTTCATAAGACTTCTCCATCATGATGTCACCCAAGCGCTGACAAGCCAAGGCGGATTACGTAAAAGGAGAAAATTAACTCAAGCATTGTGGAAGTAAAATAAGACCTTGAGAATTGATGACTTACCTAGATAGTGGCATACCGACATGAAGCCACGAGGGAGGCCTCGTTGCTTTCGCCTAGTTGGGCAAAGCTACGGGTGGTCAGCTTGCACATGGTGGAGCTAACCCCCTGGAAGAGCTCGATAGCAAGAGGAGTGACAACTTCCCCTAATTTGGAGGAGAACAAAGTCTCTAGTTCGGCTCGACCTATCGGAGGTACGATGGGTCTCTCTCTTGGTGACTTCAGTTGGCGCAGGGCCTCTGCGGTTTCTTGGAGGAGCTTATTGCCTTCCTCCATCCTTACATAAAAATGTTGTAGCATCCTCTGGTATTGCTCTAGAAGGTCCCCCTCATACCTCTCGGGGTATACAAGAAGTCAGGCTTGAGGTGCCAGCCCTAGTTGGTCTGAGCTTTGGACCACTTCACCAGCCTGGGGGAGGAATGAACCTCCAAGACCGAGGGCGGGCTTGCCGTAGGAACTTCCGTGGGGGGAGTAGGAACCCTCTGCCTCTTGGCTGGTGGAGAGGGTTTGGGATCCTCTCAAAGGTACGATGACTCCCAAATAGCCAAAGAGCTTGGGGGCACTCCTAGCCTCAAGGCCAACCGAGCAATGTCAGCTAGGCCCATGTGAACTGCAAGAACAAAGAGATGATTAGTGCAAATTCCAAAATGAAACAAAATAGCACTGTAGGCTCCTCGGAAGCCCACCATGAGTTATGTCTTGGTTCAGGCATTGAGGGTGTCTAATACTATCTCCCATATCACAACTCTAGTTGGTGCCATATTTCCAGAACAAGTTGGAGTTGAGAGAGGTCACTCGGTCTATGGGTATAAAGCCCCGAGGAGGTAGCTGTCTCCTCAGGCGGTTAAGGTAGACATCTATCAGATCTAGGTAGTTCTGAAACTCTTCCCTAGTCCAGTGCCGGTGCGTGATCTAGCCACAGTGAAGAAGGGTGGGAGAGGCCCAAACATGCTCAAGACTTATCCTATCCCCCTACATGTGAGGCATGGTATAGAGTAAGGGGAAATATGAAAACCCTCCATCCCCCCCTAAAGCTCTTCCCCGAGCTCTCGATCTTCTTGGGCTTCTCAGACTAACTCTGCGGCCCGAATAGTCTCCATTCACTCCTCTGCAAGCTGCTGGTTTAGAATCGCCCAGGCTCGCCCATCAATGTAATTGATGTGTCAGGACGCCAACTCCCGAGACTTCTTGGACTGGCAGTACTTAGTCAGCCTGAGGTTGCTGAATTTTTTCCCTGTGCTAAGAAGTCCGGCCCGATGAGGTTGTTCTCCGTCACCAGGATGCTGAGATCCAGATCTTGCTTAGGGAGGGATTTCATCTCCTAGAGATGGTCCTCAAAGAGTTTTACATAGGGAGTCTGGCGAAAGGGACCTATTCAAGGAAATGACTAAGTATAGAGCATGAAGTGATTAAGAAAAATAAGGAAAAGGAAAATGATCGGAAAGATACTGACCAACCCTGAAGAAGTCGAGGATCGGGGTCGAGTTATTACGGATCGAAAATGCGTTCATGAAGAAAATGACATCCTTGTAATCCCCAGATTGGTTCTCATTATGATGAGGATCCTTGTAGTCGAGGGATAAGGTGGAACATTTTATCAGGGCGTAGTACCCATCCCGGTTGGATTTCTTCCTTGAGGTGGTGTGAAAGCTGTAGAAGTGAAGGTGTAGTACATTTTTGCTCCCAATACAGGACATACATCCTCGCGAGCACCTGGTAAGTGTTGAGGGAGAGTTGGAAGGGAGCTATCCAAACTTAGTTTAGAAAGTCCACAAAGTACTAATGGAAGGGCAGGGTGCCCCAGCCATTAGGTGGGCTTAGCTCCAAATGCCAAGGCCATTGACATTGCGGTGCGTCCTCTCGAATTCTCGACAAAGGCACACAAGACATCTATCCTCGATCGTGTAGTGCCTCATAATGTCTTCCAAGGCCTCGGGGTGTCGGAGAAGGGTGTGGTACTCCTCCACTTCAAACCTATCAGCCTCGTACGTTTGAGTGGGGTGTGGAACAGGGGCTTTGTTGACTTCTTCCACGGACAATTGCCCTTGGTCTGATAACCATGGCCT
Organism: Humulus lupulus; assembly: GCF_963169125.1. Taxonomy (NCBI): domain Eukaryota; kingdom Viridiplantae; phylum Streptophyta; class Magnoliopsida; order Rosales; family Cannabaceae; genus Humulus; species Humulus lupulus. Next base: position 196,356,968 of record NC_084795.1, read on the forward strand.
CTCCGCTACCAGGCCATCAACATGAACAACCAGATCCCTGACTGGTTCTCAGGCTTCCGTCCTTGCGCCATCCTCAAATGCACCTTGTTCACGGGCCGTGTCAGAGATTTCTTGGTTGAAGAGATAGAAACCTTGCTCGTGTAACTGTCGCAATTCCTCAGTCATCTAAGAAAAAAACCAACCAGTTAGTATTCTGGCTGAAGGAAAGATGGCCAAAGCATGGAAGACCCCAAGACTACTGCTCAGGGAGAAGAAGAAGAAAGAGTTCTCTAAGGATTTGGAGTGTCCTCGAAGCCTAGGATCAGGCCAAAAAACACCACCGGAATTGATGAACCCTGCTGGAATCTGGGAAATTTCCAGATTTTGGTGAAGGCCCAGAAATGCGAAAGTGGTCTAAGACATGTAGATGGCTATTTTGACCATTTCTAATGTCAAAATGCGCTTAAAAAGACTTTTAAAAATCCAAAACAACTTCTCAAATGCCAAAAAATTACGTTCCTAAGGATGCTCCTAAACCCACAAATGAAACTCGATGCAACTGCAAAACTAAATACAAACAAGTAAGTACTTACTCGAGATAAAGTGCAGACAAGTGTTGAGGTGAGTCTTAACTCTAAAATATCGCCTGCCGTTCACCTAGAAGTAAGACAATTCATTCCAGTCGTCCTGAAGAGCTGAGAACTCAAAAATGGTTGGAGGTATGGGAAGAGCGAGAAAGAAGAGAGGGTCATGGCGTAAAGGTTTTAAATTTTGAATGGGTAGAGTGAGAGGTATGTTAAATGCATGCATGTGGGTCCACATTTCATGATAGGGGCATTTTGGTAATTTGTCCTGTTGATGGCATAATTGTGTATTTTCATGCATATTGGTGAATCAATGATGAGGTCACATTATAATGTGGATTTTTTCGAGCCATTTGGCATGAGGCGATCTTTGAATACTAGTTAGCGGTTTGGTCATAACGGGGTTGATTTCGGGCTCGGGGTGAGTCTTGGGGTAATTTGAGGATTAGAACATTACTGGGAATTAAACGGTAATGGGGTATGATTTATTAACATTTGAGAATATTGGGAATGACGGGTATTGGAGGGTGTTAATTATAATTAACGAGATAGGCAGGAAAGGACGATTTTGCCCTTTGTGGCTGTTTAGGGTTTTATTTAAGCTTAGGGCAATATAGTCTTTTCACCTACGGATAGATATAACCATTGAAGGCTGTAGAAACATGCAAAATAGAACATAGTTCTTCTTCTCCCGTTCAACATTTTTCTTCCTTTTCTCTTCGACTTTTTGAGCTCCATTTGAGGAATCAAGCTAGGGAAGTGAGTCTTAAGGGCTTAGGGTTGTGTTCCACCATTGAAGAGGGTTCCATACTAAGCTTAAGGTAAGTTTCTAGCCATTAGAACTCTGGTTTTTTGCTCTGTTTTCATTTGGTTTTCAACTTGATTTCTAGATTGGATAGTGAGAATTGATGGGAGTTTTTGGCAAGGGTTGCTTGGGTTATGATTCCTAGGACTTGTAGAGAGGATATTTGGGTTCAATTGGGAGTTTGAATGAGGTTCGGGAGCATGTTTTTAAGGTTGGAAATGGAAGAATCGAAGGAGGGAAAAACCAGGGCTGATCAGCTTGGTCCTAGCGCTACAGCGCCCAAGGGAGGGTGCTACAGCGCTAGCTAGGGCCATTCAACCATGCTTGTAGTGCTGGGGCGCTAGGGGGGTAGCGTTGTAGCGCTACCCTGTCTTTCCTGATTCCTAATTTGAGCACTTTTGAAGGTTTTTGGCTCGGGGTTTAATTCCTAAGGCCCAGGATCGAATCTACTCACCGTTTGGGTACTATTCGAGGTCCCGTAGGTGAGGTTTAGGTCAAGAACCTTTCATTGCTCATTTTCATTGATGGAGGTTATATTTGGTTATGACTAAGTGATCGCTAAGGAATCAAAGGAATCGATCGTTCTCAAGGGTCATTCTTGTATTATTTCTCGCTCGAACCAGTGGTAAGAAAACTGCACCCCATATGTGACATGCATGGTTACTCATGAGGCATGATGAGTGATGTATATGTGGACATTGATTGCATATCAAATGCTAAGAAAATCTTTCTTGTGTATGGCACTGACCCATGAGTCATAAATTGGCACGAGCCGTATGGTATTGGCTTAAGAGTCAAGAACGACATTGATGTATTCAACACAAGCCGAAATGATTAGATCTAATCAACATAAGCATTGAATGACTCATCATGAGCATTAATGCTTGACCGACCTCAAGTTTGATGAAAACTAAAAGCGCTTGTCTAGCCTAATAGCTAGTTATTTAGAGCCAGGTCCAGAAGGCCCAAGTGACTGCATTGTCACATGGCTAAGGGTGCAGAGCCCAAACTAGTGTCTTACTCATCGGTCACTCATCTAATTTAAGTTAGTGACTTACTCATTAGTCACTCATCTGATTAGGGCTACACGCTTCAACATGATTATCAGAATCTCGATATTATCTGATTAGGGCTAAAAGCCCCATCATGGTTACCAGAACCTTGAAGTGATATTCACTCATCTGTTTAGGGCTATAAGATTTGTATGATTATCATGATCATCATTTGATATTATATACATGTAGTAATGAGTTTTCTTGCTGAGCTTTGGCTCACGGGTGCTATGTGGTGCAGGTAAAGAGAAGAAAAGCTCACCCAGCCTTGCGTGGAGAGCTTAGGTTGCAATGTGTACATATGCGGCCGCTTGACCACCACGACCAAGGTGTTTCTCAGAGTAACAAGGGGTTAACCCTATTTTTTCCACTTAGGTTAGCGGGTTGTAATTTTACACTATAGTGACCATTTTGAGCTGTATATAACTTGTAAACGCTTTTATGGGCCCATGTACAATTTTATGTTTTAAATAAAATATATCCTTTCCTTTTGATTGATTTTTTCACCTTAGCCTATTAATAACACCTAGATGAACGTTTATAACAAAATGACTCGATTTGCGAGTTAAGCACGGTTCAAAGTTCACAGTAATAGTCTTGGAGTAACCAGGGCGTTACAACTTGGTATCAGATCATGCCAAGGTTTAGGGTTCCTGTAGACTGGCTGGGCATGTACACTCGCCACTGAAGACAAGCTCGACTCATAGTTTGGTAACTATTTATGTAGTTATATATTTAACTGCTTAAATAAAGTATGAATGCTTTACCTGTCTACACGTGATACCTTGATAAGGCTGGGCCTTGACTACTGCATCATTAGCAAGAACGTGCTTATTAGTTATGATGTTGCTAAAACATACTTATTAGTATTGTTTATTGTGAATTATCAATTGATACGTGTAAAATGCTAAATTCTATGATCATGTATCCATTTGTATATCTGTATAATTGTGGAATGTGGGTGATTATCTGTTGATCTTGGACCGTAAGGCGACAAGAGGATTAGTTATCACTGCCTAACTGGCCACATTGACTATTGCAGCAAGGTTTAAGTTGTAAGAATGATTCCAAGACAAACAGATTCATGAGCTGGCTAGGATGATCAAGGCGAGAATAGTAGACAAGGACAAGAGAATGACCAGAATCAAATTCCACAGCCAGCTCCTGTTAACTAGCAGCAGTTGTATAATGACTTGCAGGCCAGAGTTTTGAGGCAGGAAGAAGAAATCTGCCTCCTGAGACAACATCAAGTTCCTGCAAGGAACGTTTTTCCTGAGGCACCACTTGTATCAGTGCCAACAATTGAGCAGCTGCCTGAGGTTGGAAGTAAATGGGATCCTCTTTATGAAAGGTTCAGGAAATAACAACCTCCAGTATTTGAGGGTAGTGCAAATACTGCTAAGGTAGAGCAGTGGATGAGTAATTTCCACCATCCTTGACTACATGAGGGTGTCTGGTAATGAGAGGGTGGCCTGTGCCACATAAATGTTTCGAGAGGATGCCCAAATTTGGTGGGAGGTTATATCCCAAACTAGAAACTTCTATGCCCTGAGGTGGGAAGAGTTTCAGACTCTGTTCAACGAGAAGTATTATAATGATGCCATTAGAACTACTAAAGCTGAGGAGTTTATCAGGTTACTTCAGGAGAGTTTATCACTAACTGAGTATGCCCTGAAGTTTGATAGATTGGCAAAGTTTTCCATGGAGCTGGTGCCCACTGATGGGACCAGAAGGGAGAGGTTTCTTCAGGGGCTACAACCTAGATTAGCCCAGGATGTTCGTATCACCACTGTGGCAGGAGTTACTACTTATGTATAGGTGGTGGAGAAGGCACTCACAACTGAGAGCGCATAAAACAAGATCTGGCGGGACAATGCAGCTAGAAGAGAGTTGAGGAGGACATGTCCTCCATTTGTGGGTTCTGGTAGGGGTGGAGGCCCCAGTGATCAGAAGAGGAAGGTTCCTGATACCTTCCCAGCTCCAGGTCCTGATAGGCGACCACGAGGTATTACAATGGGTTGTCAGGGTGGCAGTAAGGCCTGGAAGACTTATCCTGAGTGCCCTAGGTGCAAGAGGCACCATTTGGGAGAGTGTAGGGAAAAGGCCTGCTTTTTATGTGGGACAGTGGGTTATTTCAAGAAAGACTGCCCAAAGGCAAGAAAGGAAGAAACCAGAAAAGTGGACAGCTCGACCCTAGCTCGAGTGTTCGCATTGACACAAGCAGAATCGGAGGCTTCACCCTCAGTAGTTATAAGTCAGCTTCTTAGTGCTGGAACCCCTTATGCTGTTTTGATTGATTCTGGTGCTACACATTCTTTTGTTGCTAGTAGAATTATTGATAGACTGTGTAGACCATGTGATTATTATGTTGTGGGGTTCGGGACCTTATTACCCACTGGGGAGTTAGTAGTATCTAGGAGATGGGTCAGGTCTTTGGCAGTGACAGTGGAGGGCAGAGAGTTGTAAGTGGATTTGATAGAGTTAGTTATGACTGACTTTGACATGATTCTGGGTTTGGATTGGTTAGCGAAGTATGGGGCAACCATAGATTGTAGAAGGAAGATGGTTACCTTTGAGCCTGAAGGTGAGGATCCTTTTGTGTTTGTTGGTATTGTTGTGCATGGACCTCACATACCTATGATTTCTGTTTTGAGGGCTAGAGATCTATTGCAAGGAGGTTGCATAGGATTCTTGGCTATTGTGGTGGATACCACTCAGGTCATGCTAGTGAGACCAGAAGAGACCAAACTAGTCTGTGAATTTCTGGATGTGTTTCCAGAAGATTTACCAGGGTTGCCACCACATAGAGAAATTGAGTTTGTGATAGAACTGGCACCAGGGACGGAGCCAGTGTCTAGAGAACCTTACAGAATGGCCCTAGCTGAGTTAAAAGAATTGAAAGTGCAATTGCAAGAGCTGTTGGATTTGGGTTTTATCAGACCTAGTTTCTCACCTTGGGGTGCGCAAGTTCTGTTTGTGAGGAAGAAGGATGGTTCTCTGAGGATGTGCATTGATTACAGAGAACAGAATAAGTTAACAATTAAGAACAAGTATCCTCTGTCAAGGATAGATGATTTGTTTGATCAGTTGCAAGGTAAAAGGGTATTCTCAAAGATAGACCTACGTTTTGGTTATCATCAGTTGAGGGTTAAGGAGGGAGACATACCAAAGACTGATTTTCGCACTAGATATGGACATTATGAGTTCTTAATCATGTATTTTGGATTGACTAATGCCCAAGTTGCTTTTATGGATTTGATGAACAGAGTGTTCAAGGATTATTTGGACCAATTTGTGATCGTCTTCATCGATGATATTCTGGTTTATTCTCAGTCAGAGTCAGAGCATGAACAACATCTGAGGTTGGTTCTACAGAGACTGAGGGAGCACAAATTGTTTGCAAAGTTCAAGAAGTGTGAGTTTTGGTTTTCTCAGGTATCTTTCCTTGGGCACATTGTCAGTAAGGAGGGGATTAAGGTAGATCAAGCCAAGACAGAGGCAGTCAGAGATTGGCCAAGGCCAAAGAATGCTTTTGAGGTAAGAAGTTTCCTTGGGTTGGTAGGTTATTATAGACGTTTCGTGGAAGGGTTCTCTAAGATTGCTACTTCATTGACTGAGTTGACATGCAAGAATTAGAAGTTTGTATGGTCAGACAGGTGTGAGAACAACTTCCAGGAACTAAAGAAGAGATTGATTACAGCTCCAGTTCTGAGTCTTCCAATAGATCAGGAGAAGTTTGTGATTTACTGTGATGCCTCACATCAAGGTTTGGGCTGTGTTTTGATGCAGGCAGGGAAGGTGATCGTTTATGCCTCACGTCAGCTGAAGGAGTATGAACAGAGATATCCCACTCATGATTTAGAGTTGGCGGCTATGGTCTTTGCATTAAAGGTATGGAGGCATTACCTTTATGGGGAGAAGTGTGAGATTTACACTGACCACAAGAGCCTGAAGTAATTCTTCACACAGAAAGACCTGAATATGAGACAAAGGCGTTGGTTGGAGTTAGTAAAAGATTATAACTATGATATTTTGTATCATCTAGGAAAGGCCAACGTGGTAGCTGATGCTTTAAGCCGGAAGGGTCCGAGACATATTTTTGGTGCGAGGCTGATAGCCAGAGAGTTAGTAGAAGATATGACCAGAGCTGGTATAGAGTTGCTGGTGGGCCAGTTGGCCAATATTACGCTACAGTCTACACTGTTGGAAAGAATCAAGGAGGGTCAGTTGGGTGATCCACAACTGATCAAGATCAGAGAGGATGTTTTGGCTGGAGTATCTTGAGATTATACAGTGTCTGATTTGGGCTTGTTGAGGTACAAAGGTCAGATATGTGTTCCGTTAGACACTGCTATGAGGCGAGAGATTTTGGATGAATCTCATACTACTCCTTATTCTTTGCATCTAGGCATCGCGAAGATGTACCAGGATGTGAGATCATTGTATTGGTGGCCTGGGATGAAGAGGGATGTAGTGCAGTATGTGGCTAAGTGCTTAACATGTCAATAGGTCAAGGCTGAGAATTAAAGGGTAGCAGGGTTATTGCAGCCTCTGGATATTCTAGAGTGGAAGTGGGAGGACATCACGAGGGATTTCTTGGTGGGGTTACCCAGGACTGTTGGTCAACATGATTTAGTATGGGTTATTGTGGATCGCTACACTAAGTCAGCTCACTTCTTACAAGTGAGGACTACTTATATAGTTGACCAGTACGCAGATCTCTATGTGATAGAGATCATGTGCCTCCATGGAGCACCAAGGTCGATCGTGTCAGATCGGGATCCCACTTTTACTTCCAAGTTCTAGGGAAGTTTACAGAAGGCCATGGGAAAACAATTGAAGTTTAGTATTGCTAATCATCCTCAGATAGATGGACAAATTGAGAGGACGATCCAGATATTAGAAGACATGTTGCGAGCATATGTGCTAGACTTTGGTGGATCCTGGAGTAAGTATCTACCTTTGATAAAGTTTTCCTACAACAACAATTATCAGTCGACCATTGGAGTGGCACCTTATGAGATGCTGTATGGTAGGAAATGCAGATCTCCCATTCATTGGGATGAGACAAGGGAAAGGAGATACTTGGGTCCTGAAGCAGTTTAGAGGACCAGTGATAAGATAAGAGCTCGGGTGCTCGCTTCTCAAAGTAGGCATAAAATTTATGCAGATCCCAAGCGCAGGAACGTGGAGTTTCAAGTGGGAGACTATGTCTTCCTTAGAGTCTTGCCATGGAAAGGGGTGAGAAGGTTTGGGAAGAAGGGTAAGTTGTGCCCTAGATTTGTAGGTCCATTGAGATCCTGGAGAGGATTGGTCAGGTGGCTTACAGGTTGGCCTTACCATCAGCATTGTCAACCGTGCATAACGTATTTCATGTTTCAACTCTTCGGAGATATTTATCAGATGTGACTCATGTCTTGAGTTATGAAGATTTGGAACTTGAGGCATATCTCTCCTATGAGGAACAATCAGTTCAGATGCTTGACAGAAAGGACAAGGTCCTCAGGAATAAGATGATACCTTTGGTTAAGGTATTATGGAGGAATAGCAAGGTCGAGGAAGCGACCTGGGAGCTGGAGTCAGATATGCAGAACCAGTATCCTGAGCTGTTCAGGTAAATTTCGAGGACGAAATTTCTGTAAGGAGGGGATAGTTGTAATGTCCCGAAATCCCTAATGAGGTTTAATGGTTGTATTAGAAGGACGGGAGGGCCATTATTGATTTATTATGCCATTAAATGATTATATGCATGTTTATGTGGATTATTTTATTATATGATGTTAAATGCATGCATGTGGGCCCACATTTCATGATAGGGGCATTTTGGTAATTTGGCCCGTTGAGGGCATAATTGTGTATTTTAATGCATATTGGTGAATCATTGATGAGGTCACATTATAATGTGGATTTGTTCGAGCCATTCGACATGAGACAATCTTTGAATACTAGTTAGCGGTTTGGTCATAACGGGGTTGATTTCGGGCTCGGGGTGAGTCTCAGGGTAATTTGAGGATTAGAACATTGCTGGGAATTAAAGGGTAATGAGATATGATTTATTAGCATTTGAGAATATTGGGAATAACAGGTATTGGAGGATGTTAATTATAATTAACGAGATAGGCAGGAAAGGACGATTTTTCCCTTGGTGGCTGTTTAGGGTTTTATTTAAGCTTAGGGGCAATATAGTCTGTTCACCTAAGGATAGATATAACCACTGAAGGCTGTAGAAACATGCAAAATAGAGCATAGTTCTTCTTCTCCCGTTCAACATTTTTCTTCCTTTTCTCTTTTACTTTTTGAACTCCATTTGAGGAATCAAGCTAGAGAAGTGAGTCTTGAGGGCTTAGGGTTGTGTTCCACCATTGAAGAGGGTTCCATACTGAGCTTGAGGTAAGTTCCTAGCCATTAGAACTCTGGTTTTCTACTCTATTTTCATTTGGTTTTCAGGTTGATTTCTAGATTGGATAGTGAGAATTGATGGGAGTTTTTGGCAAGGGTTGCTTGGGTTATGGTGCCTAGGACTTGTAGAGAGGATATTTGGGTTCAATTGGGAGTTTGAATGAGGTTTGGGAGCATGTTTTTAAGGTTGGAAATGGAAGAATCGAAGGAGGGAAAAACCAGGGTTGGTCAGCCTGGTTCTAGCACTATAGCGCCCAAGGGAGGGCGCTACAGCGCTAGCCAGGGCCATTCAACCATGCTTGTAGCACTGGGGCGCTAGGGGGGCAATACTGTAGCGCTACCCTGTCTTTCCTGATTCCTATTTTGAGCACTTTTGAGGGTTTTTGGCTAGGGGTTTAATTCCTAAGGCTCGAGATCGAATCTACTCACCGTTTGGGTACTATTCGAGGTCCCGGGAGTGAGGTTTAGGTCAAGAACCTTTCATTGCTCATTTTCATTGATGGAGGTTATATTTGGTTATGACTAAGTGACCACTAAGGAATCAAAGGAATCGATCGTTCTCAAGGGTCGTTCTTGTATTATTTCTCGCTCGAACTAGAGGTAAGAAAACTGCCCCCCATATGTGACATGCATGGTTACTAATGAGCCATGTTGATTGATGTATATGGGGACATTGATTGCATATCAAATGCTTAGCAAATCTTGCTTACTTATGTATGGCACTGACCCATGAGTCAGAAATCGGCATAAGCCTTATGGTATTGGCTTAAGAGTCAAGAACGACATTGATGTGTTCAACACAAGCCGAAATGATTAGATCTAGTCAACATAGGCATTGAATGACTCATCATGAGCATTAATGCTTGACTGGCCTCAAGTTCGATGAAAACTAAAAGCAATTGTCTTGTAACGACCCAAATTTACTAATAAGGCTTAAGGGCCGTGATTAGTGTGCCGGGAGGGCATAATTGGAATATATGTGATTTAATGATTAAAAGTATGTTACATGACTATTTGAATATTTGAGATGCATGACTGTATATATGTAGGCCCTGATTAGGTTAGAAGAGTATAATCGTAATTTTGGCCCGCTGAGGGCATAACTGTATATATAAGTGATAATTGTCAAGACCACATTATTATGTGGATATATCTGGGATCTGTGTCTTGAGACGATCCTAGTGAGCGAGTTAGAGAAAAAGTCATGGCGGGGATTTTTACTTGGCTCAGGGTGAGCCTGGGGGTATAAATGGGAATTTAGAGAATATATTGGGGTCAATTTTGACATTGAGGAATATAATTGGTGATTAATTAGGTATCGGGAAGTAAGCGGAAAATAATAGAGACAATCGAGGATTTAGCGGGAATTGGGTGAAATGACCAAAATGCCCCTAGGTGGATTAAAAGACTTAGAATAAAATGGGAGGGTATTATGGTCATTTGGCTTATAAGGGATAAGTATAATCAGGCTTTATACTTAGTGGAATTTGTAGAAGGGGCTGGAATGCTGAAGGAAAGAAAAGAAAGAAAAAGAAGGGAAAGAAAAACAGGGCATTTCCAAGGTCAGTTTGGGATTTCTTCACCATTTCTTGGGTTCCTTTAGAGCAAAAACTCAGGAGGATTTTGGGTAAGAGCTAGAGGCTAGGCTCCCTGTACTAGCTTGAGGAATTGGTAGAGCAATCCATCCAGTTGAGGTAAGACTTTGAGGTTTTCTTTGGTTTCTGGTTTTGATGTTGAACTAAGATTTCTAAGCTGAATTTGGTGGGGAATTCTAGGGAAATTGGAGCTGAGCTTTGAGGAGGTGAAGGCCAAGCTTGTGAGGAGGAAAACCTAGGCTAAATTTATCCAGCAAAGGTAAGGGATTCTAGCTTGAACTTTGTGGTTTCAGTGGCTGTTTTGCTGAGTTTTTGAATTCTAGGTTCAGCTATGGTGAAATGTTGGATTAGGGGTGCATGTGTTTATGTTTTGTATGGTTGGGATGCTTGGGATGAGTTAGACATGTTAGTAAGCTTGATTATAAGTTTGGTGGAAGTTTGGAGAAGTTTTGGTAAGGTTTGGCTTGGGGAAAATCGAAGGAGGGAAAAACAACATTTGCTGTTCTGTGACTAGCACTACAGCTCTAGCCTTTGGGCGCTGTAGCGCTAGGCCATATACCCTGGGATGATTTTGGGCTCTGTTTGTAGCGCTGTAGTGCCCTCCTTAGAGCACTGTAGCGCTACCCTATTTCCAGAAAGGGGTTTTTGAGTTATTTTCAAGGGTTTTTGCCCGGGGGTTCGATTCCACCACCCCGTTTGGTGGAATTGGGACTTCCCGAGGGCTCGGGATTGGACCCGAGGTTAGGTTTTGGACTTGAGGTTGGTGATGATTCTGATCTATGATTGTGACTAGGTGTGCGCTAGGGCTTAGGGGGGATCGTGCTCAAGGATCAAAGTGAACGAAGGCAGCGAATTTAAAGGTAAGAAAACTGCACCCGGTTGTGTGTTTGTGATGGGACTAAGTGCTCCCGATATCTGTATAATGTCAAAGATGGTATTATGCCATGGGACATGTGATAAACGGCCTAAGGGTGCCGTATACAATATTTGCGCACAGGGTGCGGCTTGGCCACTGGTAGCCGAGGACAACTTAATATTCACTGAGCTCAGTTTAAGCGAGCCGGAGTCAGTGGGATAAACAGAGGGTGTGGCCTGAGGGCGCTAACCATTAGTTATCATTTGTGAATTGATTATTGATATGAAGTGATATGTTTGGTATGCTGAATGTTTGATTATCATGGATGCTTAGACTGATGAGATCATGTTTATGTGATATGAGATATTGGGTTGTCTGTTGATTGTTTATGCTCTGTTATTGTGTTTTCTTGCAGGGCCTTGGCTCACGAGTGCTACATGGTGTAGGTAAAGGCAAAGACAAGTTGGACCAATCCTGAGATGGAGAGCTGCGGGGCTGAATGTACATAGTCAGCTGTTCGGCCGCCATGGCTGTGGATCAGGACAAGAAATGCCTAATAGTCTGTTTTGCCTTAGAGTGGCTAATTATTGTATTTAAATCTTGAATCTTTGTAAATGGTTCTAATCTTGTTAATTTTTGGGATCCCATGTAAACAGAAAATGTTTATTTATAAGAAATGCGGCTTTTGAGACCAAAATCTTTTAACCCTAGTTCCACTATAGTTTTAGTAACACGTTTTAATTAAATGACTTGGTTAGCAAGTCTAACCCCTTTATAAACACACAGTGTAACGGTCTTGGCTATCCAGGGCGTTACATGTCTAGCCCAATGGATAGTTATTTAGAGCCAGGGTCAGAAGGCCCAGGTGATTGCATCGTCACATGGCTAAGGGTGCGGAGCCCAAACTAGAGACTTTCTCATCAGTCACTCATCTGATTTAATTTAGTGACTTACTCATCAGTCACTCATCTGATTAGGGCTACACGCTCCAGCATGATTATCAGAATCTCGACATTATCTGATTAGGGCTACACGCCCCAGCATGGTTACCAGAACCTTAAAGTGATATTCACTCATCTGTTTAGGGCTATAAGCTCTGTATGATTATCATTTGATATTATATACATGCAATAATGAGTTTTCTTGCCGAGATTTGGCTCACAGGTGCTATGTGGTGCAGGTAAAGGGAAAGGAAAGCTCACCCAACCTTGAGTGGAGAGCTTAGGTGGCGATGTGTACATATGCAGCCGCTTGACCACCACGACCAAGGTGTTTCTTAAAGGAACTAGGGGTTAACCCTATTTTTGCCGCTTAGGTCAACGGATTGTAAGTTTACATAGTAATGACCATTTTGAGTTGTAAATTACTTGTAAACGCTTTTATAGGCCCATGTACAATTTTATATTTTAAATAAAATATATCCTTTCCTTTTGATCGAGTTTTTCACCTTAGCCTATTAATAACACCTAGATGCACGTTTATAACCAAATGACTCGATTAGCAAGTTAAGCGGTTCAAAGTTCACAATAACGGTTTTGGAACAGGGCGTTACAACTAGTCTTGGGAAAAGACGCCTCGGGCGTGGGGTGAAAGGACGCCTCGGGTATAGAGTGGAAGTTTGGGATCATGGAGTTAACCCGTCATTAATTGCATAAATTGATGGGCCCAGCCATGGGGAGTCGACATGTGGCGTTACTTTTTAGAGTGATGTTAGGGGAAGTGTGAATGTCTCCCCCAAAAATTTCAAATTACTCCTCTCAATCTAAGTCTCCACTGCCTGAGGGCGAGTAAAAACTTAGGTGGAAAATGTTCTTCGTATTTTCACCTCTTGATACGTGGCAACTAAGAGTGATTAGTGATGAGATAAGTCATGAGGTTCTTGGAGTGCAACCTCTCCATGAAGCCCAATTCGGATGAGTCGTGGACGTCTCTGAGTGAGGCCACAGCCTGAGGTGTGTCCTCGAGGCAAGGGTATCTCCAAGTGAAGCCATCTCCTGAGCCAGTTGATAAGTCGTAAATATCTCTGAGTGAGGTCACGCCCCGAGGTCTGTCGTCGGGGCAAGGATCTCTCCAAGTTAGGCCACGTCCGGAGGAGTTCTTTAGACTCACTCGTCCCCCAGGTCTGTGATTCCGGTCCTTGGAGCTGGGGTAGCTGCCAGGTGTCAGTCACTGCAAATGTGGGCTACCAGATGGTCGCCTGACAACTTTTGGTAAGCCTCGATTAGTGGTGTCGAGTTCGTACACTCGACAATCGTCATTTTCCACAACGCCACCTGACATGGGCAAATGTGCGCTGCACCCTGACAAGTCAGAGATACATTCGCCATAAAGTTGGTATACGACTTTATGAAATGGGCCCTGTGTAATCTGCCTGGACCGTAGTCTCTATTTAGTGCATGCCTTTATGTATTAATTCCGAATTAACACCCCAAAGTGGGGGAATTTCATATTAAGGATAATTGATTAGCATTAATGATCCCATGCACTATAAATAAGGATGGGGTATCTAATTGTAGAGGGTTCAATTTTATAGAGAGGGAAACTCCATAACTCAATGCAATATACACGCTGCTTGAGAACCACCATTGAAGCTTGCTATAACAAGCTTCAAGCACACTAAATAATTTAGACTCGTGGACTAGGGCAATTTTATAACCTAAACCATGTAAAATCCTTGTGTTCTTTTCTAGTATTTCCTTTAATCTTTCATATTAAGTTGATAGCGAAAAAGTCAGTCAACAGTCACCTATTACAAGGATCACCTCATCAAGGAGATTGACGAGGGCGAGGATGAAAAAGGTGGGGGTTTGAAGAACACTATTCCCGAGATCGTTGATGGAGTCGCTACTAGTGAGGGTCGCATGACTAGCGAGGGCACTCCTAGTGGGGGCTCCATCAGTAAGGAAGCCACAAACAAGGGCAACACCAGTGAGGTCATCTCCAACGAGGGAAACACAAGCTAGGTCATCCTTGGCGAAGGTAATGCTGGTGAGGTTTTCCTTGGCGAGGGCATCGCTGGCAAGGGCGATTGTCCCATCGCCATGACATAGGCTTTTAACATCCTCCATACTTTTACTTTTTGTTGTGTATATTGAGTTATCCTTCTTTGTATGAACATTGTCCTTCTCTGTGCCCTTTTGATGTATTATTGACGATGACCTTGCCTATTTTGCAGAAGCTTTTAAATTTTAATTTTTTTTCCTATTATCTCCTTGTATGCTTTGTTCCATACACACCTTACATGAACTTTGCATTTTCACTATTGTCAGTTTGTATTCTTTGTGCCATGGGCACGATATCCTATATGCCTTCCAAGTGACTAGGGGATTGTGGGCATCTAGTCACTTGCATTGTGTCCAATCCTCATATTGGCGAGGGAACCTGTTGATCCCAAAAGAGGGTGTTTTAATATTTAAACTCGCAAGTGCACGAATCGTTTCAGAATATAATGTTCATGTAAGTACGAGGTCGAACCCATGGGAGTTGACTAACATTAAAAGAAACTATTTCAAACAAAGCAAGAATATTCTAACCTAGTTCCAAATATTTGATGAGATTTTGTTTTAGAAAAATAAAAGACAAGTAATAAAAAGATTAATGATTAAATAGAAAAATGGTTTTCAAATGAGATAAGTAAAATAAGATTATTAAGATGTTAGAATCCACAAAATGCAAGTTCAATAGTATTTATAAGTATATTGATTCCCAAGTTTAGATATAGTTGAAATAAATCACACTATACTTTTTTTCAAAATATATTTTCTTATTCAAGCACAAGTTACTCTTTCAAAAAGGTAGGATTTTTCTTCACTTATATACGATATAATTTCTAAGCATTAGTTGTGTTACAACCTAATGAAACTACAAGAAATCAAAGAGATTATGTTTAGGAAAAATATGATACTTATGCTCTAAGAATTAGATGTGAAAAATTTAATGAAAAACATTTAATCAAAGAATATCATATTTTTTGCATAATGAAGAACTAAGTGTAATATGCTTTAACACTCAATAATAGATGAAAAATGCATATCTTTGATAGAAAAATCCATAAACAATGTTACACAAATGGGAAATCAACATACAATAAAAAAAATACTATCTAGTTACATTTTGCTTCATCATCATCTTAATAACCTTTGAAAAAGATTAGAAGCTCATAACTAGATTGAAATAAAAATTACAAAATAACATACTTGACATGCTCTTCAAAAGATGAAAATGGTAGAGAGAAAATAGTGAAAAGAAGAGAGAAAAATATGTGTAGAAGATGTTGAAAAGATGAAGAAGAAGAGCTCCCCAAATGGTCTTACAAGACTCTATTTATAGGCAAAATATGAAGATTAAATTAATCAAATTAAAATAAATAAATTGATTAATTTAATTGTGTTGGGAAGTGGTAGGATAAATAGAGAAAGTGTAAGAGTATTGGAAAGATGAAATGTTTGGTTGGGTAAAAGATTAGTGAAAATCTAGGGTAAAAAATAAATTAGAAATGTTTATTTAGGTAAGAAAAATAGGGAAGAGTGAATTGATATTTGAGTGAAAAATATTGAGAATAAAAACATGAATTTTTTTGGGTCTTATTTGTGGCTGTGGGATGAGATGTTTTGGGCTGGGCAAGAGTAGGTAATCACACTCTCCACACTTATGCTCTAACTGGGCAAGAATTAAACAAAAATGCAAATCTTCGATTGGGCCTGGAGGGATGAAATGGGCCACGTTGGGCTTCGGTGGGAGCAGGCTGGGAAGTCTTCAGGATGCTATATGTGGAGAGAAGTGGCTGCTTTGTTGATGAAGAGCTGGCGTGGAGGCTTCAGGATGCTATATGTGGAGAGAAGTGGCTGTTTTGTTGATGAAGAGCTGGCGTTGAGGCTGAATGCTGAAGACTTGGGACAGCTGGCGTTGGTGGAGATTGATTGCATATGTGAGTGTGGTCTTGTCACTTTGGGGAGAAGGAAATGGTCATGTGAGACCATTATGGAAGCTTGGCTGGGCTGGAACCGTGGGCCTGGGAGTGCTGAAATGAGATGGCCTTGTGCCAAAATTTGCTATTTCCTCTTCACAAATGCCACTTTTTTCATCATTTTCCTTGCATTTCAAGCACCTAAAAATAACATTATTTCCTACAAAATAAATATAAAATAAATCATAATACAATATTTTCAACTATAAAATAAATCAATTTAATTCTTTGAAAATATTAATTATAATTTAATTTATATTTTACATTTAAGTTCAATAATACAACATTTTTTTTTACCACTAACTTAACAATAATAATTCTAAATAATTAAGCCATAACATTTTACAATAATATAACAATAAAAATACACAAAAATCTATAAAATTAAATTAAGCCTAATAAATTCAAAATTACTTAAAAACTTAATAAATCAATTAAAAACTCAAGAATTAAGCAACAATTAGCACATAAAAAGTGGTAAAATAACTCTATGTTGTAGAGTTATCAGAACCCTCTAGGAGCCCCTTTGCCACCTGTAATGGCTCTCATGGATTGGGGGCAAACTACTACATTTGCCCATTCACCCATAATGGCTCTTGTAACATTCTGAAACTCCTAATAAGGTTTAGTACCTTGGTTAGTGTGTCGGGAGGGCATAATTGGAATTACTTGTGGATTATGTGAATCTAATTGAATATATGTGAGATTATGTGAATTATGTGAGTTATATTATGATATTACTGCTTATGCATGTTTACGTGTATTAAATGTTCTTAAATGCCCGCTTTTGTTAAAAAATGGGCATTTTATAATTTTGACCTGTTGATGGTATAATTGTGATTTTGTATGCTAGGTATTTGAGACCACATTATTATGTGGATAAATTTGTGATATTTGTCACAAGACGATCCTTTTGAGCGATTTAGCGGAAAAGTCACAACGGGGATAAATACCCGGCTCAGGGTGAGCCTAAAGATATTTTTGTAATTTGGGGAAACTACTGGGATTATTGGTAATTCAAATTAATTGGGAGAGATATTTGGGTTTAGTAGTTTAAATTTGGAGTTAATGGCGAAATTTGAGGTTTAGTGGGGAATTATACAAAATGACCAAAATGCCCTTGGCTTAGCTTTGAGGGTAAGTCAAAGATAGGGACAAAATGGTCATTTGACCATTCGTATAGACAAGTTGGGGACCAAGTGCTGAGCACTTGGCTCATTCATGTTCATTGATCTCCTTCTCTTTCTTGGTTTCCTTCTTTGAGGGGTTTTAAGGACTTAGAACAAATAACCAAACCAAGTGTTTTCTTGGAGAATTCTTGAGGGATTTGGAGCTTTTTATTATAATAATGCCCTAAAAGCATGAAAATATATTTTATTGATTTAAATAAAAATACAATTTTATTATATTTGAATGTTATAAGTAATGTTTGAATTAATTATATAATAATATCAACAAAGTTCCTTTTCATGAGAATATGATCTTGTATTAGTACGAGAGAATTAAGATCATATATAATTAATAAAATACTCAGTAACATATTAAATTAAGGAATCTTTAATGAATGTTTACTAGTGTGGTTTACTAAGCATACGAGTTGCAAGTGATCTAGATTCAGATTACTAATGTGGATAGACATCTTAGTAAATGTGTTGTATAATATGACAGGACCAATGATAATTAATTACCTTTATAAACTTGCCATTTGACATAAACTCTTGTTTGTGTTTATTGGAACTTTTGATTCACTCGTTAAGGTTTCTTAGTATAATGAGGCTAATGACTTTGGTTTTGGAGATTCAATATCATGAATGGCTGGGAACATGATTTACAATAATGGAATCCATACTTTCTTAACGGATCGAATATTGGTTCCCTTAAGGGTTAATTCTGGAACTAAATAGTTATTGAGTTCAAATCTATAATTTGATTATAGATTAATTATTCGCTAGTGAATAATAATACTTAAGGATCAAGAGGTAATTAGAAGGGTAAAATGGTAATCTTGACCAGCTCTAATTAACGAACTGATAAATGGAGGACAAAACTACATTTATTGGTTATATCAATGGACTACAAGAGAAAACTCTGTAAATATAATTCTATAAATAGTTAGAGTGCAATTCCATATTTATAATGGAGTAATCATGTAATTAATAAATAAGATTATTAGATTAAAGAGTTTAATTAATAATCTAGTTTATTGGAGCTTCGTATTATAGGTTCATGATCCGCAGATCACCTCTATCCTACACTGTCAAGGGTAAGGATGTCAAAAGAAAGATTTGTAGAGAGAAAGAATTAATTGCAAAGGAATAGTTAGAGTGCAATTCTATATTTATAGTGGAGTAATCATGAAATTAGTAAATAAGATTATTAGATCAAATAGTTTAATTAATAATCTAGTTTATTAGAGCTTCGTATTATAGGTTCATGATCCGCAGATCACCTCTGTCCTACACTATCAAGGGTAAGGATGTCAAAAGAAAGATTTGTAGAGAGAAGGACTTAATTGCAAAGGAATTAATTTTTTGGGGCAAGGAAATGATTATGTGATAATTACGGGCAATTGATTAATTATGAATTAATTAATTATTTAACTATATAGTTCTTATTTTGAAAAATTATAGGTTAAAATTAATGTATGAAAGAGAGAATAATAAATATCTTATTTATAATAAGATATTTATTAATTTATTTAAAACTGATATTTTAAGATAAAGTTAATTTTGAATTAGCTGATATTTATTTGGGATAAATATATTGTCTTAAGTATTAATTAAACAAACAAATGAGAAAATTAGGGATAACTCTAATTGTGTGGGGCGACACACTCACTGCACAATGAGTGTGGCGCCACACACATGGATATTTCCCTGGGATTTCAATTTTGAATTTTAAATAATTTGTTTGTTTAATTATTATTTTTAAATATGATTTAAATTAAATAATTAAATAGGTTATAATTGATCAGTTTTATTTTTATAAAATAAAGATTAATTAATTAAGTTAATTATCTTTATAAAATTGAAAGAGCGATACTTTCAGGAAGAAATTGCTTTAATCAATTAAAAAAAAGTTGTAAGACTCTCTCTCTAAAAAAGAAAGTGATAGTTTTTCCGAAACGTGAAAAACTATTCAACACATCCCCTCTCAATCACACCTCTCTAGATCTCATGTGTTGAGTACATCTAGAGAATTATAAATCAACCTTTTGAATCCTACATGCCCACATGCGTCCTTGTGTGTTTGAGGATTGGTGTGGAAGATCAATGTGTGAGATTTCAGAATCTGGATTGGAAGATCGTTGATTTAATAAAAAAGATTCAATGACAATTGATAGGCTACTAGAGGTAATCTTTAATCTATTTGTATGTAATGTAATATATCTATATATGTATGATCCTCGCTTGTATTAATATTTTTTTTAAAAGACCCAATTCACTGTGTATCTCTGATTTACACCTTTAATACCAACAATTGGTACGAGAGTAGTCTACATATGTATATATATTAAATGCTGTGTGGATTTCTTGCATTTGTTATATGTATGTTGATATATATTGAATGGATGGATATGTTTTTTTGAATGTATGGTTAAATGATGGATCGTTAATTATACGGTGTTATCGAGTTAGGAATTTGAGTTTCTAGATCTTGTGTAAGCCAAAACGGGCATAGGATTTTTGTAAATTTTATTTATGAAATATGTATTTTACAAATATGTACACAAAGAAGAGAAGAGACCCGAGCATTTCAGCTCGAGCCCTAGCCGCACCAACACAAGCCGCGACTCCCTACGCACATGCACCCTACCGCGTGCGCAAGCCAGGCACACCAGCGCCCACAACGCACACCACCTAAAGCTATGCCTCATGCACGCCCCAGTCCTCGAGCCTGCCTCCTGTACCGTTGATGCTGCGCCCCTGCATCACTGGAGCTTCACACCCCTACACCCCTTGTGCCGTGTCCTTGCGGCAGCCACCATGCTGATGCTACCCAAGCCCTTGGCTCATGTCCTTGTGCTGCCAGCCCTAACCCTAGGGCACCATACTTGGTGCCCGAAACTATAGATCATATTTTTTGTGCAAAAATCTTTTATTTAATTAATTTTGAATTTTTTTGGATTTAAAAGATTAATTATCTTATTTTATTTTTGTTAGAAAAATAAAATATCTTTAAGTTGGTTAAGATTTTATCTTAATTTAAAATAATTATTTGAATTTGATTATTCAATTATTTAAATTCAACTAAATTCAAAGGATGACAAAAATGGTTATTTAATTAAAATTTAGTTTTAATTAAATAAATTAATTAGAAAGTTGGTTTCTAATTAATTAGTTGAGCCAAACAAATTCCTAAAGATTAGCAAGAAAGCTTAAAAGAGAGGAGAAGCATTCTTGGAGTCTAGCAAACAACTTAAAGGCTAGTTTGTAATTTTATTTGTATTTTTTTCAATTGTTGTAAATTTAGAAATACTCAATAGTACTCAGATCATCATTGATTGTTTATTTATTTAAATAAATGTTAATTAATTTTTTATTAATAGCATGATCATGCTTAGTCAATTACATGCCATTTATGAAACCTTACATAATTTTCATTAATCATGCATATTTTAGAAACATGATTATTTAGGATTGCTCTAATTTTTTATATGAATTGTTTTGGAGATATCAATTGTATGTAAACTACTAAGTATTAAATTAGTTAAAACTTGGTAACTCACACCATAATAAAGGCAATAGTTTTTATAGGTATTTAATAACCAACTTTATTTAAAAAGTGTTTTTAGTAAAGTTAGATGAATGTAATTGGTAATTATCTAGATCACATTAATTGTAGAAACATGCTCTTTTATAATTAAATGTATTTTGTAATTAATTAAATTCATAGGGTTATTAAGAAAATAGTTATTAATTAATTAGTTTAATAAAATACATATTTTGTAAAATAGTAAGTGGGAGAAGGTGAACATCTCAATGTAACCTATGGTCTCCATTATTAGTACAACACCGTGAGATATGAATAGGGCTCGAGGCGGCTTTGTTTCCATTGCCCTAAGGAAGGTTTTTAGACATATTAATATCAAGGTTGGATTCTTATGAAGATAGGAATGAGTGATTTATTTTAGGCTTGACCGACCCTAAGGCGACACTCTCTAAGTTAAGTCATAAATTCCAAAAAATGGGTTACACTTACAAAGATGCAATTAAGCTTTTGCGGTGGACAATTGCATCTTGACCAGAACAGTGGTACTTTATTTTTAAAAGAACAAATAAAGAGTTATTTTAAGTTTAACTAATAAAGACAAGATTGTCTTATAAGCTATCTGAATTTAACTTGACCGACCCTAAGGCGACACTTTATTTGTTGGGTAGTTTTATTGTGGAATATTAAATGATAGTTTATGTGTTTTAATTGATTGCATTCATGCATCATATTTACTTTCCAAATTATTGATATTTTTCAAATAGTAATATTATTGTATTTTATTTCTTTAAGTAATGTTAAACGGTGACAATATAATAACTGCTTTACTTTCACTTGAAAAACTTAATGGTGATGATTTTATAAGATGGAAATCGAATCTTAATCTAAAGTTAATCTTTGAGAATAAATTTGTCCTAACTGAGGAATGTCCTAAAAAGCTCCCTGCCAATGCCACGAAGAATATTCGAGACAAATACGATGTCTGGATTCAATCCAACAATAAGGCTAAGTGTTACATGCTTGTGAACATGAATGATGTTCAGAAAACAAAGCATGAACCAATGGAAACTGCTTTTGAGATAATGGAGTCTCTACAGGCCATGTTTGGGCAACAATCTAATCAAAGTAGACATAAGGCTACTAGAACCTGCATGAATACTAAGATAAAGATAGCTGTTTACGTGCATGAACATGTCTTAAGCATGATGTTTAACAAAAAAAAACATTTACTTGCTGATGTGGCACGATCGGGGTGCACGTGGATAGCAAGTAACTATTTAGTGATGACAGTCTGGTCGACCAACGACCATAATAGAAGTTGCTCAATGGATTCAAGAAAGATGCAGAATAGTACGATAGAAGATATGTTGACATATGCGACCAGGTCTGATTGTAGTAACGAAGCCAGAGTTCAAGTACAGTTATAAGTAAGATATTTCTAAGATATTTGACCCTCCTTATGTGTAACTATAATGATTTCTGTTTTTATTCAAATATGCTTGTAACAAAATTTGAACACGGCCCATCGACCCATATGTACATCCTTGAGCCTATAAATAGGACTCATGGGATTCATTTATTTGATATGCAATAATTTGTATTGAGAGAGAACTCGTGTTTTTATACATGACTTTTGTATCCCCTTTTGGAGCTTGCGAAACTCAGTGAACCCTAGTTGGCTGATCGCAGGTTTTAGAGTTTACATCAATAGAACACACTAAGTGGACATAGGTCATTACCAATCTTTGGGGCCGAACCACTATAAAATCCTTGTGTCATTTAGTTGCATTCAGCTTATACATTCATATCGTTTTTAGTGACTCTATGTCGTTGGCTAAATCGTCAGTCAACATTTTGGTGCTTTCGTTGAGAGCTGAGCTCAAGACATTCAGGATAAACAATGGTGAAAACCTCTAGGAAAGTGTGTTAGACAGGGTAGACATCTCAAAGTATGCCAATTCAACCTCCTCCACAAGATGTAGTAGAGGACGAGCACATGTGGAACTGGAAGAGGAAGAGATGGATGCTGAAACCTTGCGAACAACTTTGATTGTATTGCAAGAGGAGTTAGCTACTTTGAAAGCTAATCAAGAGAATGTGGCTGAAACAGTGGTTCTGCAGCGAAAGGAGATTGACTGGAAACACCGAGAACTGAATAAGCAGCAAGCCGACATGGATCACCGGCAGATAGACGCCACACCAGCTTTAGAAGCTGCTATTCAGTTGGCTCGAGGACAACCTAAACTTACCTTTTAACTAGATCAGCCACCCAGCTCTCACCCTTAACAAAATCCACAGTTAGAGCGTCCTCAGTATCATCACAATACACCACACCCAAGGATTCCTCAAGGACCAGAGCAACCTCCCACTGCTCAGCAGGAAAGACCAACCCAAAATCCTGACAAAAACAACGAGCAACAACCACCCTCTTTAACTGGTCAAGATAACATTCAGCAGCAGAGGCAGAATAGGGTTGAGCAGCATCCCAGAAGACCTAGATGCCAAAAAGCTGGGGAACATAACCCTCTTAGTACGGGACAACGTCCCTCAGGAAGTAGAAGGCAAGTGGACTCAGGCTCTATGGCCTAGGATCCCCCATGACATAGTAATGTCAGAGGAACGACCAATGTAGGCCTCCCCCTATTTTTCGAGACGTACTAGTAGGAAGAGAGGGGAACAATGCGTACAACAAGACGCACACTCATAGGTCACAATTCAGAGATGGCCATGATTATAATGAGGCGGACTCTGGTAGGAGAAACGATGGTCGACAGCAGGAGGAGAGAGGCGGACATCAAAATCCTCCACCAATGGAGAACCGACCTACAAGCCAAAATGTTGGGGGAAAGCCTAAACAGCCCAGTGTCTTTGACCGACTAGGTGTAAGCGAGCAGAGACGTAGGGATGAAGATCTGAGGGATGTGATCAATAACTGAAGAGAAAGACATGACAAGTACTTCCTCCCGGCCCCAGCCGCTCCAGCAATACCAGATGCTGTACAGGCTCAGATAGATGCCTTGAATCAGGCCGTGCAATAGCTAGTTGGGAATAAAATGTCCCACATAGAGTTTGATCAAAGGAAGAGCACCCCATTCGTTAATAGAATTACTGTGGCGCAAGTTCCGAGAAAATTCAAAATGTTAGTTTTACCCAACTTTACAGGAGGAGAAGATCCAATGTCTCACGTGAACAAATTTGAGATACAAATGGACATCCATAAGGTATCAGAAGATGCTCGGTGCAGAATTTTTCCTACCATTTTGTCTGAATCTGATCAGGAATGGTATTTCAAGTTCCCTCCAGCTAGTATAGTTTTCTGGGAGATGTTCGTGAATGAGTATTACAAGCAGTTTTATGCTGGTCGTATACATCCAAGAGAAGCTAATCAGCTGGTCGACATTCGACAGAAGGAAGGAGAAACTCTCAAGGAGTATATCTAGTTGCTTATGCGAGTGGCTGCTCGGGCCAAAACTGTTGGAGATGAGGGAAAGATGATGGCACTCACGGCTGAAGTGTGACGCCATTCTCCCCTCTGGAGTAGTCTGCGGAAGAATGGAGTCAAGAGCACTCAAGAATTTCTGGATCGAGTAGACAAATATATCAAACTTGAGGAGGCCATTGCCAATGAAGGAAAGTCCCCAAAGGACGACCAAGGTAAGAAAGAAGACCTAACCAAAGCAGCCAATGGGTCTGATAAGCCCAACGGCAACGACAATGGTAACGGTAAGAATGGGGGAAAAGGGCGAACACCGAACTAGCAACATCTGATAGGAAGCGCCCCAAACAAAACAGATATGAACCAAGGTTCACCAATTACACTACTCTCGCTGATAGTCGAGCTGGAGTGTATCAGGCCAATCATACCACTGTTCCCTTTAGGCGACCAGCCCCAATCAGGAAAGAAATATCCAAAAGGGATACGACCAAGTTTTGTCATTTTCACAACTACTATGGCCATGATACCAACGAGTGTAACCAGCTCAAGGACGAGATTGGATTATTTATTCGACAAGGACATCTGAGGAGATATGTACAAGCAGGTGGATGTTCTCAGCAGGAGGTTTACGGAGGCAACGAGCAGGTGCTTGTACGCCAACCCTCGCCTCCTCTACAGCTAGCTCCTGTTGCTGGTACATTGTTGACCATCAGCGGAGGACCACATATAGCAGGTGATAGCGGTAAGGCGAGGGAGAGATATGCCAGAACCCTACGTCATGATCAGGACATTGAAATGCTGAACGTCGAGGAGCAAACTCCCAAAAAATCTTGAACAGAGGAAGAATTACTAACTTTCTCCGAGCTGGATGCACAACATGTCCAATTTCCCCACATAGATCCTCTGGTAATTGATGTTCAAATCACCAACATGATGGTAAAACGAGTGTTGGTAGATACAGGAAGCTCGGTCAACATTTTGTATAAGTCTTCACTGGAAATAATGAAATTGTTAGTGAAATATTTAGAGCCATGCAACCAAACCATCTATGGTTTTTCTGGCAAAGGGCTATCACCAACAGGATTGATCAAACTCCCAGTCATAGCAGGAACTGCCCCTGCGAACAAGACATTACTCGCTACTTTTATAGTAGTTGATTGTCCGTCTGCATATAATGGTGTGATCGGAAGACCCTTACTCGTCAATCTGCGAGCCATAACTTTGTTCTGGCATCTGGCCATGAAGTTTCCAACTGATACAAGAGTTGGGTGTGTGTTGGGAAACCATCGAGAAGCCAGAGAATGCTACAATTCATCAATCACAAATGTAAGAAGGGGTAGATCGGGAAGCGAAGCTGAAAAAAGGTTGCTAGTAGTAAATGAAACGCAAGCCCAATCAGGTGAACAAGTCACCAAATAGGGCGTTGCCCAAAGTGAGGATAGGGACTTAGATCCTTGCTTTGGGGATTTTAAAGAAAACATTTGGCCTGTGGAGGACCTTGAGGAGGTCTAGCTAGAAGAGAAAGATTCAACCAGGGTTGTGAAAGTCGGTAAAAGCTTAGAGCCAACAACAAAAAACAAACTGGTGGAGTTTTTGAAGAGACACCAGGAGGTCTTTGCCAGGTCACGTAAAGATATGGTTGGGATAGACCATCGGTGATCATCCATGTCTTGAATATAGACAAAAATCATCCACCTATACAACAAAAAAGAAGACTGCTCAACAAAGATAGGTCTAAAGCCCTAAAAGAAGAAGTAGAGAAGCTGAAGGAAAATGGATTCATCAGGGTAGTGTTTTATTCATCTTGGGTCTCTATTCCTGTACTAGTTCCCAAGCCAAATGGTAAGTGGAGGACGTGCATGGATTTCATAGACCTTAATAAAGCCTACCCGAAGGATTGTTTCCCACTTCCAAGAATCGACCAGCTGGTCGATGCTACATCAGGACATGAAGTTTTATCATCCATGGATGCATACTCCGGTTATAATCAAATTAGTATGCATCCACCTGATGAAGATCACACTAGCTTTCGAACAGATACATGACTTTACTGCTAAAAAGTAATGCTCTTTAGTTTGAAAAATGCTGGTGCGACATACCAGGGACTAGTCAACCACATGTTCAAAGAACTGATTGGCAATAACATGGAAGTCTACGTTGATGATATGATGGTCAAGTCGAGAAAGGCCAGTAAAAACATCAAGGACCTACAGGAATGCTTCAACATCTTGAAAAAATATCAGATGAAGCTAAATCCTCTAAAGTGTTCCTTTGGTGTTGGATCAGGAAATTTTTTGGGATTCATAGTAAACTCACGAGGAATTAAAGCTAATCCCGAAAAAATTCAGGCATTGATTGAGATGCAGTCTCCTGCCAAAGTTACAGATGTGCAAAGCCTGACAGGAAGAATTGCTGCCTTAAGTAGATTCATATCTAAATCTACGGTCAAGTGTGTCCCATTCCTTAATCTACTCAGAGGAAACAAAAAGTTTGAATGGACAGAGGAATGTGAATAGGCTTTCCAAGCGCTCAAAGCCCACATGTCGCAACTGCCCATTTTTTCCAAGCCAGTCGAACGAGAGACTTTGTACATCTACTTAGCAATAAAGAGTATGCTGCTAGTGCTGTTTAATCAGAGAGGAAGACAACATTCAAAAAGTAGTGTACTACATAAGCAAAAGGCTAGTGGGAGCAGAACTACGATATCTGTCTATAGAGAAATTGGCTTATTGCTTGATACTGGCGTCTAGAAAACTGTGACCCTAATTTCAAGCTCCACCCATAATAGTGCTTATCGAGTAGCCACTACAACAAGTCTTGCAAAAACCAGAACCCGCTGGTTGACTACTAAAATGGGCAGTTGAGTTAGGGTAGTTTGAAATTTCCTATGCACCATGAGCAACTATAAAGAGGCAAGTCCTAGCAGATTTTATTGCAGAATTCACCAGACTCCCTGCCTACGAACTAATGATGGAGACCGATATTCAAAATCAAACCTCTGCCTAGAAGCTATTCGTAGATGGGTCCTCCAACGAGCACAATCCAGGGGTAGGGCTAATCTTAATCACACCCGAGGGGCATCAGTTTCACTGCGCGATCAGATTCAACTTTACAGCCTCCAACAATTAAGTCGAGTACGAGGCTCTGCTTGCAGAATTAAGACTAGCCAAGGATATGAACATAAAGTCACTAGAAATATATAGTGACTCCCAGCTAGTAGTTAATCTAATTTCTGGAGAATATCAGGCTAGGGGTCTCAAGATGGTTTCTTATTTAAACAAGGCGAAGGATTTACTAGCACAATTTGAAAAGTATACTCTCCAGCAAGTACCTCATGATTAGAATTAAAACATCGATGCCTTAGCCAAGTTAGTAAGCACCAAAGATGCTGACACCTTTAGCATAATGTCGGTTAAACATTTATTGGCACCAAGCATTCAAGCATAAAGAATCCTCGCTAATAATACAAGTGCCCGACACATGGATGACTCCCATCATACAATATCTCGAACAAAGATTATTACCAGTAGATAGGAATAAGGCAAGGACGCTTCAAAGACAATCGGCTTGGTTTATTTTGATCGATGGAGTCTTGTATAGACAAGGATACTCAATCCCTATATTACGGTGTGTCTCTAAGGAAAAGGCTAAGGAATTAATGCAAGAAGTACATGAAGGTTTCTGTGTAGATCACGCTGGGGGGCAAAGTTTGTCAAAGAAGATTCTCCAGCGAGGGTATTTCTGGCCTACCATGATCGAAGATTCTATGGAACTTTTTAAAAAGTGTGATAAGTACCAACGATTTTCCAAGATACCAAGAGCAGCCCCAAATGAGCTTAAACAGATGCAAAGCCCATGGCCATTCACAGTTTGGGGAATTGACCTAATCGGATCCTTGCCTACAGGAAAAAGGAATGTCAAGTATGCAGTAGTTGCTGTCGACTACTTTACTAAGTGGGCTGAAGCTGAGCCACTTGCAACAATCACGACCAAGAAAGTATTGGATTTCGTTGTTAAAAATATTGTATGCCGATATCTGTTGCCGAAAAAAATTATCTCAGATAATGGCACACAATTTGGCAGTGAAATTTTCACTGATTTCTGCAAGTGGCATGGTATCACACAAAGATTTTTGTCAGTCACTCATCCACAAGCCAACAAACAGGTTGAATCTGTTAACAAAACTCTAAAGGACACACTGAAGAAAAGGCTCAAAGAAGCAAAGGGAGCATGGCCAGAACAATTTGCAGAAGTACTCTGGTCGTATAGAACATCTCACCGAATAGCAACAGGCTACACACCATTTTCCTTGGCCTATGGTTATGAAGCCATGCTACCTGTTGAGTTAGATCCACCATCACATAGAAGGCTAACATACGATCAGAGCACGAATAACTAGTTATTAATGGAGTCTTTGGACTTGGTCAACGAAAGGCGTGAGAAGGCTCAACTTTGAGTTGTAGCTTACCAACAAAAGGTCGCTCGATATTTTAACTCTAAAGTACGCGAAAGAAAGTTTCTCATGGGAGATTTGGTACTTAAAAGAGTTTTTCTCAACACTTGCGACCAGACTGCTGGAGTACTCGGACCAAACTGGGAAGGTCCATATCAAATTGAAGAAATCCTTCAACCAGGCACACACAAACTTGCTTGCTTAAATGGAGATCTCGTTCCTCGCTATTGGAATGGAGATCACCTGCACAAGTACTATCAATGAACAATTATTTTTAAAGAGTTGGCTTGTATTTATTTTACATTTTACAAGTTTGTGAACAAGGGCTGGCTAGTTAGGTGGCTGGTCAATTATAAGTGTAAGATCAATTTTTGATCACTCGTACAGACACAAATCTTGTCCATTTTATTATGAGAAATAAATGGAACTATGCGTAGCCACTTATTCTTGCCAATTATTGTATTTATTACAAGTATTTGCTCATTACTGATTTTTTTATAAGTATGTGAGCACTAATGTTCGAACAAGTATTGGTCATGTCAAGTGACCGAGAACCTTAGGCTCCTCGATCACTTGGGGGGCATATAAGATACTAAGCGAGAAAAGCATATCAACATAGACATGTGTAAACACACGAGCAAAATAAGGGAAAGCATACTACGACACTTAGAGTATTTTTAAATTTTTTTAGTTAATTTTGTGAAAATCTTAATAAAGTGTTATGCTAAGTTCGATCATACGAGTAAATGTTATAATAGCAATGAGAATATATTATAATATCACAATGAAATTTCTTTACACCATGAGCAAATGCTGCTTGGATGTAATTAAAAATATTAAAAGAAAAGGAAAGTTGCCTTAGGAAGCAAATTGTCTTAACATCGCGAAGTGTTGTTCATGTGTTTTAATTACATAAATTAATTTTCTTACTGTGCAGCTGAAGGAGGGTCCTGCTGAGGCTGTTGGTCAACCGAAGGTCCGACTTCTTCTTCAGCACCATTGATGCCCATCGCCAAGGAAATTTTAGGAGAATTTGAGGCATTTTGAGCATTTCTCTACTCCTCTAGGCGAGCAGCACACTTGACAAGTTCAGCTTGTTTTACCTGCTCCGGAAGATAGTCGAAGTTTGCCTCTGGATTGTTCTTCCAAAACATGTAGAAGCATTTGAAGGTGACTCCTCGGAACCTCTCCAAGTTTTGGGAGTTTTTCTCCTTGAGCAGCTTCACTCGCTCCTCTAGACTAGTGGCCTCCTTCATGCTCGCCTCCAGATCCTCTTGAAGCTTGGCTGCTTCCTCGTAGTTAATCTCGGAGGCTTCCTTAAACTTCTCCTTGGTAGCAACAACCTTAGCTAGATCTTCTTGTCTCCTTTTCAGCTCCTCGGTTAAAATGGAAACTTTGTCTTCAGCTGCCTTAACCTTGGCCTCCCATGTCTTTATCTCCTTAGCAGCCACCTTATCCTTGGCCTCCCATGCCTTGATCTCCTCAGCATGTTTTGCATTGACCTCCTCAGCGCGACGCCTGTCGTTGCTCATGGTTAAGATACTCTACAAATAGTGAAAGAATGAAGCTTTTAGAGATAATGAAAGGAAATGTTGTTCGACTAAAACACAATACATAAGAAACTTACACTGAGGACTTCATTAAGCCCGCGAGCAAGGACTTGGCTGGGTTTCAATAAAGGGAGGCTGGCAAAGGCCTCCTGGATGTGACAGTGCTTGGACAATCTCTGCAGCTCGTCATTTGTTGAGCTATAAGCATTGCTCATCAATTCTGCAGCCAAAGATCTTCCTACCTGGTAGGTGGAAGGATTAGTGCGAGGAGGAGGAGGAGGAGGAGGAGGAGGAGGAGGAGGAGGAGGAGGAGGAGGAGGCGTATTTGATCTAGAAGGAATTGGAGCTGGAGGGTCCTCTGGTCGAGCTCTTTTTCTTGAAGGTTCCCCACTACTTTCTCTAGGGTTTCTTCTGCTTGACTTCTTCTTGCTCGTTGGAGCGTCTGCAAAAGCGTAGATATCAAAGGCTTCGTCGGATGGCATGACTACAAAACAAGAACAAACGAGCATATATGTCAAGAAATAGTTTGGCACAATAATTAACAAACTAAGGAGAAATTCTAAGTAGTATACCCGAACTATTATTACCGGTCGCTACATTATCTAAAGAGTTACTGCAACACTCACTCTCTGCCTTGAAGAAGTCCAAGCTAAAATTACTGGTCGTAAATTTAAAGTTGCCATCCCTATCAAATAAATGACAAGCGATGGGCAGTTTATTTAAGAGTTTGAAATCTATACCATTCTCAACGGAAGATTCACGTATGGGACCAGTATATTCTGGTAGATTTTGTTTTCCTCTTGCTTGTTGAGTAGGAGTATTAGCTGCTCGAGTATTGAGGGAAGGTTCTAGAAAGGTCACTCCCATTGGTCGGCGCCTCTGGGGTTGTGACACATCCTGCTGCTGCTCGGGGTTATCTTGTCCTCCAATGCCCTCTCCAGTGGCATTCCTTGCAGTGGATTCCCTCACTTCCTGGTGAGGTTCTAAAAGGCCGACCAGCCTTAAATTGCTCTCTATGACACTTTTTACTATGTTTGTCATGCTGGCCAGAGTAGTGGTTGGAGCGAGGACTAGTTGGTGCGATGGACCTAGATACAACACAAAACAACTAAGGACATGGAAAGATGAAAAATGACTGGATAAATGTCGATCAGAGATTGAACGTTTACCTCCTCGAGTGAAGGCCATGTTGTCGCCCACCAAGTCAGTTGTAAGGAAGTACTCTTGGAAGTATCTTCCTACGTTGGACTTGTAGGAAATGTCACTCAGGAATGTGTGAGCGGATTCCTGGTTGTAGAAATGGAAGAACCCTGTGTTCTTCTGATTGGGGTTGGATTTAAGATCGAACCATTTTGATCTCATGTGGAGTAGGCACATGCCATTTTTTGTGATTGTATAGGATATAGAGTGCTGAAAGTACTCTATATCCTTTGGGTGTTATTTGGAAAGGGGCAACCTTGAAATAAATGGCCACCCCCCGGAAAAAGTCATGCAAGGGCAAGATTGCCCCCTCTTCTATATGATACCTTGACCAGACACTATAGGCGCCTCTGGGAACGTTTGCCCTCTAGTCGGGTGTAGGTTTGTACAGAGTGATCCCAAAAAGTCCGTACTTCTCGAGATATTTTGCCACTATCCTAATCGATATGATGCTAGGAGGTGCAATGTACCAGTCTACCTCTGCTCGAGGGCCATCATAGGGACGAGCTTTGGGCTGGATGTCTAGTGGAGAAAAGTTTAAAGGTTGAGGATCACTTGAAGGACCCTCAACATTGGTTATAGGCTGGTTGGAAGGTGAATATGTAGGTTTCTTTTTTCTACAAGCAGTGTATTTGACACGACCCATGTTTGACTGGTTCTGTGACAAATTCTGTGGAGGACTGGTCATAGGGTTTGAGTGTGAAGCCGAAGGCTCAGGAAAAGGCAAAGAAGGCTGTTCTTGATCCTCAAACAGCAAAACAAGAAGGTCATCATCTATTGCTCTCTCACATCCCCAAGGATCATCCATGAATATCTGAGAAGAGCAAAGGGGAAGTGAGAATCTACGACCAATAGATATAAGAAAGAGAAAAGCCAGGATAGCGTTGCTAGTGTATAAAAGTTAAGCTTTTATACAACCATCAACATCTTGATAAAAACACAATAAACATGTGAGCAGGTTGGAAAAACAGATCAAAAAGTAAAAACTTTTCAACTCCGAAAACAGGCGGGAAAAACCCAGTTTTTTTGAAATACTCAAAATTGAATTTTCACTTCGATTTGGACCCGAAATTGGTGTACCTATACCTCACATTGCTTTTTAAGCATTGTCTAGTATTTCATACGGCCTAAAATTGCTATTCTAGCATACTTATTCTATGTATGTTTGCCTAAACCTTGTTACCCAAAAAAATTTCAAGAACAGTAGAAACCCAGTTATGGAAACTTTTGAATCAGGACCTGTATACATGAAAATTGCTACAAAAATAAGAGCATGAATTCAAAAAATTTCTTGGAGTATGGATTGTAGGAAAAATCACGAAAGTTTTTCTCGGAGTTGCTCGAAGACGTCTCGAATCACACTGGAGTCTCTGGGTTTTTCTTGAAGGTTTTTCTGAGTATTCTTGAAGAGAGAGAAGGTTCGGGTAAAAAATGAAAAAAGGTGAAGAGGCTTATATTTATACTGCTTGGGGTAGTAATAGAAGGTAATGATGGGAATAGAGTTTTGATGCATGGGGAATTGTGATAACCGTCAAACACATTTATGGGAAATTGTAAAAGTCATGATTACTTGCCTTTTCGAAAAAGTATTGATAGATGTGACAGGTCATATGGATTGCTGGTCGAGTAAGTTTATGAAATGCTGATCCCATTAAAATAAACATGGGGGGGGGGGCAAATGTTTAACCAAAAAATATTTGCTTGCTGACGTGGCATGATCGGGGTGCACGTAGATAGCACGTGACTATTTAGTGATGACAGTCTGGTCGACCAATGACTAGAATAGAAGCTGCTCAATGGATTCAAGAAAGATGCAGAATAGTACGACATAAGATATGCTGACATATGCGACCAGGTCTGATCGTAGTAACGAAGCCAGAGTTCAAGTACAGTTATAAGTCATATATTTCTAAGATATTTGACCCTCCTTATGTGTAACTATAATGATTTATGTTATTATTCAAATATGCTTGTAACAAAATTTGAACGCGGCCCATCGACCCATATGTACATCCTTGAGCCTATAAATAGGACTCATGGGATTCATTTATTTGATACGCAATAATTTGTATTGAGAGAGAACTAATGTTTTTATACACGAATTTTGTATCCCCATTTGGAGCTTGCGAAACTCAGTGAACCCTAGTTGGCTGATCGCAGGTTTTAGAGTTTACATCAATAGAAACACTAAGTGGATGTAGGTCATTACCAATCTTTGGGGCCGAACCACTATAAAATCCTTGTGTCATTTAGTTCTTGCATTCAGCTTATACATTTGTATTGTTGTTAGTGACTCTGTGTTGTTGGCTAAATATTCAGCCAACACATGATCAATGTGATGCATGAAGAAGAAATACATGGGGTCATCGTTGATGAGCGTACACAAGTAAGCATCATACTTGAATCACTCACTCATGCTTTCTCTGCGTTCATGACCAACTATATAATGAATAAATTGGAATTCAACACGACCTAGTTGTTGAATGAACTGCAGAAATTTGAGTCTCTTAACAAAACCATAACCAAAGAGATTGGAAAATGTAGCAGAAGAGAAACCTTCAACCTCTTAGGTGAAAACCAAGAAGAGGAAGAAGACCAATGACAAGAATAAAAGTAAGGGCAAGAAGGAATCGAAATACAAGGAGAACAAGAATGACAACAACTCCAAGAAGATAGAACCAAAAGGAAAATGTTTCCACTGTGGAGTTGAAGGCCACTGGAAGAAAAACTGTAAAAGTATCTCACTGAGCTGAAAAAGAAAGGTAAATTTGATTTACTAGTACTTGAAGCTTGTGTTGTGGAAGACAATATGTCATCCCGAGTTTTAGATTTAGGAGCCACTAACTATGTTTGTTCTTCTATGCAGATACTTGAGTTGTCAAGGGAACTGGCTGATGGTGAGGTGACAATGCAATTTGGAAGTGGAGCGCTCGTTTAAACTAGAGCAAAGGAAATAGTCCATTTACATTTTGGGAACAATTATCTTGTTTTGAACAATGTTTATTTTATTCTCGGATTTTCTAGAAACTTAGTTTCTTTATCTATGTTGCATGAACAATTTTTTGATATTTCTTTTAATCATAATCTAATTGTTATTTCGAAGACTTGTTTCAAAATTTGTCAAGTCGAACATATAAATGGACTGCATATGCTCAAACCTAATCAACGAACGCTAAATAACTCAGAATTATTTAAAGTATCTAAACCAAAAGGAAACAAAAGACAAAAAGTTTCAAATGAGGATGGCACATACCTTTGGCATATTAGACTTCGTCATATAGGACTAGACAGGATAAGTCGGTTAACAAAAGATGGGCCTTTGAGAGAATTAAGAGTTGGCAAACTTTTGGTTTGTGAATCTTGTTTTGAAGGGAAAATGACCAAACGTCATTTCTTAGCGAAGGGCAACAGAGCTAAAGAACCTTTGGAGCTTGTACACAACGATGTCTATGGTCTAATCAATGTACAAGAAAGAGGTGGGTATGAGTAATTTGTCACTTTTATTGACGATTACTCAAGATATGGCCATACTTACTTAATGCTTTGGAAATTTGAAACCTTTGGTAAGTTTCAAGAATTCAAAGTTGAGGCTGAGAAGTAATTAGGTAAGACTCTTAAAACACTTCGATCAGATCGAGGTGGTTAATATTTGGATATAGAATTCAAAGATTTCATACTGGAGCATGGTATTCTATCCTAACTCACAACACCTAGAACGCCACAACAAATTGGTGTTTCAGAAAGAATAGGCAGAACCTTGTTGGACATGGTCAGATCTATGTTAAGCTACTCTTCACTTCCTCTCTCATTCTGGGGATATGCACTTCAAACGACGACTTACATTTTGAATGTGGTCCCATCTAAGACCATAAGCAAAACACCATTGGAATTATGGAATAGAAAAAAACCTAGTTTGCACCATTTTCGCATTTGGGGCTGTCATGCTCATGTTCTTAGACCTAAATTAGGGAAACTTTATTCGAGGATAGAAGTATGTATTTTTTTTGCTACGCTCTAGGATCAAGAGGTGGTTACTTTTATAGTACCAAGGACCACAAGGTATTTGTTTCAACAAAAGCGACCTTCTTTGAACACAACTATATGAATAACTATAAACCTCGGAGCAAAGTAGAATTGGAGGAGCTCGCAGATGATAGGGTTCCATCACCTTCATCGTCATTATTAAATGATAAATGACCAATTGAGGAAGCCACTATTCCTGAAAAGGAAACCCTAGTGCAACGTCGTAGTGGGAGGATTGTGAGACAACCTATTCGCTACAAACATGAGGCACATGTCCTTGTTTCTGATACATACAAGGGCGATCCATTAACCTTCAAAGAGGCTATGGATGATCCTAAAAATGAAAAATGGCAAAGAAGCCATGAACCAAGAAATGGAATCCATGTATTCCAATTCTGTATGCGAACTTGTAGACCCACCTAAAGATGTCAGGCCAATTGAGTGTAAATGGATATACAAGAATCAAAGAGGTGTAGATGGGAAAGTGGAGACTTTAAAAGTAAGGCTAGTAGCCAAAGGTTACATTCAGAGAGAAGGTGTTGATTATGAAGAAACATTTTCTCTTGTGGCCATGCTGAAGTCCATTTGCATCCTCTTATCCATAGATGCCATGTATGATTATGAGATATAGCAGATGGACATCAAGACAACCTTCCTTACTGGCTTTCTTGATGAAAGTATCTATATGGTACAACCAGAAGGGTTCATCAAGAATGGGGAAGATCAAAGGGGAATAAGTTGTTGAAATCCATTTATGGATTAAAGCAAGCATCTAGATCTTGGAATATCACCTTTGATGAAACAACTAAAACATATGGCTTCAAACAAAATGTCAACGAAGCATGTGTATATAAATATATCAAAGCAAAAGTGGTGGTTTTCCTAGTTCTTTATGTGGATGACATCCTCATCATTGGAAACAATGTAGAGACACTGTCAAACCTAAAGAAGTGGTTAGCCAAAAAGTTCCAAATAAAAGATTTGGGCAAGGTGAGCTATGTTTTGTGAATCCAAATCCTAAGGGATAGGAAGAACAAGCTCTTGGCACTTTCTCAAGCTAATTATATAGATAAGGTGCTTGAAAGGTTCTCTGTGGAGAATTCCAAGAAAGGTCAGTTACCGACCAGACATGGAATTACTCTTTTCAAAGAGAAATGTCCAAAGACACCTCAGGAGGAAGAGGACATGAGAAAGTATCTCTATGCTTCAGCAATTGGGAGTCTTATGTATGTATGTATGTTGTGTACTAGGCCTGGCGTATTTATGAAGTAAGGATTGTGAGTCGTTATTAATCAAATCCAAGTTTAGAACACTAGATTGCAGTAAAGCACATTCTCAAGTATCTTAGGAGAAGGAAATATTATATTCTTGTATATTCAGGGTGTGAGCTAAACCCTACTAGATACACCGATTCTGATTTCCAATCACATAAAGACAGTCGTAAGTCGACGTCTGGGTCAGTATTCACTATTGGTGGAGGAGCTATAGTCTGGAGAGGTATTAACCAATCCAGTATTGCCGATTCAATCATGGAAGTTGAGTATATAGCAGCTTGTGAAGTAGCTAAGGAAGCGATTTGGTTGAGGAAGTTCTACAGTGATCTGAAACTAGTTTCAGATATGGATAAGCCACTAATCCTATACTGTGACAACAGTGGAGCAGTAGCCAACTCCAAAGAACCTAGAAGCCATAAGAGAGGAAATCATATAGAAAGGAAATACCATCTGGTTAGAGAGATTGTGCATCGAGGTGATGTGACTGTTAAGAAGATAGCGTCGGAACAGAATCTGACATGCCCATTTACCAAGACACTTCCTGTAAATTCATTTATGGGTCATGTGTAACATGGGATTTGTTAGGAGTGTGTCCTAAAAGCATGTAAAGACATTTGTTTTTTCTGTGAATAAATAAATACAATGGTTTATTATTATTGTCATATTTAGATTGTTAAATTATTGTTTGAATAATTTTGTAAATATCAGAAAAATTCCATATTCATTATTGAGGATGTGATCTTGTATTAGTACGAGAGAATTAAGATCACATGAATGAATAAAAATAGTCAACAACGACAAATTAAAGTTATGGAATTCTTTAATTGGAGTTGTAAGTACGGTTTACTGAGTATCATAATGATACAAATAATCTAGATTCAGATTATTGATGTGGAAAGACATCTCGGTAAAGGTGCTTTATATAATATGATTATATATGACATGGACCGATATGAATTAAAGTCTTTATCCAAAAAACCATTTAACAATAAAGACTTGTAATTCATATCATAACTGATGATCATTTATAGATCAACCTAAATCCTGAGTGTTCATGAACTCCTGTTCATGTTTATTAAATCTTTTGATTCATTCGTTAAGGTCTCTTCAAAGAATGAGGCTAATGACTTTTGTTTTGGAGATTTAATATCATGGATGGCTGGGAACATGTATCAACAATACGGAATCTAATCTTTCCTAACAGATCGTATATTAGTTCCCTTAAGGGTTAATTCTGGAACTGAATGATTTTGAGCTCAAATCTATAATTAGATTATAGATTAATTATTCACTAGTGAATTAATGGTACTTAAGGAATAAGAAGTAAATTAGAAAGGTTAAATGGTAATTCTCCCATTCTAATTTATGAACTAATTAATTAGAGGGTTGAACTATTGTAAGATGGTTATATCAATGGACGACTTAAGAAAAAGATTTCTGTAAAAGTATATCTATAACATAAAGAGTGCAATTCTGAATTTATAGTGGAGTAATATCAGAATTAATAAATTAACTATTATAATTAAAGAGTTTAATTATTTAGTTTCAATTTATTGGAGCTTAATGTTATAGGTCCATGGTCCCCAAAATGGCTCAAACAATCACTGTCAAAGGCAAATACAAAAAATGGGCAAAAAGGACTTATGTGATAAGTAAAATATTTTTCTATGTATCAAACATAATTATTGTTTAATTATGTGTAATTAATTAATTATTTGATTTAAAAAAATATAATTAATTTTGAATTAATTTATTTTTGGGATTTTTGGTATTTAAATAATAATAAAAATTGGGAAAAATCACATGCCTGCACAAGCATGTGGTACATGTGTGGCACAGTGCACATGCACTGTGCTACACGCATAAGAGATGGACTTAGTCTCTTGATTCCACAATTTTAGTTATTTAAATATTAAATAAATAATGAGATATTTTAATATGATTAAAATATTATTATTTAAACAAAAATCTGATAACTGATCAGTTATTTTGAATTTGTTTAAAATAACAAATATTTTAATATATTGGATATTATTAAATATTGGATATCAGTTTTCACAGAACGTAATTTTTCAGGGATAGAAAAATATCTAGGATTCTCTCAGAGAAGAGAGAACAGTGACAAAAACAAAGGTCGTTGTTCTTCACAAAACCTAGGTCCAAACTTTATCAGATCTCATGTGTTGAGAACATCTGATAAATAGTTATTGCCTATTATTTGTATAGCGAGCCCACACTCGTTCTTTGTGTGCCTGAGAACATTTTGGAAGATCTTGGTGTGAGATCTTAAGGAATTCAGCCATACGAAAAGATAGCAGCAAGGAAGGACCTGAGGTAATTTTTCTATTCTTGTCCTTGATTCAATATATATATGAGTGTGAAGAAGTAAATCTAGAAATCTTATGGGATTAATTTGACAATTTGATTGTTGTTCCGCTGCGCATAATCTCTGATTTGATCAATAAAAATCAACAGGATTAACGTAGATGACTCACTTGCTTTGAGGGCAAGTGGAAGATTGTTATGATTAATGCCCTAATTGCATGTAAAGACATTTTATTGATTTAAATAAAAGTACAATTTTATTATATTTGAATGTTACAATTAATGTTTGAATTAATTATATAAAATTATCAAGAAAATTTCTTATTCATTCATGAGAATATGATCTTGTAGTACATGAGAATTAAGATCATATATAATGAATAAAATAGTGAGTAACATATTAAAGTAAGGAATCTTTAATGAATGGTTGCTAGTGCGATTTACTAAGCATACATGATGCAAGTCATCTAGATTTAGATTAGTGATGTGGATAGACATCTTAGTAAAGGTGTTATATATAATAGAGACTATATATGACAGGACCAATGATAATTAATTATCTTTATAAACTTGACGTTTGACAAATTTTTTTAATCCTTATCGTAATTGATGATCATTTGTAGATCAGTC
Source organism: Humulus lupulus (assembly GCF_963169125.1). Lineage (NCBI taxonomy): Eukaryota > Viridiplantae > Streptophyta > Magnoliopsida > Rosales > Cannabaceae > Humulus > Humulus lupulus. The sequence goes on from NC_084795.1 coordinate 196,396,808, forward strand.
TAAATCCTGAGTATTCATGCTCATGTTTGTGTTTATTGGATCTCTTGATTCATTCGTTAAGGTTTCTTAGTTTAATGAGGCTAATGACTTTTGTTTTAGAGATTCAATATCATGAATGGTTGGGAACATGATTTACAATAAGGGAATCCATACTTTCCCAATGGATCGAATATTGGTTTCCTTAAGGGTTAACTCTGGAACTGAATAGTTATCGAGCTCAAATCTATAATTTGATTATAGATTAACTATTCGCTAGTGAATTAATGGTACTTAAGGATGAAGAGGTGATTAGAAGGGTAAAACTGTAATCTTGACCAACTCTAATTAACAAACCAATAAATGGATACTACATTTATTGATTATATCAAAGGACTACAGAGAAAACACTGCAAATATAATTCTATAAATACTTGGAGTGCAATTCCATATTTATAGTGATGTAATCGTGGACTTATTAAATAAGATTATTAGATTAAACATTTTAATTAATAATTTGGTTTATTGGAGCTTTGTATTATAGGTCTATGGTGCCCAGATCACTTCTGTCCTACACTGTCAAGGGTAAGGATGTCAAAAGAAAGATTGGTAGAGAGAATGACTTAATTGCAAAGGAATTAATTTTTGGGGGCAAGGAAATAATTATGTGATAATTATGGGAAATTTATTAATGATGAATTAATTAATTATTTAACTATATAGTTTGTTTAAAAAAAACTATAGATTAAAATTGATTAAAATTAATATTAATCATGTTTGGATTAATATGAAAGAGAGATTAATAATTATCTTATTTATAATAAGATATTTATTCATTTATTTAAAATTGATATTTTAAGATAAAGTTAATTTTTAATTAACTGATATTTATTTTGGGATAAATATATTGTCTTAAATATTAATTAAACAAACAAAAATAGAATATTAGGGATAACTGTAACGACCCAAAATCGCTAATAAGGCTTAAGGGCCTTGATTAGCATGCCAGGAGGGCATGATAGGATTTACGTGTGATTTGATGAGTTAAATGCATGATTATGATTTAATGCTTGTTATATGACTATTTGTTTATCTGAGATGCATGACTATGTATATTAGTATGCATGTAGGCCCGGATCGTGTTAGAAGGGCATAATTGTAATTTTAGCCTGCTGAGGGCATATATGTGATAATTGTATTCCGTGAATTGTACCACGTGAGTGTGGTGTTACTATTGTGATGCATGTGCTGAGACGGTCCTAGAGAGCAATTTAACTTAAGAGTCACAACGGGATTTCTATACCCGGCTCGGGAGGAGCCTAGGGGTACTTTGGGAATTTTATGGTTAAGTTGAGATTTAGCGGGTAATGGTTATTGGTGATTGAGTAACCTGGGTAACCATTAGTTACCGCTGAGAGTAACTAGTTCTAGATAGAAAATGGTAGAATTGCAATATAGGAGAAAGGACTAGAGTGCCCTTGAGGTGTAGTTAGCAAAGGGTTTTGATGAAGGGGTAAAATGGTCATTTGGCTGGGAAATTGATATATTGCAGCTGGGTATTAAGGGGTACACGGTTTGGGGGCTTGGTCATTTGATGCTTTGATAAATTGAAGAGAAGAAAAAGGAGAAGGAAAGGCTAGGGCATGAAGAAGAAGAAGGGAGCTGAAACTTGAAGACTTAGGAGATGAACCAAGGAAGCTTAAGGTGGGATTCTTCATTCAAGGTAAGGTTCTATGCAATTTTAAGATTTGTTTCTGTTGTGGTTTAGGAATTTGAAGCATGGTTTAAGCTTTTCAAGCTTTGGTTTATGGGTTTAGATTTCTTAAGTTGAGATCAAATGGGTGGATTTTGAGTATGATTGTGTTATTGAGTTGGGTTATGATGTTTATGGGTTGATGTATGGTCTAGTTGAAGTTTGAAATTGATTTTGGGGTTTGGGTGTTGGCTTGGTATGATTTGGGAAGGTTTTAGCTCGGTGAAAACGCAAGAGAAAACCCAGAAATCTGGGTTCGCGTATGAGCGCCGCGGCGCGATGTTGCATCAGGAGAGGGGCAAGTCGCTGGGCGCTGCGGCCCTTGAGGGGAGTGCCGCGGCCCTAGGCCATTTTGGCAGGCGAAAATTCTGGTTTTTAGGGCTTTTGCCCGGGGACTCGGGGGATGGTTCCAATGTATCGTTTTAGGGAATTAGAGGTCTCGAGAGTGTTGGATTGGTCCCGGGAAGTGGTTTTGGGTTGATTAGTATTAAAGGATGTTTCATGTGTATGTTGTGACTAGGATATTGGAGAGGCTCGTGCTAGAGGAACGTGCTCGCGGCTTTAGTGCATCAGGAGGCTCGGAATACAGGTAAGAAAACTATAACACCCGTAGGATGGGGCATGGGCCCATAGTGTGATTGCGGGGCACGACCCTATATTGCATGTTGCATGATGAGATGATTTCCGGGCATGGCCCTATATTGCATCACATGTTAGGAAGCAGACTTCAATGAATTAATATTCGTTTGAATGTTGTTGTGTTATACTATATGTGTGATTATAATAAAATGAACGGCAAGGGCCGAGAGTGGCGTAGGCCAGGTGCGGCAGCGGGGCCGGAAGTAACACTTAGCACATGGGATGCTATAGTCAGGGCAGGGCCCGGTGGATACATGTGTTATCCTTACAGTGAGAACCGATACCCCAGGCTTCGGTAAGGCTTCTGGGGCGGCATGGCCGTGTTTGCTTAGTCTAATGGTTGACTTGTTTATCTGTGGACTATCTGATATGATTGACTGTATATTTGCATATGTTATGTTCTGCATGAGTTTTCTTGCTGGGCTTCGGCTCACGGGTGCTCCGTGTTGCAGGTAAGGGCAAAGACTGAGTCAACCAACCATGAGTATGGAGAGCGTGAAGCGACGCGTACATGTTTGGCCTGCACGACTGCTTTGGTTGGGGGTTTATTCGAAAATGGCTGTAATAATCTATGACTTTTAGAACTGATCAACTGTAAACTTATTTCAAGATGTAAATGGTTTTCAAACCTTATTTTGGGATCCCAGATGTTTAATACTAGAAGTTTTTATTGAATCAACGCATTTTCAAAGATTACAGCCTTAACTTTTAATTAGTCACACTTTCGTTTCAAAACCTCGGTTAGCGAGTTAATTGCACAAAGTTTTCTTTTAAAAACTCACTTGGTAACGGCTCTAAGGAAGTAGGGCGTTACAATAACCCTAATTGTGTGGGGCGACACACTCATTATACAGTGAGTGTGACGCCACACACATGAATATTTGTATACACCGGATTTGAATGTTGAATTTCATAAAATTTGTTTATTTAATTAATCTTTTTAAATATGATTTAAATTAAATTATTAAATAGGTTATAACTGATTAGCTTTATTTTAATAAAATAAAGATTAGTTAATTATCTTTATAAAAATAAAAGAGTGAAACTTTCAGGAATAAGTTGTTTTAAACAATTAATTTTTTTTAGACTGTTAGACTCTCTCTTTGAAAAAGAAAGCGATAGTTTTTCCTAAACTTGAAAATCTATTCAATACATTTTCTCTCAATAAAACCTTTCAAGATCTCATGTGTTGAATGCATCTAGAGAGTTCTAAATCAACCTTTTGAATCCAATGTGCCCACGCACACCCTTGTGTGTTTGAGGATTGGTCTGAAAGATCAAGGTGTGAGCTTTCAGAATCTGGATTGGAAATCGTTGATTTATTACAAAAAGATTTGAGGACACTTGATAGGCTACCAGATGTAATCTCTAATCTATTTGTATGTGATATAATATTTCAATATATGTATGATCCTGCCTCATTTTAATATATTTTTTTAAAAGATCCATTCTGATGCGTATCTCTGATTTACACTTTTAATACCAACACTTTGTGCTTCTGGGCGCCCGTGCACGAGGGGGTGGCCTCCATGTGTTATAAGAATTTCTGAATATGGTTTTTTTTTTAAGGTTTTGGGAAAAGTTTAAGGGCTCGAGGGACGGTTCCATCACTCGGATTGGTGGAATTATAAGTCACGAGAGCTAGGGAATAGTCCTAGAATCTGTGTATAGAATTAGTTCTTAATGAGTCAACTATTTATGTTGTGACTAGGATTACCTCAGTCTTAGGAAAAGGGTCCTGCTCGGGATTGTATCACTACTTGCATAGGCCTCGAGGTAAAAAAACTGGCACTTGCACTGTGCTTAGGGCATTGGTTCCGACCGGTGAACGTGGTTTTGATCGTGTATTATATATGATTGAGCTATTTTGTGTTTATCTGTATATGTGTTTAATGCGTCTGTTGTAGTGCACTTATTTGTAAATTGGCCAATGGTCGTATGTACGGTATACGACAACTTTTTTAACAAAATTAAAGAGTACAAATATATAAAAAAAAACACAGAAATTTATAGTGGTTCAGCCCTATTATGATGAACAGTAATAACCTAACCCACTTAGTCTTAGTATTGAATCACTTGATTGATAATTACAAAGATGAACTGAAGACTTCACTCATCACAAATTTTCCTAGAGTTTCTTCTCCAAAAAATATACGTCCCAGAAAATCAATCCCTTTAAATGAAGCCATGGGTCCTTTATTTATAGCACCTAGGGGCTGTCACATGACCAGGAAGACCGGGGATTGTGGTTTGGAACACAATCATTGGGTAGTGGAGATACGTGTCAATCTCCCCATGATTATGAGATCATGGGTCTTCTCATCATTTCTCTGGATCGTGGTTGACGATGCATGATTGAACCCTTTGGGAAAACGCAAAGTGTTGGTGGGTCTATGAGACTTAGGTGCTAGGCTCGATGACCCTTTAGATCTTGGGTGCTAGGCCTGATGACCTTCTGGGTGCTAGGTATATTGATTTTAGCTTGAATGAGCGTGACCTTTATCTAGCAAAGGGTACTTAGAGTTTAGGCCGACCAACCTATGAAGAAAAGGGTGGACCGACCACCCCATGTAGTTCCGAGCATGCTAGGCCAACCGTCCCTAGGGGTTAGGGTCAGGCCGACCATCCGTATGAGCTAGGGCCAGGCCGACCACCCCTAGGAGGTTTAGGCCTGGTCGACTTCCCTATAGGTCTTGGACCTATCCATTTTTGTTCATCGGTCTTTTTTCAATACTTTGCCATTTTTCCATGACCTGTGATGCCACGTGCCGCTTTCTCATTTGCCACGTTGTCTCTTGAATTTTGAGGGATACCATTTTCCCCACAAGTTTATCGTACCATGTTCAACATTACGGTAAACTAGATCTGGCCCGAGAAACATAACATAGCAGTACTCTAACAACAAAGTCCCTCGGGACATTACGTAGTACTTTTATCAAATATCGATAATTTTCTCAGCACGTATTTTTCAAGGATAATTGTAATTCCTAAAAATAAGTATATTTTTCAAGGAAAATTAATTTCCTAAAAATCTAGTATATTTTTCAAGGAATTTTGAAGTCCTAAAAATATGATATATTATTCAAGGAGTTTTGGAGTCCTAAACATATAATATATTTTTCAAGGATATTAATTCCTAAAAATACAAAATATTTTTCAAGGAATATGAATTCCTAAAAATATAAGATATTTTTCAATGAATTTGAATTTTTAACAATACCAGATATTTTTCAAGGAATTTAAATTCCTAAAAATATGGTTAGCCTAAGAGGCTATAAGTACGACCTCACTCATAAGACCCCTGACCCATGCGCCTCCTTCAGGAAATTCTGAGTTATGGAATTCTCCAATTCTTCATCAACTCTGAGTATCTTCTATTGGTAAGTATTCTCTCCCAATCTATACGTCTTTGATGAATCTGTCTGAATTTCCTTGCTTTGATCTATTTTGATTTAAAACAACTGACTGGTTGGAATAAAAAAAACTTGTTTTTAATCAAAGATTGGCTTGATCCTTATCCCTTTTTGCGTGATACTTTACGGTTTAGAGGTATGTAGGCCGACCGCCCATAGATTTTCCTTAGCCTGGGCGATCTCCAGGGTTACAAATCCCTCATAGGCTGACAACCTCTAGGTTTCCATGACTTGGGCGATTTCTAGGCCTACAATTCCCATCATAGGCCGACCACCCCTAGGGTTTCCCTTGCCATGTGAAATTTCCAGGCCTACAATTCCCATCATAGGCTGACCAGCCCTAGGGTTTCCCTTGCCTTGTGCGATTTCCAGGCTTGTAGATTTCATCATGGGCTGAGCACTCCTAGGGCTTCCTTAGCCTGGGCGATTTCCAGGCTTGTAGATTTCATCATGGGTCGAGCACCCCTAGGGCTTCCTTAGTCTGGGCGATTTCCAGGCTTGTAGATTTCATCACGGGCCGAGCACCCCTAGGGCTTCAATCATGGGCAGACCGCCCCTAAGGCTTCCTTATCATGGGCAATTTCGAGGCTTATAGACCCTATGATTGGGCGATTTCTAGGGTTTCAGATCAAGGCATTGGCGATTTAAAGGGTTACAAATCCAAATCTATACTGCATTCCCCATGTCCTGGGAAATTTCCAGGGTTCCCAGGCCCGGGTGGTCAGCCCAAACCTTAGCATAGGCTGACCACCATACTCCTTGGGCGATTTCCAAGGATCCAAGATCTAGGGTGGTCGGCCCAACCATAGGCCGACAACCCGGGCCCCTAAATATTTTTTATTTAATTTCTTCACTTTTGCTCCTTAGTAATGGATATGCCCCCAACCATTGGCCTATATGGTTCATGGTAGGGAGTTTCATTACGTCGATATACTAACTTTACTTTTTTCCCTTTCTTTGTTGCAGTTGTCCAACTCCTCTTCGTCTGACAAGTCTTTGAGCGAGCGTACTCCCCAAGAGCTGTTGGCAAGGGTGAAAATGACTTTCCCCTGTTCTGCTCTATATTTATTCAGTGAAGATGGTTTCTTATAAAGGTATAGCCCAATCGCAAGAGTAAAATAGACAACTCGTCAACCTTCCAAAGATAATTCTCACATTGCCAGGCACATCATTCAAGGCTCTTCGCCTGGCTCTTCTCAGATCTCTTCTCAGCATAGTTGTAACGCCCTACTCCCTTAGAGCCGTCACTAAGTGTGTTTAAAATTGTGCCTCAACTCGCTAATCGAGGTTTTAGATAAAAAACGTGTAACTAAGCCATAATTAAAAGAAAACATTAGAGAATGTAGATTTCATTGCTAATCATAAAAGTTTACACTTGGGATCCCAAAACAAAGTTTAGAAAATATTTACAACACAAAATTGATCTGAGTCGACTAGACGACAAAACCTAAGTTCCCTTACAAACATCTCCCAAAATCCCCTAGCTGTGGCAGCCAGGCTGGCCGGACATGTACACGCCAGCTGTGCTCATGGTTGGTTGATCTTCTCTTTACCCTTACCTGCACCACAGAGCATCTGTGAGCCGAAGCCCAGCAAGAAAACCCAAAACAGATAACATATGCAAAATACAAGTCAAACATATAAACAGGCCACCAATGGCTAAACACATACGGCCTAGCTGCGCAGGCATTTACCAAGCCCTAGGTTCGCGGACCACGCCGTGAGGATATCCCAGGTATCCTTTTAGGGACTCGCCCTGGCAACTCGCACCCCTCGTGCTCAACGCTGCTCCCGGTCCTTTGCCGTTCTCAGCCTTGCACTCAACGTGTCAGATGTCGTTCCCGGCCCCACGCCGTTCCCGGCTCTTGCCGATCACACATATAATATCTAACACCATATAGCAACAAGCACAGAATTCAAACATAAACAAATAAAGAGCCATGCTCTGCAATACCAACATATATATATATAGGGCTTGGCCCTGCATATCACTTCCATTCAATACAATGGGCTCAGCCCTGCACACGAGCTCTATGGAAACAGGGGTTTCATTACCTGAGTTCCGAGCTTCCTGAGCACCGATGCCCCGAGCACAGTCCGCTAACGTGAGCCTTGCCGAAACCCTAGTCACAACACATAACAATATCCGACCATCAAATTCAAACCCAACAAATAACCTCGAACCGTAACCCTAACCTCCGGGATCTTGAATTCCATCACTCCGAGTGATAAAATCCATCCCGAGCCTTCCCCTTAAAGTTCCCAAGTAAAAAATATCATTAAATTCCTCACTGACACTAAGGGCCGCGGCCCCACCCCCTAGAGCCGCGGCTAGCCTCAAAACAGAGGCTAGCTCTCCACTGACCAACACGCGGGCCGCGGCGCGCCCGAATTCCTTCAGCCTCCCACGGCTGTGCGCGCATGCGGGCCGTGGCACACCCCTCCTAGGGCCGCGACACTAACAGCAAACCCAGAATTTCCATCAACTTTTCATCCCTTCTTCAAGCCAATTATCACCAAAACCAAACTAAGACTCCTAAATATTCAACACAGTTACTCCAGTACAGAAACAACATCAAAACCTCATCAAAGCATGCTCCAAAACATAGCTAAAACACCCAAAGATTAAGCAAGCTTAACTACATGCAAACCAATAAAACAACAGAAAATTAAAGACTAGACCTTAGTGTTTAAAGCCTACCTTGCTGAGCTTAATCCCAGAATTTTGATCCTTAATCCCAAAGCTTCAAGCCCCTAGAGTTTCCCAGCAGAACCCCTTCAATTTTCCAAGCAATTCCTTTAAGTTTCTTCAAGTTTAGCCTTAGAGAGAGTGAAAGAGAGACAAAAAGCTATTTCTCAGTTCCAAGGAAGATATGAGTCGGTTTCCCTCAGTTTCTGTACAGTTCCATTTCATTTATTTGTTTTATATGACTTAAGTCTAAAGGTTACCTCAAGGCTCGGGGTACCAAAACGTCCCCGAGGGCAAAAATGGTAAATTCCCCAAATATTCCCGCCTAGACATTCTATCCTCAAATATATCTCCAAATATTTATTTCTATGTCTCGATAATCCCATAACTCAGCTAATACCAGAATTACCCCTCGACTCACCCCGAGTCCGAATCTCAACCCCGTTGTGACTCCCTGGCCAACTGCTCCTCAGGACTGTCTCGGATCGTGCTGTAAAGACCTATCACACATATACAACATATATACACATAAATTCACATACAAGAAAATTAAATCACTTATTGCCCTCCAGGCACACTAATCAAGGCCCTGAGCCCAATTAGCAAATTCGGGTCGTTACAACTATCCCCCCCTTATAGAAATTTAGTCCTCGAAATTACCTGAACAATTCGGGGTACCGTTCCCTCATCTCTGACTCAAGTTCCCACGTCGCCTCCTCAACTTTGCTGTTCCTCCACAGCACTTTCACTAAGGTGATGGTCTTGTTCCTCAAAACCTTATCTTTTCGGTCAAGAATCTGAACCGGCTTCTCTTCGTAGGATAAATCCTGATCAAGCTCCAAATTCTCAAAACTCAAGACATGCGTTGAGTCTGACATATACTTCCGAAGCATAGATATATGAAATACATCATGAACCCCCGATAAAGCTGGAGGCATCGCTAATCTGTAAGCTACCTCACCAATTCGTTCCAGTATCTCGAAGGGACCAATAAACCTGGGGCTCAACTTGCCCCGAACACCAAATCGTTTCACACCCCTCATGGGTGAAACCCTGAGGAACACATGATCTCCCACCTGAAACTCCACGCTCCTAAGTCTCAAGTCTGAATAACTTTTCTGTTGACTTTAGGAGGCGAGCATTCGTGCTCTGATCTTCTCAGCTGCCTCATTGGTCCTTTGAACCATCTCTGGACCCAAATACCTTCTCTCACCTGTCTCGTCCCAATGAATAGGTGATCGACACTTTCTTCCATAGAGTATCTCGTACGGAGCCACACCAATGTTCGCCTGATAACTATTGTTGTATGAGAATTCAATCAAAGGAAGATACCTACTCCACGATCCCCCAAAGTCAAGTACACAGGCCCGCAGCAGATCCTCCAATATCTGAATCGTCCTCTCAGACTGCCCATCCGTCTGAGGATGATAAGCGGTACTAAACCGTAACCGTATGCCCATAGCCTTCTGCAAACTCTCCCAAAACTTGGAAGTGAAGGTGGGGTCTCTATCCGACACTATCGACCTCGGAGCCCCATGAAGTCGAACAATCTCCTTTACATACAACTCAGCGTACTGTTCCACAGTATAAGTTGTCCTAACAGGCAAGAAGTGGGCGGACTTGGTATACCTATCCACAACCACCCACACAGAGTCATGTTGTCCCACAGTCCTCGGTAAACCAACCACAAAATCCATAGTAATATCTTCCCACTTCCATTCCGGGATCCCCAAAGGCTGCAATAACCCCGCTGGCCTCTGGTGCTCAGCCTTGACCTGCAGACAAGTTAAACACTTAGCCACATAATCTACCACGTCCCTCTTCATACCTGACCACCAATATAAAACTTTCAAGTCCTGGTACATCTTCGTCGTACCTGGGTGCAAAGAATAGGGAGTGGTATGCGATTCATCCAAGATCTCCCACCGGAGATCAGAATCCATCGGAACACAGATCCGACCCTTGTACTTCAGTAATCCCATCTCTGAAATGGAGAAGTCCTTTGTCGCTCCGACTAAAGCACTCTCTCTATGACCTCGCAACAGAGAATCCTTCTCCTGCGCTTCCTTGATTCTCTCAAGGAGTGTAGACTGAAGAGTGATGTTGGCTAACTGTCCAACCACCAACTCTATACCCGCTCTGACCATCTCCTCAGCTAACTTACCGGATATCTGCCTCGAGCTAAACAACTGTCCTGGGCCCTTCTGACTCAATGCATCTGCCACAACATTAGCCTTCCCAGGATGGTAGAGGATATCACAATCATAATCCTTAACCAACTCCAACCACCGCCTCTGGCGCATGTTCAAGTCTTCTGGGTAAAGAAATACTTTAGGCTCTTATGGTCAGTGTAAATCTCGTACTTCTCACCATAAAGATAATGCCTCCAAATCTTAAGTGCAAACACCACTGCTGCTAACTCTAGGTCATGTGTAGGATACCTCTGCTCATACTCCTTTAACTGCCTTGACGTATAGGCTATCACCTTGCCAGCTTGCATTAACACACACCCCAAACCCTACCTAGATGCATCACAGTAGACCACAAACTTCTCATTCTCTGTCGGTAAGCTAAGTACTGGCGCAGTGATTAATCGCTGCTTAAGTTCCTTAAAACTGTTCTCACATCTGTCTGTCCAGACATACCTGGTCTTCTTCTTTGTCAACTTTGTCAATGGTGTAGCTATTCTGGAGAACCCCTCAACAAATCATCGGTAGTACCCTGCCAAACCCAAAAAGCTTCTCACCTCAGGAAAATTACTCGGTCTAGGCCAATCCCTGACCGCCTCAATCTTACTTGGGTCAACCAGAATCCCCTCCTTACTAACGATATGGCCCAGAAATGTAACTTGTGGTAACCAAAACTTGCACTTACTGAACTTAGCATACAATTTATGCTCCCTCAATCGCTGTAGTACCAATCGAAAATGCTGCTCATGTTCCATCTCTGTCTGGGAGTACACCAAGATATCGTCGATAAACACAATCACAAACTTGTCCAGATAGTCCTTGAAAACTCTATTCATCATATCCATAAAAGCTGCTGGGGCATTGGTTAATCCAAAGGACATAACCAGGAATTCATAGTGTCCATACCTTGTCCGGAAAGCGGTCTTTGGTATGTCCTCCTCTTTGATCCTTAATTGATGGTAACCTGATCGAAGATCTATCTTGGAGAACACTGTCCTACCCTGTAGCTGATCAAAAAAATCATCGATCCCAGGCAATGGATACTTATTCTTAATGGTTAACTTGTTCAGTTCCCTGTAGTCAATGCACATCCTGAGGGACCCATCCTTCTTCTTAACGAACAACACTGGAGCACCCCATGGCGAGAAACTCGGTCTAATGAACCCCAAATCAAGTAACTCCTGCAGCTGAATCTTCAACTCCTTTAACTCTGCCGGAGCCATTCTATAAGGTGTCCTAGATACTAGTTCCGCTCCTGGTATCAACTCTATAACAAAGTCAATCTCCCTCTGAGGCGGCAACCCTAGCAGATCCGCTGGAAACAACTCCGGAAACTCACACACCACCCTTGTCTCACCCGGTCCAACCGGCACCACCCTAGAAGTATCCACAACACTCACCAGGAATCCTATGCAACCTTTCTGAATCAGGTCCCTAGCCCGTAAGGCTGAAATCATCGGTACACGCGGTCCACTGACTATCCCTACAAACACAAAAGGTACCTCCCCTTCCGGTTCAAACGTCACCATCCTGCGCCTGCAGTCTATCGTTGCCCCGTACTTGGATAGCCAATCCATTCCCAAGATTATGTCAAAATCATCCATCTCCAACTCAATCAAATCAACAAACAATTCCCTACCATCTACCTCCACATGTAATGCCCTAATCCACTTCCTAGAGACTACCAACTCCCCTGTTGGCAACAAAGTCTGGAATCCTCTAGCATACACACCACTAGGTCTACAAAGCTGATCTATCACCCTAGCAGATACAAATGAATGGGTAGCCCCAGAATCAAACAATGCATAATACAAAGAACCAACACTAGAGATCTGACCTGTCACCACTGAGGGGCTAGCCTCCGCCTCAGTCTGTGTCAAAGTGAATACCCTGGCAGGAGCAAGACTGTCACTCTGCTTCTGCTCCTCCTTCTTAACTTGAGGGCAATCCCTCTTCAAATGGCTGGCACTCCCACAAACAAAGCAGGCCCTAATTCTGCACTCACCCTGGTGTCGACGCCTGCACCGTGGACTCATAGGAAAACTCCTCCAGTTGTCACCGCCACCCTGTCGGCCGGTAATAGCACCCCGCACTCTCCTATCAGTACTAGGAGGAGTAAATGAATCCGGAGCTCTTCTTTTCTGCTCGCTGGGCCCACTGCCCCGACTGGTCCCAACAAAAGGAGGCACTGTCCTCCTGGCATCGCGCCTAACAGCGCTGTCCCTCCAGATTTGATCCTCAGCCCTCTCAGCAGTAAGGGCCTTATCCACCGCTTGGCCATAAGTGGTAGTCACTGGATCCAAGGAAATGTTCACATCGCGGGCAATCATAACATTCAACCCCCGCACAAACCTATCGCTCCTAGCCGCATCTGTCGGCACTAGATCTGGCGCAAACTTTGCCAATCTATCAAACTTGATTGCATACTCTGTTACTGTCAATCGATTCTGAGTTAGGTTGACAAACTCATCAACCTTCGCAGCTCGCACTGCCACACTATAATATTTCTCATTAAAAACACTTTTAAACTCCTCCCATGTCATAACCGCAACATCCCTCTGCTGGCTCACCACATCCCACCAGATGCGAGCATCAGCCCTGAGCATATAGCTTGCACAGTCAACCCTGTCATGTCCTTCGACCCTCATAAAATCCAAGACCACAGAGATCAGGTTCATCCACTGCTCTGCCAGCAATGGGTCCGAACCACCCTCAAAAGTAGGAGGTTGCTGCTTCCTGAACCTTTCATACAATGGTTCTAACCTATTCTCCAGAGTAGACTGAACAGGCACTGGCACTGCAGCCTGCTGCATTGGCAGCCCAGTAACCTGAGGCGGGGCCTGCTGCCTCATCTGTCGCAGCTCTTCCTCTGTTCTCTGCAGTCTGGCCTCCATTTCGGCCATAATCTGTTGCCAGTTCTGTGGGGTAGGCGGAGGGTCCTGACCCTGGTTGTCATCCTCGGCCCTACTGCCGCAGAGTCTAGCTGATTGACGAGGCATCTCAACAAATATGCCTGCATCCATCGACGCCGCTCATTAGGCAAGACAACAACATCCAAAACCACCTCCCAGGCACATCAGTAACCCACACAAAATAGCTCATAAATCATATAACACACAACGGGCCACGCCCTAACATCATGCATATGTTAACCAATTCATCATGCTCCATACAAGATAAACAGGTACACAGGGCAGTTAAACACATATTCAGACATACCAACCATTCTCACCAACCAACCCTGAGTTAAGCCTGTCACTGACTGTGTGTGTACATGCTTGGTCAATCTCCAGAACCAATAACCTTGGCTCACTCTGATACCAAGTTGTAACACCCTACTCCCTTAGAGCTGTCACTAAGTGTGTTTAAAATTGTGCCTCAACTCGCTAATCGAGGTTTTAGATCAAAAATGTGTAACTAAGCCATAATTAAAAGAAAACATTAGAGAAAGTAGATTTCATTACTAATCATAAAAGTTTACACTTGGGATCCCAAAACAAAGTTTAGAAAATATTTACAACACAAAACTGATCTGAGTCGACTAGATGACAAAACCTAAGTTCCCTTACAAACATCTCCCGAAATCCCCTAGCTGTGGCAGCCAGGCTGGCTGGACATGTACACACCGCCTCACGCCAGCTGTGCTCATGGTTGGTTGATCTTCTCTTTACCCTTACCTGCACCACAGAGCATCTGTGAGCCGAAGCCCAGCAAGAAAACCCAAAACAGATAATATTTGCAAAATACAAGTCAAACATATAAACAGGCCACCAATGTCTAAACACATACGGCCTAGCCGCGTAGGCGTTTACCAAGCCCTAGGTTCGCGGACCATGCCGTGAGGATATCCCAGGTATCCTGTTAGGGACTCGCCCTGGCAACTCGCACTCCTTGTGCTCAATGCTGCTCCCGGCCCTTTGCCGTTCTCGGCCTTGCACTCAACGTGTCAGATGCCGTTCCCGGCCCCACGCCGTTCCCGGCTCTTGCCGATCACACATATAATATCTAACACCATATAGCAACAAGCACAGAATTCAAACATAAACAAATAAAGAGCCATGCTCTGCAATACCAACATATATATATATAGGGCTCGGCCCTGCATATCACTTCCGTTCAATACAATGGGCTCAGCCTTGCACACGAGCTCTATGGAAACAGGGGTTTCCTTACCTGAGTTCCGAGCTTCCTGAGCACCGATGCCCCGAGCACAGTCCGCTAACGTGAGCCTTGCCGAAACCCTAGTCACAACACATAACAATATCCGACCATCAAATTCCAACCCAACAAATAACCTCGAACCGTAACCCTAACCTCCGGGATCTTGAATTCCATCACTCCAAGTGATAAAATCCATCCCGAGCCTTCCCCTTAAAGTTCCCAAGTAAAAAATATCATTAAATTCCTCACTGACACTAAGGGCCACGGCCCCACCCCCTAGAGCCGCGGCTAGCCTCAAAACAGAGGCTAGCTCTCCACTGACCAACATGCGGGCCGCGGCGTGTGGCGTGCTGCCCCTTTGGCACACCCACATGGGGCCATTTTGTAATGAGCATGCCTTGGTGCTTGATCATTAGTCAAGTCTTGCACCAAGCAACCTCATGGGATAGGGTAGTGGCAGTTTTGTAATATTGCATATGTCTCCCAGACAAAAATCATATATGTTCCTGGGAAGACTTTATTTCCTTAGAAGGCTCCTTAGGGGGGAGGTGACCTGGTGACTTAGGGAAGCACCATGGCCATCAGCAGATAGGGGCCAAAGCTGTGTACTCCCTTGCCCTATCAAGGCTATATATTAATGAAATAACATTTATCCATACTTGTCCCTGTGTACTTCCTTGTTGCTTATGTGTTACTTGTTTGTTACCTTCGTTGGGCCTTTTTGTGCCACTTGCCTTGTTGTGTGCTTTGTGTTGTGTGGACGTTCCTAGGAATGACTTGCTTTGTGCTTGCTCATACTTCGTTATTGCCCGTTGCATGTCCGAGATGTGTATGTGGCTAACCGCTGAGTTTGTTTGCCTGTAGGTGTGTGTTGTAGGCTGACTTGCTAGCTTGAAGAGTCTGCAAGTGCCGCACGTTCCGTCTAGTTGGAATCCCCAAATAGCCGGCCCGTGACAGTTGGTATCAGAGCCAAGTTAGAAAGCGCTTGGCAAAAACACACTATGGTGAGCAACACTCAGAGGATCGAAGCTCTTGAGAAGCGAGTAGGGGAACTAGATGGCCTGGACGAGAGGGTCAGGGATCTTTCCTCTGCAAGTCAGGACTCGGGTTCGTCTGATGCATACAATCGCATAGCTGCGTTGGAGAAGGAGAATGATGTTCTTCTATCCAGAATTATCGCGTTGGAGAAAAGAAACACTCCAACAAGTACTTCTGTTTCCCCTCGGTGGGAAGAGCGCATCGCGGCAGTGGAGCGCATGCTAAGGGAACAAGAAGTTTCAATAAATGACACGACGGAAGATTGCAGGGAGGCAGTCGGTGTGCTCAGAGAAGAAATGGCTGAGCTATCTGCCAAGGTAAACCTAACCATGCGAGCGGTTGGGAATGCCCCTGCAACAGGGCCGATGGGTATGGAATATGGCCGAGCCAAGGTACCCGAGCCGAGGCCCTATAATGGGGCCAGAGATGCAAAGGATTTGGAGAATTTCCTCTTTGACATGGAACATTACTTTAGAGTCGTGCGGGCCGATTCGGAAGATGGAAAGGTCGCCATGGCTACCATGTATTTGTCGGGGGATGCCAAGGTGTGGTGGAGGACCAAGTATGATGATATAGAGAATGGCAGGTGTACTATCACATCTTGGGCGGACCTGAAGAGGGAATTAAAGACGCAGTTTCTGCCAGAAAATGTAGCTTACATAGCTCGTCGCCAGTTACGAGAGCTTAAACAAGTCGGGACAGTCCGAGAGTATGTAAGGAGATTTTCGGGACTGATGCTCGATATTAAAGACATGTCTGAAGTGGACAGGCTCTTCTGCTTCCTCGAGGGACTGAAACCGTGGGCCAAGCAAGAACTTCAAAGACAGCGGGTGACTGATCTAGCCACCGCTCAAGCTGCTGCCGAACGCTTAACAGACTACACTCCGGAGAGTAGCCTGCCGAAAAGGGCTACCCCTCCAGCCAGCTCAAGTAGCGCCGGGAGTAAGAAGTCTGGGAAGTCCTGGCAGGGTAAGAGTGGGGGAGAGAAGAGGACAGCTGAGTCCAATTCTTCCAGTGGGACAGATGCTGTTGTAGGGAAGAAGCCGCTTGCTTGTTGGATTTGCAAAGGCCCACACAAGTTGGCAGTTTGCCAATTCCGGGGCAAGATAAATGCCCTCATTGGCCAAGAACAACAGGGTGAAGGAGAAGAGGAAGAAGAAGAGTACGCGCACATGGGCGCTGTCCGCCTGTTGAACGCTCTCAAGAAGCATGGCGAGAAAGGGAAGAAGACCTTGGGGAAAGGGCTAATGTTCGTGGATGCTGCTATCAATGGCAAGCCTGCCAAAAGCGTGATGATTGATACTGGCGCCACCCACAACTTCATCTCTGAATTTGAAGCAAAGCGACTGGGACTAAAGCTGGAGAAAGATGCAGGCCGCATGAAGGCGGTCAACTCCAAAGCCTTGGCCACATCTGGCGTGGCTAGAGGGGTAAAAGTGAAGATCGACACGTGGGAAGGGCAGACTGATTTGGTGGTCGTCCATATGGACGACTTCGATGTAGTTTTGGGAATGGACTTTCTAACCGAGAAAGGTTCCATTCCAATTCCTGCCACTGGAAGCTTACTCATAATGGGAGAGACTCCTTCAATGGTACCTGCAAAGGTGAAGCCACCCCCTGCTGTGAAGCTTCTATCAGCTTTACAGTTCAAGAAGGGTGTGAGGAAGCAGGAGCCGACTTATGTAGCTGTACCCACCGTGTTCGAAGAAGTAGTGGAAGAAATTGTTCCACTAGAAATTACGAGGGTCTTGAAGGTGTATGGGGATGTGATGCCGGATAAACTCCCCAAAGCCTTGCCACCAAAGAGGGGGATTGATCACCAGATTGAGCTGGTGCCTGGAGCGAAACCTCCAACAAAAGCGCCATACAGAATGGCACCCCCTGAGCTAGAAGAATTGAGGAAGCAATTAAAAGAGCTATTGGAGGCAGGCTTCATCAGACCGTCAAAGGCGCCATATGGCGCACCGGTGCTATTCCAGAAGAAGCACGATGGGAGCTTGAGACTGTGCATCGACTATAGGGCTCTCAATAAGGTGACAGTTCGCAACACATACCCCATTCCTCTAATCGCTGATTTGTTCGACCAGCTAAGTGGAGCCAAATACTTCACAAAGTTGGACTTGAGATCGGGCTATTATCAGGTGAGGATTGCAGATGGGGATGAACCAAAGACTACGTGTGTTACTCGATACGGAGCATTTGAGTTTCGAGTAATGCCGTTTGGGTTGACAAACGCACCTGCTACCTTCTGTACACTAATGAACCAAGTATTCCACGAGTATCTAGATAAGTTCGTGGTGGTGTACTTGGATGACATCGTGGTTTATAGCGCCTCGATTGAAGAGCATCAAGAACACTTGGCTCAAGTGTTTCAGAAGTTGAGAGAGAACCAGCTATATGTGAAGCGAGAGAAATGCTCGTTCGCATAGGAGAGCATCAAGTTCTTAGGCCACGTGGTGGAACGTGGCCGTATTCGTATGGATCTGGAGAAGGTGAGGGCAATCCAGGAATGGAAAGCCCCCACAAACGTGAAAGAACTCCGCTCCTTCTTGGGTCTAGCCAACTACTATAGACGATTTGTGGACGGCTACTCAAGAAGGGCGACACCCTTGACCGAGCTTCTGAAAAAGGGTGTGATTTGGGCGTGGACTGACAAGTGTGCTGAAGCGTTCAGGAGTTTGAAAGAAGCCATGATGAAGGATCCTGTTCTTACCTTGCCAACTATTAGCAAGCCCTTCGAAGTACAGACGGATGCATCAGATTATGCTCTGGGAGGGGTACTAGTACAAGAGGACCACCCGGTCGCATACGAAAGTCGCAAGCTGTCTGAAGCTGAGAGGAGGTATACTGCCCAGGAGAAGGAGCTCCTCGCAGTTATACATTGCTTGCGAGTGTGGAGGAATTACTTGCTGGGGTCAAAGTTCGTGGTGAAGACGGATAATGCAGCTGTGAGTCATTTCCTTACTCAGCCGAAGCTGACCCCTAAGCAGGCTTGATGGCAGGAGTTTGTGGCGGAATTCGACTTCCGTTTTGAGCACAGGGCAGGACGCTTGAACCAGGCAGCTGACGCCTTGAGTCGTAAAGCGGAGTTGGCAACTCTAAAGATCATGGCTAGTTTATCGGCTAGCGTGGTGAACACTCCACTCAAGGAACGCATTAAAGAAAACCTGGAGAAAGACCCAGTTGTCAGGACCATCCTGAAGCTCGTAAAAGAAGGCAAGACTCGCCAGTTCTGGGTGGAGGATGATCTTCTGTGGGCTAAAGGGGGGCGCTTGTATGTTCCGAAAGCTGGAGATTTGCGAAGGACATTACTAAGCGAGTGTCATGACACTCTGTGGGCAGGTCATCCAGGGTGGCAGAGAACCCATGCCCTCTTGAAGCAGGGATACTACTGGCCACAAATGCGAGACGATGTAGTGGAGTACACCAAGACCTGTCTGGTCTGCCAGCAAGACAAGGTCGATAGGAACAAGACACCTGGGTTGTTGGAGCCCTTGCGAGTCCCAAGCCGGCCATGGGAGAGTGTGTCGCTTGACTTTATCACCAGTCTTCCGAAGACAGGAGATTTAAGTGCGATCTTGGTGGTCGTGGATAGATTCTCGAAGTATGCAACATTCATCCCAGTGTCGAAGTACTGTTCGGCAGAAGAGACAGCCAGACAATTTTTCAAACACATTGTCAAATATTGGGGAGTGCCCCAGAATATTGTTAGTGACTGAGATGGAAGATTCACTGGGACCTTTTGGTCCGAACTGTTCAATCTCTTGGGGTCACAACTGAACATTTCCTCGAGCTACCATCCGCAGACAGATGGGCAGACAGAAAGATTCAAGGGGATGTTGGAGGAGTACTTGCGCCACTTTGTCAATGCCAATCAGAAGAATTGGCCGCAACTACTCGATGTAGCTCAATTTTGTTTCAACTCTCAAAAGAGTTCTTCGTCGAATAAGAGCCCTTTTGAAGTTGTTAATGGACAGCAGCCACTGTTACCCCACACAGTGGATGAATATCGCGGTCGAAACCCGCGAGCCTTTCACTTCACAAAAGACTGGAAGAAAACGACAGAGATTGCCCGAGCTTATTTAGAAAAAGCATCGAAAAGAATGAAGAAGTGGGCTGATCAGAAGCGCAGACCACTGGAGTTCAAAGCAGGTGACTTAGTGTTAATCAAGCTGAGGCCCGAACAGTTGAGATTCCGAGGGGACAAAGACATCAGACTCGTCCGCAAGTACGAGGGTCCGGTCTCAATCATCTTAAAAGTTGGCCTAACATCATACAAAGTCGAACTACCGGCCTGGATGAAGATACACCCGGTCCTTCATGTCAGCAACTTGAAGCCGTATCACGAAGATCCAGCAAATCCAGCGCGCAACTAGTCAACCAGAGGAGGAGTCATCGTTCAGCCAAGGAGCAAGCGTCAACCTGAAGAAATCCTGGCAGAAAGGACGGTCATCACTGACCGTAAAAAGCATAAAGAATATCTGGTAAAATGGAAGGGGCTCGCAGACGACGAGATCAGCTGGGAAAGGGCGGAAGACTTGAAGAAGCTCACGCAGAAGATTGAAGATCTACAAGCTACTTCGTCGAGGGCGCCGAAGGATTGAGTGGGGGAGAGTGTGGCGTGCTGCCCCTTTGGCACACCCACATGGGGCCATTTTGTAATGAGCATGCCTTGGTGCTTGATCATTAGTCAAGTCTTGCACCAAGCAACCTCATGGGATAGGGTAGTGGCAGTTTTGTAATATTGCATATGTCTCCCAGACAAAAATCATATATGTTCCTGGGAAGACTTTATTTCCTTAGAAGGCTCCTTAGGGGGGAGGTGACCTGGTGACTTAGGGAAGCACCATGGCCATCAGCAGATAGGGGCCAAAGCTGTGTACTCCCTTGCCCTATCAAGGATATATATTAATGAAATAACATTTATCCATACTTGCCCCTGTGTACTTCCTTGTTGCTTATGTGTTACTTGTTTGTTACCTTCGTTGGGCCTTTGTGTGCCACTTGCCTTGTTGTGTGCTTTGTGTTGTGTGGACGTTCCTAGGAATGACTTGCTTTGTGCTTGCTCATACTTCGTTATTGCCCGTTGCATGTCCGAGATGTGTATGTGGCTAACCGCTGAGTTTGTTTGCCTGTAGGTGTGTGTTGTAGGCTAACTTGCTAGCTTGAAGAGTCTGCAAGTGCCGCACGTTCCGTCTAGTTGGAATCTCCAAATAGCCGGCCCGTGACATGGCGCGCCCAAATTCCTTCAGTCTCCCACGGCTGTGCGCGCATGCGAGCCGCGGCACACCCCTCCTAGGGCCGCGACACTAACAGCAAACCCATAATTTCCATAAACTTTTCATCCCTTCTTCAAGCCAATTATCACCAAAACCAAACTAAGACTCCTAAATATTCAACACAGTTACTCCAGCACAGAAACAACATCAAAACCTCATCAAAGCATGCTCCAAAACATAGCTAAAACACCCAAAGATTAAGCAAGCTTAACTACATGCAAACCTCTAAACCAGCAGAAAATTAAAGACTAGACCTTAGTGTTTAAAGCTTACCTTGCTGAGCTTAATCCTAAAATTTTGATCCTCAATCCCAAAGCTTCAAGCCCCTAGAGTTTCCCAGCAGAACCCCTTCAATTTTCCAAGCAATTCCTTTAAGTTTCTTCAAGTTTAGCCTTAGAGAGAGTGAAAGAGAGACAAAAAGCTATTTCTCAGTTCCAAGGAAGATATGAGTCAGTTTCCCTCAGTTTCTGTACAGTTCCATTTCATTTATTTGTTTTATATGACTTAAGTCTAAAGGTTACCTCAAGGCTCGGGGTACCAAAACGTCCCCGAGGGCAAAAATGGTAAATTCCCCAAATATTCCCGCCTAGACATTCTATCCTCAAATATATCTCTAAATATTTATTTCTATGTCTCAATAATCTCATAACTCAGCTAATACCAGAATTACCCCTCGACTCACCCCGAGTCCAAATCTCAACCCCGTTGTGACTCCCTGGCCAACTGCTCCTCAGGACTGTCTCGGATCGTGCTGTACAGACCTATCACACATATACAACATATATACACATAAATTCACATACAAGCAAATTAAATCACTTATTGTCCTCCAGGCACACTAATCAAGGCCCTAAGCCCAATTAGCAAATTCGAGTCGTTACAATAGTACTCCTCATGGCTCTCAAGGAACATCTCAGCGAAGTCATTCCTCTCAACGGAATTTGTCTTGTCAACGAGACTCCTCGCAACGCCCTTGGCATTGGGATACCAGTCAGGTTCCCCATCACTCTTCTTCTAAGCGAGAATTTACCGAGGGCTCTCATCGCTAGGCTACACACCCTTAGGAGTGTTCTATTCACAGGTTCTAACCTAAGGTGGCTCGCCTTTCTCCCAAGAGCAAGACAGTCTCACAAGCTGCGCAGCAGAAGAAGAGAAGACAAAAAGAGTTCAATTCACCAAATTCTGGGGCCACCTTTGCTAGTGAGATCATATGGAAACCAGTTGAGAAGCCTCGCCTTGCTGATTATGAGGTGGTTTGGTTAAAAGGGGCTGCCTCTACCATGACTAAAGAGAAGGTAAAGAAGTTAAGGAAGGCCTTAGACCTTTCGACGTTTCCATTATTATCATTGGTTTAGATGACAAAGATGAGGACCCCCCTTTGGGTATGTGCGCTTCGACATGCTCTGCCATTAAGTCTGGCACCCTACTTCCTCTTCATCCGTATTTCTAGAGTGTGGCACATTATTTTGGTATTAGTCCCTCTCAGTTGGCTCCCAACGCTATCTTGGTGTTGTCTGCATTGTACAATTTCTATGATCGTAGAAAATGGGTTGATCTAGTACCTCATGAGATCCACTATTTGTTTGATATGAAGATGAACCCTTCTCAGCGCAACTCAGGGTACTTTCACTTCCACCACTATACGAGTGAGGGTACCGACACCTTCTTGGAAGAGATCTCTGGAAATAGCAAGGCATTTAGATATGTAGAGGCCAGCTACTCCAAGTTCAAGCATGTTGAGCCTTTTTATAGACCGCTCTCGACCCAGGCCATGACTATTAGGGCCAAGGCATTGATTTCAATGACCCTTGAGGAGAAAAACGTCAAGGTTTTCATTACTTCAGAGAACCTTAGTATGGTCGGGCTATTTCCTTCTACTGTCATTGATGTTTCGGATGAAGATTGTACCGTGCCTGTGAACACTATAGACTTCCTGGGGACTATTCATATTGAGGAGGTACCCTCTTCGCCCGTGTTAGCTAGACAGGAAGGTGATGAGGTGGGTGCATTCTCGCACTCATTACTTGCTTTAGATGACTTTGATGAAGCTATGTTCGAACTTGAATCTCATTTAGAAGGTTCAACACTTTTATCATCTTTACTTTATGTTTCGTCTGTGTTTGATATCTTGCTAATATTTCATCTTCTTTTGCAGGTTCAGATATGTTCGAATTTGTTCACACCCAACAAAGGTCAACTCCAATTGAGACTAGCCCTTCCGTCCGAACGGCCAATAGGGCTAGGGTTGAGCCAGAGTCAATAATGGAGGTCTCTCTTGAGGCACCTCCTTAGGCTCCACTTGCATCTAATCCTATCGCAATGGTAGAGCCTTCCTTTCCCATGCCGGTTTGTCCCAATACCATTGTGCGGGTGCTTCCTCCTCTGCGCCTGCTCCCTTATCTGAGCCACACCAGTCTACCTTACAGAATTTAGGTGCCATTATGGACCAAGTGTCCCATCTGGAGCAGACGACAACGACCTTTAATGGGATTAAGAATGAGGACTTAAGCACCATCCTCACGAAGTCACTCCTTGACATTCAGAGTGTAAGTCCTCTAAAGTTTTCTTTTTGTCTGTTTAGTTTGTATGTTGATGTTATCTAACACTTGTATGTTTTTTGCAGGCGCTGATGTTTGTCTCCCATGTCCGCGATAGGTTTGTGGAGTATACCCCTACGTTTTCCAACCTTCGTTCTGAGCTTGAAGCTGTTCGCCAAGAGGTACTAGACCTTAGGCATGTTCTTGGCTCTAGGGATGCAGGCATTGCTTTGAAAGATGAATAGATCACCACTCTCCGCAGTGCCGAGTTGACTACAGGAAGTGCCCGAGTTGACTCTCAGGGTAACCCAGATGGAGGGGAAACTTGTCGATTAGCTTAAACATTCTAAAGTTGAGAAAGAAAAGTTCATTGATGACATGGATCAACTGCAGAAGGATATTGTTGTCGAGAAGGAGAAAGAGGTTAAGGCTATCTAGGATAAGGCACGAGAGGAGTATTCAGAGACTACCTTCTCTGGCTTCTACTTGATCTGGAAGTCCAACAAAAATCTAAACTTGGATTTCCTTCTCGAGAAGACGCGAGCAAAGGAGCTTAAGAAGTGTCTGGCTCGTGAGGCTGCCAAGGCTCAGGGTGGTCTTTTAGATGATATCCTTCACCCTAGTTAGTTTTGTTTTGGTCTTTTATTATTTGCCTTTCCTTTTGTGTCATTGGTGGGGCACCTTGTACTTGATAGTTTTTACATATGACATTTTATGCCTTTATGCTTTTTTGTTATGAGTAATCAGTGTATTGATTGGATTTTTTTATTTCCAATACTTACTAAGTATATCAACTCACAACCCTCATTGGTTCAGGTATTAGTATACTCTAAACACATGTATTTCACGCGCCATAATAACCTTACTGCTTTACGTTTTTCATGCTAACAACCATGGTAATGTGGGTAGTATGATACTTCACCAAGTACCACGAACAAAAATGGCAAGGTCGACCACCCCATGGGTGATAGGATGACCACCCTATAAGTTGATGGTTTTGCCAACCACCCTATAAGGGACTTGGCTAGGAGTCTCCCTACCAATGCCTTTTTTGTTTTTTTTTCTTGCACTTTCAGAACATATGCTGAACAAATGTCCTAGAAAAACTTGAGCTTGCTTAGTACTTAGGGTCGCGTCCTCATTGCTTGTGTATACCCCGATCAGTATGTACTATATGCCCCCTAAGTGATCATGGGTTTAAAAGCCTTGGTCACTTGCTACTTGACCATGCCTTGTTTCAAGTGTTTTAGACACATAGTACTCTCCTTTTTACCCAATGATGCAAGCAGCAAATGCTTGTCCCTCATTGGTAGTCGGGTGATGGTTTAATAATTAGTAGTAATGATACGTATACACAGATGCAGATTGTGTAGCAATTTTTTTTATCACAATCCACATAATCTCTTGTGTACTCGTTATAATGATTGTAGACAAAAGTGTCTAAGTTGGACCAATCGGGTCTTGATGGGCTAATCGAACCTGTAATGAGCCTTAGATTAAATTATCGATCCATCCCTCAAGGACAAGATTCGATTATGATCCGATAATGGCGACTAGTCTTCAGACAAGTCTTTTTTTTATCGTATGGGTTGATAGGTTCCTCAAGAACCAGGATTGATCATGATCAAATAATGGTGATTGGTCTTCAGACAAGTCTCTTTTGTTGATCGTATGGGTCGATAGGTTCCTCAAGAACCATGATCGAACATGATCAAATAATGGCGACTGGTCCTCAAAACAGTATCTTTGTTGATCCTGTGGGTCCATAGGTTCCTCAAGAACCATGATCGAACATGATCAAATAATTTGGCGACAAGTTCCTAGGACTA
Source organism: Humulus lupulus (assembly GCF_963169125.1). Classification (NCBI taxonomy): domain Eukaryota; kingdom Viridiplantae; phylum Streptophyta; class Magnoliopsida; order Rosales; family Cannabaceae; genus Humulus; species Humulus lupulus. Next base: position 196,422,311 of record NC_084795.1, read on the forward strand.
GTCTCTCTTTTCATTTGTATGAGTCGATAGGCTCCTCAAGAACCAAGATCGATCGTAATCCATAACGGCAATGGGTCCTTGGACCAGTCTCTCTTGTTGATCGTGTGGGTCGATAGGTTCCTCAAGACCCAGGATCAAACATGATCAAATAATTTGGTGACAAGGTCCTAGGACCAGTCTCTCTTTTGGATCGTATGAGTCGATATGCACCTCAAGAACCAAGATCGATCATGATCCATAACGGCGATAGGTCCTCATACCAGTCTTTCTCATTGATCGTGTGGGTCGATAGGTGCTTCAAGAACCAGGATCAAACATGATCAAATAATTTGGTGACAAGGTCCTAAGACCAGTCTCTCTTTTTGGATCGTATGGGTCGATAGGTTCCTCAAGAACCAAGATCAAACATGATCCAATAATTTGACGACAAGGTCCTAGGACCTGTCTCTCTTTTAAATCGTATGGGTCGAAAGGTCCATCGAGGACCAGAATCGAACATGATTCAACGGGGTCGATAGCTTCACTGATAATACCGGCGGAGGAGTTTGCCATCCAAGTAGTTTTTTATTAGTTCTCCATTCAGTCGAGCTATCTTGTATGTCCCTGGTGGGATCACCTCCTCCACAAGGTATGACCCTTCCCAATTAGGTCCTCGTACCCCTGCTGTAGTGTCCTTAGTGTTTAGGAACACCCTCATGAGTACTAAGTCTCCAACTTGGAATTTTCAATCTTTCGCCTTGAAGTTGAAGTATCTGGCCACTTTTTTTTGGTGTGCTGCTACTCGGAGACTTGCTTTTTCTCGTCTTTCTTCGATTAAATCGATCGACTCTTCAATTAGTTGATGGTTCCTCCCTTGATCATATGTCTCCTGTCTATGCGATGAGGGAGTGAGTTCAACTGGAAACATGGCTTCATAACCAATTTCCAAAGAGAATGGTGTATGGCCCGTTGCTATTTGAGTTGTTATTCGATGTGACCATAGGACCTCTAGCAGTATTTCTGGCCAGGCTCCTTTTCTTGTTCAAGGTGTTTCTTCAGAGTGTCTTTGATAATCTTGTTCACTGCTTCTATTTGACCATTGTCTTGGGGGTGTGCTATCGAGGAAAAGCTCTTTGTGGTTCCATGCCTCGTAAAAAAATTGGTGAACATATTACTATTGAATTAAGTCCCATTATTCGAGACTATCCTCTTCGGTAGACCAAATCGACATATGTTATTCTTCACCACAAAGTCTAAAACTTTCTTCGAGGTGATGGTGGCGAGCGATTCTTCTTTAGTCCATTTGGTGAAGTAGTCTATGGCTAGAACAACAAATTGGACTCCTCCTCTTCCTGTGGGTTGTTTCCCGATCAGGTCGATTCCCCATATAGTGAATGGCCAAGTAATTTGCATTTGTACTAATTCATTAGGTGCCACCCGGGGTATCTTGGAGAACGTCACACTTGTGGCATCTTCTATCATACTCCATCAAGTCTTCATTCATCGTCGGCCAGAAGTATCCTTGCCTAAGTATTTTCTTTAATAGGCTTTACCCCCAGCGTGATCTCCACAAAACCCCTCATGTACCTTGATCATTAATAGCTTGATTGGCTTGGTGCAATGCACCTTAGCAGTGGTAGGGAGTACCCTTGTCGGTACAGGACCCCTTCGACTATCATATATCCTGCAGCTTGTCTCACCAACTTCCTTGCTTTGTTATGACCACTGGGTACTACTCCTTGGATGAGATAGTTAATAATAGGGTCATTTATGTATCTCTGATAACTCTATGATTTAGAGTTATTTTTATTAACTTTGAACTTGAATTTTGGGTGAAAAGAGTAATGAGTGTGATGTTATTTGTAAGTTTGTTTAGTTTTTACCTTTCTTTTCTAGTTAGTGTGTTAATTCAAGAGTCTTGTGATTTGTTGGTAGTAATTGTAAATATTTATGTAAATATGTGTGTTTTGTTATCTAGGAAAGGAACCTTAAACTCGCCAAGGGAATCAAAAGAAAAAGGGGACAGAAAGTTGGAATTGCTGCTTGAATGCTGTAGGCCAAAATGTTAGAAAATCTGGAAAATGAAGATTGACGTGGACAAAAGCCAGCTGCAGTTATTTACTGATTTCAACGCCTATGTGGCACCCATTTAAAGAATTAAGTCAGCTGGCTGAGGTGGCAAGGAGTAATGGACCAAAGATGGAAATGGGCTTTCTAATTAGGGTAAGGTGAAAAGGAAAGTACCCCAAGAAGAGAGGACAGCCGAAATACAAGGGGTACCATTTTTTACCATCTAACCAAAAAAATTCAGAAGGAGAGTACAGAGAAAAATAGAGAAAAACCGAGAGATACACAGAAGGGAAAGATCAAAGAAGCTCACGGCTAAGAAGGAAGAGGGTTTTAGCACAAGACTTTACTACTCTATCTTTCTTCTACATTCCTTCTTTTGTAGTGTATACTCTTATTTTGATTAATCTGTGAACTGTTGTTACCATGGATGAACTATTTTTACGTGGGATTGTAATTTTCAGTTTAGACATGAACTAATCATTTTGAGATTTGGATGGCTATGAACCCTATGTTATGACTTATTAATGAAATGCATGAGTTTAGTAATTTGCCTTTGTTCATTCAAGTGAGATGAATGTTAAATGATTGTTAATTACTGGCCATGACTAACAATTTAATTAGCTAGATCTGATTTTGGGAAGAATCTATCTAGTGGAGTTAACTTGAATGATACAAGAGGAATACCATGTTTAGGTAGTTCTTAGTGAGTGAAATAGGAATATTTTACTACCTTGTATAACCTGAGATTTGGTGTGTAATTGCTTGTTTTACAACCTGGTTTAATATAGGAATGTATTGAATTACGTTGTGGAATTACCTCAGTGGGTTTTGGAAAAATCTCACTGGCTTATTTAGAAATTTGTTAACTCTGTGCATAATTGCTGAACGATTGCTATAACAACTGGGCAGATCAACATAGGGAGAAATAGCCATTCAGATCCATTAGTCCATAGACACTTTTCTCGAATTAAATTTTGCTGGCATCTTAGCTACATTTTAATTAGAATTAATTGCAACCATTTAATTTCAGATCCATATTACATTCATTCTCATAATTCCTTTTTCTTTTACTTTTAAATTGTTATTTAGTTGGTTTTGCATTTGCTTAATTTGAAATCCCTGTGGAGACGATACTCACTTACTACTATATTACTCGTTGCCGACTGTGTATACTTGCACATTTTAATTGCTTAAATTTACGCAACAATCTCCTAACTCAATAGGTAGTGCCTCCTACTCGGTTATGCTTCTTTTTGCCAAGTATTCGTCGGGAATGACATTCAGTGTGTTCGTGTCTTTGGCACTGGAAAGCTTGGCTAAGGCATCAACATTGGTATTCTGCTCCCTTGAGACTTGTGTAATCGAGTATCTCTTTAACTATGCCAGAAAGTCCTTCACCTTGTTTAGGTATCGCACCATCCTAAGTCCCTTAGCATGATACTCCCCCAGTACCTGGTACACTACTAGTTGGGAATCGTTGAATATCTCCAGGGATTGTACATGCACATCCCAAGATAAGCATAATCCTGCTAGCAATGCCTCATACTCAGCCTCATTGTTTGAAGCGTTGATTCCAAATTTGAGAGTGCAGTGGATTCGATCGTTCTCTAGAGTGATCAGTATGGTTCCTACGCTTGAGTTGTGTTCATTGGATGCTCCATCAACATATAGCTTCCATACGGAAGAGTCTCCTTCCTTCGCGGTATCTCCATTCTCCGATTGGTAGGAAGGGTCTTCAAGGTTTGTGCCTTCGACTATGAAGTCTGCCAATGCTTGTCCTTTTATCACCATCATCGGATGATAAGTGATATTAAACTGTCCTAACTCCACTGCCCATTTGAGTAACCGTCTCGAGGCCTCCGACTTCTGAAGAACTGGTCGTAGCGGTTGATTGGTCAAGACTCGGATTGAGTGAGCTTGGAAGTATGGATGCAGCTTCCTAGAGGTGATTACTAAACAATAGGCTAGTTTTTAAAGAGGGGGATACCTAGACTCCGTACCTCCTAGCCTTTTACTAATATAGTACACAGGGTGCTGTACCCTATTCTCTTTTCTCACCAAAGCAGCGCTGATTGCATGCTCGGTGATTGCCAAATAGATGAATAGTACTTCACCATCTATTGGCTTCGCTAGGACAAGAGGTTGAGCAAGATGCTCCTTCAAGTCTTGGAAGGCTTTTTCCCAGTCCTCTGTCCATTGGATCTTGTTTCTGCCCCTTAGTAAGTTAAAGAAGGGGACACACTTGTCTGTAGACTTCGATACGAACCTACCGAGGGAAGCTACTATTCTTGTTAAGCTTTGCACTTCTTTGATTGTGGTAGGTGACTTCATGACAATCAATTCTTTGATTTTCTCGGGGTTAGCCTCGATTCCACGTGAATTGACTATGCATCCGAGAAACTTACAAGAACCAACTCCAAACGAGCTCTTGAGAGGATTTAACTTCATGCGATTCTTTCTAAGTATTGTAAAGCATTCCTCCAAGTATGCCCTCCATCCCCTCCATCTTCTTTAGACTAGAACATCATGTCATCGACATATACCTCCATATTTTTGCCGATCAAGTCTCGGAACATGCCATTCACTAAACCCTAATAGGTGGCTCTTGCATTCTTCAAGTCGAATGGCATTACCTTGTAACAGTTCAATCCCTTGTCTGTCTGGAAGATGGTATGTTCCTCGTTGGGAGGGTGCATACTTATTTGATTATACCCAGAATATGCATCCATGAATGAGAGTATTTCATGTCCTACAGTTGCATCGAACAGTTGGTCTATTCTAGGTAATGGGAAGCAGACTTTGAGGCAGGCCTTGTTTAGATCTGTAAAGTCCACCTATGTCCTCCACTTCCCATTTGGTTTTGGGACCAACACGAGGTTTGATACCCAGTCTGGGTAGTAGGCCTCCCTTATAAAACTATTTTCCGTAAGCCGCTCAACCTCCTCCTTCAGGGCTTGACATCGGTCTTTGTCAAGTAGTCTCGTTTTTTGTTGCATCGGTGGGTATTTTTTGTCCACATTGAGGACATGTCTTATCACGGACGGAGAAATTACAACCATGTCCTTATGTGATTAGGCAAAGATGTCCTGGTTCTTCTTCAAAATTTCTACCAACCGTGCCTTAGTTTTGACCTTTAGTTTCCTCCTAACTTTGATTACTAAAGTCGGGTCCTCCTAATCTAGTACCTTCTGAGCGCAAGGGTGGTGGCTTTTGATATGGTACCTCCTGGTATGTTGCCAAGTAAATCTTAGCCCTTGTTGCAGTCAGGATAGTATAGTAGGTGAACCTGGGCTAGTAGGGTTGGTGCTTAGGCTGTTTGTTTGTTGGTGCTGACTTAGCCTTCTTTTCTCCACTCTGCTCAGCCCTTGAGGTACTCCTCTTCTTATCGTTGCCCCTATTGCTGCCCTGAGGGTTTGTGCCATTCATGCTTGCCTTGATAGTGGTGGATGGTTTATGCCTTTTTCTTCCTTCATGGTAGCATCATGTAGCTTCATATATATGTCTGCTCGGTCCAGGAACTCATGCAAGGTGTTGATGGGGTTCCCATGGATGCTATCCCACAAGGGACTATGATAAATGATTCCTGCCGAGATGGCAATGAACTTCCCTTCATCTCCCACCGTGGATGCTCGATTTGCTTCTCTCATGAATCTTTGGATGTAGTCTTTTAGGGATTCATCCTTCCCTTGCTTGATGTCAGCTAGCTGATTAGCATAAACTCGTTGAATCCGTCCGGCACTGAAGACCTTGCAAAATTCCTTCCTGAATTGCTCCCAGGAAGTGATGGATCCAAGTTTGAATTTCCAATACCATTCCTATGCTGAGTCATAGAGAGTGGTAGGTAATACCCTCCACCTATAAGCATGCTCCACATCGAGTAACTCCATCTGATCCTCGAATTTTCCAATGTGTCGCACTGGGTCCTCCTTCCCAGTGTATGTTGGAAGTTTCAGGGTCTTGTTCTTCGGTGGTGGTTGAGTAGCTTGGATCATGGAATTGAAGGGACTCCCACTTCTATGAGCCAGCTTGATATAGGAAAGTTTCTTTGTCAGGCCCTGAATAGCCGTGGTGAGTGCATCTATCTGAGCCTGCACTGCTGGTGGAATTGCTGCTCCAGGTGGCGTAGACATCCCCAACATCCCCTCCTGGGTGCTAGTCCTCCTATTGATGACTTCCCTCAGATCCTGAGGTTGTGCATCTTTCTTGAGCCTATGGAACACAATATTGGTGTTGTTCATCAGTTCCTTTCCCTTGTGAGACTGAGGGTGTAGGGGTGGTAGGTCTGCCTTGCTCTTGCCGGTGCGATCCTGCCCCTGAGCCTCTCCTCCTACATGGCTTTGAGACTCTGAGCGACCATTTCCATTCTTGTCATGCCTCTCAGATGTCTGACCTTCCTCTACTATTCTGTTTTGTCTGTCATCCCAGGAGGGGGCCTTAGGGTTGGTAACACTCTTACTCTGAGAGGAAGTGTTATTCTTCTTAGTCATGGAGGAGGCAGTCCTGGACTGCACCTCTTTATCCTGTCTTTGGGAAATTGGATCTGAGAGCATCCTTGGGGTTCAACTCCTCACCTAGGACTCCCTATTATTGCTGACACGCATCCCTGCTGCTTTGGTCTAAGCCTCCCTCAGCGCCTAAGCAGCGGCTTCAGCGTTAGCTCGGGCTAACTGGGTAGCCACCTCTAGGGCTACAACAGCCTTCTAGTGCCTCCGGTCTACATCCTGCTCCCTCTGGATCATCCTCTAGACCTGCTCATCTATCTCCTATCGTAGCCTTTGCATAGTCGCCCTTTGGAGAGCAATTTCTGCAGCAAAGGCCTCATGCCTTGACATAAATTGTGCCATCTCCTCCTGGTGAGCGTCCTGTGGATCCTCTGCATCAAGTTGATCTCCGACCTCCACCTGAGGTTCGTTAACGTGATCGACATGATTCTGAGTGGTGGAATCTCTGGGAGCCATCTTCATCATCTGAGTGGGTTTTGGAGGCATCGTAAAACTGATGAAAGTGTGTTTTTTGATTTCGTACTCTCAATGAAAGCACGAAAATGTTGACTTGTGAAATTGGCCAACAATCGATATATGACACCTTTAGAGCAATATAAATACAAATATACGACAGTGTACAAATATCTAAACAAAACACACAGAAATTTATAGCGGTTGAGCCCTGTTATAATGAATAGTAATAACCTAATCCCTTAGTCTTTAGTATTGAATCACTCGATTGAAAATTACAAAGATGAACTAAAGAGTTCACTTGTCACAGATTTTCCTAGGAGTTAATCAAATGACCAATCCAAAAGTCTCTCCAAAAAACCATTCCCCCATTTTTTTCCTTAAATGAAGCCTTGGGTCCTTTATTTATAGTACCCAAAGATTGTTACATGATCAACAAGACTGGGGATCGTTGTGTGGTACACGATCATTGGGAGTGGAGATACGTGTCCACCTCCCCATGATTATGAGATTGTGGGTCTTCTCTTTGTTTCTCTGGATCATGGTTCACGATGCACGATTGAAACCCTTGCGAAGACGTTAAGTCTTGGTTAGTCTATGAGACTTAGGTGCTAGGCCCAATGACCCTTTAGAGCTTGGGTGCTAGGCCTATTGATCTTCTGGGTTCTAGGCCTATTGATTTCAGCTTGAACAAGCGTGAACTTTATCCAGTGAAGTGTATTTGTGAGTTTAGGCTGACCACCTATGAAGAATAGGGTGGGCAGACCACCCCATATAGTTCCTAAGCATGCCAGGCCGTCAACCCCTAGGGGTTGGGGTCAGGCCGACCACCCCTAGGGGCTATGGCCAAGCCAACCACCCGTAGGAGGTTTAGGCCTGGTCGACTTCCCTATAGGTCCTGGACCTATCCATTTTTGTTCATCAGTCTTTTTTCAATAATTTTTCATTTTCCATGACTTGTGATGCCACGTGCCGCTTTCTCATTCACCACATCTTCTCTTGAATTTTGAGGGATAACACTGTAGCGTCCCAAATTTGCTAATAAGGCTTAGGTCCTTGATTAGCGTTCCTAGAGGGCAATAAGTGATTGATTATTTAAATATGTGAATTTGATGAGTATGTGATATGAAATGCATGTTTAGGTGAATTAAATATGCATGTGGGCCCCATTTGGTTATTAGGGGCATGCTTGTAATTTTTGCCCGTTGAGGGCATAAATGCAATATTTGTGATTATTGTGATCTTTACAACGTGCGAGTGGTGTTATATTTGAAATGCATGATCAGAGACAGTCCTAGGGAGTGGTTTAGCTAGAAAGTCACAACAGGGTCGAATACCCGACTTGGGTCGAGTCAAGGGGTATTATGAGCATTAGACATTTTATGGGGTTATCGGGTTATGAAAATAAATATTTGGAGATGTATTTGAAGTTAGAACGTTTAGGAGGGAATATCAGGGAAATTTACCATTTTGCCCTCGGGGAAGTTTTTGATACCCCGAGCCTTGGAGGTAACTTAAGAGACCTAAGTTAAGTAAGACAAAACTAAGGAAACATTTAGAAACTTGGTAAACCGACCCTCTCCCTATCACTTGGTGTTTCTCTCTCTTTGAAAGCTTGAAGACTTTGATGTGTTAGAGAAATTTGAGCTTACTTATTAAGGAAATTGAAGCTGGTTGTGATTGAGGATTAGCTCAAGGGCAAAGCTATCAGTTGAGGTAAGGATCCTAACACTTAACTATCTGAGTTTATTCTGAGTTTTGTTAGAGTTACAAGTTTATGCATGTTAGCTAAGTTGTGAATTACTCTTGGATGTTTGGGTGTGTTTTGGGATTATTTTTGTTAGGTTTTGCTGCTGGGACCATTATAGAATTATTGTAAAGATTAAGATGAGTTGTGGGATTGATTTTGGGGTAAATTGGTTTGGTTTTAGTTGTAAAAATTGGGAATTTTTATGAGTTCGAAGGGTCGGGCTGCGGCATTTTTCTTAGTGAGCCGCGATCCTCTAGAACATTTGGGAGGCCAGGAACAGGGGCGGGCCGCAGCGCCCTATAGGTTGGGCTGCGGTGCGCATAGGCTGAAGAGGGGGCTTGGGTTTCTGGTTGAGGCGAGCCGCGACACAAGGCCTTGGGGTCGCGACGCTTAGGGGGTTTTCGAACCCCAAGAGGTTTTAGGCTCGAGAATCCAAAAGTTAAGGCTCGGGATGGATTTTATCACCCGGATTGATAGAATTCAAGGTCCCGGAGACTAGAATTATAACCCAAAGTTATTTAATGGATTATAACTTCATGGATGGATGTTGTTGATATGTTGTGACTAGGTTTTCAGCGAGGCTCAGATTAGAGGACTGTACTCGGGAAATCGATGCTCGAAAAGCTCGGGACACATGTAAGAAAACTGTTGCACCCGTAGAGTAGGGCGTGGCCCTATAGTTTGTATTGCAGGGCACGACCCTATGTGATTGTGTTGTAGGGTGTAGCCCTATTAATTATGTTTGTATTTGCTTAAGTACTTGTTAAGTTTATGCTATGTGTTGCATATTTGTAAATGTACGGCAAGGGCCAGGAACGACGAAGGCCGAGAACGGCAAGGGCCGGGAATGGCGAAGGCCGAGAACGACAAGGCCAAGTATGGGAAGGTCGAGTACGGCAAGGGGCCAGGAGTAGCGTTAAGCACGCGGAATGCAAGTTGCCAGGGTGAGACCCCTATCAGATATCTAGGATATCCTCATGGAGTAGACCGCAAACCCAGGGCCTGGTAAAGTGCTTGGGACGACATGACCGTTATGTGTTTAGCCTGTTGGCGGCTTTGTTATATACTGATTGATAGTTATGCATATGTTGTTTGCTTGTGTGGAGTTTTCTTACCGGGCTTCGGCTCACGGGTGCTCTATGGTGTAGGTAAGGGCAAGGGAAAGGTCGATCAACCGTGAGTATGGAGAGCATGAAGCGGCGTGTACATGTTCGGCTTGCCTAGCTGCCACGGCCAGGGGTATTTTTGGGAGATGTTTTGTATTAAACCTAATTTTGTCGTTTAGTCGAATTTAATCATATTTTGAGTTGTAAATATTTCTAAATGGTGTTTTGGGATCCGAAATGTATAACGTTTTATAATTTCAATGAATGGTTACATTTTCAAATTATATGACTTCTATTACAGTTTAGCTACACTTTTTTACCTAAAACCTCGATTAGCGAGCTAATTTCACGTTTTAAATCTCACTTAGTAACGACTCTAAAGAAGTAGGGCGTTACAAACAAACTCTCTTGGAACGTTTTGTGTAAATGAGTTAATTTATAACTATGAAGCATGTTAATTATGATTTGCGTGTTATTGAATATCTGTTTATGTTAAATTTAGTTTTCTTGCTAAGCCTCAGCTCATGAGTGCTTTGTGGTGCAGGTACAGGCAAAGCTAAGCTGGACCAACCGTGTGTTGGAGGGCTCTGGGGGCAGCGTACACATACTCAGTCTGCTCGACCGCCATGGTCGGGATTACTTTTGAAGGACTGGACCAACCATGAGTTGGAGGGCTCTGGGGGTAGCGCATACCTACTCAGTCTGCTCGACCGCCATGGTCGGGATTACTTTTGAGGGAGTAGGGTTAGAGTTTAGTTTTTGCCACTTAGGTAGGCTATTTTTTTAACTCTGAAAATGATGTATTTTTTTTATAACTCTTTTGGGATCCATGTACATATTTAAACTCGTTAATGAAAAGTTTACCTGTTTTGACCAAATTTTTTAATACTTAAACTATTATTTATCTTTAAATCACATTTAAAGTACAAATTACTCACTTAACGAGTTAAGCACTATTTTAAACGCATAGTGTAATGGTCCTTCATTAGTAGGGCATCACAACTTGGTATTAGAGCTGCCAAGGTTTAATGAGTCCCGAATATAAGTTGAGTGTGTACACTCGCTGCTAAAGATAAGCTCGATTCATGGTTTGGTAACTAATGTGTTACATATGTGTTTAATTGCTTAAGTGAATTATATTCCTTATCTGGATGCTGGAATAGGAAGCATGAGATATGTATGAGCATGACTACCTCCATCCTTGACCTCATGAGGGTGGTAGGTAATGATAGAGTGGCCTGTACCACATACATGTTACAAGAAGATGCCCGCATCTGGTGGGAGGTTGTATCCCAAACCCGGAATGTCGCGGTACTGAGTTGGGATGAGTTCTGGGATTTGTTTAATGAGAAGTACTATAATGATGTAGTTTGGACTGCCAAGGCATATGCGTTCATCGAACTGGTTTAGGGAAATCTCATGGTAACTGAATATGCCTTGAAGTTTGACAGGTTGGCCAAGTTTGCATCTGACTTGGTGCCAACTGACGCCGCCAAAAGAGAAGGGTTTGTTCGGGGATTGAACCCCATGATATCACAAGATGTCAAGATTACCTCAGTGCCTAGAGTTACTACATATGCTTAGGTAGTTGAGAAGGCCCTTATTTCTGAGGGTGCAAAGGATAAGATTTGGCGTGAGAGCACTGCGATACGGGATGCTAGGGGTGGTACCTCCATTCATGGGATCTAATAGAGGCAGAGGCCCTAGTGACCAGAAGAGGAATACCCCAGGCACTTCTATAGTTTCAGGCACAGGCATGAGGGCACTGGGTGCTCAGGGTGGTCAACAGGGCGGCAATGAGATCTAGAGAAGTTATCCAGAGTGCGCCAGGTGCAGGAGGCACCATTTGGGAGAATGTCATGCTAAGGCATGCTTCTTGTGCGGGGTAAAGGGGAATCTCAAGAAAGACTGCCCGCAGTTGAAGAAAGATGAGCAGAAGAAGGGTGATAGTTTGATTCCATCCCAAGTATTTGCACTGACCCAGTTAGAAGCCAAAGCTAGTCCCTCAGTAGTGATAGGTCAGATTTCTAGTGCTGGCTCTACTTACACTGTATTGATTAATAATGGTGCTACACGTTCCTTTGTATCTAGTAGAGTGATTGATAGAATGTGTAGACCTTGTTATTTATATGCTGTGGGGTTTGAGACTTTGTTGCGTAATGGGGAGTTAGTAATTTCTAGGAGGTGGATTAGATCTCTACCAGTAGAGATTGATAGTTGGGAATTGTCAGTGAACTTCGTTGTGTTAGCTATGGAGGACTTCAATATGATTTTGGGCATGGATTGGTTAGCTATGTATGGGGCAACAAAAGACTGTAAAAGGTGGATGGTGACCTTTGAGTTGGAGGGAGAAGACCCATTTGTGTTTGTGGGTACTATGAATGGGCCTTGCGTTCCTATGATCTTGGCACTGAAGGCTAGCGACCTATTGGAAGGAGGTCTCACAGGATTCCTAGTGAGCATAGTGGATACCACTAGGGATGTGCCAGTCAGGCTGGCAGAGACTAGATTAGTCTGTGAGTTCTTAGATGTGTTCCGAGAGGACCTACCGGGGTTACCGTCGCACCAGAAGATTGAGTTTGTCATTGAATTGGCGCCATGGACAAAACAATTATATAGAGCACCATACAGAATGACTCCGACAGAATTGAGGGTACAATTACAGGATTCATTAGACCCAACTTTTCACCGTGGGGCATGCCTGTGTTGTTTGTTAAGAAGAAGGATGGGATGTTGAGAACGTGCATTGACTATAGGGAATCAGACAAGCTAACTATCAAAAACAAGTATCCACTACCAAGGATTGATGACTTGTTTGACCAGTTGCAGGGTAAGACAGTATTCTCAGAGATTGATCTTCGATCTGGCTATCACAAGCTGAGGATCAAAGATGAGGATATCTCGAAGAAAGCCTTCTGCATGAGGTATTGGCATTATGAGTTTTCTAGTCACGTCTTTTGGGTTTACCAATGCCCCGACAACATATATGGATTTTATGAACACGGTGTTCAAAAACTACTTGGACAAGTACGTGATTGTCTTCATCAATGATATATTGATTTACTCTCAGTCAGAGATAGAGCACAACCAGCACCTCTGATTGGTACTACAGAGGTTGAAGGAGCACAGGTTGTATGAAAAGTTTAAGAAGTGCGAGTTTTGGTTACCTCTGGTGACCTTCCTTGATCACATTGTCAGTAAAGATGGAATCATGGTGGATCCAGCCAAGATCGAGGTGGTGAGAGATTCGCCAAGGCCCAGAAGTGCCACAGAGGTTAGGAGTTTCCTGGGTTTAGCGAGATACTAATGATGTTTTGTTGAAGGGTTCTTAAGAATCACAACACCATTGACAGAGTTGAACCTCAAGAAGTTGAAGTTCGTTTGGTCTGACAGATGTGAGAATAGTTTTTGAGAGTTGAAGCGGCAATTGATCACTGCTCCGATGTTGAGTCTTCATTCATATCAGGGGAAATTTGTGCTTTACTGAGATGCATCCAGATAGGGGTTAGGTTGTGTTGTTATGTAGGCTGGGAAGGTGATCGCTTATGCTTCATGATAGCTAAATGATTATGAGCAGCGGTACCCTACTCATGATTTAGAGTTTGCAGCAGTGGTATTCGCATTGAAGGTGTGGCAAAATTATTTGTATGGGGAGAAGTGTGAGATCTATACCGACCATAAAAGTTTGAAGTAATTTTTCACACAGAAGGATCTAAATATGAGAGAGAGGTGTTGGTTGGAGTTGGTAAAAGATTATGATTGTCAGATCTTTTATCATCTAGGGAAAGCCAACGTAGTAGCAGATGCTCCACGACAGGTGTATAGCTTAACACAGATATTGAGAGAATTGGCAGAGGATATGACCAGAGCTGCAATAGAGTTCATTGTGGGTAGATTGGCCAATATTATAATTCAATCCACGCTCCTCGAAAGAGTAAGAGAGCACAGAGGAATGATCCTTAGTTAGAGAAGCATCGGGGGGGCATCCTAGCTAGAGTTTTTAAGGACTTTACCATTGCTAAGATAGACATGTTGAGGTACAAGAATCAGATTTGTGTTCCAATGGATGCTGGTATTATACGAGAGATTATGGATGAGTCTCATACCACTCCTTATTCATTGCACACTAGCACCACAAAGATGTATCAGGACCTGAAATCTTTGTGTAACGCCCCAACTTACGAGGGTTACTTACGTGACATAAAAATACTTACTTTGACTAAAAATACCATAAGTATACTATATTTGATTTAAAAGAATGTAAAACATCATTCAAAACAGTATTATTAAAAATAAAATGGAGACTTTGGAATCTCATAGTCATTTTACAACAAAAGTACTTGATTAAAACATAACTTAATACATCCAGTGGACCCATAATCACATTGTCCCTAACATGTACACACGCCATCATAGCTCTCTGGCTCATTGCTTTCCTTTTTCTTTACTTGCATACAAAGTACCCGTGAGCCAAGGCCCAGCAAGAAGAGCTATATAGGATACAACCCTCAAGCCCAAAACATAACCAATTCATAAACACATGATAGTGAACACAACCATAAAACCTAACATCATAATTGTTTACCGAGTTTTTCGGAAACGAATACAAACAAAATAATAAAAAGATAAGAACTGTAGAAGTGCAGAAATATAAATAGAAAAATAGGTTTTTTACGTGGTTCAGGCGTTAACGAGCCCTAGTCCACGAGTCGATGTTATTATACTTGTAGAGAATTACAGTCAAATGGCTGATGTACAAGAACCTCACAAACTCACAGTGTTTCTCTCGAGTTCTCTAGAAGAAGACGAAGCTAGAGAGATTTTGGCAGAGTTCTTGCTATGTAATGTGTTCTTCCTCCCTTCCTATTGCAAAATGAGGAGGTCTTTATAGCTAGAGTTTTGGATTAGGGTTTTACTCTGCCCCCATGAGTCTTAATTACACCAGCCATAAATAGGGGATACAATTACCGTAGTCGCCTGGCTACCAGGCTCTATGTGGGTATATTTACATGAAAGTATGGGGAATGCACAAAGGCAGCTGTCTTTTCCAGGCTGTCAGCGGAACAGTAGGCGAAATGGTACTTTTAGGCGTGCTGGGATGTGTGCGGCCTCGACCTGTCGGGCGTGTCAGGCGGGATCCTGTGTCAAGTGGATATCATTCCAACTATGCCTCCTCCATGACTCGACCGCTTGGTCTTCTTCCGTGCGAGGCACGGAACTGTATCCGCGAAGGTAACCTGAAGAGCTTCTCCTGGAAGGACCTTCCCCGAAGATATCCCTTCGGGAGTCCGGGAGAATTGATGAGCTTCCGCGTCGCGATTGCTTGAAAGAGTATGCTGGACACTAAACAGAAGAGGCGAAGCCTTTCTGTCCATCCGCGAGCTCTGGTCACCTTTCGTGAAAGACTTTGATAATTCTGCTTCCCAGAGGCTATCCATCTAAACGCTATCCGGAAATCTGGATAACATTTACCCCCCAAGGTCACGGGGCTTGAGAGGTCCGGGAGCTTGTACAGTCCTCCGGGTGTTCTGGTCTCTAGATTAGGCGAGGGGTCACCTCCTGTGTTCCTGGAAGAGTTCCTTTTTCCCGCCTGAGTGTCAGTAAAAAAAAAAAAAAGGAAATTTCTTCTGTTTGAACTCAAGTACTCAAGTGTGGCAAGGGCCACACGTCATGCAGGGAATGGCTCTGTGACCAAGACGTGTGCGTGAGGCGACTGGCTGAGTGTGTGTGCGTTAGGTGTCTGAGTAGTGATTTGACAGTATTTAATGGTGCACTGGGCCCGAGATGGTATAATGATGGGAAATAAATACTTTATTCCCATCCGAGGAGTCTTAAATGGGACCGGCACTTCATCCCCAACCGTTGGATTTGATGCACGCGGTATGGGAAGATCGGGACCGTCCATTTGTGGAATTCGAAACGATTTCGTTCCTGCTATAAAAACGAGGGAACGGACCTATCTTCCTCTTTACGCTTTCAAATTCTCGAGTCTTTCAGATTCTCAGATTCCCAAATCTTCGAACTCTCAAGCTTCCAAGCTTCCTTTCCTTCGAATTCGCCACTTCTTTTGGTAAGGAGTCCAGAAACTTTTCTTTCGATTTGGCAGTAGGTTTGATCGCCGAAGTTCTAAGTTTGAATCGTTGCTTGTCTTTGCAGCCTTTACTTATCGTGTTCGTGCGGTGCAGTGACCCGATTACCCTCTCAAGCTTCAACTACTCGAATACCAGTAAGTATTTTTACTTTGCTTTTTCCTTCTAAACCTCAGATTGTTGGTAGTTGTTAGGGTTGAGTTTTCTGCTGGTGTCATCCTTATGCATGCGTGAATAGGGCTTTGATAGGCATGCGACTGATGTGAGTCAATAAGTCATTTCTTTGCATGCTTCGACGATTTGCTTTTGGAAAGTTGTTTCTCGTCTGCTTGTGCTGTTCTGGTTTGTTATTTTAGGGCATAAGCGTGAACGCCTTTAGGGTGTCTTCCCCTGGGAAGACACTTCTCTCGGCGGGCTTAGGCTTGAAGTTTGAATCTGGTTCCTTGCTGTCCTCCGGGTGGCATGGTGCCAGCCCCTCGGCAAGCTCGGTGGGAGCCTCTCCAAGCAGTTTTCGGGGAGGGTCTCCTCGACGCCTTTAATACCATTAGGGTATGGCAAGGGTGCTGACTGCTTGGAGTGCTTTCTTCTTTGTTTCTTTTGCTCAGTGACGAACACCTCAAAGGAACAAGTCATCGTTGCGGTAGAGGCTGAATCTGCCCAGGAGCAAGGTTCCCCTGTTGCCGGAGCGAAGGGGAAAGCAAAAACTAAGGTGGCCTCGGCTAGCCCACCGACTATCAACAGCTCCATCTGGGAGATGGACCAGAAGCCGAACCTGCTCAGGAACTACGGCATGCTGGAGCTGTATTCCTCAGAGGCAGGCCTGAAGAACATCCCAGGCCTGATGTGGCACCGCCTGTCGGTGCTGGGTGAGTCTGCCAGTCAGAGTCACGAGGGTTTTGGTGCCTGGAGCTGGGCACACATAGTGTGTGGGGCACACTTGCCCCTAAGAAGTTATTTTGCCAACTTCTGCGTGAAGGCGGGGATTGCCCCCTTCCAGTTGATTCCCCCCAGCTACAAGCTTCTAGCGGGGTGGTACATCTTTTGCAAATCCAGGAACCTGGAGGCCCCTACCCCGGAGGAGGTACTATACTTCTATGGGCTGAAGTCTCAGCCCATGAGAGGTCATGCAGACAAGGTGGGGTTTTATAGGCTGGAGAGGTATCCGGATGTGATGTGCCCCACATGTCATACCGCGAGGGTTCCAGATCTCTGGGAGTACTGGTTCCTGACGACTGGCTTCCCATTGAAGAGGGTGCCAGCTCTATCTTTGGACTTCAAAGTTCCTGGTAAGTGCTCCTTCCTCTCTTTTTTAACTTTGTTTCTTTAAGTTTGGTTTGCCTTCCGGGAGGATCTCTAACACTCGTGTTTGGATTTTGCAGAAGCCGTCCCGTGGACACCTCGCTGCGCGGAGATGATAAGGAGGTCAAACTTCTACGAGGGGCTCTCGGAGGAAGAGCTGAAGGTGGAAGGACTTGTGACCACTGAATCTTTGAGGGAGTATGGGCTACTCGCCTCTTTCCAAAATATTGAGCCAGTGAGTGGCAGGGGGCAAAGTCAGGTGTCAGCTGACGTCCGGGAGCAGATTGCCCTGAAGCTGTCCAAGGTGATCTGCCAGGCGGCCCAGGACGAGAATAATTTATCTCCCAGTTGGGCAGAGAGGTTCCCCGACCCGAACCGGAGGAAGAAGAGATCGAGGCTCGCCACGCCGCAGCTTACCCCAATGAAGGGACTCTGGGAGCTGGTACCTCCGGGAGAGGTAAGACTAGTTTTCGATTGATCCACACCCCCAGCCTGTCTGAGGTTTCCCAGACTTCTCAGGTGGGGTTCGATCCCCGCTTCCTTAGGCTAGATCCGCGTAGGATACCCTTTGACAGATATTGCGATAGGGTAAATGAGCTCCTCGGGTGTTTGAGTGACGGTAGTCTGCCAGAAGGTGTCACCATGGTTGACCCTTCTTCCCTCAGCATGTCATTCCCGGACATCAAGGAGTACGGGAGCTTCCTGGAGCAGGAAGCGGTGTTTTGTTTTGCTCGGGGAAGGCCATCCACGTTTCTCGTGCATGGTCGTCCCTTTCAAACTTTTCCCTTTTTTTGTTTCTTGTTCCCTGCTGGGGGACTTGTTTGTGCTTTTATGTTGTTGCTTGTTTTGTTTTCTGCTTATCTTTTTTCTCATTGCTTGCTGGTTGGTTAACCTTGCTTCGTACATTTCTTGCAGAACATCCTGAAGCAAAGATGTTGGGGAGAGCTACCTCACTTATCAAGAAGGCCGCCACCAGCCATGACCCGTCCAAGGGGAAAAGACGAAAGGCCGGAGCTGGTAGGGGAGGTAAAGCTGCCACACCCAAGAAGACAAGTGGCGAGGCGCAAGGGTCTCCGGTGGTGGAGAGGTCAATCGTGCCCGTGGTGGAGAAGCCTCCTGTCAAGGGGCCTTCCGAGAACATGGTGGTCTCGAGTAGTAGCAGCGATGGGGAAGGTCTTGTGTTCCCCGCGAAGAGGGCCGGGGTGAGAAAGCGCTCCGGAGGAGAGGCTGAGGGCGACAAGAAGAAACGCCTTAGACACTCTTCTCCCGGAGGTGATGGAGACCTCCGGGCTGTGCGCAGTCCCCACCAGACTACCCCCACCCAGCAGCAAACACAACTCCAACAGCAAAAGCAACAGCAACAACAACAACAACCACAAAGACAATCAACACCACCACAGCAGCAGCGAAAGCAACAACAACATCAGCAGCAACAACAAACCGGGGCGGTAGTGTCTTCGCTACCGTCCCTAATACCCCGTCTACTTCCTCCTCCAGTCCAAAGGGAGTCCACCCTTTCGGGGTCTCCTTCTTCTTCTTCTCTTCCACTTTCTCAACAAACAAGCCTTCCTCAGCCTGGCCTGAAGTTCCACTTCCCTCAGAAACCAACCCGTTTCCCCGCTGCCCTCCTGGAGGGTGTAAGACGGGCTGATAATTTTTTGAAGAGGCGGTTGGAGGCCGAGAACGCTGTTACTCAGGGAAGGGCAGACAACCTGTCTGCCGTGAAGAGAGCTGAGCTGGCCGAGGGGGTGAGATCCCTTCACCCGGCTGGAGCGGTTTTGGATGGCCCAGCCTTGGAGAAGAGGCTGGTGCCTAGGCTCGGACGTGCATTGGCGCCGTTCGGAGCGGAGATGATGGAGGACATGGCCCTGAGCTTGTGCGAGCTCAATTCTGAGAAATGGGCCATCAGTAGCAGTAAGGACCCGCTGTTGCTGACACATGCCGTAAAGCAGCAACTTTCTGGGGTAAGCTGTCAGTTGTTGTGTTCTGGGATCAATTGTCTTAGTACATTTGGTTCTGCTTAACTCATTCTGTTGTCTTTCCTCGCAGGCCTCTCTCATCGTGGAACGCTCGTTCCGGGAGGTGGGTGCAGTTCTGGTTCAGCTAGAGGAGAGCCAGGTGGCTCGCCAGGCCTTGGAGGCGGAGAAGCAGAAACTGACCCAACAGGTCGAGAGCATAAAGGGGGAGGCTGTGGAGAAGATTAACCAGGCCCGGCGCACGGCTGAAGAAGAGGCGGACAAGAAATATCTTGCCAAATATCAAGAGTACCGGGCCAGCGCGGAGAATGAGTTCAAGCAGCGGTCGGATGACTTGAAGGCCAAGAACTCCAAGCTCCAAGAAGAGCTATCCCAGGCCAGGGGGGAGAAGGACACCCTGGATGCCCGCTTGCAATCGAAAAACGATCTCCTCCTTAAGAAGAACGAGGAATACGCCATTCTTCAGAATAAGCTGTACGAGGAGGAGCAAGATCACAAGAGGAGCAAGGATCTCGCGTCTATGCAGGAGTTGGGGCTCGCTGAGAAGGATAAATAGATTGGAGCCTTGCAATTCACTATCAGGGGGCATGTGACCGAGAAGCAATCCTTGCTGGATCAAAATAAGGTGCAGCGCAAGGAGATTGATTCCCTTAAGGGAGAACGGGATGCATCCAAGGTCGAGCTGGAAAAACTGAGGGCTCAATTGGCTGTCGCGGAGGCAAAGCTGGCGACCTCTGAGGTGGAGCGCTTGAAGGAGAAGGAAGATGCCGAGGTGGTGCTGAATAGAACGATTAATCTATCCCACGTGGTCCTCATGCACCAACTTTGGAAAATAAACCCGGAGGTAGTAGGCTACCTGGGAGAGGACGCCGCCGCCATGAGGGAAAAGATACAGGCGTGGGATCAAAGCCCAGAGGTGTACGTCCAGACTTATAACATCGAGCCTGCTAGAGTCCCTGAGGCAGAAGATCCCGAAGAGGCGGGGACCTCTGAACTTGCCATTGATGACGTTCCATCTTCCAGTGAGCTGACTCCGCCAGCCCCAGTTGAAACCGCTGTCTCCGAGACCCCGGTCGTGGAAGCCGCTGCCACCCCCAGTGCTTGAAGGGGTCTTATTCTTTGTGTAATAATAATTTTTTTTCTTTATTTTCCTTTGGGGCGAAGCTCCCTGTACTCTTTTTTTTTATTGCGGGAACATTACAGATGTCCGGTTCGCAGGGCCTTCATTGTCGTAATTGTAGACTTCTTCTTTCCTTTCCTGCTGAGTTCTTTGTTTAATTTTGTGCTTAGGGTAGAGACTTTTATACGATAGAAACTGCTGTAGGGGCGCATGAGGTTTAGGTTCCAACGGCCAGAACCTATGCATTTCTAACTTGGAGCTCCAACGGCTTATGTCTTTTCCCACGTAGTTTCTAGGTTACGGAGGGTTCTTGGTTCCAACGGCCAGACTCCCTCTTTCATCGTACTCAGCTTTCCTAAGGTAAATAGCCAATCCCGGGACTTGTAGTTATACCGTTCGCTGTGATGGCTAAGGTGACCCGTTGCATCTTCCCATCGTGATCTTTACAAAGCTTGCGAGGCCGACACTTAATACGATTCCGCGGGATGGAGTCGGAACGGGAGTTCTTTTGGTGGGCGTTGCTAGACTTAGGGCTAGATCTTTGCGAAGCAAAACTAACTGTCGTTGCGGACCTCACGGTGGCCTACTTCAGGGACTTGGCATGAAGCCTTGCGAGGCAAAGTTCGTTGCGGTCGAGGAAATCGTCACGCCTACCATGTGTGATCCTGGAGCAGGGGCTTTTCGAAGCAAGGCCTGCTGTAATTGGGGGATTGATTATATTTGCTCCCAGAGCTGAAGCTTACGAAGCGAAGTTTGCAGTGGTTGAGGAGCTCGCCATGCATTTTTTTGTGAGACCCGGAGCTAAAGCCTGCGAAGCAAAGCTTACAGCGGTCGCGGATCTTGCCATCTTTCGCCTTGCGGGACCCGGAGCTGGAGCTTGCGAAGAAAAGCTCTCAGCGGTCGCGGATCTTGCCATGCATTACTTTATGAGACCCGGAGCTGAAGCTTGCGAAGCAAAGCTTTCAGCGGACGCGTAGTATTCTGCGAAGGACTTGTCAGGAAGTTGGGGGTGTTTCGGCGTGGCTCTCTGAATGTGCCCCAACCTCCAGTCCTGTTCATCGCTGGGCTACACAGGAGATAATTTTCATGATGCATAATGGCAAATATTTTCATGATGCATAATGGAAAATATTTTCATGGCAATTTTCACATAACCACATAATGCACACATGACACGTAATGCAAATATGTTCATGGCAACAAATCAACCTAAGCTTAATCAATTTTAAAAATTTCAAACACAATGCTAGCACATAAGTGGTGTTCTCTTTATGTTTTGTTCAAGGGGCGTATGGCTATGCCTTAGCCATGTATACCCCCCCAAGTGAGCGTGGGGTCCGGACGTCTCCGGACCGCGTGGTCACTTGTTAAAACGCAGCTTGGAACAAAGGGATAAAAAATGCAGTAAAAGCGGAGTGAAACTCTCTGTGTTTTATTAAATTAGCCTATTAGGCATGTGTTTTACAGCTGGGAGGACTATCTCCATATTTTACATTTTTGCTACGTCCACCAAGGACTTTCGACTAGATAGTCCGGGGCTTACTGATAGTAACGGCGGAGGTGCTCCGCGTTCCAGGCGCGCGGGACTTTAGATCCGTCGAGTCTCTTTAAGTGATACGTCCCATGGCCCACTTTTTCTTGGACTTCATAGGGGCCTTCCCAGTTGGGTCCGAGGACTCCCACTCTCGGATCCTGCGTTGCAGGAAATACTCTCCGTAGGACAAGGTCCCAACTTCGAATGTACGGCTCTTGACTCTTGAGTTGAAGTGTCGGGCTATCTTGCCTTGGTACATTTTGAGTTGGACCTGTGACTGCTCCCGAAGCTCTTCGATCATGTCCAGGGACTCCTGGAGAAGGGCATGGTTCCGGGTAGGGTCGTAGGTGTCCTGCCTGTGAGAGGTGATCATAGTTTCTACTGGGATGACGGCCTCGCAACCGAAGGTCATGGAGTAAGGTGTGTGCTCTGTCGAAGTTCTCTCTGTTGTGCGATAGGCCCAAAGTACTCGCAGGAGCTCTTCCGGCCAGTGAGCCTTGCATGCTTGGAGTTTTTTCTTCAACGTGGTCTTTAAAATTTTGTTCACTGCCTCCACTTGCCCATTAGCTTGAGGTCTGGCGATTGTGGAAAAGCTTTTGATGATTCCATGCGAAGCACAGAAGTTCGTGAAATGTTCACTATCAAATTGCTTCCTGTTGTCAGACACAATTTTACGTGGAAGCCCGAAACGACACACTATATTCTTGATGACAAAGTCCAGTGCTTTCTTAGACGTGACCGTGTTCATAGGTTCAGCTTCAGCCCATTTGGTGAAGTAGTCTACCGCGACTATGGCATACTTCACTCCACCCTTTCCAGTTGGAAGGGAACCTACTAGGTCAATGCCCCAAACGGCGAACGGCCAGGGGCTGGTCATTAAGGTAATTTCTGTAGGCGACGCTCGCGGAACCTTGGCGTACCTCTGGCACTGCTCACATTTTCTGACATAATCCACACAATCCTTCTTCATGGTGGGCCAGAAGTATCCTTGACGAAGGATCTTTTTGGAGAGGCTCATCTCGGAGGTATGGTCGCCACAGAAGCCTCCGTGAATCTCATGGATGATGGTGCTGATTTCGGTTCCGGCAACACACCTAAGGAAGGGTATGGAAAACCCCCTGCGGTAAAGCTTTCCATCCATAACCACGTATCGGGGAGCTTGATATTGGAGCTTTCTTGCGTCAGCTTTATCAGTGGGGAGCTCTCCGGTGGTGAGAAATCTGAGGATGGGTCCTATCCAGGAATGGGAATGGTCGATGATGGCATTTACCCTCTGTGTCTCAGTACTAGGTGCTTCTAAGTGCCCGATGGGCACTAGGCCATATTGTTCAATCTCTGGGTCTGTTGCAAGCTTGGCCAGTGTGTCCGCGAGTGAATTCTGGTCCCGGGGGACCTGGCGGATTTGGTAGCCTTTGAAATGCTGCAGGAGGCCGCGGGAGAGAGACACGTAAGCAGCCATTTTTTCGCCTTTCGTCTGGTATTCTCCGGATATTTGGTTTACCACAAGTAGGGAGTCGCTGTATACTTCGATTTTTTGGGCTCCGACTTCTCTGGCCAGTTGTAATCCAGCCAGCATGGCTTCGTGTTCTGCCTCGTTGTTGGATGCTGGGAACGCGAAACGGATGGCACTCTGGAGCTGATGTCCTTGGGGAGAAATTAGGATAACCCCTGCTCCAGCTCCTTTTTCATTTGAGGCTCCGTCTACATAGACCTTCCATGTGGGAAGTTCCGGGACAGGATCTTCCGGGAGGTCATTCATTCCTGAGCATTCCACAATAAAGTCCGCGAGAGCTTGACCTTTTATGGAAACACGTGGCTGGTAGTGGATGTCAAACTGGCTCAGTTCCATGGCCCATTTAAGTAATCTGCCAGAAGATTCGGGCTTCTGCAGGACTTGCCGGAGAGGGTGGTTGGTGAGTACTCTGATGGTGTGCGCTTGGAAATAGGGCCTTAGCTTCCACGAAGCGATTAGCAAGCAGAGGGAGAGTTTTTCGATCATTGTATATCTGGACTCGGCGTCCAGTAATCTCTTGCTCACGTAATACACAGGGAGTTGGAGACGGCCGTCTTCCCGGACGAGAGTGGCACTTACGACATGCTTTGTCACAGCTAAGTACAAGAACAACGCCTCTCCTTCGACAGGTTTGGACAGAATGGGAGCTCGAGTTAGATGTTCCTTGAGGTGTTGGAAGGCTGCTTCGCATTCGGGGGTCCACTCGAACCTCTTGTTTCCTCGTAACACATTGAAGAAGGGGACACATTTGTCAGTGGCCTTAGATACGAAGCGGCTGAGAGCAGCTATCCTTCCGGTAACGCTTTGGACATCCTTATGCTTCTGGGGAGAAGGCATATCTATGAACGCTTTAATTTTCTCAGGGTTGGCCTCCACTCCGCGGGAGCTGACAATGAAACCGAGGAACTTCCCAGACGAGACCCCGAAAGTACATTTCTTCGGATTCAGTTTCATTCCGTACTTTCGGATCACGGCGAAAGCTTCCTCAAGGTCGTCACTGTGGTCCCCGGAGGTCTTGGATTTCACCAACATGTTGTCTACATACACCTCCATGTTCCTCCCCAGCTGATCCTTGAACATCTTGTTTACTAGACGCTGGTATGTCGCCCCAGCATTCTTCAAACCGAATGGCATGACCACGTAACAGTAGACACCCTTGTCCGTGAGAAAGCTGGTGTGTTCCTGGTCCGCGACATGCATCTTGATCTGGTTGTATCCGGAGTATGCATCCATGAAGGATAAGAGTTCATACCCGGAAGTAGCGTCTACCATCTGATCGATTCGCGGAAGAGGGAAACAGTCTTTTGGGCAGGCTTTGTTCAGGTCCGTGAAGTCAATACACATTCTCCAGGATCCATCGGGTTTCGGGACCAGAACCGGGTTGGCCAACCACACAGGATAGAGTGACTCCTGGAGAAAGCCTATGGACATCAGCTTGTCCACTTCAGCTTTGACTGCTTCGGCCCTTACTGGGTCTAACGGCCTCCTCTTTTGGCGAACTAGAGTTGCAGATGGGTCTATGTTGAGTGCGTGGCACGCAACATTAGGATTAATCCCCATCATATCAGTGTGGCACCATGCCAGGATATCCTGATTATTCTTCACAGTGGCCACGATATTTTCTCGAATGGCCGATGGAAGGTTTTTCCCCACCTGAATGACTTTGGTGGGATCTTCCGAGTTGAGGATCACCTCTTCGACTTCCTCCATCGGCTCTATCGCCCTATCGACCCCCACTCTAGGGCCGAGTTCATCAACGTATGCCCCTTGGGCACCCCCAGTCTCTGGTAAATCCTCTGCCAAAGGTGTGGCAACAATCGCCTCCTGGACCGTGTAGACGGATCGGACGGAGACGTTAAAACAGCTTCGTGCACTTCGTTGGTCTCCCCGGAGGGTGCCGATGCGTCCGTTGTTGCATGGAAACTTCAAGCATAAGTGGCGTATCGAGGTTATGGCCCCAACATCGATTAGGACCGGTCGGCCTAGGATGACATTATACGCCGTGGGGCAGTCGACCACCACGAATGTGCAGTGCTTGAAGGCACAAGCGTCGCTGTCTCCTCTGAGGGTGACTGGAAGTTGAATTTTTCCTAAGGGCATGAGTGCGTCCCCATTGAACCCCTGAAGCTGGATGGGGCATGGGATCAGATCTGTCTCGGTTAATCCGATCGCGTGGAAGGCAGCTTTGAAGAGGATGTTGACGGAGCTTCCATTATCGACTAGGATCCGTGACACCTTCTTATTGGCGATCTGGGCTTCCACGACGAGGGGATCATTGTGGGGGAAGTGCACATGTCGGGCGTCATCTTTCGTGAAGGTGATGGGAAGATCCATCATTCGGGGACGCTGAGCAGGTGACTGAACCAAGGCGCACATCTCCCCGGTGTGTTCTAACTCCCTCAAGTACCTTTTCTGGGAGTTGCGGGTGCTTCCGGCAAGGTGTGGTCCTCCGGAAATGGTGGCCACGTGTCCGTCAACGGGTGGCGGAGCAAGGCCAGGCGGATATGGTTTTTCGGGTCCTGGAGTCAACATGGCAATGGGTGCCGGAGAGGTCGGAGCAGGAAGCGCTGGGAACTGAGATCCAGGAGCTTGGGGGTGACCGGCTCCAGGAGCGCTAGCGGTCCCCCTCTGTCCCAGAGAGTACGCAGCTCCGTGAACTACTCCCTGTCCGGGATAGATTATGGGTATCCTCACCCATTGACCGAGGTGTCCCGCTCTTGCCAGGGACTCGATCTCATCCTTCAACTGAAGGCATTCGTTTGTGGTGTGCCCCACGTCTCCGTGGAACTCACACCTCTTATTGGAGTCTCGCGGACGCCTTCCTCCGTGAGACACTTTCGGGGGCTTCCGGTAGTTGACCATATTACAGGTCGCCCGATAGACGTTCTCTAGCGAGTCTATCAAACTGGTGTACTCCGTGAACTTGGGCTCATAGTTCTTCCGGGGTTTCTTTGAATGGTCCCCCCGGTTGGAGTTTCTTCCGCCTCGTTTATTCCGCGATTGGCTCAGATTTTGTTCTGGGCCTTCCGCTTGTGGTTGCGATGGGCCGGGAGCGATACTACATCCAGTTGGTACAGCTCCGTACCCAGAGAAATGGGTTTGACTCAGCGTCTAAGCAGACGCGGAAGGTCCATACACGATTGGAGTGAACTGGGCTCCTGGAAGCGTGAGGGCTGGCGCGGGAGCTTGCGAAGCAAAGCTCGGTGCAGTCATGGAGGGCGTCGGAGCTGGGGGAAGTCCAAAGGCCTATTGGTAGGCATATTCAAGGTTGATGATTCCTTGAGCTTTTGATATGAATTCGGACAGAGTTTCTGCTCGCCTCCTTTGCATTTCTCCCCATAGCAGGGAGCCGACGGTAAGCCCCGATTGAAGGGCGATCAGCTTCATGTCATCGCTGACCTTGGTCTTAGCAGCAGCTTCCATCATTCTTTGAATGAAAGCTTTGAGGCTCTCATTGGGTAGCTGCTTGATGTTGGTTAAGGAACCAACCTCCATGTCGTGGTCCCGGGCAGCAATGAACTGCCTCTTGAATGCGGACTGTAGCTCCTTCCAACTGTGGATGGATCCGGGAGCTAATCTTTTCCACCAGTCTTCCGCGGACTTGGTAAGGGTGAGTGAGAAGCACATGCATTTAGCATCCTCACTGACGCGCGCCACTTGCATCATCTTGTTGTATTTAGCTAGATGGGTGCGCGGGTCTGTCCTCCCCTCATATAATTCTATGTGAGGCATTTTGAAGTTCTCCGGGAGGGGCGTTTCCGCGATCCTCCGAATACATGGTTCCGGGTCTTCTTCCTCAGAGTCTGACAGGGCCCCACTTTGCTTCCGGACCAGCTTGGTCAAGGCAGCGATCTGTTCCTCGAGCCTCTTTGTATCGCTCTCCGGGAGGTCATGTCCCCGGAGCTTGTCGTTGAGATGATTTCGCAGGTCATCTCCGCGAGGCCGGGCCTTTTCTCCTTTGGCCTTTTCGTACTTGGCCTCCAACCTTTTCCTTAGGTCCACCGTGGACCAGCTATCTTCGGAGTGCGTGTCCGCAGCCTGACCGTCCTGGTTGATGGAATCACTGGGGCGGTTGTTCCTTCCCCTAGGCCTGGGTGCCTTAGCACCGGGCCCTTTAGGCACAGAGTGCCCCCTTGGGGCTGAAGGACGTCTGGGCTTAGAAGCGCCAGATACCTTCTGCGCGCGGGGGGGGGGGGGGGGTGGGGGGGCAGTCGGCCTGGTGATTCACGCCTTTAGGAGGTGCAGGGGCGTTAGTGCGCACAGGCTCCCCAACTTTTTCTTTGCCCTTGTTAGGGGCGGCTTTGGATGGTCCAGCAGCGGCGAGATCCGGCATGGTGGCATCAGCACCACCTAAAACAGAGGCGTCCTCGTCCGAGTCGCCTAGATCTCCGAACTTACTTTGGAGGCGCTCCATCATGCGCTGCATTTTTCCGGAGACGTGCTCCTGCTCAGCGAGCTTGGCCTTAGTGGCCACCAGTTCTTCGGCTACTTGGACCAGTTCTGGATCCTTCTCGTAGTAGTAGCCGCCTTTGTAGTAACCGTCTCGGACATACTCTTCTTCGTTTTCTAAGTATGTTGTATCTTCAGTACTGACCCGATCCTGGCGGGATGTCGGGTCTTCACCTTGGTAGTCCAAGTCGTGGGTACTTTCTCCTTCGGTCTGGGCTGCCGAGGGTTCGTTTTGTACTGTATCATCCATCATAGTATCGGGGTTGACCCTAGCATTCTTGTCAACCGCGGAACTTCTCGTAGTCACCATCTTTTCAGTACGCAGAAAAAGAGCTAACTAACAACTCCCTACAGCTCTCAATGAAAGCACCAAAATGTTTACCGAGTTTTTCGGAAACGAATACAAACAAAATAATAAAAAGATAAGAACTGTAGAAGTGCAGAAATATAAATAGACAAATAGGTTTTTTACGTGGTTCAGGCGTTAACGAGCCCTAGTCCACGAGTCGATGTTATTATACTTGTAGAGAATTACAGTAAAATGGCTGGTGTACAAGAACCTCACAAACTCACAGTGTTTCTCTCGAGTTCTCTAGAAGAAGACGAAGCTAGAGAGATTTTGGCAGAGTTCTTGCTATGTAATGTGTTCTTCCTCCCTTCCTATTGCAAAATGAGGAGGTCTTTATAGCTAGAGTTTTGGATTAGGGTTTTACTCTGCCCCCATGAGTCTTAATTACACCAGCCATAAATAGGGGATACAATTACCGTAGTCGCCTGGCTACCAGGCTCTATGTGGGTATATTTACATGAAAGTATGGGGAATGCACAAAGGCAGCTGTCTTTTCCAGGCTGTCAGCGGAACAGTAGGCGAAATGGTACTTTTAGGCGTGCTGGGATGTGTGCGGCCTCGACCTGTCGGGCGTGTCAGGCGGGATCCTGTGTCAAGTGGATATCATTCCAACTATGCCTCCTCCATGACTCGACCGCTTGGTCTTCTTCCGTGCGAGGCACGGAACTGTATCCGCGAAGGTAACCTGAAGAGCTTCTCCTGGAAGGACCTTCCCCGAAGATATCCCTTCGGGAGTCCGGGAGAATTGATGAGCTTCCGCGTCGCGATTGCTTGAAAGAGTATGCTGGACACTAAACAGAAGAGGCGAAGCCTTTCTGTCCATCCGCGAGCTCTGGTCACCTTTCGTGAAAGACTTTGATAATTCTGCTTCCCAGAGGCTATCCATCTAAACGCTATCCGGAAATCTGGATAACAATAATCATAATGCATATTTTAATGTGATACAATACAACATATGCATCTCATTATAATCCAAAAATACCGCTCTTGCAATGACCCACTGCCTTTGCGATAGTCCCTTGAGTCCGTACACTCAAGTTAAATAAACATGCATATACAAACATGTCTATATAGTTCTTACATTCATAAATCATAAAAATATAAAGACATAATAACACTCATGCTCATAACTGTCCATACATGCATATATCCAAACATGTGTCATGACCAAAACCATAGCATATTGTCAACCATACTATCATAGGATGAATAATTCCAAGCATAAATCGATAAGCAAGAACGAATATCAAACATACTCTTTGCATGCAGGTGTCCACTCTTCTTACCTTAACTTCAACAATTAATTGATAACAATTCAAGTGCGATCTCCTTCAAGCGTCCTTAAACAACCCAATGTCACAAACAATAAAGTGTAGGTTTAGTTTCTCCTTAAACCAAAACCTACCATTATGTTCATAAAACAATCTAGGCTCCAATTAGACCTTAAACATGTCCAATTAAGTCCTAAGAACCTTTGCTTAAGATCCCTTAAGGTTACCCATCAAAATCCATTGAAATCGCTTAAGATCCCATAAGCATAGATCCCAATTAAGACTCTAAAGTCTCCACATCTAAACAAGGCTTAGGTTTTAGGATTGTAGAGATTTTTACAAGCTTTCCAACCATATAAAGAACGTTCAAAATCGAAGTCAAAAGTTATGATCAAAATACAAAAACACAAAAATCGCAACCAGAAAATGTATTTGCGCTGCGGCACCTTCCCAAAAGGGTCGTGGAACTATCGAAGACAGAGAGTATTTCAGAGCGCAAATGAGATGCAATTGCGTCGCGACTCTCATCCACTTGAGCCACGACGCCACTGCGAAAAAACCCAGAACAACTGTGTTTTTCCTGCGATTTCTCAGCTCAAAACTCAACCCAAATAAATTCTAACCCATAGAAAGTGTTGTTTTTGACTCCAAATCAGTTATATAACACTACATACATCATCTAGGCAGCATCTAAACATCAAATCCACGTCTCAAATCAAAGATTGAAAATCTAGGGTTCTAAGACCCAAATTTCCTCAATTCTGAAATCCAATCAATTCAATTGTTTTCTATTATAATCTAAACCTCAAATACATTCATAAGCATGTTTCTAACATCAATACACATAACTCTACAACATAGGATCATCAAATCATGAAAATAAACCAAAAGCCCCAAATTCTCAAGAATACTAAAGAACACAAGAAGAACATCAAAATCAAGGCTTACCTCTCTGAATTTTGAATCCTAAATGATGGTGAAGTGATTGGGAGCAATCTAATCCTTTGAGAAATTTTGAATTTTCCTTATTACCTTAGACGAATCAAGATTTTTCAAGACAGAATTCTAGAGGGAATATGAGGAGAAAAAGAAAGGGAAATGCGGAAAATGAAAGAGGAAAGGCTCATACTCATCTTTTATATCCATCAAAAAATGACTAAAATGCCCCTCCCAACATAGCCATCCTCAAGGTTAATTTGGTAATCATGACGCTATTACTATTTACCTCAAATAATAATTCATTCCTGACCTAAGTCGAATATTTCCTTTTGTGACATTCCGCTATTATCGCTTGAAAGAATCCACTATAGTCGAAAATCAATAAAATGCAATAATAATTTAAATCAAATAAATGCCCATTCTTACTATAGATGGTTCTTAAACATATATAAATTATATAAACATTCAAATATGAAATCACGCAATTCATAGAATGACCAATATACCCTTGGCCAGACCAATTTACCCAAATGCCATTTCTTTAAGAAAGTGGATATTACATTTTGTATTGGTGGCCAAGGATGAAGAAAGATGTAATGGAGTATGTGGAAAAGTTGCTAACCTGTTAGTAGGTGAAGGCAGAACACCAGAGACCAGTTGGGTTGTTATAGTCTTTGGGTATTCCTTAGTGGAAGTGGGAAGACATCACTATGGATTCTGTGGTGGATTTGCTTAGAACGGTGGGGAAGCATGACTCGGCCTTGGTGATCATAGATAGATACACAAAGTCAGCTCATAATTTTCCCATGAGGACAAATTATATGTTAAATTAGTATGCTGAGTTGTATGTTAGGGATATTTTACGTCTCCATGGGGCTCCGAAGTCTATAGTATCGGATCGGGACCCCACTTTTACTTCTAGGTTTTGGGGAAGCCTGTAGAAGGCTATAGGTACTCAATTGAAGTTTATCACATCGTATCATCCTCAGAAAGATGGACAATATGAGAGGACGATTCAGATACTCGAGGACATGCTTAGGGTATGTGTATTATATTTTGAGGGGTCCTGTATTAAGTATCTCTCCTTAATTGAGTTTTCCTACAACGACAGTTATCAATCAATAATTGGCGTGGCTCCATACAAGATATTGTATGGTAGGAAGTATAGATCACCCATTCATTGGGATGAAATCGGTGGGAGGAAATACTTAGGTTATGGAGCTGAGCAGAGGACCAGTGAGGCAATTGAGAATATTAGAGCATGGATGCTAGCCTCACAGAGTAGAAAGAAAAGCTACGTTGATCCTAAGCGTAGGAACGTGGAGTTCCAAGTTAGGGACCACGTTTTCCTCCGAGTTTCACAATTCAAAGGAGTGAAACGATTTGGGAAGAAGGGTAAGTTGATAACTAGGTTTGTTAGGCCTTTAGAGATCCTAAAAAGGATTGGGCAAGTAGCCTATAGACTGGCTATGCCTCCAACTTTGTCAGGAGTACATAAAGTGTTTCACATATTCATGCTTAGGAGGTATGTATTGGATATGAGTCGTGTGTTGAGCTATGAGGGTCTAGATTTACATATAGATTTATCCTATGAGGAGCAGCCACTTCAGATTTTTGATAGAAGGATAAAGTCATGTGAAACAAGACGATCCTGTTGGTTAAAGTATTATGGAGGAACATCAAGGTCGAGGATGCGATGTGGGAGCTAGAGTCAGACATGCGGGATCAACATCCCAAGTTATTCAGGTAAATTTTGAGGATGAAATTTCTATTAGGAGGGATAGTTGTAACATCCTGAAACTATTAATAAGGTTTAGTACCTTGGTTAGTGTGCCAAAATGACATAATTGGAATTATTTGTGGATTATGTGAATCTAATTGAATATATGTGTGATTATGTGAGTTAGGTTATGATATGATAGCTTATGCATGTTTACGTGTATTAAATGTGCTCAAAGGCCTGCTTTTGTTAAAAAAAGTATTTTTTTTAATTTTGACTCATTGAGGGTATAATTGTAATTTTGTATGCTAGGTGTTTGAGACCACATTATTATGTGGATAAATTTGTGATATTTGGCACGAGACAATCCTTTTGAGCAATTTAGCAGAAAAGTTACAACAAGGATAAATACTCGGCTAGGAGTGAGCTTAGGGGAATTTTGGTAATTTGGGAAACCTACCGGGATTATTGGTAATTGGAATTAATTGGGAGAGATATTTGGGTTTAGTGGATTAAATTTGGAGTTAATAGTGAAATTTGAGGTTTATTAAGGATTAAGGCAAAGTGTCCTTGCCTTAGATTTGAGGGTAACCCAAAGCTAAGGGAAAAATGGTCATTTTACCATTAGTATAGACAAGTTGGGGATCAAGTGTTGAGCACTTGGCTCATTCATGTTCATTCATCTCTTTCTCTCTCTTGGTTTTCTTCTTTGAGGGGTTTTGAGGACTTAGAGCAAATAACCAAACCAAGTGTTTTCTTGGAGAATTCTTGAGGGATTTGGAACTTTCAATGGGGGATTGGCGGCTGTTAGCAAACTAAATCAAGCTAGGGTTTTCGTCCATCATAGAGCTAAGCTAATTCTCATTGAATTTTCTTGACATTCTTGGTGTTCATAGGTTCGTAAGAGAAATTGGAATTTTGATTAATTTTCGGATTTGGTGTCTGTTAAGCTGTTTTAATAAGTTTTGATTGGGTATAGGCTTAGAACTTGCTATGTAATCTCTATCACCCTCAGCTGCCATGGATTGAAGTTTGATTCTCAATTTGAGGCAAGAATGAGTTTTGAACTCTAAATCTGCAAAGTTTTGATTTTAGGGTTTAACTGATGTTTTGGTAATATATTAGTGATGTATAAAGTATGTACTAGCTATCTTGAGACTTGAAATCTGTTTTGTTGTGTTTGTTGTTGGATTTTTGGGGTTATAGGTCGGTTTTGGGCAAAATTTCTTATGAAAAATCGCAGGGAAAGAAACCGCGAATTTTGGGTTCGCATTGTGGTGCCCCTGCACTGAAGTAGGGGAATTTTATGGTGTCGCTGTGCTTCTGGGCGCCCCTACGCTATCACCATTTCAGAATATTGTTTTTTTTAGGTTTTGAGAAATTTTGAGGGCTCAGGGGACGGTTCCATCACCTGGATTGGTGGAATTGGAACTCCCGAGAGCTAGGGAAAATGATCGTGCTCGGGATCGTATCACTACCTGCACAAGACTTGAGGTAAGAAAACTAGCACTTGCACCGTGCTTAGGGCATTGGTTCTAACCTGTGAACACAATTGTGACCATGTACTATATATGTTTGAACTATTTTGAGTTTAATGCATCTATTGCAGTGCACTTATTTGTGAATGATCAACACGGGTCAGATTCGGCGATAATCACGCGTAGTGTAGGCTGTGATGATTGGGCCACTATAGGGGTGCGGTATGCACTCTCTTGGCATGTGTTGTGTAAATGAGTTAATTTATAACTGTGAGGCACGTTAATTATGATTTATATGTTATTGAATATTTGTTTATGTTAAATTTGGTTTTCTTGCTAGGCCTCAGCTCACAGGTGCTTTATGGTGCAGATACGAGCAAAGCTAAGTGTTAGGATTAATGTCCTAAAAGCATGTAAAGACATTTTATTAGTTTTAAATAAAAGTACAATTTTATTATATTTGAGTGTTATCATTATTTTTTGAATTAATTATATGATTATATCAAGAAAATCCCCTATTCATTCATAAGAATATGATCTTGTCTTATTACGAGAGAATTAAGATCATATATAATGAATAAAATAGTCAGTAACATATTAAAGTATGGAATATTTAATGAATGATTACTAGTACGGTTTGCTAAGCATATGAGATGTGAGTCATCTAGATTCGGATTACTGATGTGGATCGACATCTTAGTAAAAGTGTTGTATATAATAGATATTATATATGACAGGACCGATGACAATTAATTATCTTTATAAACTTGTCGTTTGACATAAAGATTTAATTCTTATCATAATAGATGATCATTTGTAGATTAGTCTAAATCCTGAGTATTCATGAACTCCTGTTTGTGTTTATTGGATCTTTTGACTCACTCACTAAGGTCTCTTAGAATAATGAGACTAATAACTTTTGTTTTGGAGATTAAATATCATGGATGGCTGGGAACATGAATTACAATATTGGAATCGATGCTTTCCTAATAGATCGAATATTGGTTCCTTCAAGGGTTATTTCTAGAACATAATAGTTATTGAGCTCAAATCTATAATTAGATTATAGATTAATTATTCTCTAGTGAATTAATGGTACTTACGGTTCAAGAGGTAATTAGAAGGGTAAGATGGTAATTTTGACCAGCTCTAATAACGAACCAATAATGAAGAACAAAACTATATATATTGATTATAATAATGGACTACAAGAGAAAACTCTGTAAATATAATTCTATAAATACTTTGAGTACAATTCCATATTTATAGTGGAGTAATCATGGAATTAATAAATAAGATTATTACATTAAACAGTTTGATTAATAATCTAGCTTATTGGAGCTTCGTATTATAGGTCCATGGTCCCCAGATCACCTATGTCCTACACTATCAAGGGTAAGAATGTCAAAAGAAAGATTTGTAGAAAGAATGACTAAATTTCAAAGGAATTTATTTTCCAAGGCAAGGAAATAATTACGTAATAATTATGGGTAATTGATTAATTATAGATTAATTAATTATTTAACTATATAGTTTTTATTTGAAAAAACTATAGGTTACAATTATTATTAATCCTATTTGGATTAATATAAAGAGAGAATAATAAATATCTTATTTAGAATATGATATTTATTTATTTAATTTAAAACTGATACTTTAAGGTAAAGTTAATTTTGAATTAACTGACATTTATGTTAGGATAATTATATTGTCTTAAAAATTGATTAAACAAACAAATGAGAAAATTAGGGAAACCCTAATAGGGTTGGGCGACACACACTGTATAACATAGTGTGTGACGCCTGTTGACTGTGTTTTTAGCCAACGACGTGAGAACGTCAAATACGACAAACCTTCAAGAGAAATAAAAACGACACAGACAGTTTAAACAGGAAAAGTAAATAACACACAAGATTTTATAGTGGTTCAGCCCCGTTCAGTCGGTAATAGCCTAATCCACTTAGAGTTGTGATTTATAGATCTGTACTCAAGGTCAGATGGACTGAGCCAACTGAGTTTCTTCAGTACAGATTGCAAAAATACAAGAATCCTTTCAAATACCAGCACTTTCTCTCTCTAGAATATTCAGACCCAAATTTTCTCTCTCTAGAAAGAAGAAGCAGAAGAAGCCCCTCTCTAATCCCATAAGCCCTCTATTTATAGGCTTAGGGTCATACATCTGATCTCCCCTAGAATCGGGATATTTTATTATATTTATTACATTTAAATTACAAAAAATATTTAAAATGTAACAAAACCCCCCCATTTGTGGGAAGAATGAGAGATTCCCGCATATCTTGTTGAAGTTGTTTCTGGGAATCTTGACTTAGTCCTCCTCTAGCTAGTTGATCCACCTCCTACTGACCACCCATGCAAGTGCTGGTCGGACATGTGCATGGTGGTAGGACATGTTTTTGTGGGTCGGACAAGTGCATGGTGGTAGGACATGCACTCCTCTCCTCTAACATGGCACTCTCCTCTAGCATGCCATATCTCTCCTTAGCTCTCCTAGGACCACCCCCTTGGGGTCTCCTCGGACCACATCCTTGGGGTCTCCTAGGACCACTCTCTTGGGTTCTCCTCGGACCAAAGTCCCTTGGGCTCTCCTTGGACCACATCCTTGGGATCTCCTAGGATGCACTCTCCTTAGTTCTCCTAGGATGCACTCTTCTTAGCTCTCCTAGGACCACCCCCTTGGGGTCTCCTTGGACCACACACTTGGGATCTCCTAGGATGCACTCTCCTTAGCTCTCCTCGGACCACCCCCTTGGGGTCTCCTCGGACCACACCCTTGGGATCTCCTAGGATGCACTTGGCTTGGTTATGACATCTTTCAAGCAGTCCAAACTCTTCACCAGTCTACCGGGTCACTTTATCACAACTCTCAGGAGTCAATGTATTTATTGACTACTTAATGTGTCTTTTACGGACCATGTACTGCCATTTTTCACCTCTATTGCCACGTCATCAATCTCCATTTTTGGGGATAACAGCGCCTAACTCAGGAATTTTTATTCCTGGGATTTGAATTTTGAATTTCAAATAAATTTATTTAATCAGTTATTTAATTATTCTTTTTAAGTATGATTTAAATAAATAATTAAATATAAATATCATATAAATTTTAATTTGAATTTTAGTTTTAATAAAATAAAGATTATTTAATTAGATTAAAATATTTTTATATAAGTAGAATTGTACGCGACTTTCATAACAGGTTTTTTTAATTATTTTATGAGATTAAAAAAAATACAAACTCTCTCTAAATCGATAGTTTTTCTCTAAACCTGAAAACTATTCTAAACATCTTCTCTCAATCAAACCTCTGTAGATCTCATGTGTTAAGTACATCTAGAGTATCACATAAATCAACATTTTTAATCCTACGTGCCCACACACATCCTTGTGTGTTTGAGGATTGGTCTGAAAGATCAATGTGTGAGCTTTAAGATTACTGGATAGGAAGATCGTTGATTTTATACAACAAGATTCAATGATACTTGATAGGCTACAAGAGGTATTCCCTTATCTATTTTGTATGTGATTTAATGTTTATATATGTATATGATCTTGGTTGGTATTAATATTTATTAAAATGGGTCCTGTTGACACTTGATTTGGTCAACGACACGGAGTCGATAAAAACGACAGAAATAAGATGAATTCAACTCAAGAAGATAAACAACACAAGGATTTATAGTGGTTCGACCCCAAATAATGGTAATGACCTACGTCCACTTCGTGTTCTTATTATTTGAGAAGGACTCCAAAACTTGCAATCGGTGAACTAGGGTTCACGAGTTTCACAAGCTTGGAGGTGAGTACAAATTTCGTGAATGGAACACACTCTTGACTATTCAGAAAGAAAAGATTTCCCCCTTAAATGAGTCCATTGAGTCTTATTTATAGGCTCAAGGATCTATCTATGGGCCAATAGACCTTGTCCATTTGATACAAACTTATTTAAATAATAATGGAAAATACACTTCTTACATAAATATAAGATCAAACATCTTTAAGAAATATCTGATATACTACGACCAGACCTGCTCGCATATGAAACACGCTCTCTATTGTACGAATTCTCTTCTGGTCGACGGTCGACCTGAATGTAACCACTTAAATAGTCATGTACATCCCACGTGCGTACTAATCTGCAAGTAGGCGTGATTTTGGGTAACTATTTGCCCCCAAGTTTATTTTACTGCGACCAACATTTAATAAACTTACTCGATCAGCTACCCATCTAACCTGTCACATATGTCAGCACCTTTTCAAGAAAGCAAGCAATCATGACCTTTATAGTTTCCCATATATATTTTGACGGTTATTGCAATTCCACATACATCGAAATCCCATTCCAATCATTACTTTTCACTAGCACCACGATTAGTATAAATATATTACCCTTCCAACTTTCACTTTTTACCGAAGCTTTCTCTCTCCTCAAGAACTCAAAAAAATTTCCAAGAAAAATCCAAAAACCTCTGCAATCCGAGACGCCTTCGACCAACTTTGAGCAAAAATCTTCGTGATTTCTATTACAAATCACATTCCAAGTAAGTTCTGAACCCACCTTCTCTTTTATGCAATCTAGAATAGATTTCGCGAGTTTCTGTTATTGTGTCTCCATTGTTCTTGAGGAAAATATTTTCGGGTAATCGGGGTTAGACAAGGATATATAGAAGCATCCTAGAATAGGGATTTTAGGTATTATAGAATACTAGGTAAGGCTTAGAAAGTAATGTGGGACATAGAAGTACTAATTTAGGGTCCAAAATCGAAGTGAAAATTCGATTTTAAGGTTTTCAGAAAACTGGGCTTTTCCCGCCTATTTTTCAGAGTCGAAATTTTTCTCAAAAAAACTTTTCACATTCACTTTTAATCTATTTTTTAAAATTGCTCACATGTTTATAGTGTTTATACCAGGATGCTATTGG
Source organism: Humulus lupulus (assembly GCF_963169125.1). NCBI lineage: Eukaryota > Viridiplantae > Streptophyta > Magnoliopsida > Rosales > Cannabaceae > Humulus > Humulus lupulus. The sequence continues at coordinate 196,460,848 of NC_084795.1, forward strand.
TCGCATGCCAGGCCAATGGCCAGAACCTTCCACAGCCACACGAACACAAGCATAGGCCTGAGCCTCTGCACCTGCGCCCACCCCGAGCCTGGCTGCTACCTGCCGAGCCGCGACCCCGTGGCTCCTTGCTGCACCGCGCCTCTCGTGCGAGCAACACATGCTCGCATGCCATGGCTGAGCTCTTGCTTCATGCGTGCATGTAGCAAGATTTAATAGCTATGCAAGTGCGCACAGTCGCAATTTGTAATAAATCTTGGTAAGACCAAGTATCGTCCCACAAGGACTGTATTATCAACTACCAATCAATTAACTATTTGGTTAACAATATTTTTGGGTGTAAAAGTAAAGAACAAGAACATAAACTATTGTAAACTTCAAAAATAAAGAAAGATAAAGAAAAATAAGAAATAAATTCAAAATTAAACAATTAGGGGTTTGAATCTCATCAACTATCCCTCCTATCAATTACTAATGCAGGTTTTCTTTTCCCCTTCTTATTAAGCTAGCAATTTGTCAAAAGAGGTTTATAATGAGGTTACGAATTACAAACCTAGACCTAGATGAGAATTTTCTATATTTCTATGATAAATTCATCAACTAGGAAGCATTAACATTCACAATTTTAATATACCACATAAACAATCACGATACTCTCCTTTTGTGATTATGCTTCTGTCTAACCTATCAAAGCATAGTTAAATCTCACTTTTCAGATTTTGATTAAAAAACATGTAGATTATGATACTAGGTGGCCAATCAAATATCAAACAATAAGCATAGATAGGCAAGAGACTCAAAAATTGAAGAAGGAAATTAACATTGCATTAGATCATAATAGCTCAAGTGACTCAATTAAAACCCCTAATAACAAATTTAGTTCCTAATCATCATTCTAAACATGAACAACATTGGAAAAACATAGAATTCTAAGGTAAAAGAAAATGAACTGTTGAAAATAATTGGCAGTGCTCCACACTATATTCCTTGCTTTCCAAATCATCTCCCAAAAGTGCACCTTTTCATTCGAAGTTACGTTTATAACCTAATTTTTCTTTCTGAAGCAATGCAGGTCACAACCCAGCTTTTCAAGCGTCGCAGCCCGTGTCTCGAAAATTGGCTCCTTTGTTCAGGCGGGCTGTGGCCTAGCTTTTCCTCTGTCGTGGTCCGTGCATTTATTCTGGGCATGAGAACCCTTCAGCACCACAGCCCCTCCTTCCAGCGCCGCGACTCGTGTAGAACCTTGAAAACATGCATTCTGTAAAGGACCTGGCCGTGGCGCCACCAAGCCGTATCGCGACCCTTAATAACTTCTTCAATTTAAACACTTTTTGTCACAAAAATTCACCGAGGCCATAAAATATCTTGAGGACTCATCTTTTCACGGAAACAACATCAAAATGTCGAATTTTCATCATTTTTCTTCATTTTCTCTTTTCCTTTATTTATTGACTAAAACATGAAAAATGACAAAGACAAGCGTAATACTGCACTAAATAATAGAAAAACTTAAATAAAAACTATCTAAAATACAACCTAAACACAACACAAAATGAGACTCAACAAACTCCCCCAAACTTAACCTTTACTCGCCCTCGAGTAAATACTCACACTAAACTCACAAACTAGAAAACTTAAAAACACAGACGACATAAGCTTATGAATCAAGTCAACAACAATGAATTAGCCTCAATTTCAGAAAATCTCACGCAAAAATCCAAAATCCTGATTTGTAGAAACAATCAAGAATTTCAGTTAAACCACACCAACAACCTGATTCAACCCAAAAAATGCCTATTCAACCTTAACCACAAAAATTACTTATCAATTGAATCATATGTATGCATGTCAAAACTTACCATCAAACCATCAAACATTTGATCCATGTGCATTCATTGTTCATCACTCTCCACTAATGTAGACAAAATATGCTCACGAATCACTAGGGATTTAGGCTCATAACAATAGGCTTAGGCAATGGGTAGATATGTCATTTAGGCTCCAAATTACCATAACCATATGAACTTACAAACCAACAATTTACCCAAACAATTTCCAAAGAAAACCCCATATAAACCCAAGTAAAAGTTGAGAAACACTCTAAGGCATGGGACTAGTTTTTCGCTCTCTCCATGGTGAAAAAAAGGAAACCCAGTCGAAAGCCCGTTTCTTGGCTGCCGTTGCAAGAACCCCCTTCAAGCCACAATGTCAAAGTTACGGATCAACTTCTAGAAGATGAAGCTCAGATTGATTTTGTGGATGCAATGGATGATGATTTCCCTCCCCTAATTGATGAGTCTGTAGCAGTTGACGGAGCATGTGACGAGGTGTAGACTTCGATCTAGCCAGGCTGTCAACCTGGAGAAGGTGCTACACAAATGTTTCAATCGCATTCCAAGGTGCACTGGGAAAAACTTGATGCCACGACTGGTAATGTGGGGATGAAACTTTACTACCAGCCGCCGATTGCTAAAGAGGGTAAACTCATTGCCCAACTGGATTTGAATGAGGTTGAAATTGAATCAGAATATTGGAATACAGCAGTAGTTTGTTGGTTTTGGGGGCAAATCCCCCTCTCATTATTTTTGATGGATTGGTTCGAAGAATTTGGGGACATTATGGTGTTGAAAAGGTAGTGAGGATGAATTCAGGAATTACAATTGTGAAATTTCAGGATGAAGTAACGCGTGACCTTGTACTTGGAATTGGAGGGATTCAGTTTAATCGCAAGCCTATTATTTTGAGGCCCTGGAATACTGATTTTGATTCCCTTAAGTTAGTCAGATCGGTTCTAGTTTTGGTTCACTTGCAAGGCCTAGGACTGCAATACTGGGGTACCAATTGTCTCAGTGCTTTGGTTAGTACTATTGGAAAGCCGATAATGATAGATAGGATCACAAAAGAAAGGTCACTAATGAAATTTGCTAGAGTTCGTGTTGATATGGAAATTTCTGATACAATTCCTAGCTCCATTAGCTTTATGAATGAGTGGGGGAAGCTTACAGAGGTTCTAATTGAATTTGAGTGGCTGCCTATTAAATGTGCTAAATGTGGAGGTTATGGGCATGATGGTGGGAGTTGTAGGAAGATTCCAAAACAAGTGTGGCGACAAAAAGCAATGGAGGAGGTTTCGCTGTCGGTCTCAATTCCTTTTTCTTCAGTTGAAGGGGTTAATGAAGGCCTGGAGGAAGGGACTCAACGGCACCAGGGTAATCATGAAAATGTAGAAGAGCAGGGGGTGTTTGGGAAACTCCAAAACAAAAAGGAAGCTGAAATAAGGGTCAGACCAATGATATAACTCCCTCTGTCCAGACTAGGGAGGATGGTGGAATTACTACAAAAATTTCTTCTTCTTATGGAGTGTTGCAATCTACTGTGTTGGAACATTAGGGGTCTTAATAAAAAGAATAAGCAAGAGGGAGTTAGAAGACACTGCAAAATGAATAAGGTTTGCATTTGTATACTCTTAGAGACTAAAATGCATGGGAATAAAGTGGCTGATATGATGAAGATTGTGTACTGGTTGGAATTTTCGCACTAGTCCTATTATAGAAGGGAGAATTCTTCTTTGCTGGACGAGTTCTTATGTGATGATAGATATTGTAGAGGAGAATACTCAATTTCTGCATTGTGTAGTTAGATAGGTTGGATTGCATCAGGATTTTTGTCTCATTGTAGTCTATGGGCTAAACTTTATTCAAGAAAGGAAGCGGTTGTGGAGGGGATCGCATTTACTCTAAAATTGACAGAGTGTTTAAAAACAAGGCCTGACTGGATATGTATCCTCATTCTGAAGCTTTCTTCCATTGGGAGCTTAGTTCAGATCATTGTTTCTGTTTGATCAAAAGGCAGAAGCAAGGGATTCTGGGCTATAAGCCTTTTAGATTTGATAATTGCTGGACAAAGCATGAGCTATTCCGAGAGATTGTACTTCAAAATTGGAATATGCCTAGTAGGGGTTCGGGTCTATTCAGGATCATGGTTGAATTGAATCGGTTGAGAAGTGTTTTAAACGAGTTTAACAAAGGAATCATAGGGGATGTGCATCAAGTGTATGACATGGCTAGAAATCGCTATCAGATAACTCAAGAGAAACTTAAGCGTGAGCCTTCCCCATCTCAGCTTCTTCATGAGGAAAGGATTGCCTTGGAGAATCTTAAATTTTGATCTAAGATCCTTGAAATTTTTTTGCGTCAACGTATTAAAATTACTCGATTGCAATTCGGTGATGAAAATTCTGCTTACTTTCATGCTAGTATTAAAAAGAGAAAATAAGAGAATCAAATTGCCTCATTTGTTTCCACTTAAGGTACCCTGATTGATAATTTTGAGGATGCTGTTAATCATTTTCTATCTCACTTTAAAGGTATTATGGGTAGTCCCAGCTCTGCCCAATCCAAGATTAGGCTGAGTTGCATGAAATATGGTGACAAGCTTGACTTATCTCAACAACTCAACTTAATTAAACCATTTACCTACTAGGATGTGAAACAAGCTTTATTCAATATTCATGACTTGAAGAAACTAGACGAGATGGTTTTGGTGCCAAATTTTTCAAAGTGACGTGGTCTGACATTGGGAGGTATTTTTCTATTGTTGCTTTAAGTTTCTTTGAGACAGGGAAGATTCCTGCCAAGTCAATAAAATTATGTTGTATCTGATTCCAAAGAAAGACAAGCCATAGAAGAGGACTATAGACCGATTGCCTGTTGCAACACTCTTTACAAATGCATTTCCAAAATGCTCTTTATTCGGCTCTCTCTAGTTCTCCCGAATCTTGTTAATAGTAATCAAGGGGCCTTCATCAAAAATAGGTCCATTGCTCATAACATCCTCATTCTTCAAGACTTGCTTAAGGGTTATAATAGGAAAGGTACTTCTCCGAGATGCCTTATGAAGATTGATCTTAGTAAAGCCTATGATACTATTGATTGGGATTTTTTGGAGGATCTTCTTAAAGCCTACTGTTTTCCTTCAAAATTTATAACTTGGATAATGATTTGTTTAAGGGGTTCCTCCTATTCTCTAATTATGAATGGAAGAGTCCAAGGTAGTTTTTTTGGAAAGAAGGGTCTGCGACAAGGTGACCCGATGTCTCCTCTGCTTTTTGTCTTGGTTATGGAATACCTTACAAGGCTGCTGCTCCAAGCTACGTGTTTGGCTGATTTCAGATTTCATCCTCTTTGTAAACTTCTGGGCTTGGTGAGCTTATGCTTTGATGATGATCTTGTCCTCTTTTGCAAAGGGGATTCCAAGGTTGTTAAGGTTCTCAAGGAGGCTTTTAATGAATTTAGTAGATGCTTGGGTTTGTTAGCTAATCAGTCCAAGTCCCATGTTTATTTTGGGGGAGTTAAGGAAGCAGAGAAACAAAGTATTGCTGCCTTGGTTAACTTTGAAGAGGTCTTCTTTCTGCTTAAGTATTTGGGAGTCACATTGAGACCAAATAACTGGAAAGAGGCTGAGTGTACTCACATTATTACCAAGCTTCGTTTAAAATCGCATAGTTGGGTGAGCATGCATTTATCTTTTTCAGGGCAAGCTCAACTTATTCACTTGGTCTTACTTGGCATTAGGACTTATTGGATGAGTGCTTTTATTCTGCCTCAAAAGGTAGTTAAGGAGATTGAAAAATATGCAGAATCTTCCTGTGGGGTGGAAACGGAAACACTAATAAGTTGCACTTTGCTTCTTGGGAGTTTGTTTGTATCCCCAAGAACTATGGAGGTCAGGGTTTCCGAGAAGGTAGTAAGTTTAATAAAGCTTCTCTGGCCAAATATGTTTGGGCTCTAACTACAAACAGGATGTTCTTTGGGTGAAATGGATCAGTGCAATCTATTTAAAGAATCAAGATTTATGGGGTTATGAGGTGAAGGCAGATGTGAATTGGTATTGGAGAAAACTGGTGCATCTCAAAATCAGCTTCACTCGGGATGACATTCTGGTTGCTAGTGTGGGTGGCAGATTTCAGATTGGTAGAATCTATAACAAATTCCTTACTCACCTTGCTAAGAGTGATAGTTGTCGAGTAGTTTGGTGTAGATTAGTTGTTCTTAAACATAGATTCATTCTTTGGCAAGCTATTAATCATCACCTTTTAACTAGAGATCTTCTGAGTATGCGGCAGATTGTTGCAGATTCTTTGGATTGCTCTGTTTGTGGTTTTGGTAGGGATTGTCATGATCATCTCTTTTTTGACTGTCTCTATTCTAGGAAGGTTATTTGGTAGGTTCAAACTTGGTTGGGCTTTGAGATTTGGCCAACGAATCATACAACCTGGCTTCCATGGGTGAATACTAAGAGAAAACGATCAGTTATTTCAGCCATCACAACTACAGCCATGGAAGCATCAGTTTACTACATCTGGTGGAACAAAAATATGTGTATTTTTCAAGGAAAAGTGTTCTTGATTTCTCATAATGATAGATTGATCAAATAATCTATTAAATCTAGGATATTGTTATTGGATAGGGGAAAACTTGCTAAAAATGATCAGGTTAAGTTTGATTTTATATGTAATTTGTGACCTGATGGGTTGTTGAGCTGCTTTGTTACTAGCTGTTTGTTGTAGTTTGCCTTTTTAGTGGAATATATTTCTTCTTTTGATCATAAAAAAAAAAGTTGAGAAACACTTATTTCACTTGATCATTCATTTTTTTTAATCAAACTAAACTCCCCCAAACTTGCTTTTGTGAAAGAATAACAAGAGTGCAGCTTGGATTTTCAAATTTATTTTATTTATTATTTTTTTTCAACATTTTTACTCTTCATTACAATACACCAAATTACAAAACTAATCACATCCCATTGCAATTAATTCCCCATTATTTATCCATGCTCATAATAATTTGGTAAAGGAATGAAAACTAACAAAATATCTATTTGGCTCACAATTGGTGTCAAACAACAAAGAGGATAATTTTAGGCTCAACAAGGGTAATAATGGAAAATTACTTTTGGGTTGGCTTGAAAGGCTCAAACGTTCCAAGAAAATTCCTAGATCATTTTCCTAAACATATCTCATCTAGGCTTTCGTCTCAAATGATAAACAAGCAAGTTCTAGACTCATTCATTTAGCAAACCACAAGCCAATTTTTAACAATGCATACATTTAAATTCAAATTGCAAAGTATTTTTTTTAATCATGGATAAACATTCATTTTTTTCATGGACCAAAACAAGCAACCAATGAAGTCTACCCAAGCACATGAATTCAATTGATTAAAAATTTTAGAAATTTGCACAACATTTTCTTCTATATCATAGGCTAGCATTGACAACTTGATTCACACAAACAAGACACTATAACAATCCTAGACACAACAATATAGTAAATAAAAGAATACCAAATACAATACACAAATAAAACACAAAACAAAAGTAAATCTCCTCTCCTAAACTTAATTGACACATTGTCCCCAATGTGTCATAAAAAGAAAAGAAAAGAAAACTTATCGAAGAGGACACCTGCCACATCAGTATGGCAATGGTGGAGGTGGTGGTGTAATGACCCAAAATCGCTAATAAGGCTTAGGGCCTTGATTAGTGTGCCAAGAGGGCATAATTAGTTTATATGTATGTTTAATTGGCTAAATGCATGACTACGTGGCATGCATGATTAATATGATTATATGGATATATTAAATGCAAGTTTATGAGTATTAGATATGCATGTGGGCCCCTTATAGCTTATAAGGGCATATTTATAATTTTAGCCCGTTGAGGGCATAAATGTGATTATATGTGATAAACGGTTGAGACCACATTATTATGTGGATATATTTATAGTATATTGCTCGAGACAGTCCTAGTGAGTAGATTAGCGTAATAGTCACAGCGGGGTTTAATACCCGGCTTGGGGGAAGCCTAGGGGTATTTTTGGGAATTTAGAGAAATATTTTGGGAGTTATTAGATAATGAATAAATATTTGGTAATTAATTAGACACGACAGGATTAATTGGTAAATATTAGGAACACTTGAGGAATTAGCGGGAACTAAGGGAAAATACTATTTTACCCTTAGAGCAATTATAGGGCTAAGTAACTCAAGGGAGGCATTTTAGTCATTATATTGGTTGAGAATGAGATCAGCTAAGGCCTAGAGGTATTCAAAACTCACTAGACACATGAGGAAGACCCCAAACTCTCTCTCTCCCTCTTCTCTTACATGATTTTCCCTTCTCCTCTCTTGAGCTTGATGAAGTCTTGAGGAGCTAAAGCTTTGAACCAGAGAAATTAGCTGGGAAAAAACATGGGAATTTAGGCTCAAAAATTGAAGATTTAAAGCTGAAGAATTCAACTACAATCTAAGGTAAGAGTTCAAGTTAGTTTTTCTAGAATTATGCTGAAATCATGTTAAGGTTTAAGTTTGCATGATGCCTAGTTTTGTTAGCTAGTTTTGGATTGAATATGAGTGTTTTATAAGAGTGTGAGTTTCTTATAAGATTAGATATAATGTTTAGGTTGTGGGGATAAGAATTCAGGGTTCATTTCTGTATTTGGCTGAAGGTTTGGTTGGATTTTTGAGGTTTTATGTTGGGAAGGATGGGGAGAAAACCTAGAAATTCTGGGTACGTGGGGGGCGCGCTGCAACCCAGCTCATAAACGCCGTGACCCGCATGCCCAGAATGCCCTGGGAGGGCTCTTTGTTTTGAGGGCGCACCGCGACCCTAGGGGGCAATTTGAGGCCCACCTCCCCCTGAAGCTTGAGGGTTGTGTCTCTGACTTGGGGGCGCTCCACGACCCTTAGTGCCAGGTCGAGGCCCGCCTAGGGGATTTTGGCCTTGGTTGGTTTTTAGGATTGGTAAGCCTTGGGGGTTCGAACCTAAGTGCTCGGGACGATTTCTACTACCCGTTTTAGTAGAAATCGAGGTCATGGAGGCTAGCTAGTTTTTCCTAAGTATTTATATGGATTAGAAATTAATGTTTACCCATTGGCCACTATGACTAGGTTTCTTGCCAAGGCTCAGGACTGAGGCCCGTGCTCAGGACCATTTTGTATTCTCCGCTCAGAATTCGAGGTAAGAAAACTGCACCCTTGAATGGTTGTGAACGGGAATGAGAATCCCAATATTTGAGTATGTGTACTATATGACTTAATGATCGATGTGGTATATGATAATGAACGACCTAAGAGAGTTGGGGCTAATGACTTATGCACAGGACGCGACTCGACCACTGTGAGCCGGGGTTAACTAAATAAACAATGGACTCAGCCTAAGCAAGTTGGAGTCAGTTGAGTAAACAGAGGGCTCGGCCTAAGGGTACCAACCTTGAGCATTTGTAAATTGATTAAGATATACTTTTGAACGTACATGTTTACTGTTATTAGTTTGATGCCTTTAATTTATTGAACTTTTGGATGACTGTCTTATGATTGATTGATTGCTACTACTGATTATGTATTTGTTGTCATGGTTTTCTTCCTGGTCCTTAGCTCACGGGTGCTACGTGGTGCAGGTAAAGGCAAGGGAAAGCAGGACCAACCATGAGTTGGAGAGCTCTAGGGGCGAGGTGTACATTGTCAGCTGCTCATCTGCCACAGCCGAGGGATAGTACAAGGATAAAGCCTTGAATTTTGTATTTTTCCATTAGAGTGGCTACTGGTTCAAAACTTTTGGAAGTTGTAAATCGTCTCTTAAACCTTGTTTTTGGGATCCCATGTACCAAACATCTATTTTAACAAAAATTAATCGTTAAAGATCAAAAACATTTAATCCTAATCTGTTAGTTAGCTTAGGAACACATTATTGTTCAAACGACTTGATTAGCAAGTCTTACACTCATTTAAAATACACAGTGTGGCGATCTTTGTTATCCAGGGTGTTACAGGTGGGCTGTAGGGCATGTACGGTGGGGGATAGATAAAGGTATTCTGGTCGGCCTCACTCATTGACCACCATTGTACTAAAGCATTGAGTGCATCCACATGCTATGCTTCATACTCACTGCGCTGCTCCATATATTGATTGAAATGTTGGTTTTGAGCATGATGTGACTGGATCATATACTGATTTTGTTGAATGATGTAATCCAGCCGATTATATAATGCCCTAGATAGTCAAGACTGCTACACTATGTACTTATAAAGGTGCATGATTTGCTAATCAAGTCATTTAGTTAAAAATGTGTCATTGAAACCGTTAATGTGCTAGGGTTAAAAGGTTTTGTTCTCAAAAAGTAAATTTCATATAACCAAATACTTTTTTTTACACATGGGATCCCAAAAGGAACAGCGTTCAAAAGTCAGTTTACAAAATTTCCAAAGTTTAAACAACCATTAGCCACTCTAAGGAAAAACAGACGTTTCTGGATCTTCTGTTCCTGTCTCCCTCTCAACCATGGCGGCGGAGCAGCTGATCATGTACATTATGCTCTCAGAGCTCTCTGAATCAGGGCTGATCAAGCTTGCCCTTGCCTTTACCTGCACCACGAAGCACCCGTGAGCCAAGGCCCAACAAGAAAACATATCATATTATATAACAAGCTATTGTAACATTTGGATAACCCTTTAAGCATGTTCATACACTTAACATACCACAGTAATCACAAAGCATGAAGATTCAACCAAAGAATCAGCTAATCATGACCCAGCTATACAGCATAACAATCCACCAATAAATAATAACAAGCAAATCACATAATCATCATGGTCGACACCTTAGGTCGCACCCTCTGTTTACCCCACTGACTCTGGCCCGCTTAAACCGAGCTCAGTAAATAATAAGCTGTCCTCAGCTACCAGTGGTCGAGTTGCGCCCTGTGCGCAAGTGTAAACTTCAGCACTCTTAGGCCATTGGTTTACTGTTTACATGGCATAATGCCATCCTTTCAAAGCATAAAAGATAGGGTTCCCTTAGTCCCATTATAAATCCACAACTAGGTGCAGTTTTCTTACCTTTAGTTTCCAAATAAAATGGTCACAAGTGATGCCTCTTGAGCACAATCCAACCCCCAAGCCCTAGCTTAGTACCTAGTCACAACCAAGATAAAGGATACCATCAATAATCGTAAAAGGGCTTCTAGATAGAGTTCTAGTCTTCGGAACATTGAATTCCACCAAACACGGTAGTAGATTCAATCCCGAGCACGCTAGGTAAAATTCCCAAGCTTTAAGTCCCAAAATCTCAAAATCCCTTAAGGGCTGTGTCTCAAGCCACCCATGCCACGACATAGCCCCCAAAAAGATCCCATCTGGGCTCAGAACTAGACACGGGCCGCGAAACTACAAGCCCCATGCCGCGGCCCGCCCTCCTTCCTCAGCATGCATCAACTTCAAAGGGTCGCATCTCACCAAGAACTATGTCGTGGCCCAACCCCTTCGAACCCAGAAAAACCTCCATTTTTTACTCTCAAACCTCACCCAAAACCATCCAAAACTATCCCAATTCCACAACTCAATTTTCACAAAACTTCTAACACAATTCCAGCTACACAACCCAGCTGAAACCTAGCCTAGAAACTTACCAAAATCCCACTTAGATCTCTGAAACTCATTTATTAAAAAACACTAAAACCAGCCATTAAACCTCAGAATTCAAACACTAAATCACGAATTAGAGCATACCTTCTTTGATGAACCAACTCCTTTAACGATTTCTGAGCTAAAGCCCAAGCTTCCTAGCTTCAATTCAGTCCTTAAATTCAAAAACCAAAAACCTCTAAGAACTCAATCAAAACCTCAAAATTTCAACAACAGAAAGTGTGATTTAATCCTTACCTCAGTCCTAGTTGAATTCCCGTGCTAAAACTGAGCTAATCCCTCAAAACTCTAGCTCAAATAATAGAGTTTCCAGCTGAGTTTTCCCTTAGATTCAAATGGTTTCCTTTGAGAGAAAAAGAGAGAAGGAAAGTAGGTCAGTTCCTAGTGTTCCACTGGATTCTATGTTTTACTTAGTCTATACTTAGGCAATTAAGTTAATCCCAAGGCTCGGGGTACCGGAGGGCAAAATGGTAAAATTCCCCAGTATTCCCACCTAGACTTCCTAACCTCAAATATACCTCCAACTATTTATTTCCATAACCCGATAACCGAAATAACCATCCAATACTAAAAATACCCCTTGACTTACCCGGAGTCAAGTACTAAGCCCCATTGTGACTTTCCCACTAACTAGCTCCTAGGATCGCCTCAAGTCGCATGCTGCAGATTTACCCACATAATAATGTGGTTCTCACAAATATAACATATAATCACATTAACATTTACATAACCATACAAGCATGCTTATCATACAATCATGCATTAAATCAATAAATTCACACATAAACCAATTATGCCCTCCTGGCACACTAATCAAGGCCTTTAAGCCATATTAGTGATTTTGGGTCGTTATAGATTATGCCTGTACTGAGGGTCGTTATAGATTATGCCTGTACTGAGCATGGTAATCAATGGGCCCACCAATAGCCAAAGAGGGCGCACTACCACTTAGCCTTGCATCATCAGCTCCACCTGTACCAACAGGATCAGTCTCCTCATTGTCTCCACCCCGCGGACATTTGGGGGCCTGGTCAGGTTGTGGGGGCTCAAGAGAGGCCGGAGGAAAACCATGAACCATAGATAGAGTGATCAGTTTCATGGGATTCCATATGATGTCTCCTTCAATCACTGACACCTTATAATTCTCACACAACTGAGTTATAAACGTGCCATGCACCAAGCCTCCAATGGTGTTGAACTTACTGATGTTTCAGATGATATACCTGAGTACACATCCCATGTCCACTGTTTTTCTTGTAATGATAGCGTAAACCAACATACATCTCTCCCGATCAATAGAAGATAAATGAGTGTTGGGAAACAGACGAGCACTGACAAAATAAGCCCAATCACGGGCAATGTGATTCAATTTCCATCATAAAAAATCCTTTGGCTCATCACCATGATAATTAAATCGAGCCCCCAACATGCTCAATGTCTCTGCCACCTCTACATAATCGATCTCGCTAAAATGAGCCAACTGTCAGTGTCCATCCTCAGTTGCTGGAATAGTAGGTAGGTGGAGCAAAGTATTAAAAGAGTCAATGTCGAATGGCACTTCCTTTCCCCAAACAAAAACTCTTAGCTCATCATCTTGACTTGGGAAGTTGGCATAAAACTCATACAGCTGAGAGTAGTGGGCACTATCCACTTGTATTGGCTTACAAAATATACCCCAATTTCTTCTAGTAATTTATGCTCTTATTGACTCATATGGGGGATTATTTGGTATGGTTCCACTTGATACGCCATTCCCCTTTCCAGAACAACTGATTTCTCATTGATTCTTTTAAACAATTTCGCAGCCTCCTTAGTTTTGAATTTGTCTGTATTAAAATCAGTGGGTGGTGGCGGTGGTGGATGTTTGTGGGGCTCGGGATGAGGAGGCTCTCTTTGAATGAGCACCTCTTGGGGGATTTCTTTTACGACCCATCGCACAAGCTCACAACCAATTTCAATCACCAAACTTCCTAGAAAAAAATTGGGCAGAACCTCCCCTTGTTTTTCTCACTTCCCCAAAATCAAAATACCACTCAAATAATCCAAAAATGCACCAACAATTCACTTTAATCACAAGCTCACAAAATTGACAACCAACTTAGCATTCACAATTCAAAGAAAATTGATAAATTGTACTTACTTGAGTGAGAAACCCCCTTTTTTGTGTTTTTTTAATTCTTCTCCTTCTTTTGATAACAACAATTCAGACTTCCATGGTGTTGAATAGGAATTTTTGAATATAGGGTTTTATGGAGGAGAAAATTGGTGTTTTAGGTCAAATGAAGGAAATTGGAGATGAGAAATGGTTTAGGGATGGTGATATAATGAAAAAAAACGGATTATTGAGGGTGACAATGGTGGATTTGGAGGTATGGGGAAGAGGAAAAAAAAATATGTAAAGTGAAGTGGAGAAAATTAGGTTTTTTTCCTATTTAAATCAGTATTGGGACCCAACGCCGCGACCCGCCTATTTTTTTCTGAGAATTTTGGCTTCAAGGGCCGCGACCCTCCTTTGTCTTTGCTGCAACCTGCCTCATTTTTCTGCAAATTCCTGGGTATGAGCGTCGCGGCCCACGTATTCCATTGGCAGAGCCGCTTTGTTTCTTTAAGGAGCCTTGCCGCGACACCACAAGGTTGTGCTACGACCCTTAATGAATTTTTTTTCTACTTGCATTTTTCTCATTTTTTTCTTCATTTTTTGAGTTTTCACACTTTCCACGGTTCCATATTTACAAAAATAATCCAAATATTCATAATTTATAAGTGCAAAAATTAAAGTTTAAAATTGTTCAAACTAGACCAAAAAGTAAAGAAAGCAAATAAGAAATATGGGATTCCTCCCAAAGGCGCTGTTGTTAACGTCATTTAGCCGGAAGCTGAACTTCTCTTTAGATGGGCTTCAAGAGGATCAATGACTTGGCTTGGTTGATAGGACCACCCAAATATAATTTCAACCTTTGACCATTCACTTTGAATGGTGTGCCATTCTTTCCTTTCACTTCCATCAATCCATAAGGGAAAACTTTCACAATAGTATAAGGGTTAGACCACCTTGATTTCAACTTGCCAGAAAATAGTCTCAACCTTTAGTTAAACAAAAGAAAGTGTTGTTCAGGTTGAAACTCTTTTCTGATCAAGTTTTTATCGTGTCATTCCTTGGTACGCTCCTTGTATATCTTGGCATTCTCATAGGCTTCCTTACAGAATTCATCAAGCTAATTCAGTTGAAGTAGTCTATTCTGTCCAGCAGCATTCTCATCAAGATTCAGCTTTTTTGTAGCCCAATAAGCTCTGTGCTCCAGCTCAGCAGGCAAGTGACACGCCTTCCCAAAGACTAACCTATAGGGTGACATCCCAATGGGAGTTTTGAATGCCGTCCTATAGGCCCAAAATGCATCATATAGCTTCTTGGACCAATTCTTCCTGAACCTATACACCGTCTTTTCAAGAATACTTTTCACCTCCCTGTTTGAAATTTCAGCTTGACCATTCGATTGAGGGTGATAAGGTAAAGCAGTGTGATGGTATGCTCTATAGCGAGAAAGTAAAGCATCAAGTTGCTTATTACAGAAATGACTCCCTTCATCGCTAATGAGAGCTTGGGGAGTGCCAAACCTTGTAAAAATATTCTTATGCAGAAAATTCATGACTATTTTACCATCATTTTCTTTAGTTGCAACCACTTCAACCCATTTTGACACATAGTCCATTGCTAATAGAATGAATTGGTTGTTAAATGATGATGGGAAAGGGCCCATGAAGTCAATGCCCCAAACATCGAAGAGCTTAACCTCGAGGATCACATTAAGTGGA
Source organism: Humulus lupulus (assembly GCF_963169125.1). NCBI lineage: Eukaryota > Viridiplantae > Streptophyta > Magnoliopsida > Rosales > Cannabaceae > Humulus > Humulus lupulus. The sequence continues at coordinate 196,476,138 of NC_084795.1, forward strand.
ATTTCATTCCTCCTTGATATGTTTCCGGTGCGTTGGCAATGATCACAAGATTTCACAAAATAATTGGCATCATTAAACAGACTTGGCCAATAGAACTCGCTTTGCAATACCTTCACTGCTGTTCTTGATGCTCCAAAATGTCCTCCACATTGCAAAGTGTGATAATTGGTGAGAATAGAGTGCATTTCATCCTCAGGCACACATCGACAAATAACTTGATCTACACAATGCCTATAGAGAATAGGCTCCTCCCAATAGTAGTGCTTCACCTCTGAGTAAAATTTCTTCATCTGTTGCCTTGACATCTCAGGAGGCACGACTTTTGCTACCAAGAAATTCACATAGTCAGCATACCAAGGAATTATAGAACTATCACTTACCCCAAATAAATTCTCATCAGGGAAGTGATAATTTATCTGCAATTCCTTGTCATTATGGCTCTCTTCCACCTCACGTCTTAACAAATGGTATGCTACCCAATTTTCTGTGCCCTTTTTATCACAGATCTCCATGTCAAACTCTTGCAGCAGTAAAACCTATCTAATGAGATGAGGCTTGGCCATTTTCTTGGTCATCAAATACTTGATGGAAGAATGGTTAGTGCACACTATTACTTTGTTGCCAATAAGGTACGGTCTAAACTTATCAAAATCATAAACAATAACTAGGAGCTCTTTCTCTGTTGTGGCATAATTTAATTGTGCGCCATTTAGAGTCTTACTAGCATAATAAATAGACCCAAATACATTATCAATTCGTTGGCCCAAAACTTCTCCTACCGCATAATCACTTGCATTGCACATCAGTTCAAATGGAAGATCCCAGTTTGGAGCAACAACTATTGGTGTCGAGATTAACTTCTCTTAAAGTACCTTAAAAGAAGTTAGGCATTCTTATTGAAATTAAAGGCAACACTGTTCATCAACAAAGTAGAAAAAGGCTTCAAAAAGTCCTTAATGAACCGTCTGTAAAACCCAGCATGTCCCAGAAAACTTCGAACCCCCTTAACTGACACAGGCGGTGGTACATTTTCAATGGTGGAGATTTTAACTCGATCCACCTCAATGCCTCTACTAGAGATCTTATGGACAAGAACAATCCCCTCTTTTACCATGAAATGATATTTCTCCCAGTTCAGAAATAGATTGGATTCTTCACACTGTTACAACACTACTTCTAGATGCTTCAAACACTCATCAAATGATGACCCAAATACTAAAAAGTCATCCATGAAAATCTTGATAGTTCTCTCAACCATATCAGAGAAAATGTCCATCACACCCCGTTGGAAAGTAGTAGGAGCATTACATAGCCCGAATGGCATTCTTTGAAAGGAAAATGTACCATAAGGACAAGTGAAGGTTGTCTTCTCTTGGTATTCTGGTGCAATGGCAATCTGATGGTACCCAGAATACCCATCTAAGAAGCAGTAGTAGCTATGGTCGGCTAGTCTGTCAAGCATTTGATCCAAGAAAGACAAGGGTAAATTCTCTTTCCTTGTTGCCTTATTCAACTTGCGGTAATCGATGCAAATCCTCCATCCTATCACTGTTCTTGATGGAATCAATTCCTTCTTTTCACTTGTTACTATAGTCAGCCCACCTTTCTTTGGCAATACCTGCACCGGGCTCACCCATGCACTGTCAAAAATAGGGTACACCACCCCTGCATCTAACCACTTTAGGATTTATTTTCTAACCACCTCCTTCAAAGTAGGATTCAACCTCCTCTGAGCTTCAATTGAAGGTGTGCTCTCATCTTCCAGGCGGATCTTATGCATCACTGTAGAAGGACTGATCCCTCTAATATCTTCCAATGTCCACCCAATAGCTAGCTTGTGAGCCCTCAAGACTCTCAATAATTTTTCTACCACCACATCAAGTAGAAAAGCAGAGACAATCACCAGTAAAGTCTCACTCTCATCCAGATAAATGTAACGAAGATGATATGGCAAAGTCTTCAATTCTAAAACTGGTGGTTTCTCTATAGATGGCAAAAGTCTTTCAAGAATTTGGCCCAACTCTTCATATTTATTTCTATAAAATGGCCCATAAGAATTCACCTATCTCACATATTCCATCACCTTAACATCATCACTCTTTTCCTCTTCACATTGTGTTATTGCCACCTCCAGAGCATCAGTGCTCAAATTCTTTTCAGAAACAGCCCCCTCAATCACATCAATAGAAAAACAACTATCACTTGATCTAGGATATGACATTTCCTTGAACACATTGAAGACCACCTCTTCACCCTAAACTCTGAGTCTCAACTCACCTTTTTGAACATCAATACGAGCCTGCCCAGTGGCTAAGAATGGTCTTCCCATAATTATTGGCACATCGGTATCCTCTTCCATGTCAAGAACTATAAAGTCAGGAGGAAAAATAAATTTATCAACTTTCACCAACACATATTAAATAATACCTCGTGGATGCTTCACTAAACGATCTGCTAACTATAATGTAACTATTATGGGCCTAGCTTCACCCAACCCAAGTCTTCAAAAAATAAATAAGAGCATCATATTAATACCCGCCTCTAAATCACACAAGGCCTGCTTCCAGTCAAGATTCCCAATAGTACAAGGAATGGTGAAGCTCCCTAGATCTCTCAACTTTTGGGGAAGCTTCCTTTGTAGAATAGAACTACACTCTTCAGTCAACGCCACAGTCTCGTAGTCTTCCATCTTTCTCTTCTTAGAAAGAATTTCCTTCATGAATTTCACATAGCTGGGCATTTGCTCTAAAGCCTCAGCAAAGGGAATGTTGATGTGCAACTTTTTCAACACCCATAAGAACTTGGAAAAATGTTTATCAAGAGAAGTTTTCCTAAGCCGTTGAGGGTATGGGGTTCTAACTGGGGGATCAACAACAACAGCTGGTACTGCTTTCTCTGTAGTAAAATGGTCTTCAATAACATTTTCACTCTCTAAACTAGATGTCTCACCCAATTCTTCATTATTCTCAACAGTTGAATGAGGGACATATTGTTTAACTTGCTTACCACTTCTCAAAGTGATGGCTTGACATTGTTCCTTGGAATTCACAACCATATTGCTAGATAAATTCCCCTGAGGTCTGTTATTCAACATACTTGCCAACTTCCCCACTTGTGTCTCAAGGTTTTGAATGGAGGACCTGGTCTCAGTCATGAATTGAGTCTGAGTATTAGTGAGGGTCAACAAAGCTGCTTGTAATTCATTGGCATTTTTTGGTTGATCCTATGGCCTGGGCTGCTATGAAGATGAAGCTTGATTCATAGGCTGTTGTGACATATTCTGCTGGTATTGGCCTTGAAACTGTGACTGTTGGCCTTGATTGTTTCTCCATGAGAAATTTGGGTAATTTCTCAACCCAAGATTGTAAGTGTTAGAGAATGGGTTGTCGAAAGGCCTCTGAAAATTTCCCACTGCTTGAAGTTTAGCTTGGTCCATAGGAATATTATTATTAGGGTCACCTGGAGGACATTGATCAAAAGAGTGTGGACCCCCACAAATTCCACAACCTATTGGCATTTGAATGGCATTAGTAGACACAATATTATGTTGTAACTATTTTGTTAAGGAAGCAACCTGAGCAATCAAGGCAGTGATTGCATCTAATTCATGATCAACAACTACCTTTATGTTACTAGTTGTACGCTCATCAGACCATTGATGATTGTTGTAGCCATATCTTCCAACAACTCATATGCCTCGTTGCCACTTTTACTCATAAATGCCCCTCCACCTGCAGCATCAACTATAGTGCGAGTAGTACCGCACAATCCATTGTAAAAGTTGTGGACCAACATCCACTTTTCAATGTTGTGATGGGGAAATTTTCTCATAAACTCCTTGAACCTCTCCCAAGAGTCATACAAAGATTCACCATCTGGTTGATAGAAACTAATGATCTCCCATCTCAATTTAGCAGCCTTTGATGGAGGAAAGAACTTGGCAAGGAATTTCTTAGCCAAATCCTCCAAAGTATTCATAGATTTGGATTGAAGGGAGTTCAACCAACTCTTAGCTCTTTCCCGCAGCAAAAATGGGAATAGCCTCAACCTGACTGCATCGTCGCTCACCCCATTATACTTGAACATTGCACGTAGCTCCAGAAAATTAGCTAAGTGCATGTGAGGATCTTCTGAGGGTAAGCCACCAAATTGCACAGTGGACTACACCATTTTTAAGATCGCCGGCTTAATCTCAAAGTTATTAGCCTCCACAGTTGGTGGTCTTATACATGTTTGCACTCTCGTAACAGTTGGGAGTACATGATCTCGTAAGCTTCTCACAACAAGGTTCTGAGTTTGTCCTTGTACCACTTCTGACACCCCTCCATTCAACCCATCATTGTTTTGAGGATTTTCCATAACCACAGTTGGACTAGAAGCTCTCTTGTTTCTACGATTATGCCTGCAAGCTTTCTCAGTCTCATGATTTATAGGAACAAGGGTGTCTGCTCCTCTTCTGCTACGCATATAACGAAATCACCTGAGAAATGGCAAGGGATTGCACAAAAAACAAGTTAGAAACAATACAAGGAAAAACCAATTTAGAAATAAAATTAATTACTTTGATATTGATAAATTTCAGTCCCCGACAACGACGCCAAAAACTTGTTGCAAAATTTAATAGCTATGCAAGTGCACACAGTTGAAATTTGTAATAAATCTTGGTAAGACCAATTATCGTCCCACAATGACAGAATTATCAACTACCAATCAATTAATTTTTCTTTTTTTGTTTCTATTTGGTTAACAATATTTTTGGGTGTAAAAATAAAGAACAAGAACATAAACTATTGTAAACTTCAAGAATAAAGCAAGATAAAGAAACACAAGAAATAAATTCAAGATTAAAAAATTAGGGGTTTTAATCTCATCAACTATCCCTCCTATCAATTACTAATGCAGGTTTTCTTTTCTCCTTCTTATTAAGCTAGCAATTTGTCAAAAGCGGTTTATAATCAGGTTACGAATTACAAACCTCAACCTAGATGAAAATTTTCTATATTTCTATGATAAATTCATCAACTAGGAAGCATTAACATTCACAATTTTAATATACCACATAACCAATCACGATACTCTTGTTATGTGATTAAGCTTATGTCTAACTTATCAAAGCATAGTTAAATCCCACTTCTCAGATTTTGATTAAAAAACATGTAGATTATGATACTAGATGGCCAATCAAATATCAAACAATAAGCATAGATAGGAAAGAGACTAAAAAATTGAAGAAGAAAATCAACTTTGCATTAGATCATAATAGGAGTTCAAGTGACTCAATTAAAATCCCTAATAACAAATTTAGTTCATAATCATCATTCTAAACATGAACAATAATGGACAAACATAGAATTCTAAGGTAAAAGAAAGAGAACTATTGAGAATAATTGACAGTGCTCCACAGTGTATTCCTTGCTCTCCAAAATCGTCCTCCCAAAAGTGTCCCCCTTTTCTTTCGAAGTTAGGTTTATAACCTAATTTTTCTTTCTAAAGCAATGCGGGCCGCGACCCAGTTATTCAAGCATCGCGACGCGTGTCTCGAAAATTGGCTCCTTTGTTCAAGCGGGCCGTGGCCCAGCTTTTCCTCTACTGCGACCCGTGGATTTCTTCTGGGCATGAGAATCCTTCAGCGCTAGCCCCTCCTTCAAGCGCTGCGGCCCTGTGCAGAACCTTGAAAACATGCATTCTATAAAGGACTTAGTCATGGCGCCACCAAGCCGTGCCGCAACCCTTAATAACTTATTCAATTTCAATACTTTTTGTCTTGAAAATTTACCGAGGCCATAAAATTTATTGAGGACTCATCTTTTCACAGAAACAACATCAAAACGTAGATTTTTCATCAATTTTCTGCTCATTTTCTTCATTTTCTCTTTTCCTTTACTTATTGACTAAAACCTGAAAAATAGTAAAGACAAGCGTAATACTACACTAAATAATAGAAAAGCTTAAATAAAAATTATATAAAATACAACCTAAACACAACACAAAACGAGACTCAATAGTGCGCAACACCTGCGGCTCCTCAGCCACCCAACCGCACCATGTCGAGCCTAAGTGGCTCCTCCATGCCGCCGGCCCTAGTGATCTAGGGCACCATTCTTGGTGCCCAAGTTAGATCTTAATTTTGTGCCATTATCTTTTATTTAATTAATTTTAAATTATTTGAATTTAAAAGTTTAATTATTTTATTTTATTTTTAGTAGAAAAAAATATCTTTTAGTTGGTTAAGATTTTATCTTAAGTTTACATAATTATTTGAATTTGATTATTTAATTTAAACTAAATTAAAAATGTGACATAAATAATTATTTAATTAAAAGTTAGTTTTAATTAAATAAATTAATTGAAAAGTTAGTTTCTAATTAATTAGGTGGACCTAATAAATTCTTAAAGATTTGCAAGAAAGCCTAAAAGAGAGGAGAAGCATTCTTGGGGTCTTGAAAATATGTCATAGGCTACTTTTGAAATTTTATTTCTATTTTTTCAAAGGTTGTAAATTTAGAAATAACCAATAGTACTTGGTTCGTCATCTATTGATTATTTTTTTTATTTTTTTATTGTATTTATTTAAAAAAATGTCCATTGATGTTTGATTGATAACATGATCATGCATTAGTCTATGTTATCTCAAATATTGATACATCCAACATGGCATTAAGTTTGGATACGTGGAATAGACTAGGTAGACACCCCGACAGGCTGATCAATGTATACCTGTAGGATATACAACAAGTTACTACTCGACATACTATCACTGAAGCCCAGCTAGTTAGAGTACACTTGGCAAATGAATAACAGTCATTGCTCGGTATGCTTGCCAGGGGAGTGGCTGATCGGTGCGACAGGTAGATAAACCTGTTTGGCTAAAAGTAGTTACACTCACCGTTCACAGTCCGCAGGAATCGCCCAACCACCCACAAAGAGCGCCTAACAACCCTGAAAACTTGGTCAAGCCTCCTAACAAATAGGAATGTAACTACCTGCGAGAAGAAAGGGATATTTCCCCATCAATTATGCTCAAGCACAACCCTTGGACGAAAGGGACAGTATAAATACAAACTCTTCACCACAATGGAGGGGGTTTAGAAAAAATAGCCTACCGACCAGCACCAAGAAAATACCGAGTAGCTTGGCTTGGTGCTTAGCAGCAATTTTTTTCATACTGTATTGTCTTTTACACATAGAAATCCAATTGTAATCCCTTGTGATCTTGTGTAAACCTTCAAGATTAATACAAATCTAAGAGGATGTAGGTCACTACCAATCTTTAGGGATGAACCTCTATAAATCCTAGTGTTCTCTATTATTTATTTGCTCATTATTAGTGGATTCTTGGCTCATTTATGGTGTATTGATTGTCTAATTGAAAGCTCTCTAATTAATTATTTGACTCTGTGACAGTTGACTAATAAACCAGTCAATATTTTGGTGCTTTCATTGAGAGCATAAGACAATCACATTCAGATTCTATTGTTGTAAGGATGGTATTCTCAACCAGAAGGTCAAGCCAAGAGCCTTCAGAGCCCGAGGCTGAAATCTCTCACCAAGTCCCATCAATGAGCAACTTCAATGGGCAGGGAAGTGACTTGCCTCCTTGGAATCCATCTGGTGTTGAGGGAAAAACTGTTGGGCCCACCGCACCAGGATGCGGAGTTGCTGCCTCCACTAGAATCACCCATGTAGGAACGTCAAGTGGAGCTGCTGTGCAGGGTACCGATCAGACAGGACCTAGAGCTAGAGGACATGGACGGTATGAGCCCCACATAGTTATTGAAGGACTTGACCCTAAAATTGATTAGAAAAAGGAAGTCGTTGGATGCAAGATCAACTTCCCTCCATCAACCAAGGGTGAGCCACTGTGCAGGAGGCCCTTAATGAAGCTTTCAAAAAATAAAGGAGAGACTTTCAAGAATGGATGGATCAACATCCCCTTCAGGAGGACATGGAGCGACAAACTAGGGAAGGGGCTGAATCCATCCACAACTATATGCAACAGCAGTAAACCTGTAACACCCTACTTCCTTAGAGTCGTTACTAGGTGAGTTTAAAAACGTGCTTTTAACTCACTAATCGAGATTTAAAATCAAATAGTGTAATTAAGCCATAAACAAAGAAAAGACTCGAGAAATAGTAGTTTCCATAGATAAATATAAAAAATTTACACCTGGGATCCCAAAATACAGTTTAGAAACATTTGCAACATAAAAACTATATTGAGTCGGCTAAACGACAAAATCTAAGTTCAATTACAAGCATCTCCCAAAATCCTCGGGCCATGGCGGCCAGGCTGGCCAAACATGTACACGCCTGCTGTACTCATGGTTGGTTGATCTTCTCCTTACCCTTACCTGCACCACAAAGCATCTGTGAGCAGAAGCCCAGCAAGAAAACCCACAAATAGATAACATATGCAACACACAAGTCAGGCATAAAAAACAGGCCACCAATAGCTAAACACATATGGCCTAGCCGTCCCAAGCGTTTACCAAGCCCTGGATTCGCGGACCATGCCGTAAGGATATCCCAGGTATCCTTCTAGGGACTCACCCTGGCGACTCGCACTCCACGTGCTCAACACTGCTTCCGGCCCCTTGCCGTTCTCGGCCTTGGACTCAACGTGCCTGACGCCGTTTCCGGCCCCTCGCCGTTCTCGGTCTACACCATTCCCGGCTCTTGCCAATCACTCACATAATATCATACATGATATAGCAACAAGTACAGAATTCTAGCATAAACAGATAAAGGGCTATGCCCTGCAATTCTAACATGTTGGGCTCGGCCCTACATATCAATTCCATTAAAACACATTGGGCTCAGCCCTGCACACAAGCTCTATGGGAACAGGGGTTTTCTTACCTGAATTCCGAGCTTCCTGAGCACCGATGCCTCGAGCACAGTCCTCTAACGTGAGCCTCGCCGAAATCTTAGTCACAACACATTAACAACGTCCATCCATCAAGTTATAATCCATTAGATAACTTCAAGCCATAACCCCAACCTTCGGGACCTTGAATTCTATCAATCTGGGTGATAAAATCCATCCCGAGCCTTACCCCTTGAGTTCCCAAGCCTAAAATACCCTAAAAACCCAAACTGGCACTAAGGGCCGCGACCCCACCCACAAGAGCCGCGGCTAGCTTCGAAACAGAGGCTAGCATCTCATTGACCCCCACACGGGCCGCGGCGCGCCCACCAGGCACCGCGGCGCGCATGAGCTTCTCGGCCTCCCATGGCCGCACGCGCACGCGGACCGCGACTCTCACCTCCGAACCCAGAATTTTCCATCTTCTTCCCTACCTTTTCCTCAAGCTAACACATTCAAAAGCTACTTAATGAACCCAGATTAATAACACATGAATACCAGCTCAATATCAACACTAAAACCCACCAGAAATCTGCTCCAAAATCCAACTAAAATACCCAAAACAGACTAAGCTTACCTAACATGCATGCTCTAGTAAACCAGCAACAATTTTCAATATAATCCCAATAAGTAGAGCTTACCTTGCTGAACTCAACCCCAGAATTTGATCCTCAATCCTCAAGCTTTAAACTTCTAAGTTTCCTCAGCCAATTCCTTTCTTAAGCTAGTTTCCACCAAAGTTTCCTTGAGTTTTGTTTTAGGGAGTGAATGAGAAAAAAGAGATAAGGTTTATCTTCAGCTGGGAGAAGGTGAGTCGGTTCCTAAGCCTTCTAAAAAATTCCTTCCTTTGTTTTATTAGCTTAAGTCTAAGGATTACCTCAAGGCTCGGGGTACCAAAACGTCCCCTAGGGAAAAATGGTAAATTTCCCAAATATTCCCGCCTAGACATTCTATCCTCAAATATATCTCCAAATATTTATTTCTATGTCCCGATAATCCCATAACTCATCTAATACCCAAATTACCCCTCGACTCGCCCCGAGTCCAAATCTCAACCTCGCTGTGATTCTTTGGCTGACCGCTCCCAAGGACTGTCTCAGATCGTGCTGTACAGACATATCACACATATACAACATATATCTCATTTATCACACTTATGCCCCTAATATCCAGACGGGGCCCACATGCACATTTAACTCAATTAAACATGTATCATAATCATATATACACATAAATTCACATATAAGCATATCAAACCACTTATTGCCCTCCAGGCACACTAATCAAGGCCCTAAGCCTGATTAGCAAATTCGGGTCGTTACAACTATCCCCTCCTTACAGAAATTTTGTCCTCGAAATTACCTGAACAACTCGGGGTACCGCTCCCTCATCTCTGAGTCAAGTTCCCACGTTGCCTCCTCAACCTTGTTGTTTCTCCACATCACTTTCACTAAGGCGATGGTCGTGTTCCTTAAGACCTTATCTTTTCGGTCAAGAATCTGAGTCGGCTTCTCCTCATAGGATAAATCCTGATCAAGCTCCAAATTCTCAAAACTTAAGACATGCGTTGAATCTGACATATACTTCCGGAGCATAGATATATGGAATACATCATGAACCCCTGATAAAGTTGGAGGCATCGCTAATCTGTAAGCTACCTCTCCAACTCGTTCTAGAATCTCAAAGGGGCCAACATACCTGGGGCTCAACTTACCCCAAACACCAAATCGTTTCACACTCCTCATGGGTGAAACCCTAAGGAACACATGATCACCAACTTGAAACTCCACACTCCTGCGTCTCAGGTCTGAATAACTTTTCTGTCGACTTTGGGAGGCGAGCATACGCGCTCTAATCTTCTCAATTGCCTCATCGGTCCTCTGAACCATCTCTGGACCCAAATACATTCTCTCACCTGTTTCATCCCAATGAATAGGTGATCTACACTTTCTTCCATAAAGCATCTCATACGGAGCCACACCAATGGTTGCCTAATAATTGTTGTTGTACGAGAACTCGATCAAAGGGAGATACCTACTCCACGATTCCCCAAAGTCAAGCACACAGGCTCGCAGCAGATCCTCCAATATCTGAATTGTCCTCTCAGACTGCCCATCTGTCTGAGGATGATAAGCGGTACTAAACCGTAACTGCGTTCCCATAGCCTTCTACAGACTCTCCCAGAACTTGGAAGTGAAGGTGGGGTCTCTGTCCGATACTATCGACCTCGGAGCCCCATGAAGTCGAACAATCTCCTTCACATACAACTCAACGTACTGCTCCATGATATAAGTTGTCTTAACAAGCAAAAAGTGGGCGGACTTGGTATACCTATACACAATCACCCACACTGAGTCATGCTGTCCCACAGTTCTCGGTAAACCAACTATGAAATCCATAGTAATATCTTCCCACTTCCACTCTAGGATCCCCAAAGGCTGCAATAATCCTGCTGGCCTCTGGTGCTCAGCCTTAACCTGCTGACAAGTTAAGCACTTAGCCACATAATCCACCACATCCCTCTTCATGCCCGACCACCAATATAAAGTTCTCAAGTCCTGGTACATCTTCGTCGTACCCGGGTACAAAGAATAGGGAGTGGTATGCGATTCATCCAAGATCTCTCGCCGGAGATCAGAATCCATCAGAACACAGATCCGACCCTTATACTTCAGTAATCCCATCTCTGAAATGGAGAAGTCCTTTGTCACTCCGACTAAGGCATTCTTCCTATGACCTCGCAACTGAGAATCCTTCCCTTGTGCTTCCTTGATTCTCTCAAGGAGTGTAGACTGAAGAGTGATGTTGGCCAACTGACCAACCACCAACTCTATACCTGCTCTGGTCAGCTCCTCAGCTAACTTATCAGATATCTGCCTCGAGCTAAACAGCTGTCCTGGGCCCTTCCGACTCAATGCATCAGCCACAACATTAGCCTTCCCAGGATGGTAAAGGATATCACAATCATAATCCTTAACCAACTCCAGCCACCGCCTCTAGCGCATATTCAAGTCCTTCTGGGTAAAGAAATACTTTAGGCTCTTATGGTCAGTGTATATCTCGCACTTCTCACCATAAAGATAATGCCTCCAGATCTTAAGTGCAAACACCACCGCTGCCAACTCCAGGTCATGCGTAGGATATCTCTGCTCATATTCCTTCAACTGTCTCGATGCATAGGCTATCACCTTGCCTCAACACACACCCCAAACCCTGCCTGGATGCATCATAGTAGACCACAAACTTTTCATTCTCTGTCGGCAAGCTAAATACTGGCGCAGTAATCAATCACTGCTTTAGTTCCCTAAAAATATTCTCACATATGTCTGTCCAGACATACCTGGTCTTCTTCTTTGTCAACTCTTTCAAAGGCGTAGCTATTCTGGAGAACCCCTCAACAAATCGCCGATAATACCCTGCCAAACCCAGAAAGCATCTCACCTCAGGAACATTGCTCGGTCTTGGATAATCTCTGACCGCTTCAATCTTACATGGGTCAACCAGAATCCCATCCTTACTGATGATATGGCCTAGAAATGTAACTTGGGGCAACCAAAACTCACACTTACTGAACTTGGCATATAACTTATGCTCCCTTAACCGCTGCAATACCAACCGCAGATGCTGCTCGTGCTCCATCTCTGACTGAGAGTACACTAAGATGTCGTCGATGAATACGATCACAAACTTGTCTAGATAATCCTTGAAAACTCTATTCATCATATCCATAAAAGCTGCTGGGGCATTGGTTAATCCAAAGGACATAACCAGGAATTCATAGTGTCCATATCTCGTTCGAAAAGCGGTCTTTGGTATGTCCTCCTCTTTAATCCTTAGCTGATGGTAACCTGATCGGAGATCTATCTTGGAAAACATTGTTCTCCCCTGTAGCTGATCAAACAAATCGTCGATCCTAGGCAGTGGATACTTGTTCTTAATGGTTAACTTATTCAACTCCCTGTAATCAATACACATCTTGAGGGACCCATCCTTCTTCTTAACGAACAACACTGGAGCACCCCATGCCGAGAAACTCGGTTTGATGAACCCCAAATCAAGTAACTCCTGCAGCTAAATTTTCAACTCCTTTAATTCCGCCGGAGCCATTCTATAAGGTGTCCTAGATAGTGGCTCCGCTCTTGGTACCAACTCTATAACAAAGTCAATCTCCCTCTGAGGCGGCAACCCTGGCAAATCTGCTGGGAATAAATCTGGAAACTCACACACCACCCTTGTCTCACCCGGTCCAACCGGTGCCACCCTAGAAGTATCCACAACGCTTGCCAGGAATCCTATGCAACCTTCCTGCATCAGGTCCCTATCCCTTAGGGCTAAAATCATTGGTACACGCGGTCCACTAACCGACCCCACAAACACAAAGGGTACCTCCCCTTCTAGTTCAAAAATCACCATTCTGCGCCTGCAGTCAATCGTTGCCCCATACTTGGATAGCCAATCCATTCCCAAGATCATGTCAAAATCATCCATCTCTAGCTCAATCAAATCAACAAACAATTCCCTACCATCTACCTCCACTGGCAACGCCCTAATCCACTTCCTAGAGACTACCAATTCACCTGTTGGCAACAAAGTCTGAAATCCCCTAGCATACACACCACTAGGTCTACAAAGCTGATATATCACCCTAGCAGATACAAATGAATGGGTAGCCCCTGAATCAAACAATGCAGTATACAAAGAACCAGCACTAGAGATCTGACCTGTCACCACTGAGGGGCTAGCCTCCGCCTCAGTCTGTGTCAAAGTAAATACCCTGGCAGGAGCAAGACTGCCACTCTGCTTCTGCTCATCCTTCTTAACTTGAGGGAAATCCCTCCTCAGATGGATGGCACTCCCACAAACAAAGCAGGCCCTGATCCTACACTCACCCTGCTGTCGACGCCTGCACCGTGGACACATAGGAAAACTCCTCCAATTATCACTGCCACCCTGACGGCCAGTAGAAGCACCTCGCACTCTCCTATCAGAACTAGGAGGAGTAAATGAATCTGGAACCCTTCTTTTCTGCTCACTAGGGCCACTGCCCCGACTTAACCCAACAAAAGGAGGCACCGCCCTCCTAGCATTGCGCCTAACAGCGCTATCCTTCCATATCTGATCCTCAGCCCTCTCTGCAGTAAGGGCCTTATCCACCGCTTGGCCATAAGTAGTAGTCGCTGGATCCAAGGTAATATTCACATCATGGGCGATCATGACATTCAACCCCCACACGAACCTATCCCTCCTGGCCGCATCTGTCAGCACTAGATCTGGCGCAAACTTTGCCAATCTATCAAACTTTATTGCATACTCTGTTACTGTCAATCGATTCTGAGTCAGGTTGATAAACTCATCAACCTTCGCAGCTCATACTGCCACACTGTAGTATTTCTCATTAAAGATACTCTTAAATTCCTCCCATGTCATGACTTCAACATTCCTCTGCTGACTCACCACATCCCACCAGATGCAAGCATCAGCCCTAAGCATATAGCTCGCACAAGCAACCCTTTCACTTCCTTCGACCCTCATAAAATCTAAGATCAAGGAAATCATGTTCATCCACTGCTCTGCCAGCAGTGGGTCCGAACCACCCTCAAAGGTAGGAGGTTGTTGCTTCCTGAACCTTTCATACAAAGGTTCCCACTTATTCTCCAAAGCAGACTGAACTGGCACTGGCGCTGCAGCCTGCTGCACTGGCAGCCCAGTAACCTGAGGCGGGGTCTGCTGCCTCATCTGTCGCAACTCTTCCTCTATTCTCTGCAGTCTAATCTCCATTTCGGCCAATATCTGCTGCCAGTTCTGTGGGGCAGGTGGAGGGTCCTGACCCTGATTGTCATCCTCGGCCCTACTGCCACGGAGTCTAGCTGATTGACGAGGCATCTCAACAAATATGCCTGCAACCAACGACGCCACTCCTTAGGCATGATAACAACATCCAAAAACCACCTCCCAGGCACAACAGTAATCCACACATAATAACTCATATAGCATATAACACACAACGGGCCGTGCCCTAGAATCATGCATATGTCAATTCATTCATCATGCTCTAAACAAAATAGGCAGGCAAACAGGGTATACAAACACATTTTCAGACATATCAACCAATCTTGAGTTAAGCCTGTCACTGACAGCGTGTGTACATGTTCGGTCAATCTCCAGAACCAATAACCTTGGCTCGCTCTGATACCAATTTGTAATGCCCTACTTCCTTAAATCCGTTACTAGGTGAGTTTAAAAACGTGCTTTTAACTCGCTAATCGAGGTTTAAAATCAAATAGTGTAATTAAGCCATAAACAAAGAAAAGACTCGAGAAACAGTAGTTTCCATAGATAAATATAAAAAGTTTACACCTGGGATCCCAAAATACAGTTTAGAAACATTTACAACATAAAAACTGTACTGAGTTGGCTAAACGACAAAATCTAAGTTCAATTACAAGCATCTCCCAAAATCCTCTGGCCATGGCGGCCAGGCTCGCCAAACATGTACACGCCGCCTCACGCCTGCTGTACTCATGGTTGGTTGATCTTCTCCTTACCCTTACTTGCACCACAGAGTATCTGTGAGCCGAAGCCAAGCAAGAAAACCCACAAACAGATAACATATGCAACACACAACTCAGGCACAAAAAACGGGCTACCAATAGCTAAACACATACGGCCTAGCCGTCCCAGGCGTTTACCAAGGCCTGGGTTCGCGGACCATGCCGTAAGGATATCCCAAGAATCCTTCTAGGGACTCGCCCTGGCAACTCGCACTCCACGTGCTCAACACTGCTTCCGGCCCCTTGCCGTTCTCGGCCTTGCACTCAACGTGCTTGACGCCGTTCCCGGCCCCTCGCCATTCTCGGTCTACACCGTTCCCGGCTCTTGCCGATCACTCACATAATATCATACATGATATAGCAACAAGTACAAAATTCTAGCATAAACAGATAAAGGGCTATGCCCTGCAATTCTAACATGTTGGGCTCGGCCTTGCATATCAATTCCATTAAAACACATTGGGCTCAGCCCTGCACACAAGCTCTATGGGAACAGGGGATTTCTTACTTGAATTCCGAGCTTCCTGAGCACCGATGCCCCGAGCACAGTCCACTAACGTGAGCCTCACCGAAATTCTAGTCACAACACATTAACAACATCCATCCATCAAGTTCTACTCCATTAGATAACTTCGAGCCATAACCCCAACCTTCGGGACCTTGAATTCTATCAATCTGGGTGATAAAATCCATCCCGAGCCTTACCCCTTGAGTTTCCAAGCCTAAAATACCCTAAAAACCCAAACTAGCACTATGGGCCGCGACCCCACCCACAAGAGCCGCGTCTAGCCTCGAAACAGAGGCTAGCACCTCACTGACCCCCACACGGGCGGCGGTGCGCCCACCAGGTGCCGCGGTGCGCATGAGCTTCTCGGCCTCCCATGGCCGCGCGCGCACGCGGGCTGCAGCTCTCACCTCCGAACCCAGAATTTTCCATCTTCTTCCCTACCTTTTCCTTAAGCTAACACATTCAAAACCTACTTAATGAACCTAGATTAATAACACATGAATACCAGCTCAATATCAACACTAAAACCCACTAGAAGTCTGCTCCAAAATCCAACTAAAATACCCAAAACAGAGTAAGCTTACCAAACATGCATGCTCTAGTAAACCAGCAACAATTTTCAATATAATCCCAATAATTAGAGCTTACCTTGCTGAACTCAACCCCAGAAGTTGATCCTCAATCCTCAAGCTTTAAACTTCTAAGTTTCCTCAGCCAATTCCTTTCTTAAGCTAGTTTCCACCAAAGTTTCCTTGAGTTTTGTTTTAGGGAGTGAATGAGAAAAAAGAGATAAGGTTTATCTTCAGCTGGGAGAAGGTGAGTCGGTTCCTAAGCCTTCTAAACAATTCCTTCCTTTGTTTTATTAGCTTAAGTCTAAGGATTACCTCACGGCTCGGGGTACCAAAATGTCCCCGAGGGAAAAATGGTAAATTTCCCAAATATTCCCGCCTAGACATTCTATCCTCAAATATATCTCTAAATATTTATTTCTATGTCCCGATAATCCCATAACTCATCTAATACCCAAATTACCCCTCGACTCGCCCCGAGTCCAAATCTCAACCTCGTTGTGATTCTCTGGCTGACTGCTCCCCAGGACTGTCTCAGATCGTGATGTACAAACATATCACACATATACAACATATATCTCATTTATCACACTTAGGCCCCTAATATCCAGATGGGGCCCACATGCACATTTAACTCAATTAAACATGCATCATAATCATATATACACATAAATTCACATATAAGCATATCAAACCACTTATTGCCCTCCAGGCACACTAATCAAGGCCCTAAGCCTGATTAGTGAATTCGGGTCGTTACAAACCCCAAGGTATGGGAACTGCAGTTGGGACTACTGCCCACCACCAACGCCCTCCCATTTTTGGTTTCGGTGAAGGTGTCATGCATGGGCCAAAGGCTCAACCTCAAAATGGCAACCAGGGTCCGACCAGGAATCATAGATCTGGTCAAGGCTGTTGACGGCGAAAACTCATCAATGATGTTAGGTTAGAAAACTCGTAGGTAAATATGGAGATAACTGGATATTAAATTATAATAGATTCAAGGAAAAATAAGCACAGATCAACAATGGAGTCAATATTCGTATATTACTTAATAGCCTGAGTATACAATGAATTTTCCAACCCCATTGCTGAAGGGGTGAAGGTCTATTTATATTGAGGTTCTAATGACTCCCGATACATCGTGGTCCTAGGGAACAAGATTGTACATAGGTACATTTTCAGGGTTGTGGCACAGGTCATAGTGGAGCAGAAAGTTGTGGTGTCGGCCTGGTACATAGTCAGAGGTATACAGGTAGTGCCTCTACTCTCTGTACAAATCCGTACCACCATTATTTGCACGATACAGATGTCAGGATCACGCCTTTGTCCTCCTCATGGTCGTACATCCTACACCCGCATACATATAGGTACCTTGTACCTAATGGTTATTCTCACATCCCCATATTCCATATTCTACCTAGTGTAGGAAAGCTTGTGAGTTAACATGAATGATATATTTAGGTCTCTACATCACTATTGGCTTGACACCAAATAGTTTTTGGGTCTCTCTTATTGCTCCTCGCACGCCCTTTCAAGAAGTCTTAGACTCCATACGGGTATGCGAGGCACTGGCATCATGACATGAAGGCACCTAGGCGAGACGAAGTGCTAGCACGTGGCACATGTACGCAACACCTTGGCACGGCTGGGAGAGGTGTGGTGCGAGACCTTTTGCGTGAGGTGCGAGACACCCTGGTGGTGCATGCGCCAAGGTGGTTCGAGGCGCAAGGCGCGAGGTGCGAGGCGCGAGACATCCTGGTGGTGCGAGGCACGAGGCTTCATGTGCGAGACACTCGTGGTGCATGTGCATGGGTATGGGTGCATGTGTCTATGCATGCGCGGAGACAGCCCTTGGAGACTCGCGTATGGGTGCATGTGTTTCTGCATGCAGGGAGACAGCCCTTGGAGACTCGCATATGGATGGATGTGTCTATGCATGCAGGGAGACAGCCCTTGGAGACTCATGTATGGATGCATGTTTATGGGTATGGGTGCATGTATCTCGTACATCGAGACACATGTGTCTATGCATGTGGGGAGACAGCCCTTGGAGACTCGCGTATGGGTGCATGTGTTTATGCATGTGGGGAGACAGCCCTTGGAGACTCACGTATGGATGCATGTGTCTATGCATCTCGACTCTTGAGCATATCAACCTCGCGTAGGCACATCGAACCTCGCTATGCGGGGGCCTTGTGCACCCGTCCTTCTGCGATGCTTAGTTTGTCCCTTTAGCTTAGCAATGCCAAAATTCATGGCTTATAATGAGATGTTTCCCTTAGGACAACTTCTCGTATTCTCACGCGCCTAGTGCCATGACACAAGAAGCCCGAAGGTCTGCACACGGGGATTGGGCTACGCTATGCGAGGTCATTGGCCGAGGGAAATGTGCGCCGAGGGTTTTCATACCGAGGGGAGCTTTAAGGAAAATTATTCCATATTCACAAGACCTATAGGTCCGAGCCCAATAGCATGAATACACGACCTTTAGCCATGTAGTCTAACTAGGGACCTGAGATTTTTTCCTTGGTGGATTTTTGGCATCCACACTTTCCCCCAGTCTATGAGGAGGTCTTTAGACCCACTTGTAGACTTATTATGATGTTTATAATTATTCTTCATGGGTGCGATACTTGTATTATTCATGGAGGCCTACAAAGCAGTGAAGGATGTCATTCATTGCTATTGGGCGATGAAGAGCTTGCTATGTGAGATGGTCTCACCCAACAAGACCCTCTCACCTAGTGAGGCTTGCTTCCTTTTCTTTGCACTTCATCCGTTGACATCCCGGGACCTTCATCGGCCTTCCTTCCAAGGATATGGCTTATACGAGGCTTAGGGGCATGCTAAACATTTAGGCAAGAGTGCTTGGAAGCACTTGGCTATGGCTAGTCTTGTGATGTAAGGGCTCTCTCGCTGTGCGATGCCTCTTAATCTTCTTTTGTGTTTCTGTGACTTCATTCTTCATTTATGTCTGAAGGTGGCATTTATACAGATGTCCAATGAAGGAATGGAGCCCAATTGAGTTGTAAATTCGAGGGTAGTCTTGCCGAGTGAGGGTTCCCTTGCTTCGCGAGATCCTCTTGCTAGGTGTGAGGTGTCTCGCCGCCTTAGTTTAGGACTTTGACAAGCATCCCTTCTTTCTCTCTTTTTTTTTAATGAGGGATTTTCGCAAGTCCTCATGATCAATAGCTTCATTTTGAAAGAGTTCCCTTTGGGACCCCTCTACTGCGTGTGATTCGTGTCTGTTGTTGCACCTTGTTTACTTGTCAGGATATGTCGACCCTTTGGGTTCTCGCCATCCTTTTATATATTTTTGCGTGCGCGTTTTGTTTTGTGCAAGAAGCATCCTTCCCGTCATTACGCATAGTACTATTTTTGCAAGCGTCTTCTTCGAGACCCTTTTTGCAAGCGTCTTCTTTGAGACCCTTTTCACAAGCGCCTTCTTTGAGACCTTTTTCACAATCGTCTTCTTTGAGACCCTTTTCCCAAGCGTCTTCTTTGAGACCCTTTTCCCAAGCGTCTTCTTTGAGATCCTTTTCGTAAGCGTCTTCTTTGAGACCCTTTTCAGGCTAGGTGACCTTGGCCGTATTAGGATTGTTTTTTTGGTCTTTAAAGTGATCTACCCTTGGGTTGGGACCCTTTATAGGGAGGTGGTATTTGTGAAACCTTGCAAGCGCCTATTTTCAAGGCCCTTTTTCCCTTGGTTAGGCGACTCAGTCGATATAGACTTAGGGATCTCTTTGGGCTCCCCTTTGGTCTTCTGTGATGTGGTCCCCTTATAGGGTGCGTGTGTCTATGGAGAGGTACTTTTGAGGGGCCTTCTGACTTTCTTAGATTCTATAAGGGTAGCTAGTCCTTATAGAGTAAAATGTTGCCGTACAAGGTTCACCACTCATGCCTACGGGTATTATGAGTATCCATACGTATATATATATATATTTCACAAGACCAGACACTTGT
The DNA here is from genome assembly GCF_963169125.1 of Humulus lupulus. Lineage (NCBI taxonomy): Eukaryota > Viridiplantae > Streptophyta > Magnoliopsida > Rosales > Cannabaceae > Humulus > Humulus lupulus. Next base: position 196,496,598 of record NC_084795.1, read on the forward strand.
TTTGAACATTGCCAGGAACCTATTGAGGCTTGTGAGGCTAGGTACCTATTTTGCACCTAGCTGGGTGCCTGCTGAGGTTGGGTACAGTACCTCATAAGTTGTTTGTCGGATCTTTCTTGTCGAGCACTTTGTTTTTCGTTCTTTCCCACATGCTTCAACAATTCTAGATCTTTGGAATCAACTAGGCAACTTCTTTGGACCTTTACGGGGGCCGATTGCGATGATTTGATGAATCCTTATAGCTTCTTCTATGAAGCGTTTTCGTAGTCCTCTCCCAATTTTCAACTTGGTCAGCGACTCTCCCATCATGACGTTTTCCTCTACACGGAATTTTCAGATGTATTGGTTGAAGGGTGACTAGAGGAAGGTTCGCTTCCCTCAACATATAAGTTCTTATGGCCATCTTCCACACATATGTACTTTTGTGCTCTTTCAAAGAAGTCATCTAAGTTTGTAGCCTCTCTCTTGAGCATGCTCCCCCATAACTTGCTTCTCGGGCAAACCCCGGCTGTAATAGCCATCTTGAGCTCCGCTTTAGTTGAACTTCCTGTCTGTGTTGCTTCCATATTGAACCTATTGATATAGCTCTTCAAACTTTCATTCTCGCCTTGTTTTACGTTAGCGAGGCTGGTAATTGGCATAACGTAATCACAGACTGCATGGTGTTGCTAAAGAAATTCAACAGAGAATTGCTGCCATGACTTTATTGTTCCTGGCCTTAACTTCTTGAACCACTTATACGCAACTCCTTTAAGTGTAATGACAAAGCAATGGCACTTTGCTCTGTCATTGATCCCTCTTAACCTCATCAAGTTACTGAAGGAATCTAAGTGATACTTTGGGTCCGTAGTACCCTCGTACGGAGTCATGCAAGGCTCTCTGAAGCCAGTGGGCATTTGTTCAGCTGGGATCACCCTTGTGAATGGTGAATCATGGTCAAATTCTTCATCATCTCTGTGCCCCCCAAGTGCAGTGAAAATCTTGCCTCGAGGGATTTGCATTTTGATGTCTAGTTCCCTCGTCTTTTTCCTTGTGGAGTCTTGCGGGTCCTCATGCTGAACCCTTGCTTTGGTTGTGTCTCTCGGGAGAGCTACGAGGGGTGTGGTTTTTACTTCTAACCTCTTCCCATTGGGATTTTCTCTTAGGCCAGGAGGCACCTCTTTTGAAGTGACTTTAGCTTTGTTCTTACGACTATCGTCGCCCCTCTGCCTTTACTCCTGGGGTACTTCGTCGGCCTAGGTCCCTCATGATACTTTCTCTAGGGAGTGTTGCTGGTGGAAAGTTGGGTTCTCCCATCGTCTAGGGGGACAGTGGTTTCCTTTCTTTCATGCTCTTTCTCTTTATGCTTGGGAAGGGGTGTGCTTGACTTTCCCTACAGAAAGTTCGTTTAAAACCTCCTACATGTTTTTTAGCGTGGTTTCCAGCCTTCGATTCTTTTTGTGTAATTCGTGAATCTCGTCCTCGTAGAAGTGGGTCCTCGAGCTGGAACTCACCGAGTGTACTTGGGGACTCTTGCCTGGCCTTTGTGTCGATGGACAGAGCGTGGTGCCACCAGGGGTCGAGGATGTGGGTGCACTGGCGGCTCTAAATGACCTCCGTCGGGCCAGACAGCTAGGGACGATGCTTCCTTCTCCTCCCTTGGGGGCAGAGGTTCCTCCGGCATATCTCCATGCTTAGGTGGAGGAGGGCCTTTCCTGGAAGCCCTCAGTTGTTCTTCATCCAGGTGAACCTCATCATCTTGTAGTTGCCACAAGCGTTTCTAACGCCTTAGCATCTTTCTTTGTTGGAAGTGATGAAAGAACATTGGCTTGATGCTTGTTCTTCCCACGGATGGCGCCAAACTGTTGACGTCAAATTCTCGTCAATGATGTTAGGTCAGAAAACTCAAAGGTAAATACGGAGATAAATGGATATTAACTTAGAATAGATTCAAGGAAAAATAAACACAGATCAACAATGGAGTCAATATTTGTATATTACTTAATAGCCTGAGTATACAATGAATTTTCCAACCCCATTGCTGGAGGGGTGAAGTTTTATTTATATTTGGGTTCTAATGGTGCCTGATACATTGTGGTCCCAAGGGACAAGATTGTACATACGCACATTGTCAGGGTTGTGGCACAAGTCATAGTGGAGCAAAAGGTGGTGGTGTCAGCTTGGTACATAGTCAGACGTATACAGGTAGTGCCTCCACTCTTTGTACAAATCCATACCACCACTATTTGTACGCTACAGATGTCAAGATCAGGCCTCTATCCTCCTCATGGTCGTACATCCTACATCCGCATACATACAGGTGCCTTGTACCTAATGGTTATTCTCATATCTCCAAGACATGTATTTGCTCAAAGCTATTCCATATTCTACTAAGTGTAGGAAAGCTTATGAGTTAACATAAATAATATATTCAGGTCTCTACATCACTATTGGCTTAACACCAAATAGTTTTTGGGTCTCTCACATTGCTCCTCGCACTCCCCTTCAAGAGGTCTTAGACTCCATGCGGGTATGCGGGGAGCTGGCATCACGACATGAAGGCACCTAGGCGAGACAAAATACTGGCGCGCGGCACGGGTAGGCGACACCTTGGCACGACTGGGTGAGGTGTGGTGCGAGACCTTCGGTGCGAGGATTTAACCACACGCAAAGCAGAGGTGGTGCGAGGCGTGAGGCGCAAGACACCCTGGTGGTGCGAGGCGCGAGGCACCCTGGTGGTGCGAGGCGCGAGGCACCCTGGTGGTACGAGGCGCGAGGTATCATGCGCGAGACACCCTCGTGGTGCATGCGCCGATGTGGTGCGAGGCGCGAGGTGGGAGACACCCTGGTGGTGCGAGGCATGAGGTGCAAGACACCGTCATGGTGCATGCGCCGAGGTGGTGCGAGTTACGAGGCGTGAGACACCCTGGTGGTGCGAGGCGCAAGGAGCGAGGAGCGAGGAGCGAGACACCCTGGTGGTGCGAGGCGCGAGGCTTCATGCGCGAGACACCCTCGTGGTGCTTGTGGATGGGTATGGGTGCATATGTCTATGCATAAGAGGAGACAACCCTTGGAGACTCGCGTATGGGTGCATGTGTCTATGCATGCGGGAAGACAGCCCTTGGAGAATTGCATATGGATGCATGTGTCTATGCATGTGGGGAGAAAGCCCGTGGAGACTCGCGTATGGATGCATGTGTATGGGAATGGGTGCATGTGTCTATGCATGCGGGGAGACAACCCTTGGAGAATCGCGTATGGATGCATGTGTCTATGCATGCGGGGAGATAGCCCGTGGAGACTGGCATATGGATGCATGTGTATGGGTATGGGTGCATGTGTCTATGCATGCGGGGAGACAGCCCTTGGACACTCGCATATGGGCGCATGTGTCCATGCATCCAGGGAGACAGCCCTTGGAGACTCACGTATGGATGCATGTGTCTATGCATGCGGGGAGATAGCCCTTGGAGACTCGCGTATGGATGCATGTGTCTATGCATCTCGACTCTTGAGCATATCAACCTCGCGTAAGCACATCGAACCTCGCTATGCGTGGGCCTCGTCCACCTGTCCTCTTGCATTGCTTAGTTTGACCCTTTAGCTTAACAAGGCCAAACTTCATGGCTTATAATGAGATGTTTCCCTTAGGATAACTTCTCGTATTCTCACGTGCCTAGCGCCATCACACGAGAAGCTCGAAGGTCTACACACGGGGATTTGGCCACGCTATGCGAGGTCATTGGCCCGGGGAAATGTGCGCCTAGGGTTTTCATACCGAGGGCAACTTTAAGAAAAATTATTCCATATTCACAAGACCTATAGGTCCGAGCCCGATAGCATGAATACACGACCTTTAGCCATGTAGTCTAACTAGGGACCAGATATTTTTTCCTTGGTGGATTTTTGGCATCCACACTTGCCCCCCAGTCTATGAGGAGGCCTTTAGACACCCTTGTAGACTTATTATGATGTTTATAATTATTCTTCATGAGAGCGAAGGATGTCATTCAGTGCTATTGAGTGATGAAGACCTTCTATGTGAGATGGTCTCGCACAACAAGACCCTCTCACCTGGTGAGGCTTGCTTCCTTTTCTTTGCACTTTATCCGTTGACATCCCGGGGCCTTCATCGGCCTTCCTACCAAGGATATGGCTTATACAAGGTGTCATGCATTGGCCAAAGGCTCAACCTCAAAATGGTAACCAGGGTCCAACCAAGAATCATAGATCTAGTCAAGGCGTTCAAGCCAACAACAGTAGGCAACCGTTACCGGCAGATGAGTAGGTCTTGCCAAGGCGTGGCATGGGACAGGACCAAGTAGGAAATTTTTAGCCAAGATCTCAGCATAGTGGTCGTGACAGGAATCCTGGTGCTGCAGGACAGTATGGCAATCCCCAAGCTCCAACACCGAACAGGAGTGGTCAATCCAAAGACTACCGGCAGCAACCTGGTCAGTACAGACATCACCAAGAATACCGATCAAGGTCCTGAAAATATAAGCCGGAGGTTAGTATCACATACATGCCCCATTATGCTAATGACTATGACCACAATGAGGCTGCAAGCCAAGTTCGCCAATAGAATAATCACGGTCAGAGTGGAAACCAGCCGGAAGGACCCTTTGTCCCACAAGGGCAGGATATCCCGAACAACCAACCACCATGAGGGGGAGGGTTCCAAGGAGTACCTCCAATACCAGACCGAGCAGACAACCAAAATGCCAAGGTCAGACCTTGGAAAAACTCTGTGTTCAACCGAATGGGCCCAATGGGAGGTGAATACCTTCGAAATGCTCTTAATTACAGCAGGGAAAATGGAGATTCGAACAACATAGCTTCGCCTGGGCCTGTTCGGGATCCGAGAATGGATGAGGTCTGCAATGCAGCACAGCCCCAGGCAGCTGCAGAACCTAACATCCAAGCCCAGCTGGATCTATTAACTCGACTGCTAAGGGACTTGACGGCCCCCAAGTTAACATATATTGAAATGGAGAGGCAGAGAGATTCCCCATTTTCAGACCGTATAAATAAGCTGCCCATACCTGTCAAATTCAAAATGCCAACAAGGAAGATGTACACTGGGCTGGACGACCTAGTAACTCATGTTCACGACCTTGAACTACATATTGATTTACAAGGAGTTCGGGATGATGCCAGGTGCAAGATATTCCCAGCCACCCTGTCAGAAATCGCCCAGCAATGGTTCTTCAAGCTACAGTCAGGGTTGATTACATCATGGGATGGATTTGTACGCACACCATAACAGCCCTAGGTCGAAATTATCATGGGCTTTAGGCCCGTGAAATTTTTAATTTGATTATAAGCCAGTTGGACTTAAAATCAAGGCATGTATTATTTTCTATTGATTTAATTAATTAAATAATTATTTAAATCCTTTATCAAATTAATCATTTATAATTTGAACCTTGATTTAAACTTATTTATTTGTTTAGGCACCAATTTATCTTAATTAATAAGTATGCCCTAATTTCTCTTTTCTTCTCTAAATTGTATAACTCCATGAAACTATCCAAAATTGACCTGGTCAACTTTGATAATTCTAATTGATAATTAAATAAATTAATTGAGACTATCTAGATGATTTTATCCAAGGCATAGTGGGGTCCATGGGCCTACGAAATCAAGCTCCAATAAGTTATCATAAATCTAACAAATAAATCTACTAACTTATTAATTCCTTGTGACTCCACTAAAGACTCAGAATTGCACTCTTGAATTCATAGAACGCTCTATAACAAATATAGATACACTATTAATCATCCATTGTTACAACCATAATTGTCACTCAATCTTTAATAGACGGTCTACAATGAGATGGGGCTAAAATACTGTTTTACCCCTCATTGTATTTTATCCTTAAAACACTTAGTTCCTTGTAAATGATATTTCAATAAACTAATATTAATTACTCAAATGAGATCTCTATCATTTAGCACCTTGAACAAAACTAAAAGGAAACCATCATTTCACTTCTTTATCAAAAGCTATAGATGTTCATATCTATGATTAACACTCCCACTCAATTATACTACCGAGTTCCCAAGATGTAAGTATGGGCTATTCCGTAGGGTAAGCTGGTAAAGAACAAGGTAAAGAACTCAAATAATACAATCAGTTAGAATACTAACCACTCAGAATTGAGATTGAATTGACCTATGGTCAACTATATGATATGACTAGAATAGATAATAATGGTATGTTTACTTATCCCATCAACTGTCAATATCGATCCTGTCCAATGTAACAAATACATCTGATCTTATCTACTTTGCTAATGTTCTGGAAAGAACATAACACTACAATGTGTAAGTAGATCATGTCGTAGATTGGCAAGTCAGTGTAAATCCTTTGCACTAACTAATCATAGGACTAACTTATTTTGAACATATAATCATATTTATATTCCACTGTGATTACGCACTATAAATATGATTAGCTATATGCTTGGGATTTAATAGAAATTTATATTAAACAAATAATGATGAAAATAAAACATGTGAGCAAAGAGATTGACCAAGTCAAAAAATGATTTCTATTCTTTTGTTGAAAATAAATGAGATTACAATGAAATTGGGTTTTAATTAGGGCATAAAACCCCAACATATAAGCCACGCCCTCAACATCGTACCGAACACTTCAAGCCCGTACAACAAAAAATGAGGTTATTGGATCCAACGAGGGCAAAGGCATTAAAGGAAGAAGTGGAGACGCCACGAAATAACGACTTCATTAAGGAAGCTTTGTACCCAGTATGGGTGTCTAATCCCGTATTGGTGCCGAAGCCTAATAAAAAATGGTGGGTGTGCATAGATTTCACTGATTTAAATAAGGCATGCCCGAAGGATTGCTTCCCACTTTCGAGAATTGACCAGCTAGTGGATGCTACAGCCGACCCCAACATCCTATCTTTTATGGATGCCTATTCGGGATACAACCAGATAAATATGCATTCGCCTGACTAGGAGCATACCAGCTTCCGCACGTATGTGGGGCTCTACTGTTATAAAGTTATGTCGTTTGGCCTGAAAAATGTTGGACGACGTATTAGCGGCCGGTAAACCATATGTTCAAAGAACAAATAGGAAATAACATCAAGGTTTACGTGGAAGATATGTTGGTGAAATCCAAAAAGGCTAGGGGACACATTGAAGACTTGTTGGAATGCTTCAATATCTTGAGGCAGTATAGAATGAAATTGAACCCCTTAAAATGATCCTTTGGTGTGGGGTCAGGAAAATTTTTGGGGTTTATAGTGAACTCCTGAGGAATTAAAGAAAACCCCGAAAAGATAAGGGCACTGGTGGACATGAAATCACCAGCCAGGATCAAGGGTGTGCATTGTTTAACAGGGTGCATAGCAGCACTCAGCAGATTCATGTCCAAATCCACTGATAAGTGTATTCCTTTTTTTAATATCCTCAGAGGCACAAAGAAATTTGAATGGACTGAAGAATGCAAACAAGCCTTCCAAGCTTTAAAGCAGCAGCTGGCACAACCCTTGATCCTTTCAAAACCTCTGGAGGCTGAAGAACTCTGCATATACCTGAAAGTAACTCAAGACGCTGTCAGTGCAGTCCTGGTCGGAGAAGAAAACAAGATCCAACATCCAGTCTACTATGTCACTAAAAGGTTGGTCGAAGCCGAGAGCATGTATCCTCTAATTGAAAAATTAACTTACTGCCTGCTCTTGTCATCCAGAAAACTATGACCATACTTCCAAGCTCACCCCATAAAGGTTCTTACCAACCAACCATTGTGCCACATCCTGCTAAAACTAGACACCTCTAGTCGATTACGAAAATGGTCTATGGAGCTCGGGAAGAATGAAATCACTTACCAGCCTCGAACAACAATTAAAGGCCAGGCTCTCACAAATTTTGTAGCTAAATGTACCAATGTACCAGATACAGATGAAGAAATAGCCGAGGAGTCATCGAAGTTTGGACTACCACCCAGTACAGGTGCTGAATAGAACACAAAGTGCTCATCACCCAACACTGATCATTTCGAAGGAGAGCCCCAGGTCTGGATGCTGCATGTCGATGGCTCATCTACTGATCATCTGTCTGGGGCCGGTCTAACATTAATCACTCCTGAAGGGCAAAGAATCCATTGTGCACTTCGTTTTGGATTTAAAGCATCCAATAATGAATTAGAGTACAAAGCATTAATCGCGAGGCTGAGGCTAGCAAGGGAAGTGAAGGCTGAAGTCTTAGACATATACAGTGATTTGCAATTGGTTGTTAATCAAATCCTCGGTGTGTACACTGCTCGGGGAGAAAAAATGATGGCTTATCTTGATAAAATCAAAGACCTGCTTGCTCAGCTCAAGAGGTAAAATATCCAACAAATACCAAGAGAGTAAAATGCCATAGTAGATGCACTAGCTAGACTAGCCAACATTGTTGTGATGGACAAGGCCAACCTAGTCCCTATTGAATACCTGGCAGAATCAAGTATCAACCTGCTAGAACCAGTCTTTCTTATAGACAACACTCCATCCTAGATGACCTCGATTGCATCTTATCTGGAACACAGCATCCTACCATGTAGTCGCAATGAATCTAGAAAATTAATAAGAAAAGTTGCTCAGTATATAATCCTGGACGGGGTTATGTACATAAGGGGGTTCACCATGTCATTACTCAGGTGTGTCAACTAAATAGAATCAGGATGGCTGCTGGAGGAAATACATGAGGGTTTATGTGGGAACCATACATAGGGGAAAAGTCTTTCTAAGAAGATTTTAAGGCAAGGCTACTTTTGGTCAACTATGAACGAAGATGCCTTTGCATATGTTCGAAGATGTGACAAGTGTTAGAGATTTTCCAAGATACCCCGAGCAGCCCCAATCGAGCTTATTGAAATGCAGAGTGCATGGCCCTATCGCTATTTTGGGAATCGACCTCATTGGTCGGTTACCGAAGGGAAAGGGAGGAGTTTAGTATGCAGTCGTGGCAGTTGAATAATTCACCAAGTGGACAAAAGTCGAGCCACTTGCAACCATCACTTCCAAAAAATTAATGGACTTTGTGGTAAAAAAATATAATTTCTAAGTTTGGTCTACCATAGAAAACTGTATCCGACAATGGCACCCAGTTTGACAGCCAACAGTTCACTGATTTCTGTGCTAGACACGACATCACAAAAAGTTTCTCAATAGTCTCACACCCTCAAGAAAATGGGCAGGTTAAAGCAATTAACAAAACACTCAAAGTCACCCTGAAGAAGCGTCTAGAACCTGCTAAACAAAACTGGCCTGAGAAATTGCCTGAGGTACTCTGGTCATACAGGACTACCGAGCGAATAGCTACTGGTGATACCCCTTTTACACTCACGTATGGGTATGATGCAATGCTGCCAGTCAAGATGACTCCACCTTCTCACATACGTACAGTGTATGACCAACATTGTAATCACCAATTGCTAGCTGAGTCCTTAGACCAGATTGAAGAAAGAAGCGAAAAGTCTAATATACGCTTGGCTCCCCGCCAGCAAAAAGTTGCCTGGTACTTCAATTCTAAAGTTAAGGAACGAAAGTTTTACGTTTGAGATCTAGTCCTACGAAGAATATTCCTAGAAGCTTGAGATGCCTCAGCAGGAGTGTTAGGGCCAAGCTGGGAAGGTCCTTACCAGGTCACAGAGTAGTATTGCCCGGCACGTACAAGTTAGCACTGTATGACCAAGATCTCCAGTTAGTACTTGTCCCCCGTTACTAGAATGGGGAACACCTGAGGAGGTACTACCAATAAAGATTACTTTTAAGTTATCGTTGATTGGCCGATATGTAACGCCCTACTACCTTAGAGCCGTTACTAAGTGAATTTTTAAGACAAAACAGTGTGCAATGAACTCGCTAACCGAGGTTTTGAAACAAAAGTGTGACTAATTAAAAGTTAAGGCTGTAATCTTTGAAAATGCGTCGTTTCATTAAAACTTCTAATATTAAACATTTGGGATCCCAAAATAAGGTTTGAAAACTAATTACATCTTGAAATAAGGTTACAGTTGAGAAATCATGAAATCATAGATTATTACAGCCATTTTCGAATAAACCCCGAACCAAAGCAGTCGGGCAGGCCAAACATGTACGCGTCGCTTCACGCTCTCCGTACTCATGGTTGGTTGACTCAGTCCTTGCAACTACCTGCCACACGGAGCACCCGTGAGCCGAAGCCCAGCAAGAAAACCCAAATAACACATAACATATGCGAATCAAATAGCTGGCATAATTCACTGACACATAGGAAAAACCATCATAATAAACAAGTACGGCCATGCCGCCCCCAAGGCCTTACCAAAGCCTGGAGTTTCGGTTCTCACCGCGAGGATAACTCATGTATCCCTTGGGTCCCACCCTGAATATAAGCATCCCATGTGCTGTGTGTTACTTTCGGCCCCACGGCCGCCCCGGCCTACGCCGTACTCGGCCCCACGGCCGCCCCGGACTACGCCGTACTCGGCCCCACGGCCGCCCCGGCCTACGCCGTACCCGTGAGCCGAAGCCCAGCAAGAAAACCCAAATAACACATAACATATGCGAATCAAATAGCTGGCATAATTCACTGACACATAGGAAAAACCATCATAATAAACAAGTACGGCCATGCCGCCCCCAAGGCCTTACCAAAGCCTGGAGTTTCGGTTCTCACCGCGAGGATAACTCATGTATCCCTTGGGTCCCACCCTGAATATAAGCATCCCATGTGCTGTGTGTTACTTTCGGCCCCACGGCCGCCCCGGCCTACGCCGTACTCGGCCCTTGCCGTTCAATTCATCATAATCACACATATAGTACATTCAAAATAAACATTCACACACATCACGGTTCATTTAAGGTTAAGCATTTGCACGTAATACAATCCGGGGCCATGCCCTACAATCACACAGTGGGGCCATGCCCTAATCTCGGGTGTTACGGTTTTCTTACCTGTATTCCGTGCTTTCTGATGCACCGCGATCACGAGCACGGTCCACTAGCACGAGCCCCTCCGAAATCCTAGTCACAACACGCATAAAACACTTTCAATACTAACCAAGCCTAGAACCACTTCCCGGGACCAATCCCGCACTCCCGGGACCTCTAAATCCATAAAGCAAAGTATCGGAACCATCCCCCGAGTCCCCGGGCAAAAGCCCTAAAAACTCAACTTTTGGGCTTCCAAAATGGCCTAGGGCTGCGGCACTCCCCTCAAGGGCCGCGGCGCCCAGCAGCCAGACCTCCCCCTGATGCAACCTCGCGCCGCGGCGCCCAAGAACAGGGCCGCGGCGCTCATACGCGAACCCAGATTTTCTGGGTTTTCTCTTGCGTTTTTCCCGAACTAAAACAATCCCAAATCATCCCAAACTCAAACCTAAACCCCAAAACCATATCAAAACCCCAAGTAGACCATACATCAACCCATAAACATCATAACCCAACTCAATAACACAATCACACTCAAAATCACCCATTTGATTTCAAATTTCAGAAAACTCAAACCCAAAGGCCAAAAACACAACCCAAGCTTGAAAATCCTAAACCATGGCTCCAAAATCTTAAACCACAACAGAAAAGAAACCCAAGGATGTTTAAAACTCTTACCTCAATCAAGAATCCACACCAAGCTTCCTTGATCTCCTCCTAGACTCTCACTTCTCCTTCTCCTCCTCTTCTTGCCCTAACCTTCTTTCTCCTTCTCTTCTTCTCTTCAATTTCTATCAAGCCTCAAGTGACATAATGCCCAAACCGAACCCCCCTAAATCCCAGCTGAATTTTGTCTATAACCCTTGCCAAAAGACCATTTTGCCCCTCCTTGCCTATCCTTTCCTACTTAAACCTCAAGGGTACTTAAGTCTTTTCATTTCTATTTCATTTCTACCATTTTATTTCTAAAACTTGTTACTCTCAGCAGTAACTAATGGTTACCCAGGTTACTAAATCTCCAATAACCATTACCCGCTAAATCTCAACTTAACCATAAAATTCCCGAGGTACCCCTAGGCTCCTCCCGAGCCGGGTATAGAAATCCCATTGTGACTCTTAAGTTAACTAGCTCTCTAGGACCGTCTCGGCACGTGCATCACAATAATAACACCACACTCACGTGGTACAATTCACAGAATACAATTATCACATACATGCCCTCAGCGGGCTAAAATTACCAGTTTACCCCTATCATGCAAACGGGGTCCACATGCATATTATTTCACCTAACATGCATACTAACCACATAGTCATGCGCCTCAATGTTCAATTAGTCATATAACATGCTTTAAATCATAACCATGCATTTATCTCATAGAATCACACATAAATCCCAATATGCCCTCCAGGCATGCTAATCAAGGCCCTTAAGCCTTATTAGCGATTTTGGGTCGTTACACGATATATGCACGAACTGCCCATACCACCTACCGGCTCACTCAAGTTAGCTATATTAATTATGCACAAGCACGATTTGCCCATTTATTGTAATGATTAATATTTATGAATATAAGGTACATTGTAGCAACGTAGCTTGTATGGTTAACTTTTAATCAATAAGACAGGATTTTTGTCCATTTGTACAAGACTTATTTTTACAATGATTATCTTGGTTATTAGTGATTTATTTCATGGATTGTCAGCAATGTATAAAATCTTTCCAGGCTTTGGCAAACCCAAGTACCCCTAAATAGGTTATTATGAATAGCTCTGGTCAGTTAGCAAGCGCCCAAGAGGATAACCCAAGAGTTATGAATCTTGCTCGATCACTTGGGGGGCACCATAGTCATACATGGCCAAGTAGAGAGAAAAGCGTGTAATCAAAAGGACTTAGAAACATTAATTTTTATTAATGTGAAAGTATTTGCACATTGCTCCGTATGTACCAAGCAACAAAAAGAGAGATAAAAAAATTTATGTAGATAGGGTTGAACAAATTTTTTTTACAACTCATTCGAAAAAGTTCAACAGCTCTGATTCACAGAGCCGCACAGCTCCAAAAACAATATATGTTGAGTAGCAAGGAAAAATAAAGCATGAGCGATTATATAGCTAAAACGAGAAGCACTTTATAAAAAGGTAAAAGATTGCTCGAGATTAAAGGCTGCTCAGCTCAGCCATCTTTGTCTTTGTAACTATAAAAAATATAACAGATAAAGCTTACCAAGAGCCTTGGATTTGTTGGTCAGACTCGGCAATAGGGGTTTCAGCAAAGAGGCTGCTAGACTGGTCGGGAGGGGTTGAAGCCTCAGTTAGAGCACTCAGACTAGAGGTCATGACATCTTTTTCTGGGGCCGTGATAATTGTCTCGGTGGGTGGTACAACAAATTCTGGCTCAGAGGTTGGAGGCTGCTCGGCATGGACGATCGGGGCCTCGATCTTCTCCCGCTCAACATAGTAGTGCAGAAGTTCATCATAGGCCTCTCCCAGATAACTAATGTCCGCCGTGTTGTTGCGAACCCATAAATCATATAAGGTGCTCATACCAAACTCCTCCAAAGCTTTAGCATCAGTGACCCTGTCAATTTTCTCTTTCTCAAGAGCCCTTGCCAGCTTATCTTTTTACTCATGAGCGGCCCTCCCATCAGCAGCATTCTTCTCCTTCAACTCCTCAATCCTTCTCTCCAATTAATTAACATCAAGATTCCTCTGCTCGGTAGTAGATTTGAGCCCCTCCTTTTCCTTAGTAATCTCCTCAGTGGCCTGTTGAAGATGCTAGACTTGCTCAGTCAGTTGGGAAACCTAAGAGGTTTTATCCTCGAACTCTTTCATTAAGCTGATCACATGTTCACTCACCCATTTGGCTTGGTAATGAGCGTAGCTAAGAGCTAGCATACCCTACAATATGAAATGAAGAAATTCAGAACAAGTAACAAGAGACGAAAGACCAGTCAGAGATCGAGCAAATACATTACTTGCCATGGTAACATCTTGGAGACCGGTGGTAGTAGTGAAGTCCAGAGATTTACTACTAAAGGTATCCATGAATTCAGTTTGGGAGGTAGACACCATTTTTATATGTCCTTGCTGGATAGCCATGGCTTTCTTCAGAGGATCGTGGATCACCTCAGTAGGATCCTCAATAGTGCCTTCTGCAGCTTTGCTCGGGCTGGTCAACTCTGGTGGTCGTACGGGTAACTTCCTCAACAGAGTCATTTCCCTTTACCCAATTTTCGCGATGGGGTGGGCACATTTTTTTGAGAAGAGGCCTTATTAGGGGTCTTCTCGACCCGCTTGGAAGTTATGGTAGGAGAGTCAGCTTTTTGACGCTTGGTCGGGGGAACCTCACTGCTAGGACCACTTTTGTGCTTCTGGGCAAACTTCTTGAAAAATACGGACGGCATATTTGCAAAATGTAAGCAAAGGATTAGCAAAAGTGTTGAGCAGGGTCAAGGAAAACAAACAAAAAATCATCATTATTAGGAAAAAACTAAAAGTAAGTTGTGGAAAGAGAGTCTGATCACCCTCTTCGGCTCCCCTCGAGTAGTTGGCTGCCTCAAACGGAAGACTCTCGTCACTTCTTGACGAGTCTGAGTCTATCTGCTCTAATGTAGTCTCCTTGCCTTTTCCAAGCTGGGGGTGACAACATTTTTGGGAGATCTATACTCAGCTGGCCCCTTAATGGCAACTCTGGCTGAACTCTTGGTTCTGTGAGCCACGCAAGGTCTGGATGGGGAGATTGATGCTCTGGCTTGCTTCTTACTGGGTGGTGGATTCTAACCTCAAATATATCTCCAGATATTTATTTCCATAACCCGATAATCCCATAATACATCTAATACCCAAAATACCCCTTGACTCGCCCTGAATCGGATTCTCAACCCCATTGTGACTTTCTGGCTAACTGCTCCCTAGGACTGTCTCGGATCGTACTACACTGATATATATCACAAACATATCACATTTATCACATTTTCACATAAATTCACATATTATATCCATAATTCACCTATTGCCCTCCAGGCACGCTCATCAAGGCCCTAAGCCCTATTAGCAAATTTGGGTCGTTACAACTATCCCCTCCTTATAGAAATTTCATCCTCGAAATTACCTGAACAATTCGAGATACCGCTCCCTCATCTCTAATTCAAGTTCCCACATCGCCTCCTCAACCTTGCTATTCCTCCACAGCACTTTCACGAAGGCGATGGTCTTGCTCCACAAGACTTTATCCTTCTGGTCAAGAACCTGAACTGGCTTCTCCTCATAGGACAAATCCTAATCTAGCTCCAAATTCTCATAACTCAGAACGTGCGTCGAATCTAACACATACTTCAGGAGCATGGACACATGAAAAACATCATGAACCCCTCATAAAGCTGAAGGCATCACTAATCTGTAAGCTACCTCTCCAACCCGTTCCAAACTGGAGTCGGAGCCAGAGCATGGATCTAGGCCTCCCTCGAAGATTGGAGGGTAAAACTCCTAGAATCTTCCACAAAGAAATTCCCATCTATTCTCAACCCTAGGCTGAGCTAGAGTTGATGCCACTCCTGGCAAAGCAAAGGAAGAGGTGCTCCCCAACAGATTCCGCTGTTGCTTCAAACACCTAATCTCTTCCTCGTGCCTCTGCAATTTTGATTACAAATCTGTAAGCATCTGCTGAAACTTCATAGGTGCAGATGAAGAACTGATACCCTGGCTGTAACTCCCAGCCTCATTATAACCACCACCAGGCCTCATTATCTGCCTTGGCTATAAACCTGTTAATTGAATCTGTAGCAATAACTTGATCCATTAATCATGATGAGCATATCAAGAACTTTCCCCACGGGATAAATCTTACCACACCACATTCACAAACCACTTGCAGTACTAAAATCATGCCCATGGCATTCATACATCAATCATAATCCTTGCTCTTCCAATATTCATACCATGCCTCCAACTCCAGCATGCAAATATCACAATTAAATAAATTCATGGAGCAGGTAATCACATAATCACATCCACATATATATTCATGGATCATATAATCATATATTCAAGAGCCAGGCTCTATTAGAATCTCATGCTCCCTAAAACAATGTACAGGTAAAGCATTTACATTCTATTTAAGTAGTTAAGCACATAACTACAGAAATAGTTACCATTCCCTGAGTGTAGCTATCTTCAGTGACGAGTGTACATGCCCAGCTTGTCTTCAGGAACCAGTTGTAACGCCCTAAACTCCAGGGACCGTTACGGTGTGCCTTGTAAATAGTGCTAAACTCGCTAATCGAGGCATTTGGCCAAAATCGTGGAACTAAATATGATTAGTGGTTTAGGGATTAAAAATTTTGGTTTAGATGTAACATTTCATTAGAACTTTTATTATATACATTAGGATCCCAAAAATATAATTTAGAGGTCTATTACAAGAAAATATTTACAACCAGCCGATCTAGGCGGCAAAACAGGGTTTAACCCTAGTTCCCCTTCAAACCTCGGCCGTGGTGGTCGAGCAGCTGCATATGTACACGTCATCACCTAAGCTCTCCAACTCAAGGATTGTCCAGCTTTTTTTTTCCTTTACCTGCACCACATAGCACCCGTGAGCCGAAGCCCAGCAAGAAAACTCAATATGCTCATAAACAGTCATATCATGACATTAAATCATAAGGCACACGCCTAATAGAGATAACCCTATTCAAGCAGGAAAATGAGTTCACGTAATGTTGAGTATAACACATCAACCAATGATCATAATAATCATCTAGGGCTTTTAGCCCAAAATAGAAGAGTGACCGTTGTAATAGTCACTAAGGTGGGTTCCGTTCCCAACAGCCATGTGACGATAGGGTCACCGGGCTTATAGATAAGTGATCCTTTTACTAGCTTAAGTAGGATAGGTGCATGATGACTAGTCACCAACATAACCTTCCTCATGACTTTAGAGTCATAACTATGGAACACTGTTCCCTAGCCATGTGACAAGTAGTCACCTAGGCCTGAGGCCCTGGCTTTGAGTAACTAGTCTTAGACTAGCCAAGCGCTTATAAGATTCATCAACCTTAGGGTCGGTCCAGCGTTAATGCCCTAGAGTCATTCAACGCTGATATCGATTAGATCTAATCTTCATTCGGCCCTGCGTTCAGGACGCTTATGCCATTTCTGACTCTTAGGTTAGTATCCCTGACTAGTAAGTCCCATAGACAAGTAAGCAATGCCATCAAACATATATCATATATCCAATATTCGAATACAGGGCATTCAGCATTCTTACTTAACAATTACTAGCATAATTAGGACCATGCATAAACACAGAGGCTCAAGCTCTGAACATTCTCATATTCAATAATCATAGCATGCCCTAATCACATATTTCTCATGCATTACATGCATCACATTTAAAAATCCAACATGCATCAAGAATAACCATGCATGTCACATATACACAGGGTGCAGTTTTCTTACCTTTGGTCCAAGCACAGGTTACCAATAAACGAGCCAAAAGCATGATCCTAATTCCAAGCCTCTAGTGATAACCTAGTCACAACCACAAATGGTGATCCAATAAGTTCAAATTCTAAAACCAATCCCGGAACCCAAACCTAGCCTCCAAAACATCAAACCCCACTAATCCGGGTAGTAGGAATGATCACGAGGCCTAAAACCAAATTCTCGAGGTCAAAACACCCAAACGGGCTCAAAGCTACCTAAGGGCTGCGACCTTAACACCTTGGGCTGTGGCCCCCAGCCACTCCAGGAGCAAGGGCTGCGGTGCCCTACACCTAGGGCCGCGGTGCCCAGCAAGGCCAACAAGCCCCCACCAGCTTCTTCGAACCAGGGCCACGACGCCCAAGAATAGGGCCGCGGCCCCCAACCCAGAACCAGCCATAACCCCGATTTAAACCTTTTAAAACCTCCTAAAAAAATACATAAACACCTCCAAATCCACAAATCAAAGTTCCCAAACATCCCCATGATCCAAAATCCATAAAACCCAAGCTTCAAATCTAACAAAAACTCACCAAAACACAAAGTCCAATCCAAGCTTTAAAAACTTTAAAAACTTAAAACTTGAATTACCTCCAATTGATTTGTTTCCAACTAAATCCTCCGGCTAATAAGCTTCTAATCTTTCCTAGGATCGCTATGTCTCAGTCCTCGCTTGATTCCGAGTCCTAGAACTCAAGTTACCTTCGAAAATGCGACCGAGAGACGAAAATGGAACTTTAAGGAAGAGAGAACATACACAATGTTCTTTTATTCTTTTATTCTTTTAAAAGGTTACTTCAAGCTTAAGTAGCCTCAACTAAATCCTAACGCTCGGGGTCCTGAAAACACTCCCGGGGGAAAAATAGCCAAAACCTCCTGAATTTCCCCCTGATCTTATTAACTCCCAATTTATCACCAAATATTAACTCCCATTACCCAATAACCCGGTAATGCTCTAAATACCCCTTGACGCACACCAAGTCAAGAATAAATCTCGTTGTGACTTTCCCACTAACTTATCTCGTAGGATCGTCTTGTGCTGAGTAACCCTGGCATAACCAAATAATAATAAAGCACCACATGCATATCACATATATGCCAAATATGCCCGAAATGGCCAATTATGGCCCACCCAATTACTCAGAAATGAGTTCACATGCATATTTAATACACCTAAACATTCATATTATCATTTAATAACATAATAAGCAATTATGGCCCTCCCGACCTCCTAATCAAGGTCCTAAACCTTATTAGGAAATTTGGGGCATTACAACTATCCCCTCCTTACAGAAATTTCGTCCTCGAAATTTATCTGAACTGCCAGAATATCAAATTCCGCACAACTGATCCCAGTTTCCCAGGTCATTCCTTCGACCTCACTGTTTTTGTAACATACCTTAACTCAAGGTGCACTTTGTTCCTCTGAACCTTATTCTTTCTGTCTCATATCTAGACTGTCTATTCTTTACACGATAATTTAGCCTCAATCCCCTGATTCTCATAACTCAACTTATGAGTTTCTTTCAACCCACGTCCTCAGCATGGAAATACAAAATACACTGTATATACCTGACAGTGTCAAAGATAAGGTCGAACCAAAGTCAACCTGACCAGTCCTATCCAGGACTCAAACTGATCTGCTACTTTAGGGCTAAACTTGCTCTTAACTCCTTACCCCTTTCCATGGTGATACTTTTGAAGAAGATATAATCTTCTACCTGGAACTCTATGTTCCTGCTTTTCAATTCAGCAAAACTTTTCCATTTATTCTGAGAAGTGAGCATCCAAGCTCCACCCTTTAATAATCTCAATAGTCTCGTGAACCACCTTAGGATTCCGATATAAACTAACTCATTCATCTTATAAGATGTTCTTCCAATAATAATTGGATAGCCCTCTCTCTCTGATTTACCTCCAGTCTGAGAGTAATAAACTATACTGAATTCCATCTATATACTCATCGCCTTCTTAATCCTTCCAAAACTTGGAAGTCGCAATAGAGTCTTCATCTGATAAGATAGACCTTGAGTTTCATGAAGGAGTTCCCTCTCACAAAGAGATTTGAATACTGATCAGCTGTACTATTTACTTATCCTTATTGATAAAAATGAACTCACTTGGATTACTGATCCACAATGACTCAATGCCAACTCACGCTGACCCACTAACCTGAAAATCCCACCGCGAAACCCATCGCGATGCTCTCTTATTTCCATTATGGAATACTCAAAGGCTGCAATGGCCTCACCAATTTCTAATACTCTGATCTGACCTACTATTAGGCTAAGAACTTTACCATGCATTCCATTACACCCTTCTCCATCTCAGGCCATCACTATAAAGCTTTCATATCCTGTTACATTTCCATAATGCCTGAATGAAGAGAATAGAAGAATAGCATGAGATTCATCCAGAATCTCCCAATTAATCTCAATGTCCATCGGATTCCAAATCTGACCTTTATACCACAATAAATTCATATCTAACACTGCACAACTCTTAGCTAATCCATCTAAGACTTTCCATTCAATCTTTCTTATCTGTGGTTCAATTAGTCATCTTTCCTTCTAATCCCTTCCGAAATGATAATCTTAAACTTAAAACTGGCCACCTGGCCCACCAGAGACTCTACTCTAGTTCTGGTCAGATCTTTTAACCAACATATTGCATAGGCAATTACTTTTCTCTGTCACTGAGATGTCATAAATACCTACAAACTGATTCTGATCTGTAAGAAGACTCAAAACTCTTTCCCAAGGCACCTGTAATATCCTTACCACCCAAGGACACTCCTGCCCCTAAGGCATTCCTTAACCTTGGCAAATCTCCGCAGAGAAAATACCACAATACCATCGTCCAAGACAATCACAAATCCCATTCCAATAAACCTTTGAATGCTCTGTTCATCTGATTCACAACACTTGGCACTAAACCAATTCCCAAGACATATTCAGCACTCTCAGTGCTCTTATCTGATACAAACACATTCCTTTATATAACTTCCTCTCTGGTCTCTAACTGGTCCTAACCAGATCCAAGATCCACCTTAGAGAATTCCATCTTACTCAATAACTGAACCTTTAATTCTTACAACTCCGCTGAGCCATTCAAAACAGTGCTTAAATCTGATTCCATCCCTGGCACTGATCCAATCACCATTCTAGTCTCCTTTCATATAAAATAAACCCTGGCAAGTCCCTTGGAACACACATCCAGAAACTCACAGACTAGTCCAGTCTGTCTTGATCTCACCGGCACGATCTAAGTGGTATCCACCACACTAGCTAAGAGTTCTATGCGTCTCCCTGCAATAAAACTCTAGCTCTCACTACAGATGTCATAAGCATACAGAACCATGCACCATGTACACTATCACAAGGCTTCCCACTCTCAAGCCCAAGAGTTACTATCCCTTTCTTGCCATTTAGCATTGCCCCATAACTACTTAGCCAATCCATATCCTAGATCAAGCCAAAGCCATTCATAACCAGCTCTATCAAAATCACTGATAAGTCCTTTTTCATCGCAACCCAACTCATCTTTTGGATTACCGATACAGTACCATCTTCCCATCACAACATAACCATGTGATCTGCATAACAACTCTATACCTCTCTATATGCAACAAATAAAGGAATAGCATGGCACCAAAACCAATCAGCATAACTTAGAAATCAGAACTAGAAAACTGACCTGCCACCCCTGAGGAACTAGTCTCAGTCTCAGACTCTGACTGCCCCGGAATAAACACTCGAGTTGGAATCGAGTTGTCTATCCCCTTTTGCTCATGCTCTCTTAGCCTTGGGCAATCCTTTTTTAAATGCCAAACCATGCCACATGCGAAACATGCCCTTGCTCGGCATTCTCCCAAAGGACGCCTCTTGCACCGCGTGCATATTGGACGAGTTTTCCAGCTTCCATTCTTACTTGCTCCAATAAGTGGAGATACCACTATCTGAGCTCCATGCTCCTTGGCACTCTTCTTCTCATTTCTTATGCTCTCAACAGCAAGATCCTTTTCTACCATCTGAGCATAGGTAGAGATTTCATACACTGGGGCAACTCTAATGCCCCGAGCTATTCCAGGATTCAATCCCTGAACAAACTTTTCCTTCCGAGCTACATCTGTGGGTACCATGTCTAAAGCAAACTGCCAACCCTTCAAATCTATTTGTTGCATATAAAGAGGTATGGGTTAGAAACACATTATATGCTTGACCGACCTATGGGTCAGAGAAAATTAAAGCACAGGTACGCTGGGCTAGCTCCAAGGATGGTTATACAGAGGACAAGACAAAAGGCCTCGGGGTGACTCATTAGTCCCATATCCTAGGGCGTTGGGCCAATATGATTTATTAATTATGTGTTTGGGCGCTGAGCCATAGTATGATTCCATAATCATGTATTTTGAGCATTCGGCCCCGATATGATGCATGGATTATTTATCTAGGAAAATTGGTCCCATAAGACGCTGTAGTCATTTATATGAATAGTATGCATGCACGAGTAGGGTTATTACTGCTAGGCATGCGCATTATGATTTGGTAACATGTTATTAATTGCTTATGAGCATGTTTAAGTTTTCTTGTTGAGGCTTGGCTCACGGGTGTTATCCTTGAGTTTGATAGCTTAGGTGATGATGTGTACATATGTGGTTGCTCGACCACCACGGCCGAAGGTTTAAAGAGGAACTAGGGTCAGACCCTATTTTTTCGCTTATGTTGACAGGTTGTAACATTTTATTGTAATTAACATTCTAAATGTATTTTGGGATCCCATGTACACAGTAAACATTTTAGTGAAACGTTTGTATTATTGACCAAAAATTTTAACCCTAAACCAATAAGCATGTTTGGTTACACAGTTATGACCAAATGACTCGTTTAGCAAGTTTAGCACTATTTAAAATACACAGTGTAACGATCTCTAAGTAGCAAGGTGTTGCATATATGATCCTGTCTGGTATTAATACCAACACTAAGCTGGACCAACCATGAGTTTGAGAACTTTGGGGGTAGTGCATACATACTCAGTCTGCTCGACCGCCACAGTCGGGATTACTTTTGAGGGACTAGGGTTAGAGTTTAGCTTTTGCAGCTTAGGTCGGCTATTTCTGTCACTCTGAAAGTGATGTATTTTGTTTATAACTCTTTTGGGATCCTTGTACATATTTAAACTCATTAATGAAAAGTTTAACTCTTTCGACCAAAATTTTTAATGCCTAAACTATTATTTATTTTTAAATACACATTTAAAGTCCAAATGACTCACTTAACGAGTTAAGTACTATTTTAAACACACAATGTAATGGTCCTGGATTAGAAGGGCGTTACATTTCTGATGTTTCTATAACAGGACTTAGGATCCTGTCACAGCCCTTTGGACCCCAAGACCCCAGTAGATGGGTCTCGTGTATTAAGAACACACAACGAAGGACTAGGTCACCAGTGGAGAACTTTCGGTCCTTGATTCGGGCATTGAAATAGTGAGATACCTTCTGCTGATAGGAAGCGAGCCGTAGGTTAGCATGTTCTTGCTTTTCCTCGACCAAATCTAGGGACTCGGCAAACAATACCTCATTCTTCCCTTGATCATAGTTCAACCTCCTGTGTAATGATGCATCTATCTAAATGGGTAGCATGTCCTCATAGCCATAGGCGAGCGCAAAGGGTGTGTGTCCAGTGGAGGTCCTGGCTGTGAGTCTATAAGACCATAGTACCTCCGTGAGCTTGTCCGAGAATGCCCCTTTTTCCTCCTCTAGATGTTTATTCAAAGTGTCCTTGAGGGTCTTGTTGACTGCCTTTACTTGTCCATTTTTTTGTAGGTACACCATTGTCGAGAAGCTTTTCACAATTCCATGGCGAACAAACAAATTTCCACTACTTTTGTTGACACCACGATCCTATGGCAAGTCTACAAAGTACTATCTGTCAAGTTATGCGCTTGCAATCACTATTACAGAGTAGCATGGTAGTTGGGGTTGAGACTTGACACAATGTTAGTGAGATCTTAGGGATTTGCCACTTGTCTTGTTGCATATCTTTTTAAGAACCACTATTGTTCTCGTGGAAATGGTTGCCTTCTTGCGACAACAAAGACTTGTTCACCTTCTAGCGAGTCCTTCAATAAGGATTTGAGCACGAGATCATCCGTGGAATGAGGATCATGTCTTCTTATCCCTTGTACCTCCCATGAGCTAGTCCAATCAATAACTTATGTTGAGAGTGATCGCGAAATTGCTCACGACACATAACCTTTGTCAAATTGCCACCCAACAAAAATATAATAAGAAAAATATAAACAAAACTTTTAATGAAGGGATAAAACTATTAAAATTTTAGATTTTGAATTGATTAACTTTATTAAAATAATTTTTATTCTTAATCTTACATTTTAATTTTAAAAAAATTATTATTAATTTTGCATAGTATATTTATGTATGTTATGCAATTAAAATAATATATATTTTTTATATAATGTTGAAAATAAATTTGACTAAAATTATGTTGAATACATATTTTTATATTGATTTATCAAATATATATAGTATTTCAATATTTATTAACCTCTTGCGTGTAAATTTGGTTTTGTTATTATTACAATGTTTACAAAAGTTTCTCAAATTTGATCAGCACAAGAGTATAGAAGTGTAAACACATAAATAAAAAATCTACGGAATTGTGAAAGCTTTAGCTATTGATAAGTCGTTACTAGGAAACGGATCCGCTCTCCGAGCGGTTGTTTAGATTTTTTATTGTTATATAAAATACAAAATATAGATCTAGTATAATAAAAAAAATATGAAAAATTTATTATATAATACAACAAATGTAACAACTAAAAAATTCCAATAAAGACAATAATTTCAATACAGAATAATATTTAAATAACATTATATGATTGGTATTATATTATTAATTAATTTAATCTAAATCATCAATATTATTATTATTATTATTATTGTCATAACTTTTTTATTTTGGTATAATTTTATAAGATAGTATATGAGAATAAAATAGTTCCCGTTATCATCATCACCTTTATTATTAACTAGAAAATACTACCATCGTTTGCGCAATTATTTGTCTAATATAATAAAAAAATATATGAAAATTTATTAGATTTGGTATGATATATGTTATTTTAACCATATTTTTTAATTTTTATTGAATGTGTTACTAAAATGTCATATTCTTGAAATTTTCCCAAAATATTATTAATATAATAAATATAATGACAAAAAAAAACAATATATAATAATAGTTTATATAAACATTAAAAAAAATTGGTACATAATAATGTACTAAATACATTAAATTCAAAATAGAATAAAAATAATATTTGTAATCAGCACAAAAAAATTATGATAATAAAATAAAAAAAATTTAATATTTAGAATAAACACTAAAAATATTGAATAATAGTTATTAATACAAATATACAATAAAATGTCTTTCGCAATTTTATTATAGGATCGTAATTCATTGCAGAATATATATAAAATAATATACTTTTAATATGAGTAAAACTAACTAATAAACACATATAAGATTTTTGTAGTTCTCTTTTCGCAATTAATAATTTGACATATTATTTTATTATTTGTAACAAATTGAATCTGTCTACACAAACATTATTACTGTGAAAAATTGTTTGACCTTGATGTGTATTTAATCCATTGTAATCACGTAACCACTATGCTTTCTAATTGTCTTGTATTATTATATTTATTGTGGTTATGTCATTTCTTGACTCATATCTTCATTGTTTATTATGGGTTGATTGTAGTGCCCTAAATTTGATAATAAGGCTTAGTACCTTGATTAGCATACCAGAATGACAATAATTGATTTAATTATATTAATATGTGAATTTGATGACTATATGATTAGAAATACATGCTTATGTAAATGAAATATGTATGTGGGCCTTATTTGGCTATTAGGGACATATTTGTAATTTGAACCCGTTGAGGTTATGATTTTAAGCATTGTGCGGTATTTCCGGCATGAGGAGATCATGTCCCGTGATATTAGCATAAAGTCACGAGTGTCGTAATTGATATTTAATTGAGGTTGGTAACCATTAGTAACATTAGTGTGGTGGTGTTGGTGAAATAAGAAGGAAAAAGTGGTATTTTTGTTAGAATGGTGAAATGACCTAGCTACCCTTGAGGTTTAGTGTGTGGCTTAGTTTGAGGAGGGGTAGAATAGTCTTTTGGTGCTAAAATTAGAAACCCATAGGTAAAGGAAAAGACTGTCACGTGTTAGGCTCCTCTAGAATTTCCTTGGGTCATTTGGTTCAACTTTGAAGAAGAGAGGAGAAGAGCACAGGTCATGAGAGCTGGGTTTTGAAGGAATTAAGGAGGAAAAACAATTTGAGGAAGGGATTTGCAGCCATCCACACCTAGGAATTTCGAATTTGGGAGGAAGGTAAGAATTTCATTTTTGGTTATAGGTCCTTTTCACTTGTTCTTGAGAGTTTGGGTTTGATTGTTGAAAACTGGATTTTTGGCTTGCTATTTGTGAAGTTCAAGCTTGGGAAACTAAGGATTTAAGCTTGGAATGGGATTGGAGGTAGCCTAGGGTCGAATTCCTCCTGAAGGTGAGGATTCCTTTGAATTTTTAAAAGAGTTTCTGGTGTGGTTTAAGTTTTTTAGGAATTTTAAATCATTGGGTGATTTGGAGTTTGGATGTGAGTTTGGGTTTGTTTCTTATGCATGTGTTGTTTATATTGTTTATTTGGAGTTTTGGGTTCAATTGGAACTTGGGTACACTTGGGGAATGGTTTGGGCAAGTTTTGGTTCGGGGGAAAAATGGTGGAAAAACCCAATTTTCTGGGTTCGTAGGAGTGCCGTGACATTGTTCTTCCAAGCTGCAGCGCTGGGTTGATCAAGGGCAGGGGGCCTTGGCTGGGTGCCGCGGCGGCTGTATGGTTGTGCCGCGACACTAGGCCATTTTAAGGGACCTTAAAGTTTTATTTTTAGGGCGTAGGCCCAGGGGCTCGGGGGAGGATTTCACCACCTCGTGTGGGGAAATTGGAGGTGCCGAGAGCACGGGATCGATTCCGGGGTCAATTATAAAATCAGATAGTGATGAGAACGTTACTTATGGGTTGTGACTAGGTTACAACTAGGACTTGGGAGAGGATCATTCTTGGAAGTCGTGGTTGCTTGCCAGACTGCAAGCACTCGGACTAAAGGTAAGAAAACTGTTGTACCTGTAGAGCAGGGTGTGGCCCTATTGTTTATATTGTAGAGCACAACCCTAATGTTTATGTATAATATGTGTTTAAATATCTGTGAATATTATGCTATGTGATGCATGTTTGTGAGGGAACGATGAAGGCCAAGAACGACGAAGGTCGAGAATGACAAGAAGCCGGATATAACAAGGGACTGGGATCAGCGTTGAGCACGCTGAGTGCAGGTCGTTAAAGCGAGACCCGCCTAGGGTGCAGGGGTCACCCTCTCGGTGAAGACCGTGAACCCAGGGCCTAGTAAAGTGCCTGGATGGCGTTGCCCACTATGTGTTTAGCCCGTTGGCTGTTTTGTTGTATGTTGTATGTTGTGGATTGTTATGCATATGTTATATGTTTTGTGTTGAGTTTTCTTGTTGGGCTTCGACTCACGGGTGCTCTATGGTGTAGGTAAGGGCAAAGGAAAGGTTGACCAACCATGAGTATAGAGCATGTGGAGCAACGGGTACATGTTCGACCTACCTGGCTGCCACGACGAGGGATATTTTGGGAAAATGTACTGTAATGGTGGTTTTGTTGCCTAGGTCGACTTTAGTTGTATTTTCTAGTTGTAAAGTATTTTCTAAATAGTATTTCGAGATCCCGTTCGTATAACTTTTCCAAGATTTCAATGAATGACCAAATTTTTATACTTTATGTTTTTAAATGAGTTTTTTTTCAGCTTAGTAAAACTTTTAATCTTAAACCTCGATTAGCGAGTTAATGGCACATTTTTAATTCACATAGTAACGACTCTAAGGAAGTAGGGTGTTACAACCTGGTGTCAGAGTGTGCCAAGGATTATGGTTCTTGAAGATCAACCGAACATGTACGCTTGGTGCCAGTGACAAGCTCAACTCAGGGTTGGTTGGTATTTAATGAATTATATGCTTAATTTCTTGTTGAAGTAACCTGTTTTCCTGAATATATAAATAGAGCATGATGAATGTGTTGATATATGCATGATGCTAGGGCATGTCCCCCTTGATAGTTGTATGATATCTGTGATATGTGGACTTGCTAGTTGTGGTTGATTGGTGAGATTTGGAGGTGGTTTTGGATGTTGTTATCATGCCTGATGTGCAACGTCATTGATTGCAAGCATATTGTAGTAATGCCTCGGCAATTAATCAGACTCCGCGACAATAGGGTCGACGATGCAACTAGGGTTAGGACCCTCCACCTGCCCCACCGAATTGGCAACAACTATTTGTTGAGATGGAAGCTAGACTTCATCAGATAGAAGAAGAGCTACGACTGTTGAGGCAGCAGGCCCCTCCTTGGGACACTGGGTTACAGGTTCCATAGGCTGTGGCACCAGTGCCACCCCAGCCTGCTATGGAAAATAGGTGGGAACCTTTGTATGAGAGGTTCAGGAAGCAGCATCCTCCCACCTTTGAGGGTGGTCCAGACCCACTATGGGCAGAGCAGTGGATGAACATGATTTCTTCCATCCTGGACTTTATGAGGGTGGTAGGGAATGAGAGAGTAGCCCGTGCTAGCTACATGTTGAGAGAAGATGCCCACATCTGGTGGGATGATGTGTCTCAGAGAAGAAATATTGCATCATGACCTAGGAAGAGTTCAAAAATATATTCAATGAAAAGTACTACTGTGTCGCAGTCTGAGTTGCGAAGGTCGATGAGTTTACGAACCTGAGTATGCCTTGAAGTTTGACCGGTTAGTTAAGTTTGCGCCAGATTCAGTGCTGACTGATGTGGCACGAAGATCTCAGTTTATGCGGGGATTGAATGTTATGATCGCCCGTGACGTCAAGATAACTTAGAATCCAGGAACTACTACTTATGCATAGGTAGTGGAGAAGGCCCTTACAGCTGAGGGGGTCGAGGATTAGATATGGAGAAAGGGCGCCGCTAGGCACGATGCTCGGAGGACGGTGCCACCTTTTACTGGATCTAGTAGGGGTAGTGGCCCCAGTGAGCAGAAGAGAAAGGCCCTAGACTCTTTTGTTCCTCCTGGCTTGGATAGGAGGTCACCGGGTGCTTTCAGTGGCCGTCAGGGCGGGGGAGACAACTTGAGGAGTTTCCCAGTGTGTCCTCGGTGCAGACGATGATATCAGGGAGAGTGCAGGATCAGGGCATGCTTTACTTGTGGGAGCATCAATCATTTGAGGAAGGACTGCCCACAAGCCAGGAAGGAAGAGCTGAAATAGAGCGACAGCCTCACTCCTGCCAGGGTATTTACCTTGACCTAGATTGAGGCTGAGGCTAGCCCCTCAGTCGTGACAGGTAAAATTTCTAGAGTTGGTTCTTCTTTTACTGCATTGATTGACTTAGGGGCTACTCATTCATTTGAATCTGCTAGAGTGATAGATCAGCATTGTAGACCTAGTGATTTGTATGCTAGGGGATTTCAGACTTTGTTGCCGACTGGAGAACTGGTAGTCTCTAGGAGATGGGTTAGAGCATTAACAGTAGAGATAGAAAGTAGGGACTTGTTTGTGGATCTAATTGAGTTAGCAATGAATGACTTTGATATGTTCCTAGGGATGGCTTGGTTATTGGTATGGGGCGACGATTGACTGCAAGCGCATGATGATGACCTTTGAACCAGAAGGGGAGGTACCCTTTGTATTCGTGGGGACAGTGAGTGGACCGCGAGTACATTTGATTTCGGCACTGAAGGCTAGAGACCTAATGCAAGAGGGTTGCACAGGATTCCTAGAAAACATTGTGGATACTTCTAGAGTTGTTTCAGTTGGACTGGATACGACCACACTGGTATGTGAGTTTCCTAATTTGCTCCCCGCAGATTTACCAGGGTTGTCGCCACACCGAGAGATCGAGTTCTTCATTGAATTGGCGCCAGGAGCAGAGCCAGTATCTGAGACACCTTATAGAATGGCTCCAGTGGAGTTGAAGGAACTAAAGATTCATTTGCGAGAGTTACTGGATTTGGGATTCATCAGACCATGTTTTTCGCTGTGGGGTGCTCTAGTGTTGTTCGTCAAGAAGGATGGAACTTTAAGGATGTGTATTAACTACAGAGAGTTGAATAAGTTGACCATTAAGAACAATTACCCACTGCCTAGGATCAACAATTTGTTTGATCAACTACAGGGGAAGACAGTGTTCTCTAAGAATGACATTCTGTCAGGCTACCACCAGTTAAGGATTAAAGAGGAGGACATACCAAAGACTGCTTTCCGCATGACGTATGGACATTATGAATTTCTAGTTATGTCCTTTGGATTAACCAACGCCCCAGCAGCCTTTATGGACTTGATGAATAAGGTTTTCAAGGATTATCTGGATAAATTTGTGATCGTATTCATTGACGACATACTGGTGTACTCTCAGTCAGAGACAAATCACGAGCAGCATCTACGCCTGATATTACAGCAGTTGAGAGAGCATAAGTTATATGCTAATTTTAGCAAGTGTGAGTTTTGGCTACCTCAAGTAACATTTTTGGGTCACATTGTAAGTAAGGAGGGGATTTTGGTGGACCCAAGTAAGATTGAGGTAGTGAGGGATTGACCCAGGCCGAGTAGTGTACCAGAGGTTAGGAGCTTTTTGGGATTGGCGGGGTACTATCGGCGATTCATCGAGAGATTCTCCATAATAGCCACACCATTAACCGCACTAACACGAAAGAAGACTAAGTATCTATGGACAGATAGGTGTGAGAATAGTTTCAATGAGTTGAAGTAGTGGCTAATCACTGCTCCAGTATTGAGTCTGCCGTCACGCAATGAGAAGTTTGTAGTCTACTGTGATGCTTCCAGACAGGGTTTGGGATGTGTACTAATGCAAGCTGGAAAGGTGATAGCGTATGCGTCGAGACAGTTGAAAAAGTACGAGAAAAGGTATCCCACAAATGATCTGGAATTGGCGGCGGTGGTGTTTGCACTTAAGGTTTGGAGACATTATTTATATGGAGAAAAGTGCAAAATATACACTGACCATAAGAGTTTGAAGTACTTCTTTACTCAGAAGGATCTGAATATGCGCCAAAGGCATTTGATGGAATTGGTGAAGGATTACAATTGTGATATTTTATATCATCTTGGGAAGGCCAATACGGTGGCCGACGTGTTGATTCGGAAGGGCCTAGGACAGTTATTTAGTTTGAGGCAGATATTTGATAGGTTAGCTGAAGAGATGACTAGAGCAGGTATTGAGTTGGTAGTTGGTCAGTTAGCCAACATCACTCTTCAGTCTATGCTTATTGAGAGGATTAAGGAGGCACAGGGGGAGGATCCCCAGTTGAGATAGCATAAAGAGGGCGTCTTAGCCAGAGCGGCTAAGGACTTTTCTATTTCAGAAATGGGTTTATTGTGATACAAAGGTTGAATTTGCGTGCCAATGGATTCCAGTATCCAGCGAGAGATTTTAGATGAGTCTCATACCACTCCTTATTCCTTACATCCAGATACGACGAAGATGTACCAAGATTTGAGAACTTTATATTGGTGGTCGGGAATGAAGAAGAATGTGGTGTATTATGTGGCCAAGTGTTTGACTTGTCAGAGGGTAAAGGCAAAACATCAGAGGCCAGCAGGGTTGTTGCAGCCTCTAGGGATTCCAGATTGAAAATGGGACGATATCACCATGGACTTCGTGGTCTGATTAGCGAAGACTGTGGGACAACATGATTCAATGTGGGTGATTGTGGATAGGTACACCAAGTCAGCCCACTTTTTGCATGTTAAGACAACTTATAATGTGGAGCAGTATGTTGAACTGTATGTGAAGGAAATTGTACGACTACATGGGGCTCTGAGGTCGATAGTATCCGACAGGGACCCCACCTTCACTTCCAAGTTTTGGGAGAGCATGTAGAAGGCTATGGGCACACAGTTGCTATAACAACCCAAAATTGCTAATAAGGCTTAAAGGCCTTGATTAGTGTGCCAGGAGGGCATAATTGGTATTTATGTAAATACATTATTTAAATGCATGATTATGTGGCATGCATGATTATATGAGTAAATTGATATGGTTAGATGCATGTTTATGGGTATAAAATATGTATGTGGGCCCTATTCTGTTCATAAGGGCATGCTTTTAATCTTGGCCCGTTGAGAGCATAAATGTAATTATATGTGATGAATTGTTGAGACCACATTATTATGTGGATATATTTGCAGCTTGTGGCTCGAGACGGTCCTAGTGAGCGGATTGGCGAAATAGTCACGGCGGGAACTTATACCTGGCTCGGTGGGAGCCTGGGGGTATTTCTGGAAATTTAGAAATTATATGGGGGATTAATAGACATTGGGGAAAATAATTGGTGATTAATTAGTTGACGAGAATGGAGTGGTAAATATTAGGAACACTTGAGGAATTAGCGGGAATTTGGAGTAAATGACCAAAATGCCCTTAGAATGATTAAAGACCTAGGTTTATTTGGGAGGGTAAAATGGTCTTTTTAAGGAAAGAAGGAAAGAAGAGAAAACAGAACACCTAAGTTACCTCTCTCTCTCTCCCATATGGTTTGCCTATTCTTCACCATTTTCTTGTGGATTTGAAGCTGTGAACTCAGGGAGGTTTGGCAAGGTTTTGGGGACTTTGCTTCTTGGAGGTGGCTGAGAAGCTTATTTGGAAATAGCAGCTAATTAAGGTAAGGTTTAAAGGTTTTAATTGAATTTTTCTGGGTTTGTTGAGGTTGAATTTTGATTTTGGATTATTAATGGAAACTAAGGGCTTAAACTTGGGGATTTGATGAGCTAAATTTTGGAAGAGCATCTAAGACAACCTAGGGTCGAATTCACCCAGCTAAGGTAACCAATTCTAACTTTGAAGTTCTGGGTTTCTGGTTTTCTGGTTTTATGATGGTGTTCTTGAGCTTTTGAGCTCAAGTTTGGTTTATGAGCTTGATGATGCTTTGAGCTAGGTTTTTGATGTTATTGGGTCATGTTGGGTGAGATGTAGTGGATGGTAGGCTTTGAAGTTTAGTTGAGGTTTGGAGTGGTTTGGTGAGGCTTTGGCTGGGGGAAATTCGAAGGAGAAAACCAGAGAGTGCATGTTGCTGTTTGTAGCGCTAGCATTGGAGCGCTATAGCGCTATGCTGATTTCTGGGGGATGTTTTATTCTCTGCTTGTAGCGCTGTAGCGCTCACCTTGTGGCGTTGTAGCGCTACCCTGCCTCCAGAAAGGGGTTTTGGGTATTTTTCATAGGGATTTCGCTTGGGGGCTCGGGGGTCGATTCCACCACCCCATTTGGTGGAATTGGGCTTCCCGAGGGCTCGGGTTGGTCCCGAAAGTCAGGCTACAAAATTGATTGTTAATGATGGTTCTATTTTATGGTTGTGACTAGGTTTTCTCTAGGGCTCGGATCAGGATCGTGCTCAAGTGTAGCTTCAGTTAGCCAAAGCGCTCAGAATCAAAGGTAAGAGAGCTGCACCCGGTTATGTGGTTATGTTGGGACTAAGAGTTCCCTATATTTGTATGTGATGTCATAAGATGGTATTATGCCATGGGGACATGTGATAAACGACCTAAGAGTGTCAGAATCAATATTTGCGCACAAGACGCGACTCGGCCACTAGTAGTTGAGGTTAATCAAATAATCACTGAGCTTGGCCTAAGCGAGCCAGAGTCAGTGGGTTGAACACTGGGCTCGGCCTAAGTGAGCCGAAGACAGTGACTTAAACAGAGGGTGCGGCCTAAGGGCGCCGACCCTAGATATTGTGTGAAATGTTTATTTATGTTAATATGATGATTGTGACATGCTCATTGTCTGAATGGCTAATTATTGGTTTGTTGACTGATATTACTGATTATGTGAGTGATGCATTCTATTGACTATTTGATTAATGGTATGTGAGTTATTTGATTACTATTATTTATTATGCTATGCTTTATAGTTATCTTGCTGGGCCTCGGCTCACAGGTGCTACGTGGTACGTGTAAAGGAAAGGGTTGGATGGTTCAACCATGAGTGGGAGAGCTCTGGGGGCGAGGTATACATTTTCAGCTGCTCGGCCGCCACGGTCGAGAGTTTGTACAGGGACGGAAACCTAAAAAGTATATTTTTCCATTAGAGTGGCTGTGTTTATTTATAACTTTTGGAATTTTGGTAAATATGTCTTTTTAACCCTGTTTTGGGATCCCATGTACTAAACAATTATTTTAATGAAAATTATCTGTTTATGACCAAAATCTTTTAAACTTAATTTGTTCATGATTATAGGCTCATGTTTTTGTTTGAAAGACTTGATGAGAAGGTCCTGCACTATTTAAAACACAAAGTGTAACGGTCTTGGTTATCCATGGCATTACAGTTGCGATTTAGTACCACTTATCATCCTCAGACGGATGGACAGTTTGAGACGACGATTCAAATACTAGAGGATATGTTACGAGTCTGCGTGCTGGATTTTGGGGGATCTTGGAGTAAGTATCTCCCTTTGATTGAGTTTTTGTATAATAACAGTTATTAGGCAACTATTGGAGTGTCTTCGTATGAGATGTTATATCGGAGGAAATGCAGATCACCCATCCATTGGGATGAGACGGGTAAGAGAAGGTATCTAGGTACTGAGGTTGTTCAGAGGACCAATGAGGCAATTGAGAAGATTAGAGCTTGAATGCTCACCTTCCAGAGTCGACAAAAGAGATACTTAGACTAGAGACGCAGGAGCATAGAGTTTCAGGCCAGGGACCATGTGTTTCTCAGAGTTTCTCCCTTGAGAAGGGTGAAATGGTTTAGAGTGAGGGGCAAGTTGAGCCCTAGGTTTATTGGCCCCTTTGAGATTCTGTAATGGGTTGGAAAAGTAGCCTACAGATTGGCGACTCCTCCAGCTTTATCAGGGGTTCACAATGTGTTTCATGTATCCATGCTCTAGAAGTATGTATCATATTCTACGCACATGCTGGGTTATGAGAACTTGGAGCTGGATCAGGATTTATCATATGAAGAGAAGCCAGTTCAGATTCTCGACCGAAAGAATAAAGTCTTGCGGAGCAAGACCATCGCCTTAGTAAAAGTGTTGTGGAGAAACAGTAGAGTGGAAGAGGCAACTTGGGAACTTGAGACAGATATGCGGAATGGGTATCCCGAGTTATCTAGGTAATTTCAAGGATGAAATTTCTGTAAGGAGGGGATAGTTGTAGCGCCCCAAATTTTGTAACAAGGCTTAGGGCCTTGATTAGTGTGTCAAGAGAACA
The DNA here is from genome assembly GCF_963169125.1 of Humulus lupulus. NCBI lineage: Eukaryota > Viridiplantae > Streptophyta > Magnoliopsida > Rosales > Cannabaceae > Humulus > Humulus lupulus. The sequence continues at coordinate 196,531,361 of NC_084795.1, forward strand.
AAATTGATTTAATTATGCTAATATGTGAATTTTATGATTATAAGATTATAAATGCATGGTTAGGTGAATTAAATATGCATGTGGGCCCCATATGGCTATTAGGGGCATATTTGTAATTTGAACCCGTTGAGGGTATGATTTTGAGCTTTGTGCGATGTTTCCGGCATGAGGAGATCCTGTCCCGTGTTATTAGCGGAAAGTCATGAGTGTGGTAATAGATATTTAATTGAGGCTGGTAACCATTTGTAACCTTAGTGTTGAGGTGTTAGTGAAATAAGAAGTAAAAAAGTGGAATTTTTGTTAGAATGGTGTAATGACCTAGCTACCCTTGAGGTTTAGTGTATGGCTTAGTTTATGTAGGGGTAGAGTAGTCTTTTGGTGCTAAAATTAGAAACCCATAGCTGAAGGAAAATACTCTCACGTGTTAGGCTCCTCTAGAATTTCCTTGGGTCATTTGGTTCTTCTGTGAAGAAGAGAGAAGAAGAGCACATACCATAAGAGCTGGGTTTTGAAGGAATTTAGGAGTATAATCAATTTGAGGAAGGGATTTGCAGAGATCCACACCTAGGAATTTCGAATTTGGTAGGAAGGTAAGAAATTCATCTTTGGTTATAGATCCTTGATCCAGGTCAGGGGATCCTGGCTGGGTGCCGCGACGCCTGTATGGCTGTGCTACGACGGTAGGAAATTTTCAGGGCCCTAAAAGTTGTATTTTTAGGGCATAGGCCCAGGGGGCTCGGGGGGCGATTTCACCACTCCATGTGGGGAAATTGGAGATCCCGAGAGCACGAGATTAGTTCCTGTAACGCCCTGGCAACCCCAGAATAGTTACGGAGAACGGTGAACCGAAAATTTGACCCGCTACCCGAGTCCTTTGGTTAAAAACGTGATCTAAGTGTTATTATCAGGTTAAGGTGGAAAACCAGTAAAAAGAAAAGGGTACATTTTATTAAGTAAATAAACCGCTCATGAGCCTTTTAAAATGTTTACAAGTAGTTCGTAATACAAAAGAGTCACTACAGTTCCAAATTTACAAACTCCGCCGGCCTAAGCGGCAAAAATAGGGTAAACCCCTAGTCCCTCTGAGAACTCCTTGACCGTGGTGGTCAAGCGGCCCTGTATGTACATCACACCACCCAAGCTCTCTCCTCAAGGCTGGCCAAGCTTTTCCTTTCCTTTACCTGCACCACATAGCACCCATGAGCCAAGGCCCAGCAAGAAAACACAATAAAACATGATATAATATCAACAATGATCATAATAATCATCCAGGACTATCAGTCCAACGAATAGGTGACAATAGCCAAAAGTCACAGTGATGAGCATCGCTCCCTCTAGCCATGTGACGATAGGGTCACCAGGGCTTAATCGATAAGTGTTTCGTTCATAAGTTTGTTCAGGACAGGTGCATGGTGATTGGTCACCACCATAACCTTCCTCACGATTCTAGAGTCGAAACTATGGACAACGTCCCTTAGCCACGTGACAAACGGTCACCGGGGTCATATACCTTGGCTATAGTCATCTGGTCGTAGACCAGGCAAGCGCTTATAAGTTCTTCGACCTTAGGGTCGGTCCCGCATTAATGCCATAGAGCCATTCAATGTGTGATCATCGACTTTAAAGTCGGTCCCTGACTAGTCAGTGTCTTAAACAGGTAATCAGCGTTCATTAGCATTTAATATGCAATCCACGTTCACATATATCAACCAACAAGCCTCAATATCAAACCATGCATGTCATATACCTGTACAGGGTGCAACTGTATCCATACACTGTTTTCTTACCTCAAGTTCGAGCGAGAAGTATGATAAAGACGACCCCTGAGAACGATCGGTCTTTTAGTTCCTTAGCGGTTACCTAATCACAACCAATTATAACCTCCATTAATGAGAATCCACAATAATAGGGTCTTAACCTAAGCACCATCCTCGAGACCTCGAAACATGCCCACACGGTGAGTAGAATCGATCCCGGGCCTTAAGGATTGAAACCCCAAGTCAAAAACCCTTAAAAACACTCAAAACGGGGTTTGGAAGGAACAGGGTAGCGCTACAGCGCTCAACCCCTAGCGCTACAGCGCTAAACTCAGAACCGCCCAAGTGCCAGAAACCCTCCTGAGGAGCGCTATAGCGCCCTAGGGTGGGCGCTGTAGCGCTACCTCCAGCCCAGAACACCCCTGAACCGACCTTCTTCATCTCCTTCGATTCTAACTCGATTCCCAAGCTTCCAAAGCCTATTCTTGATGCCAAATGAACCCAAAAACCATCCCAACACACCCCAAACATCACAAGCATGGGAACCCTAGCCAAAACTCCCAACAAAACCCATGAATTCACCCTAAACATTTCAGCTGCAAAACAAAACTAAAACAGAGCAAACCAGAGAAACTATGGTTAGAAACTTACCCAAAGCTTGGCTTATGAAGCTCTTCAATGATGGAACACACTCCCAAACTCCCAAGGCTTGCTTCCTAAGCTTGAATCCTCAAAATTGGCTCAAAAACCACAAAGAACAGTGAGGAGAAGAAGGTACGGGAGAACTCTCAAAGATACTTTGTTTTTTTCCATCACCTTTTTCAGCTAAATAAGGTTATATCTATCCTAGGGGTGAAATGACCATTTTACCCCTAGGTCAATTAATGGTTTCTAAAGACTCCCAAGGGCATTTTTGGTACTTTCCTCCTAACTCGTTAATCATAATTAACGCTCTCTAATTCCCGCTATTCTCAAAAATCATAAACACCAATAATTCACATCCCGTTACCCTTTATCTCCCGGTAACGCTCTAACCATCAAAATCACCCCGAGACTCAAACCAAGTCCCGACACCTAAACCCGCTGTGATTAAACCGCTAACCAATAATCTACGATCGTCTCATGTCGAACAGCTCGAACAAACCCACATCATAATGTGGTCTCAACATATATCACCGACATGCATACAATTATCATTATATTATAATATCATTCTCATAAACACGCATAAACACATTAAATAGCATAATTAACCAATTATGGCCCTCCTGGCCTACAAATCCAGCCGTTAACCGTAACAGGGAATCCGGGGCATTACAGTTCTGGGGTTCAATTATAAGTTCGGATAGTGATGAGAACTTTAATTTTGGGTTGTGACTTAGTTACCGCTAGGATTTGGGAGAGGATCATTCTCAGAAGTCGTGGTTGCTTGCTTGTCTGCTAGCATTTGGACTAATGGTAAGAAAAATGTTGTACCCGTAGAGCAGGGCATGGCCCTATTGTTTGTATTGTAGGGCGCGACCCTAATGTTTATGTATAATATGTGTTTAAATATCCGTGAATATTATGCTATGTGATGCATGTTTGTGAGGGAACGACGAAGGCCAGGAATAGCGAAGACCGAGAATGGCAAGAAATTGGGTACAGCAAGGGGTCGGGATCGGTGTTGAGTACATTGAGTGCAGGCCGTTAGGGCAAGACCCTCTTAGGGTGCAGGGGCCACCCTCTTGGTGAAGACCGCGAACCCTGGGAATAGTAAAGCACCTGGGATGGCGTTGGCCGCTATGTGTTTAGCCCGTTGGCTGTTTTGTTGTATGTTGTGGATTGTTATGCATATGTTATATGTTTTGTTTTAAGTTTTCTTGTTGGGCTTCGGATCACGAGTGCTCTGTGGTGCAGGTAAGGGCAAAGGAAATGTCGACAAACTATGAGTACGAAGAGTGTGGAGTGACAGGTTCATGTTCGGCCTACTGCCACAACCAAGGATATTTTGGGAAAATGTACATTAATTGTTGTTTTGTCGCCTAGGTTGACCTTAGTTGTATTTTCGAGTTGTAAAGTATTTTCTAAATAGTATTTTGGAATCCCGTCTGTATAACTTTTCCAAGATTTCAATGAAAGACCAAATTTGTATACTTTATGTCTTTAAACGAGTTTTATTTCAGTTTAGTCATACTTTTAACTTAAAACCTCAATTAGCGAGCTAATGGCACATTCTTCACTTACATAGTAACAGCTCTATGGAATTAGGGCATTACATTGATAATGCATTTTATAAAAAAGTTTTAGTACTAACAAGCCGTATATACTATATATTTCTTGTAATTGTCTTGCTTATTTGATGTGTATATAGTCATACAATAATATCATATTAAATAATATATATTCAAAAATTACCAATAAACGTAAAACCTTACATATCATGATTTTGGGAATTGGCATGTAGTGCCTACTGCTCATGAATCATCATGATGTAAACTTTTACTTTTATGTACTTATGTAAAATATTTTAAAACTTCAGTTTATTTTTGTTTGTATTTTTACATATAGTGAAAAGAGCTCATATCAATTACCTAGGTGGGTGGAAATTGATCGATTCTTCTTTCATTCACTACAAACAAAGATGAGAGACTATGAACACAACAACAACAAAAAAAGGTATTAGACTACCTTTTTTAAAGTTTTCTTAAAATCTTAGGAAACTAGTTCCACAAATCTAATTTCACAAAAACATAACTTAGAAAATTAAGATTCACCAATTTTTTGAATTAATAAATATAAGAAATATGTTACCTTTACTCTTGCAAAGTGGCCAATGCATGTAGCTGCAAGGTGAAAATTGCCTCCAATTTTAGGGTGATTGGAAAAGAAGATTCTCTATTCTTCACAGTAAAAAAATGCTGTTTAACTATGGAAAGCAATGGATAATGATTTTTGCCTTTTACAGTTTATATTTGTGATAGAATGACTTTTTGCCGTTTATATATGTGTAATATATTGAGTTTTCCGTTTTCATCTTTTTTTGTAGAGAAACAATTATAATTTATTACAAAATAAATAGTAAATAGATTTTGATAAATAAATGGTCCTATATATTTTTCTATAAATGTTACTATATAAAGTAATTATATAGAAACTGGCATACTTTTGATGGGGAAAGTAAAAGTCTCATAATATTCTCATTTTATCTAATCTCATTAACACTAAATCAATATTCAAAAGACCAAATCAATCAGAATATAGATAAAATGAAAAGAAACAAATTCTAGGATACCACCTAATTAATCTTAAGCTCTACTTTATATAGATATATAGATAGATATAGATTTACTACAAAATAAATAGTAAATAGTTTTGATAAATAAATGGTCCTATATAATGAAAAGAAAAAATTCTAGATGCCACCTAATTAATCTTAAGCTCAGCTTTATAGATATAGATTTATTACAAAATAAATAGTAAATAGTTTTTGATAAATAAATGATCTTATATAATTTGCTATAAATGTTACTATATAAAGTAATGTTATAGAAACTGACATGAGCCAAATAAAACCGTTACATACTTTTGATGGAGGAAGTAACAGTCTTGTAATATTCTCATTTTATCTAACTTCGTTAACACTAAATAAATATTCAAAAGATCAAATGTAATGCCCTAGGTAACTAAGACTGTTACACTGTGTGTTTAAAATAGTGCAAAACTTGCTAATCAATTCATTTCAACATAAATATGTTTCTAAAGTCAACTGAAAAGTTAGGGTTAAAGGATTTTGATCGTAAAATAATTGACTTTCATTAAGATAACAGGTTTTACACATGGGATCCCAAAAATAAGGTTTACATGGCGGAAAACAATCCCCAAAAAATTATAGAACATAAGCCAGTTTAAATTGAAAAATACAATTTTGAGCTCTACTTTCTGGAATTCCCTCGGTTGGCGATCAAGCAGCTATCGATGTACACTCTGCCCCTAAATCTCTCCAACTCATGGTTGGTCCAGCTTTCCCTTGCCTTTACCTGCACCACGCAGCACCCGTGAGCCAAGACTCGGCAAGAAAACCATAATCACCAAGCATAGACAACAACAAGGATGTTGACTGGTTTTTTAGCCAACCGACGCGGAGTCAAATAATTAGTTAGAGAGCTTTCAATCAGACAATCAATGCACCATAAATAAACCAAGAACCTAATAATAATGAACAATAAATAATAAAGAACACCATGATTTATAGAGGTTTGACCACAAGGATTGGTAATGACCTATGTCCTCTTAGATTTGCATTAATCTTGAAGGTTTACACAAGATCACAAGGGATTACAAGTGGTGGAGGGTAAAAGAAAATACAATATGATAGAATCACTGCTAAGTACCAGGCCAAGCTGCTCCATATATTCCTTGCACTGGTCGATAGGATATTTTTTTGAACCCCCTCCACTGTGGTGTAACTGATGGTGGAAATATCCCATTATTCTCGCAGGTAGTTTCAATCCTATTCTCGACGGTTGGGCGATTCCTGCAGACTGTTAACAGTGAGTGTAATTGCTTTCAGCCGACCAGGTTTATCTGTTTGTCACACCGACCAGCCAGTCTCTTGGCAAGCGTACCGAGCAGTGACTGTTATTCATTTGTCAAGTGTACTCCGACCAACTTGGCCTCTGGTGATAGTATGTCGAGCAGCAACTTGTCGTATACCCAGCAGGTATACACTGACCAACCTATCGGGGGGTCTGCCCAGTCTACTCCATGTGTCCAAGTGCCATGTCATACATGTCAAGTTTTGGGATAACATTTGCCCCCCAAGTTTGCAATGGTGCTAAGCTACATGGAAACTTTCTTCTGGAGGTCACCACGTCCAGCCTAGTCAGGGGTATATGCTCCTTGCTACGTGGTATTGCATCTGGTATAGTTAATAGCCTTTATATTTCTTCAAGAAATGACCTTTTAGTTTTTTCCGCCTCTTTTTGGAACCATAAGCGCCATAATAGTCCCCTACTTATTGTACCGTGCAGTTACCAGAAAGTGGCTGACGTGTGTGGCGGTTTAGGAGACGTGACTGGAGGGACGTGCCTACAGCAGTTGAGGGGACTGATGAATGGGTGGTTCCATTAATGCCTGGCAGGAGAGTGGGTATGCTTCCTTTTCTATAAATTGGAGCAGTTTTGGAGCTATGCGGCTCTGTTTGGAGCTGTGCGGCTTTGTTTGGAGTTGTACGGCTCTGTAAGTCGGAGTTGTTCAATTTTTTCAAATGAGTTGTAAACAAAAACTATTTAACCCTATCTACACAAATTTTTTTATGGCTCTTTTTGTTGCTTGGTACATACTGAGCAACGTGCAAGCACTTTAACATTAATAAAATTTAATGTTTCTAAGTCCTTTTAATTACGCGTTTTTCCCTCTGTTTGTCCATGTATGACTATGGTGTCCCCCAAATGACTAAGCAGGATTCATAACTCTTGAGTTATCCTCTTGGTCACTTGCTAACAGACCAGAGTTGCTCGTAATAACCTGTTCAGGACCACTTGGGTTTTCCAAAACCTATAAAGCTTCCATACACTGCCGACAATCTGTGAAATAAATCACTAGTTAGCAAGATAATCATTGTAAAAATGGAAAAAAATTGTGTCTTGTTGGTTAAAAATTAACCATACAAGCTGCGTCACTACAATCGTAGCTTACATTCATAAATATTAATTATTACAATAAATGGGCAAATCGTGCCTATGCATAATTAATATAGCTAACTTGAACTAGTCGGTTGTATGGGTAGTTCGTGCCTATACCAGCCAGTCAACTATCACTTAAAAGTGATCTTTAATGGTAGTACTTCCTCAGGTGTTTCCCATTCCAGTAACGGGGGATAGGTACTAATTGGAGATCTTGGTCATATCGTGCTATCTTGTACGTGCTGGGCAGTACTATATCTGTAACCTGGTAAGGTCCTTCCCTGCTTGGCCCTAGCACTCCTGCTGAGGCATCTCTTGTTTCTGGGAATATTATTCGTAGGACTAGATCTCCCACGTCAAACTTTTGTTCCTTAACTCTAGAATTGAAGTACTGGACAACTTTTTGCTCATGGGCAGCCAGGCGTATGTTGGAATTTTCGCGTCTTTCTTCAATCTGGTCTAAGGACTTGGCCAGCAATTGGTGTTTACAATCTTGGTCGTACATTGTACGTTTGTGAGAAGGTTGAGTCATCTCGACTGGCAGCATTACATCGTACCCATACATGAGTGCAAATGGGGTATCACCAATAGTTGTTCTCTCGGTAGTCTTGTATGGCCAGAGTACCTTAGGAAATTTCTCAGGCCAGTTTCATTTATCCAGTTCTAGACGCTTCTTTAGGGTGTCTTTGAGAGTTTTGTTAACTGCTTCGACCTGCGCGTTTTGTTGAGGGTGCGAGACTTCTGAGAAAAATTTTGTGATGCCATGCTTGGCACAGAAATCAGTAAAAAGTTGACTGTCAAACTAGGTGTCGTTGTCGGACACTATCTTTTGGGGTAGGCCAAATCTGTAGATAATATTTTTTACCACAAAGTCTAGTACTCTTTTGGAAGTGATGGTTGCCATTGGTTCGGCTTCCGTCCACTAGGTGAAGTAGTCAACTGGCACGACTGCATACTGTACTCCTCCATTTCCCTTTGGTAACCGACATATGAGGTCAATTCCCCAAATAGCGAAAGCCCATGGGCTCTATATTTGAGTAATCTTGTTTGGTGCTGATCGGGGTATCTTGGAAAATCTCTGACACTTGTCACATCTTCGAACATATGTAAATGCATCTTCATTCATAGTTGGCCAAAAGTAGCCTTGCCTTAAAATCTTCTTAGACAGACTTTGCCCCGTTGAATGGTTTCCATAGAAACCCTCATGTACTTCCTCCAGCAGTCGTTCTGATTCTGTTTGGGTGACACACCTGAGTAATGGCATGGATAATCCTCTTCTGTTCATAACCCCATCCTGGATTATATATCAAGTGATGTTCCTCATTAATTTTCTGGATTCATTGTGACTATTAGGCAGGATGCCGTGTTCCAGATAAGCTCCAATCGGGGTCATCCAGGATGGAGTGTTGTCTATAAGAAAGACTAGTTCTGGCAAGTTGATACTTGGTTCGGCCGGATATTCTTTAGGAACCAGGTTGGCTTTGTCTATAGTCGTACTACTGGCTAGTCTGGCTAGTTCATCTGCTGTTGCATTTTGGTCTCTTGGTATCTATTGGATATTGTACCTCTTGAGCTGGGGAAGCAAGTCTTTGATCTTATCAAGGTAGGCCATCATTTTTTCTCCTCGAGCGGTGTATTCACCAAGGATTTGATTGACAATGAATTACAAATCACTGTAGATGTCCAAGACTTCGGCCTTTATTTCCCTTGGTAACCTCAGTTCAACGATTAGTGCTTCATACTACGCTTCATTATTGGATGCTTTAAATCCAAAATGAAGTGCACAATGGATGTGTTGCCCTTCAGGTGTGATTAGTGTGAGACCGGCCCCAGACAGCTGGTCGGTAGACGAGCCATCGACATGTAGCTTCCAGACTTGGGGTTCCTCCTCGGTATGAACAGTGTTGTACGCTGGGTGCTCGGTGTTCCGCTCAGCATCTGTATTGGGTAGTGTTCCAGAATTCTATGACTACTCGGCCATTTCTTCGTCCATATCTGGTATTCCATTACATTCAGCAACAAAATCTGCGAGAGCCTGGTCTTTAATTGCTGTTCGGGGCTGGTAAGTGATTTCATATTGTCAGAGCTCTATGGACCATTTTAGTAACTGACCAGAGGTGTCTGGTTTTAGTAGGACGTGGCGCAATGGTTGGTAAGAACCTTTATGGGGTGAGCTTGGAAGTATAGGCGAAGTTTTCTGGATGACAGGAGCAAGCAGTAAGTTAATTTTTCAATTAGAGGATACCTGCTTTCGGCTTCAACCAGCCTTTTACTGACATAGTAGACTAGATCTTGGATCTTGTTTTCTTCTCTGACAAGGTCTACACTGACAGCGTGTTGAGTTACTGCTAAGTATATGCACAGTTCTTCACCCTCCAAAGGTTTTGAAAGGATCGAGGGTTGTGCCAGCTACTGCTTTAGGGCTTGGAAGGCATGCTCGCACTCTTTAGTCCATTCAAATTTCTTTGTGCCTCTAAGGATATTAAAAAACGAAATACACTTATCAGTAGATATAGACACGAATATGCTGAGTGCTGCTATGCGTCCTATCAGACTCTGCACGTCCTTGATTCTGGCTAGGGAGGACATGTCCAGCAGTGCTTTTATCTTTTCGAGGTTTGCTTCAATTCCCATGGAATTTACTATAAATCCAAAAAATCTCTCGACCCCACACCAAAGGAGCACTTTAGGGGGTTTAATTCATTCTATACTGCCTCAGGATGTTGAAGCATTCCTCCAAGTCTTCAATGTGCCCCTCGACCTTTTTGGATTTACCAACATATCGTCCACGTAAACCTCCATGTTATTTCCTATTTGGTCTTTGAACATACGGTTTACCAGCCGCTGATACGTGACTCCAGCATTTTTCAGGCCAAACGAAATAACTTTATAACAGTACAACCCCACATCCATGGAGAAGCTGGTGTGCTCCTAGTCGGGTGGATGCATACTTATTTGGTTGTACCTCGATTAGGCATCCATAAAAGTTAAGATCTCGTGGCCGGCTGTAGCGTCCACCAATTGATCAATTCTTGAAAGTGGGAAGCAATCCTTTGGGCATGCCTTATTTAGATCGGTGAAATCTGTGCACAGTCTCCACTTGTTATTAGGCTTCGGCACCAATACGAGATTGGACACCCATACTGGGTAGAAAGCTTCCCTAATGAAGTCGTTATTTCGAAGCTTCTCCACATCTTCCTTCAATGCCTTTGCCCTTGTTGGATCCAATTTCCTCCTTTTCTACTGTACGTGCTTGAAGTGTTTGGTATCGATTTTGAGGGTGTGGTTTATAATGGTTGGGCAGATCCCGACCATATCATCATGAGACCAGGCGAATAGATCTTGGTTGTTCCATAGGAATCAGATCAAAGCGGATCTTATGCCCCTGGACAACCATTTCCCTACCTTGTCTACCCTGGTCGGGTTCTTTAGGTCAAGCGGGACCTCTTCTAATTCTTCGATTGGGCCCACTCATGTGCCAATATCCCCAAAACAAGGGTCTATGTCTTCCCCCCCGTTTTGGGCTGCATTATATTTTTGGTGACTGGGCCCTGCTCGCATGGTTCTTTAATGCTCAAATTCATCCTCTCCAGGGTACACTTGAGCAAGATATTGGTAAATGACCCATGGTCAATCATCGTCCGGGCTACAATCATGTTAGTTATTTGTGCTTCTACCACCAAGGGATCATTATGTGGATGATGTACATGACTTGTATCTTCCTCGCTAAATGTGATGGGCTCACATTCATAGCGAGGCTGTTTGGGAGTACGTTCCTGGACAACTAGCACATCTTCCTCTTACTATTGCCTAAGGGAACGAGCATGCCTTTCTCGAGCCTTGCTCAAATTTATGGCCAGATGCGGCCCAACGCAGATCATATCTAGCCGACCAGCAACTGGTGGTGGTAGGATAGGTTGACTGCTCTGATACTACCGATACTGTTGCTGAGGAGGCTATTAAAGATGTTGGTCGGCAGTCGGCCGTATATACCTATTCAGATGCGCATTTTTTTGTCTAATGAGGAATTCTATCTCCTCCGTCAGATGGTTACAGTCATTGGTTTCATGACCATAGTCATTGTGAAACCAATAAAACTTGGTCATATCTCATCTATTAAAATCCTTCCTCATTGGTGGAGGTCTTTTGTTCGGTACGACAGCCTATGTGGCATTACAAAACATACGAATAGGTCTCTAACAGAATGGAGTAAGTAGTAAATTTGGGAACATATTCCCGTGGCTTGGGCTACTCGGCTGTCTTAGGCTTCTTATTATCCCTCTGGTTATCACTACTTACAGCCCCATTACTGCATTTGCCATTCTTAGCCCCATTCTTTCCTCCCTCTGTGGGGTTAGTGGTATTCCGAGCATTTTTTTCCCCTGCTCTGTAGCCCCCTGAGTTGGATTATCCACCTTCCGCTCGCCCTCCTCAAGCTTGATGAAATCCGCTGCCCGATCAAGGAACTCCTGAGTGGTACGTGCAACCTTCCTTTTCAAACTGCTCCAGAGTAGACTCTTTACCTTAACTCCCAAATTGATGGCTATTAATTTACCGTCATCACTAATAGATTTCACTCCGGTGGCTTCCCACGTATAACATTGAATGTAATCCTTCAAAGGTTCATTATATTTATGTTTTATGTCCACTAGGTCATTCGACTCGGCAGGAAGGGGCATTGCTGAGAAGAATTGGGAATAGAATGTTTGTACAAATCCATCCTATGATGCAATCGACCCTGGCTGTAGCTTGAAGAAGCATTGCTGGGCGATTTCTGACAAGGTGGCTGGGAAAATCCTGCACCCGGCATCATCCCCAACTCCCTATAAATTTGTTTGTAGTTCAAAGTTGTGAAAATGGGATACTGGGTCCTCCAGCCCAGTGTACATTTTCCATGTTGGCATTTTGAATTTGACAGGTATGGGCAACTGATTAATACGGTTTGAAAATGGGGAACCTCTCTGCCTCTCCATTTCAATATCGGGTTAATAGATCCAGCTGGGCTTGGATGTTAGGGTCTGCAGCTGCCTGGGGATGTGCTGCATTGCGGACCTCATCCATTCTCGGGTCCTACACAGGCTCAGGCGAAGCTATGTTGTTCGAATCTCGATTTTCCCTACTGCGATTAAGAGCATATCAAAGGTCTTCACCTCCTATGGGGCCCATTCTCTTCAAAACAGAGTTTGGTCGAGGTCTGCCCCTGACATTCTGGCTGTCTGCTCGGCCTGGTACTGGAGGTACTCCATGGAACCCTCCACCTCGAGGTGGTTGGTTATTTTGGATATCCTACCCTTGTGGGATAAACGGTCCTTCGGGCTGGTTACCTCTCTGACCTTGATTATTATGTTGGCGAACATGGCTTGCTGCCTCATCATGGTCATACCCATCAGCATAGTGGGGCTCGTATGCGCTACTAAACTCTAGCTCATCTCTTTGGAACCTTGGTCGGTATTCTTGATGCTGTTTGTACCAACCAAGTTGCTGCTGGTAGTTATGGGGTTGACCACTCATATTCGGTGCTAGAGCTTGGGGGTTGCCATCTTGCCCTGCAGCACCAGGATTCCTGTCACGACCACTGCTCTGAGATCTTGGTCGAAAATTTCCTTCTTGGTCCTGTCCCGTGCCATGCCTTGGCAAGACATCAGCTGGTAAGGGTCGCCTATTGTTGTTTGCTTGGGTACCCCGACCAGATCTGTGACTCCTGGTCGGCCCCTGATTCCCATTCTAAGGTTGAGGCTCTGGCCCATTCACGACACCTTCACCGAGACCAAAAACAGGAGAGCGTTGTTAGTTTTAGGCAGTATTTCTAGCTGCAGTCCCCATACCTTTGGTTTGCTGCTACTACATATAATTGCGGATGGATTCAGCTGCCTCCCGAGTCCGGTGTTCCATGTCTTTCTGACGGGCGTGCACCTCTCGGGCATGCCCATCCATCCATTCTTGAAAATCTCTCCTTTTTTTTTTCTGAAAGCTTCATTAAGGGCCTCCTGCGTAGTGGCCTGTCCCTGGTTCATGGAGGCAAGTTGATCTTGCATTTGCCCATCGACTTCCCTTACTTGATCAATTTCAGGGTCAAGTCCTTCAATATTGATGTGGGGCTCATATCATCCAAGACCTCCAACTCTGGTTCCTGGCTGGTCGATACCCCGCACAGCAGCTCCACCTGATGTTTCTGCATGGGTGATTCCAAGGGATGCAGCAGCTCCGCATCCTGGTGCAGTGGGCCTAGCAGTTTTCCCCCCAACACCAGATGGATTCCTAGGCAGCAGCTTACTTTGCTGCCCATTGAAATTTCTTATTGATGGGACTTGGTGAGAGATTTCATCCTCGGGCTATGGAGGTTCTTGGCTTGATCTTCTGGTTGAGACTACCATCCTTGCAGTGATAGAATCTGAATAAGATTGTCTTAGGCTCTCAATAAAAACACTAAAATGTTAACTGGTTTTTTAGCCAACTGACGCGGAGTCAAATAATTAATTAGAGAGCTTTCAATTAGACAATCAATGCACCATAAATGAACCAAGAACCTAATAATAATGAAAAATAAATAATAAAGAACACCAAGTTTTATTGAGGTTTGACCCCAAGGATTGGTATGACCTACATCCTCTTAGATTTGCATTAATCTTGAAGGTTTACACAAGATCACAAGGGATTACAAGTGGTGGAGGGTCAAAGACAATACAGTATGACAAAGTCACTACTACGTACTAGGCCAAGCTGCTCGGTATATTCCTTGTGCTGGTTGGTAGGCTATTTTTCAGAACCCCCTCCACTGTGGTGGAGGGTTTGTATTTATAATGCTCTGTTGGCCCAGGGGTTGCACACGGCATAACTGATGGTGGAAATATTTCATTATTCTCGCAGGTAGTTACAATCCTATTCTTAAGGACCTTGACCAAGTTTCTAGGACTGTTAGGCGCTCTTTGCGGGTGGTTGGGCAATTCTTGAGGACTATTAACAGTGAGTGTAACTGCATTCAGCTGACCAGGTTTATCTGTCTGTCATATCGACCAACCACTCTCTTGGAAATCGTATCGAGCAGTAACTGTTATTCATTTGTCAAGTGTACTCCGACTAGCTGGGCCTCTGGTGATAGTATGTCGAGCAGTAACTTGTCGTATACCCAGCAGGTATACACTGACCAACCTGCCCAGGGGTCTACCCAGTCTACTCCATGTATCCAAGTGCCATGTCATACATGTCAATTTTTGGGATAACAAAGTGTATACAACAAAATTTAATAAAAATCAGTTCAATTAATCAGCAGAGTCCAAGTGTTAAGCTAGGCAATGATAAACATAAACTTCCAAACATATAACTCAATCTTTAATACAAATATTTAGGTGTTGGCACCCTTACGCCGAGTCCCCTGGTTATTTACTTGATCCCAGCTCACTTAGGCCAAGCTGCGTTAAGTATGCTTATCATCAGCCCCTGCAACCATAGGTCATACTTTCACAAATCATATAATAGATGTATAATTCACAGAACACATATGTTCATTACAAGGAATCTCAGTCCCATTCACAACCACTTGGGTGCAGTTTTCTTACCTCGAGTCCTGAGTGATGGATTAAGAGCGTACCCGAGCACGATCCTCAGTCCTGAGCCATAACGGTAACCCTACTCACATGTAACAATGGATAACTATCCAATTCTAATCCAATTAAATGCTTTGGAATCAAATATTAACTTCTGGGACCTCGAATTCTACTAATTCGGGTAGTAGAATTCATCTCAAGCACTTAGGTTTAAGTCCCCAAGCCTAATAACCAACCTAGGCTATGGATGCCTAGGCGGGCTGCAACCTGGCCCTAAGGGTCGCAACGCGCCTCAAGTTAGAGGCACCAGCCTTATGCTCTAAAGTGGAGGCGGGCCGCGACTTGCTCCATAGGGTCGCATCGCACCCACAACTCAGTAGCCTCCCATGGCCTTCTAGGGCATACGGGACGCAGCGCCCATGGACTGGGTCACGACGCGCCCCTGTGAACCCAGAAATCCCTGGGTTTCCAGCATTTTTCCCCAACTCTTAGCCGCAAAATCCAACCTTAATATACACCCGAGTCAAAACTAGGTTCATAATTCTCAGTACTACTTCAAAAACAACCCATACAACCTTAAACACCAATTCAAATTCCCTTAAATCCTAAACTTGGTAGCTAACCCAATTATCCCCAAGCATATCCAAACCTAAATAGAATTCAATCATTTAGGACCTGAAACCTTACCTCTGTTAGTATCTTGAATTCCCTAGCTGTTCCTTGTCTACTCCTAACCCCAATTCTCCAGATATCCAAGCTTTTCTTCAAAGTTTTCCTACAGCCTCAAAGCACAAGAGAGGGAAAGAGAGAGAACGTGTATGAGTGAGAGGGAGAGAGTGCTTGAGAGTATTCTTTAGTGATTCTGGTCTTTTCCTAAAGTTTCTGAGTATATTCTTAACCCAAAGACAGAAATACCCCTTAATTAACCCAGCCTCTTTTATTGCCCATTAGGGCGTAATGGTCATTTTCCCACCTTTTCCCGCTAACTCCTCGAGTCGTCCTACAAATCCCCAATTAATCCCGTCATACCCAAATAATTACCAAATACTTACCCATTACTCGATAAATCTCAAATATACATTAAACATCCCAAAATTCCCCTAAGCTCACCCCGAGCCGGGTATTAAACCCTGCTGTGACTATTCCGCTAATCCGCTCACTAGGATTGCCTCGAGCCGTATGCTACAAATATATCCACATGATAATGTGGTATCAATCATTTAACACATAAAACCACATTTATGCCCTTGACGGGCCAAAGTTACATGCCCTTATAAACAAGAACGGGCCCACATGCATATTTAATACTCACAAACATGCATATAAATATATTCATATTATCATATAAGTCATGCATGCCACATAGTCACGCATTAATCAATTAATCACACACATATCCAGTTATTCCCTCCTGACACACTAATCAAGGCACTAAACCCCATTAGCATTTTTAGGTCGTTACAACTATCCCCTCCTACTGAGAATTTTGTCCTCGATATTTACCTAAATAACTCAGGATACTGATCTTGCATAGCTGACTCTAGCTCCTAGGTCGCTTTCTCAACCTTGCTATTCCTCTGTAACACTTTGACCAGAGGAATCATCTTGTTCCTTAAAACCTTATCTTTTTTTTCGAAGAACTGAAATGGTGCTCCTCGTATGATAAATTAGTGTGTAGGTCCAGATCTTCATATCCCAACACATGGGTCGTATCTGAGACGTATTTCCGAAGCATAGAGATGTGGAATATGTCATGAACTCTTGATAATGACGGTGGTAGAGCCAATCTGTAGGCTACTTGCCCGATCCTCTCCAGGATCTCAAAAGTTCCTATGAATATAGGGCTCAACTTTCCCTTTTTTCCAAATCTCCTCACCCCTCGCAATGGTGAAACTCGCAGAAACACGTGGTTCCCCACCTGGAACTCCACGTCCCTACGCTTAGGATCAGTGTAGCTTTCCTGTCTACTCAGCGAAGGGAGCATTCGAGCTTGGATCTTCTCAGTAGCTTCGTAGTCTTCTGAACCATCTCCGGTCCCAAATACTTCCTTTCCCCCATCTCATCCCAATGAATGGGTGATCTACACTTCCTTCCATATAACATTTCGTATGGAGATACTCAAATTGTTGATTGATAACTGTTGTTGTACGAAAACTCAATCGACGGGAGGTACTTACTCCAAGAACCCTCGAAATCTAGCACACACGTTCTAAGCATGTCCTCCAATAACTGATTTGTCCTCTCAGACGGTCTGTCTGTCTGAGGATGAAAGGTTGTACTGAACTTCAACTGAGTTCCCATAGCCTTTTGCAAACCACCCCAAAACTTGGAAGTAAATATGGGATCCCAGTTCGATACTATAGATTTAGGAACCCCATGGATACATACAATCTCCCTCACATATATCTCCGCGTACTGATCTACGATATATCTCGTCCTCACTGGAAGAAAGTGAGCTGACTTGGTGTATCTGTCTACTATCACCCACATCGAGTCATGTTGCCCCACCTCCCTTGGTAAACCTCCCATGAAATCCATAGCAATATCTTCCCACTTCCACTTGGAAATACTCGAAGGCTGGAACAACCCCACTGGTCGCTGATGTTCAACCTTTACCTGCTGACAATATAAACACTTGGCTACGTATTCAACCACGTCCTTCTTCATCCCAGGCCACCACTATAAAGTCTGTAGATCGTGGTACATCTTCGTGGTGCCTGGATGGAGTGAGTATGGTGTAGTACGGGATTCATCAAGTATCTCTCGTCTAATACCCATATCCATCATAACACAGATCTGATCCTTGTACTGTAGTAAACCCATCTCTTAAATAGAATAGTCCTTAGCCACTCCATCTAGGGCATTTCCTCTAACCTCCTGCAACTGCGCATCATCCATCTGACCCTCTGTTATCCTCTCTAGGAGGATACATTGTAAAGTAATCTTGGCCAACTAGCCCACAACCAATTATATCCTTGCTCAAGTCATTTCCTCGACTAATTCCTTCGATATCTGCTTCAAACTAAACAACTGTCCTGGGCCCCTCCGGCTTAAGGCATTTGCCACTACATTGGCTTGTCCCGGGTGGTAAATGATTTCACAATCGTAGTCCTTCACCAATTCCAGCCAACGTCTCTGTCTCATGTTTAAGTCCTTCTGGGTGAAAAAATACTTCAAACTCTTATGATCGGTGTATATCTCGCACTTCTCCCCATACAAATAATGTCACCAGAATTTCAATGCAAACACCACCGCTGCTAGTTCCAAATCATGGGTAGGATATTGCTACTCATTGTAACGCTCTGGATAACCAAGACCGCTACACTGTGTACTTTTAAAGGTGCAGGACTTGCTAATCAAGTCATTAATTAAAAAATGTGTCACTAAGCATGTGTGAGCTAGGGTTAAGAAGGTTTTGGTCTCAAAAGTTACACTTTATATAATTAAATAGCTTTATACATGGGATCCCAAAACGAAACAGAGTTTAAAAGTTGGTTTACAGAATCTCCAAAATACAGACAACCATCAGCCATACTAAGGCAAAATAAACATTTCTGGTTCTCACGTCCCTGCCTAATCCCCAACCGTGGCGGCTGAGTAGCTGGTCATGTACATTCAGCTCATAGAGCTCTCCAAGTCAGGGTTGATCAAGCTTGCCCTTGCCTTTACCTGCACCACGTAGCACCTGTGAGCCAAGGCCCAGCAAGAAAACATAATATGCAACACACCAACAATAATAGATAATAAACTCTTTAAGCATGTTCAAAAACTTAATACTCCGCATTAACCACTTAGCACTTATACATAACTAATAATGCAACTAATCATAACTAATTATTAGGTCACATAATAGTTAGGGCCGATAACTTAGGTCGTACCCTTTGTTTACCCCACAGACTCCGGCCCGCTTAAACTGAGCTCAGTGCATAATAAGCTGTCCTCGGCTACCAGTGGCCAAGCCGCGCCCTGTGCGCTAGTGTAACCCTTGGCACTCTTAGGTCATTGGTTCACTATTTACATGGCATGATACCATCTTTTTGAGCATACATATTAGGGAGCCCTTAGTCCCATTACAGTTATACAACCTGGTGCAATTTTCTTACCTTTAGCTTTTACGTTCACTGATTACGAGCGACGCTCCTCGAGCACGATCCGTTCCCGAGCCCTAGCTTTAGCACCTAGTCACAACCAAGGTATTGGATTCCACTAATTTTCAAGTAAAGGTTTTCGGGTACAATGCTAGCTTCCGGGACATCAAATTCCACCAAGCACGGTGGGGAAATCGAGCCCGAGCACCCTAGGCTAGACTCCCGCGCCTAAAATCCCCAAATGTTCAAGAATGCACCTAAGGGCTGCAACTCTTGAAGCCTAGCCGCGGCCCACCTCTAAAACAGAGTCCAAGGCCCCTAGCAAGCAGACACGCGCCGCAGCCCTGCCCAAGGGTGCCGCGGCGCTCTCCCCTGGCCGAGCCTCCCTGGCTCTCTTGCTTCGTAGGGCCGCAGCGCTCTAGAACAGAGACGCGACCCTACCCTTTGTGCCTAGAAAATCCACCATTTCTAGCATCCTAACCCCATCCAAAACCATTCCAAAGCACCCTAACTCAAAACCCGTTACTCCAAAAACTTTTATCATGACTCTAACAACATAATCCAACAGAAATTCAGCCTAAAAACCTACTAAAACTCCATTTTGATTCTCCGAAACCCAGTAACTCAAAACAACAAAACCAGTCATGGAAAACTCAAATTTAAACCTCTAAATTACGAGTTGAAGCTTACCTCTTTTGCTGAACCACTTCCTTGACAATCTCTGAACTTAAACCCAAGCACTTATCTTTAATTCAGCCCTTAAACATCAAAATCATAATCACCTTAATATTCAGCCAAAAACTTAGAGTTCTAACACCCAGAAACACAATTCAACTCTTACCTTAATCTTGATTGTGTGACCCTTAGTCTAAACTGAGCTAAGCCTTCATGAATTTAGCTCAAACACAGAGTTTTCCCCAGCAGATTCCCTTAGGTTTTCTATAGTTTCTTGGGAGAGAAAAAGAGAAGAGAAGAGGAGAGAGAGCATGGGTCAGTTTATGTTTTATTCCTCTATTTTTTTTTTATTAACTTAATCTAATCCTGGCCAGCTAAGTCAATCCCGGGGCTCGGGGTACCGGAAACGTCCCTGAGGGAAAAATGGTAATTTTCCCCAATATTCCCGCCTAAGCTTACTATCTTCAAATATATCTCCATATATTTATTTCCATAACCTGATAGTCTAAATAACTACTCGATACCTGAAACACCCCTGACTTATCCAAAGTCAAATACTAAGCCCCGTTGTGACTTTTCCCGATATCTAGCTCCCTAGGATCGCCTCAAGTCGCTCACTGCAAATCTACCCACATAATAATGTGGTTCTCACAGATATAACATTTAACCACATTTACATTCAAATAATCATACACGCATGCATTAAATCAATAAATTCACTCATAAGTCAATTATGCCTTCCCGGCACACTAATCAGAGCCCTTAAGCCATATTAGTGATTTTGGGTCGTTACAACTATCCCCTTCTACTGAGAATTTCCTCCTCGAAATTTACCTGAATTGTAACGCCCTGGTTAACCAAGACCGTTACACTGTGTGTTTAAAATACTGCAAGACTTGCTAATCAAGTCATTTAGACAAAGTGTGAACTCTATACCATCATCAGAGTAGGAATAAAATATTTTGGTCACAAACAGGCTATTTTCATTGAAAATGATGGTTTAATACATGGAAACTCAAAACAGGATTTAGACGTCTTAGTTACAACAAATTCCAAGAGTTACAAATACTTCAAGCCACTCTAATGGCAAAATATACATTTTAGGTTTCCGTCCCTGTACAATTTCTCGACCGTGGCAGCCGAGCAGCTAACAATGTACACCTCGCCCCCAGAGCTCTCCAACTCATGGTTGATTCAGCCTACCGTTGCCTTTACCTGCACCACGTAGCACCCGTGAGCCGAGGCCCAGCAAGAAAGCATGATAACATAGCAAGATCAACAACATTTATCAAATATTTCACAATGCTCAACCAGAAATTCAACATTTCATAACATTTATCCAATCAGTATTAACTCACAACAGAATAACAGTTTCTCATCCAAACAGCCAACAAATCACATTCACAACACAATATTCACGCTCACAATCAACAATTTATCACATCATCAAATGATACTCAGGGTCAGCGCCCTTAGTCGCACCCTCTATTTAATACACTGTCTTCGGCTCTCTCGGGCCGCCCCCAGTGTAATACTCACTGACTCCGGCCAGCTTAACCGAGCTCAATGATAAATAAGCTGCCTCAGCTACCAGTGGCCGAGTCGCGCCCTGTGCACAAATATTGATTCCGACACTCTTAGGCCGGTTATCGCATGTCCCATGGCATAGTAATACCATCTCATGACATGATATACAAATGTAGGGAGCTCTTCGTCCCATTGTGTCCACATGGTTAGTCACATTCACATAACAATGCATACAAACATAGGGAACACTTAGTCCCAACCTAGCCACATAATCAGGTCCAGCTTTCTTACCTGTATCCTGAACTTCCGATGCCCCAAAGCCGTGAGCACGGTCCTCTATCCTGAGCCTCACCAAAGACCTAGTCACAACACAAATGAAACATCCTTTATCACTAACCAATCCAAATCTACTTCCTGGAACCAATCCCACACTCTCGGAACCCCCAAATCCCTAAAACAATGCACCCAAGACATCCCCCAAACCCCCGGAGCAAAGGCTCAAAATTGCAAAATCCCATGTTCTGAAATTGGCCTAGCGCCGTGGCGCTGCCCTATAGGGCTGCGGCGCCCAGCAAGTCAGAGAGCTTGCTCTGCCCAGGAACAGCCTCGCGCCGCGGCGCGCAAGAACAATGTCACGGCGCCCCTTCGCGAGCCCAGAAATCTAGGTTTTTCCTTGCGTTTTTCTCGAGCCTAAACCATTCCAAATCATTCCAAACAAATACCTAAGCCCAAAAATCAATTCAGAAGCCCAAATGAACCCTTTAACAACCCATAAACGTTATAAACAACCCCAATCACACAAGCACACCTCAAGATCCTATCTTGGGTTTCAAATTCCAAAAACTTTAACCATGGCTTCCAAAACTATAAATCATGCTTCAAAAGTCTTAAACCACACCAATTACGAAAATTAAACATGCTAAAGATTCTTACCTCAATCAAACTCAGCTTGAACTCCTCCCAATTCCAGCTCCCAACCTCTTTCCTCTTGATTATCCTAATTGAATTTCCAAGTAAAACCAGCCATATTCCCTTTAAGTTTTCCCATTCATTCTCTGAAAATTCAGACTTAAATTCAACTTTAAATAGAGTACAATTCTTACCTTTGAGCAATCCTATCTTAAATCTGGTTTTGGTTGCCTCAAACTCCTTTGAATCTCCTCCTAGGTCACAAGTTCAGCCCCTTCTTCATTTCCCCTTTCTTTCTAGCTCTTTCTTCCAGATTCAGCATAAACCAAAATATAACCAAGTGTAATACGTATTCCCTTCTCCTTCAGCTGATGTAATCCAAATCCTTGCCTAATGACCATTTTACCCTTCCATCTATTTCCCATTCCAACTAAACCTCAAGGCCCTTTTTGTCATTCCTACTTCCTTACAATTCTACCATTTCTCCATCTAAACCTGTTACTCTCTATGGTTACCAACAGTTACACAGGTTACCAAATTACCAGTTACCATTATCTCACAAGAACTAAATTACAAAATCCCCAAAATACCCCTAGACTCCTCCCGAGCCGGGTATAAAATCCCGTTGTGACTTTTGAGTTATCTAGCTCTCTAGGACCGTCTCGGCACGTGCATCACATCGACATCACCACACCCACGTGGTACAAATCACATAACATAATTATCACGTTCATGCCCTCAACGGGCTAAAATTATCACATAACATAATACACATAGTCACGCATCTCAAATACTCAAATAGTCATATAACATGCTTTAAATCATAATTACATCTTAATCATTAAATTCACACATACTTCCCATTATGCCCTCCAGGCACACTAATCAAGGCCCTTAAGCCTTATTAGCAAATTTGGGTCATTACATGAATAGCTCGGGATACTGATCCCACATCGCTGTCTCTATATCCCAGGTCGCTTCCTCGACCTTGTTATTTCTCCACAACACCTTAACTAACGGAATTGTCTTATTCCGTAAAACTTTGTCCTTCTGGCCCAAAATCTGGACTGGTCGCTCTTCATAGGAAAAATCTGTCTGTAACTCCAAATCCTCATATCTCAGCACATGTGTTGTATCTGTAACATACTTCCACAACATGGAGACATGGAATACATTATGAACCCCTGACAGTGACGGTGGCAAGGCCAACCTATAAGCCACCCGTCCAATCCTTTCTAAAATCTCAAAAGGTCCAATAAACCGAGGCTCAGCTTACCCTTTACCCCAAATCTCCTCACCCCTCTCAGTGATGAAACTGGCAGAAACATGTGGTCCTTAACCTGGAACTCCACGTCCCTACGCTTAGGATCAGCGTTGCTTTTCTGCTTACTCTACGAAGCAAGCATTCTGGCTCGAATCTTCTCAATAGCCTCATTGGTCTTCTGAACCATATCTGGCCCAAAATTCCTTCTCTCACCCATCTCATCCCAATGAATGGTCGATCTACACTTTCTTCCATATAACATCTCATAAGGGGCCATCCCAATCGTGGACTGATAACTGTTATTATATGAGAATTCAATCAATGAAAGATACCTACTCCAAGATCCCTTGAAGTCAATCACACACGCCCTAAGCATGTCTTCCAGTATCTGGATTGTCCTCTCAGACTGTCCATCAGTCTAAGGATGAAAATTTGTGCTAAACTTCAACTGAGTCCCCATGGCTCCCTGTAGAGCTCCCTAAAACTTGGAAGTAAAGACAGGGTCTCGATCAGATACAATAGACTTTGGAACCCCATGGAAACGAAATATCTCCCTCACATACAACTCTACATACTGTTCCACTGAGTACATCGACTTCACTGGCAGAAAATGAGCTGACTTGGTGTATCAGTCCACTATTATCCACACCGAGTCACAAAGTCCCACTGTCCTGGGTAGTCCTCCCACAAAATCCATCGTGATGTCCTCCCACTTCCACTCTGGGATACCCAAAGGCTGAAGCAATCTCGCTGGTTGCTGATGCTCAGCCTTTACCTACTAACATGTCAAATATCTAGACACATACTCTACCACATCCTTCTTCATCCTGGGCCACCAGTATAATGCCCGTAGATCCTGATACATCTTCGTGGTACTCGGATGAAGCGAGTATGGCGTAGTGTAAGACTCATCCAGTATCTCTCGTCTAATCCCCTCATCTGCTGGAACACAAATCCGCCCCTGATATCGAAGCATGCCAGTCTCAGAGACAGAATAATCCTTAGTTGTCCCCGCTAAAACATGCTACCTAACTTCCTGCAACTGCTCATCCACCAATTGTCCCTCCTTAATCCTCTCTAGCAGGGTCGACTGCAAGGTAATATTAGCTAACTGGCCCACCACTAATTCTATCCTCGCTCTGGTCATTTCATCTGCTAACTCCCTCGAGATCTGGGTGGAACTATACAACTGTCCTGGGCCCCTCCGGCTCATTGCATCCGCCACCACGTTGGCTTTCCCACGGTGGTAAAGGATATCGCAGTCATAATCCTTAACCAGCTCCAACCAACGCCTCTGTCTCATGTTCAGATCCTTCTGAGTGAAGAAATATTTCAAACTCTTGTGGTCAGTGAATATCTCGCATTTCTCCCCATACAAGTAATGCCGCCAAACCTTCAGTGCGAATACCACTGCCGCTAGTTCCAAATCATGAGTAGGATACCGCTGCTCATACTCCTTCAGCTGCCGGGATGCATAGGCTATAACTTTCTCATTCTGCATCAGCACGCAGCCTAAACCCATCCTCGATGCATCACAGTAAATCACAAACTTTCCTTCCTTCGAAGGAAGACTCAGCACAGGTGCATAAATAAGTCGTCACTTTAACTCTTGGAAACTGTTCTCACACCTCTCTGATGAAGAAAATCTCTGATTCTTTCTTGTCAACTCCGTCATTGGTGAAGTGATCTTTGAGAATCCCTCCACAAACCGCCTGTAATAACCTGCCAACCCAAGGAAACTCCGTACCTCCTAGGCGTTCCTTGGCCTCGGCCAATCTCTCACTGCTTCCACCTTGGACGGATCTACCTTAATCCCTTTTGCACTAACTATATGCCCATGAAAAGTCACCTCTGGCAACCAAAGCTCACACTTCTTAAACTTGGCGTATATCTGATGCTCCCTTAACCTCTGTAAAACCTGTCGAAGATGCTGCTCATACTCTGCCTCTGAACTGGAGTATACCAAGATGTCATCGATGAAGACAATGACGAACTGATCCAAGAAGTCTTTGAACACCCTGTTCATCAAATCCATAAATGATGCTGGGGCGTTGGTCAAACCAAAAGACATGACCAAGAACTCATAGTGCCCATATCGCGTTCGGAAGGCCATCTTCGGTATATCCTCATCTTTGCTCCTCAACTGGTGATAACCAGTTCATAGATCAATCTTTGAGAACACCGTCTTTCCCTGTAGCTGATCGAACAAGTCATCAATCCTTGGTAAAGGGTACTTATTCTTTATGGTCAACTTGTTCAATTCTCGGTAGTCTATACACATCCTCAACGTCCCATCCTTCTTCTTAACAAATAACACTGGAGCGCCCCATGGTGAACAACTAGGTATGATGAAACCCAGATCCAGAAGCTCCTGCAGCTGTATCTTTAATTCCTTCAACTCAGCTGGTGCCATCCTATATGGTGCCCGTGATACTGGTTCTGTCCCCGCTGCTAACTCAATCTCAAAGTGAATCTCCCTGCGTGGCGGCAACCCTGGTAGATCCTCAGGAAACACGTCCAAAAACTCACACACCAATCTGGTCTCTCCTGGCCCTGCTGGCATAACCCTAGTCGTATCCACTACACTGGCCAGAAAACCTATGCATCCTCCCTGCAACAAGTCTCTGGCGCTCAACACTGAAATCATGGGTACGCGGTGTCCACATACCGCACCCACAAAAACAAAAGGATCCTCGCCCTCAGGCTCAAAAGTCACCATCCTCTTCCTCCAGTCAATAGTAGCCCCATGTCAAACCAACCAGTCCATCCCCAGAATCATGTCAAAATCCTCCATGTCTAACTCAATCAAGTCCACCGAAGGTTCCCTATTATCAACCATCACTGGCAGTGCCCTAATCCATCTCCTAGAAACTACCAGTTCCCCCCGTAGGCAATAAAGTCCCAAACCCTGCAGTCCGATATTCACTTGGTCTACACAATCTATCAATCACTCTACTAGAAACAAAGGAATGTGTAGCACCAGAGTCAACCAATACAGTAAAAGGAGAGCCAGCGCTAGAAAGCTGACCTGTAACTACCAAGGGACTAGCCTCAGCCTCTACCTGCATCAAAGTGAATACTCGAGCTGGAGTCAAGCTATCCACTTTCCTTGCTTCACCTGAGATGCCCCACTACTCCTGTGACGCCCCACGTCACTATGGCTGCTTTCTGGAATGACGACTGGACCTACAAAATAACACAAGTCTTTTCAGTGTGCTTTGTCCTCACTCACATGCTTCCTAGGAAAACTTCCCAGGAGGTCACCCATCCCTAAATTACCCCAGGTCAAGCACACTTAACTTTGGAGTTCTCAAGTGATGGACTACCGAAAAGAAGATGCATCTTGTTGATATAGGTAGTACCCATCAATCCATTTAAGCCCTCTTCAACTATGTAGTCCCATACCTACACAGTCTTAGAATCATCACACTTGACCTTCCCCAGGCGGTGTGGGATTGCACAGCTTACCCGGTCTTTCCTCTTACGGATCACGGGATTCTGACTGTCACAACTCCGCACACAAAACAAGCTTTGGCCCGACATTCGCCCAGGTGACACTTTCTACACCTCGGGCACTCTGGATAGGTTCGCCATGCCTCGCCACCACCCTGACGGCCACCCTGACCACCCCGACCCCTCCTGTCAGGACCAACAGCAGTCAAAGTGTCAGGAATATTTCTCTTAAAGTCACTAGAGCCTCTGCCCCTACCTGTCCCCAAATAAGGAGGCACCACTCTGCGACCCTCGCGCCTCACCGCACTTTCCCTCCAAATCTTGTTCTCCGCTTCCTCAGCGGTAAGAGCCTTCTCAACGGCCTGGGCATAAGTTGTTCCTCCAGGTACCGTTGTAATCTTGATATCCCTAATAATTCTATCTTGCCTAGCAGCATCAGTAGGCACAAGATCTGGTGCAAACTTTGCAAGCCTGTCAAATTTTAGGGCATACTCTGTAACAGTCATATTGCCCTGCACCAAACCCACATACTCATTAACTTTTGCTGCCCTGACGACAACATTATAATATTTCTGGCTGAACAAGTCCTTGAAGCCTTCCCAACTCAGAGTAGAGACATCCTTGGTCTGTGAAGCCACTTCCCACCAGATGCAGGCATCCTCTCTCAATATATACGTGGCACAGGCCACTCTGTCATGTCCCTCTATCCTCATAAAATCCAAGATAGTAGTAATCATAGTCATCCATTGCTCAGCCTTCAGTGGATCAGGTCCCCCTTTAAAGATTGGAGGTTTCTGCTTCCTGAACCGCTCATACAACGGCTCCACCCTATTCCCAACCTCCCCAGACTGAACAGCTGGAACCACTGCAGGTGGTACAACAGGGGCAGCGCTCCTCGATGGAGCCTGCTATCGCAATGGGCGAATCTGTTCATCCTGGCTCTGTAATCGAGCCTGCATATCTGCCATGAGTTGCTGCCAGTTCTCAGGGACTGGCAGAGGAATCAGGCCCTGGTCATCACCCCCGATCACAGACCTAGTGTCAGCTAGTCGCGTAGATTTTCTTGGACGCATAGCTATCCAAGTCAATCTGCAATCAACGACTCGACAGTCAGACCATGATGACAGGGTAAAAAAAAACTTCTCTAGAACCCATCAAAGGAACATAACCAATCACAAACATTCAAAATATAGGCATCCATCCACATGCACCGTCTGTTAATAAGCATGCCCCAACATTACCACACCACAGCTAAGATAAGAGCATTCACCAGTACACACTATACAGTTAATCATTCAATTATTCATTTACATGCACTGCGATGCTGATAAGCATGCCTTAATATTTTCACACACCGGTCAAGGGCCAGGCCCTATCAGTATCTCATGCTTCCTATTAATCTAATAAACAACAACATTTCATTACTCATTTCAGGCATATAAACATATAAACAAATATACACATTACCAAACCCTGAACTGAGCTTGTCTCTAGCAGCTAATGTACATGTCCAGCCGGTCTTCAGGAACCCTGAATCCTAGGACGCTCTGATACTAAGTTGTAACACCCTGGATAGCCAAGACCGCTACACTGTGTACTTGTAAAGGTGCAGGACTTGCTAATCAAGTCATTAATTTAAAAATGTGTCACTAAACATGTGTGAGCTAGGGTTAAGAAGGTTTTGGTCTCAAAAGTTACACTTTATATAATTAAACAGTTTTATACATGGGATCCCAAAAAGAAACAGAGTTTAAAAGTTGGTTTACAGAATCTCCAAAATACAGACAACCATCAGCCATACTAAGGCAAAATAGACATTTCTGGTTCTCACATCCCTGCCTAATCCCCAACCGTGGCGGCTGAGCAGCTGGTCATGTACATTCAGCTCGTAGAGCTCTCCAAGTCAGGGCTGATCACGCTTGCTCTTGCCTTTACCTGCACCACGTAACACCCGTGAGCCAAGGCCCAGCAAGAAAACATAATATGCAACACAAACAACAATAACAGATAATCAACTCTTTAAGCATGTTCAAACACTTAATACTCTGCATTAACCACTTAGCACTTATACATAACCAATAATGCAACTAATCACAACTAACAATTAGGTCACATAATAGTTAGGGACGACAACTTAGGTCGCACCCTCTGTTTACCCCACTGACTCTGACCCGCTTAAACCGAGCTCAGTGCATAATAAGTTGTCCTCGGCTACCAGTGGCCAAGCCGCACCCTGTGCACTAGAGTAACCCTTGGCACTCTTAGGCCGTTGGTTCACTATTTACATGGCATAATACCATCTTTTTGAGCATACATATTAGGGAGCCCTTAGTCCCATTACAGTTATACATCCAGGTGCAATTTTCTTACCTTTAATTTTTACGTTCACTGATTATGAGCGATGCTCCTCGAGCAAAATCTGTTCCCGAGCCCTAGCTTTAGCACTTAGTCACAACCAAGGTATTGGATTCCATTAATATTCAAGTAAACATTTCCGAGTACAATACTAGCTTCCGGGACATCGAATTCCACCAAGCACGGTGGGGAAATCGATCCCGGGCACCCTAGGCTAGACTCCCGCGCCTAAAATCCCCAAATGTTCAAGAATGCACCTAATGGCTGCGGCCCTTGAAGCCTAGCCGTGACCCGCCTCTAAAATAGAGCCCAAGGCTCCCAGCAAGTAGACACACGCCGCAGCCCTGCACAAGGGCGCCGCGACGCTCTCCCCTGGCCGAGCCTCCCTGGCTCTCTTGCTTCGTAAGGCCGCAGCGCTCTAGAACAAAGCCGTGGCCCTCCCCTTCATGCCCAAAAAATCCATCATTTCTAGCATCCTAACTCCATCCAAAACCATTCCAAAGCACCCTAACTCAAAACTTGTTACTCCCAAAACTTTTATCATGACTCTAACAACATAATCCAACAGAAATTCAGCCTAAAAACCTACTAAAACTCCATTTTGATTCTCTGAAACCCAGCAACTCAAAACACCAAAACCAGTCATGAAAAACTCAAATTTAAACCTCTAAATTATGAGTTGAAGCTTACCTCTTTTGCTTAACCACTTCCTTGACAATCTCTGAACTTAAACCTAAGCATTTATCTTCAATTCAGCCCTTAAACATCAAAATCATAATCACCTAAATATTCAGCCAAAAACTTAGAGTTCTAACACCCAGAAACACAATTCAACTCTTACCATAATCTTGATTTTGTGACCCTTAGTCTGAACTGAGCTAAGCCTTCATGAATTCAGCTCAAACACAGAGTTTTCCGCAGCTGATTCCCTTTGGTTCTCTATAGTTTCTTGGGAGAGAAAAAGAGAAGAGAAGAGGAGAGAGAGCATGGGTCGGTTTATGTTTTATTCCTCTGTTTTTTTTTATTAACTTAATCTAATCCTGGCCAGTTAAGTCAATCTCGAGGCTCAGGGTACCGGAAACGTCCCCGAGGGCAAAACGGTAATTTTCCCCAATATTCCCGCCTAAGCTTTCTATCCTCAAATATATCTCCATATATTTATTTCCATAACCCGATAGTCTAAATAAGTACCCGATACCTGAAACACCCCTGACTTATCCAAAGTCAAATACTAAGCCCCGTTGTGACTTTTCCCGTTATCTAGCTCCCTATGATCGCCTCAAGTCTCTCACTACAAATCTACCCACATAATAATGTGGTTCTCACAGATATAACATTTAACCACATTTACATTCAAATAATCATACAAGCATGCATTAAATAAATAAATTCACTCATAAGTCAATTATGCCTTCCCGTCACACTAATCAGGGCCCTTAAGCCATATTAGTGATTTTGGGTCGTTAGACTCATACTCCTTCAGCTGCCGCGATGCATAGGCAATAACCTCTCATTCTGCATCAATACGCATCCCAATCCTAGTCTCAATGCGTCACAATACACTACAAAATTCCCTCCCTCCGATGGGAGGCTCAACACAGGGGCAGTAATCAGTCGTCTCTTCAACTCCTGGAAGCTACCCTCACATTTGTCTGACCATGTGAACTTAAGATTCTTCCATGTCAGCTTAGTCAATGGTGTGGAAATCTTTGAAAACTGTTCCACGAATCGTCTGTAATATCCTGCTAGTCCAAGGAAGCTCCTAACCTCCGAGGCATTCCTTGGCCTCGACCAATCCCTAACCGCTTCTACTTTGGCTGGATATACCCTAATACCATCTCCACTAACAATGTGTCCAAGGAATGTCACTTCTGATAACCAAAACTCACAATTCTTAAACTTGGCACACAACTTATGCTCCCTCAATCTCTGTAATACCCCGTCAGAGATGCTGCTCATGCTTTGCCTCTGAACTTGGGTGAACTAGAATGTCGTCAATGAAGACAATCACAAACTGGTCTAAGAAGTCCTTGAAAACCCTGTTCATCATATCCATAAACGCTGCTAGGGCATTGGTCAAACCGAAGAACATGACCAAGAACTCATAATGGCAATACCTTGTACGGAAAGTCGTGTTTGGAATAACCTTGTCCTTGATCCTCAGCTGGTGATAACCAGATCGAAGATCAATCTTCGAGAATACCTTCTTACACGGCATCTGGTCAAATATGTAATCTATCCTCGGTAGGGGGTACTTGTTTTTGATGGTCAACTTGTTCAACTCCCTGTAGTCTATACACATTCTCAGAGTCCCATCCTTCTTCTTCACAAATAAAACTATAGCACCCCATGGCAAGAAGCTATGTCTAATAAATCCCAAGTCTAGAAGCTCTTGCAACTATATCTTCAACTCTTTTAGCTCTACCAGAGCCATCCTATATGGTGCCCTCGACACCGGCTCCGTACCCAATGCTAACTCAATGATAAACTAAATTTCCCTGTGCGACGGCAGTCCCGGTAAGTCCTCGGGAAACACATCCAAGAACTCGCATACCATTCTAGTCTCTCCAGGACCCAATGGCATAACTCTAGTGGTATCCACCACACTAGCTAGAAAACCTATACAACCTCCCTATAATAGGTCCCTAGCTCTTAATGTTGATATCGTAGAAACGCGGGGTCCATGCATAGTACCCAAAAAAACAAAAGGGTCCTCACCCTTAGGCTCAAAAGTCACCATCTTCTTCCTGCAATCTATAGTGGTCCCGTATCTGACTAGCCAATCCATCCCCAAAATCATATCAAAATTATCCATACCCAACTCAATCAAATCTACTCATAGTTCCCTACTATCCACCATCACTGGCAGTGCTCTAATCCATCTCCTAGAAACTACCAGCTCCCATGTAGGTAGTATAGTCCCAAACCCCGCAGTATAATACTCACTAGGCCTACACAATCTGCAACGTCCTACTACCTTAGATCCGTTACTAAGTGAGTTTAAAATGTGCAATCAACTCGCTAATCGAGATTTTAAGACAAAAGTGTAGCTAAACCGTAAAGAAAGTCACATACTTTGAAAATAATTCCATTTCATTGAATACTATAAAACATTATACATTTGGGAACCCAAAAATACTGTTAAGAAATATTTACAATTCCAAAATATGATTAAGGTCAACTTAACGACAAAACTAAGTTTAATACAACCATCTCCCAAAAATACCCTTGGCCGGTAGCCAGGCAGGCCAAACATGTACGCGCCGCTTCACGCTCTCCGTACTTATGGTTGGTCAACTTTCCCCTTGTCCTTATCTGCACTACAGAGCTCCCGTGAGTCGAAGCCCCACAAGAAAACTCACACAAGCAGAAAATATAAGCATACTTATCATTCATCATGTAATCAAGTCGCTAATAGGCTAAACATGTACGGCCATGCCGTCCCAGGCGCTTTACCAGGCCCTGGGTTCGCGGTCTGTATGGAGAGAATATCCCAGGTATCCTTTAGGGTCTCGCCCTGGAAACTCGCACTCTGCATACTAAACGCTGCTCCTGGCCCCTTGCCGTTCTCGACCTTCGCCGTTCCCGGCCCTCGCCGTTCTCGGCTCTTGCCGTTCATTCACATATATGCACACATAGCATAATTAAGCAGATACTTAAACACGTATAAACTCAGTCAAAGGAGCTACACCCTGCAACACAATCATATAGGGTCGAGCTCTGTAGCACAATCATATGGGTTGTGTCCTCCAACATAAGCTCTACGGGAACAACAATTTTCTTACTAGTGTCCTGAGCTTTCCAAGCATCGATGTCCCGAGCACAGTCCCCTAGTCCGAGCCTCACTGAAACCCTAGTCACAATGCACCAACAATATCCATCCATCAAGTTCTAATCCATTAAATAACTATGGGTCATAATTCTAGTCTCCGAGACATTGGATTCTATCAATCCGGGTGATAAAATCCATCCTGAGCCTTAACTATTGGATTCCCAAGCCTAAAACCTCTTTAAAGCCCAAAAATGAACAAAGCATCGCGACCCTAAGAACTCATGCCGCGGCCCCCAGATCAACCCGAGGCCCAGCCTCATTTCTGCCTACACACGCCGCAGCCCTGCCTATAGGGCGCCGTGGTGCGCCTCCACTTTCAGGCGCCCAGATGTTCTAAGGGGTCGCGACTCAGCAAGAACAATGTTGCGGCCCGACCCCTCGAGCCCAGAAAAATCCTCCATTTTTGCCACGAAAACCCATCCAATAAATGCCAAAATCAACCCAACAACTCAAGCTAACCATCACAGAAGTTATACCATGGACTCAACAACAAAACCTAACAAGAATTCTAGCTCAAAACCTCATCAAACTCAAAGATTATTCTTCACCAAACACACATGCAACACTCTAAAATTTCAGCAGAAAACCAGTCAATAACCACTTAATTAACTTGCTAAAATCATAGTTAATGCTTACCTTAGCCTCTATTTGAATCCTCAAAGTGATGCTGAGTTAATCCCCAAGTTAAGAGCTCAAATCCTTGCTTAATTCCCAGCTTTCCCCTTGGTTTGGCTTAGAGAGAAAAATGAAAGAGAAAGAGAGTGTTTTGGGTCGGTTTCTCCAAGTTTCTGAGTATTTCTTTGGTTTTGTCTTATTTACTTAGTCTCTAAGGTTACCTCAAGGCTCGGGGTACCGAAAACTTCCCCGAGGGAAAAATGGTAAATTTCCTCAATATTCCCTCCTAAACATTCTATCTTCAAATATATCTCCAAATATTTATTTTCATAACCCGATAATCCCCATAAAATGTCTATTACCCGAAATACCCCTCGACTCTCCCCGAGTCGGATTTTCGACCCCGTTGTAACTTTCTAGCTAACAGCTCCCTAGGACTGTCTTAGATCGTGCAACACAGATATATCACAAGTATATCACAATTATCACATTTATGCCCTCAACATGATAAAATTACAATCATGCCCCTAATAACCAGATGGGGCCCACATGCACATTTAATTCACCTAAACATGCATCTCTAATCACACATACATTAAATTCATATATTAACACAATAAATCACTTATTGTTCTCCAGGCACGCTAATCAAGGCCCTACGCCTTATTAGAAAATTTGGGTTGCTACACAATCTATCAATCACTTTACTAGAAACAAAGGAATGTGTAGCACCAGAGTCAATCAATACAGTATATGAAGAGCCTGCACTAGAAAGATAACCTACCACTACCGAGGGACTAGCCTTGGCCTCTGGTTGTGTCAAGGTGAACACTCGAGTTGGAGTCAAGCTATCCACCTTCCCTGGTTCATCTTTCTTCAACGTTAGGCAATCCTTCTTGAGGTGTCCAAACACCCATCACAAGTAACAGGCCTTAGCTCAACATTCGCCCAGATGGCGCTTCCTGCATCTAGTGCACTCTGGATAGCACCTACATGTCTCACCGCCTCCCTGGGGGCCTCCCTGGGCATCCAAGACCAATAGTGGTCAAGGTGTCAGGGGTCTTCCTGTTCTGATCATTGGGGCATTCTCCCCTACAAGACCCTGTTTATGGAGGTACTACTCTGCGAACATACAGTCTCGCAATGTTCATCCTACAGATCTTGTTCTCCGCCTCCTCAGCAGTGAAGGCCTTCTCAACCACCTGGGCATAGGTCATCTCCCTAGGTACTGATGTGATCCTCACATCTCGGGCTATCATAGCATTAAGCCCTCAAACAAATATGTCATGTCTAGCTACATCTGTAGGCACTAGGTCTTGTACAAACTTTGTTAGCCTGTAAAATTTCAAGGCATACTCTGTAACTGTCATGCTGCCCTGAACCAACCCAGTGAATGCATTCACCTTTGTTGCCCTAACAACAATGTTGTAGTATTTATGGTTGAACAGATCTCTGAACCCATCCCAACTCATAGCGGAAACATCTCGAGTATGTGATGCTACCTCCCACCAAATATGGGCATCATGTCTAAGCATATAGGTGGCACAGGCCACCCTATCATTACCTTCCACCCTCATAAAATCCAGGATGGAGGTAATCATACTCATCCACCATTTAGCCTTCAGTGGATATGGTCCCCCCTCAAAGATTGGAGGATGCTATCTCCTGAATCTTTCATAAAGTGGCTCCCACCTGTTCCCAATCTCAGGTGGTTGTACAGCTGGTGTGACAACAGGTGGAAAATTAAATGTCGCACTCCATGACAGAGCCTACTGCCTCAAAAGGCGAATCATATCTTTCTGACTCTAAAATGTAGCTTGAATATCAGCAAGCAACTACTACCAGTTATCAGGGACTGGCGGAGGGTTCTGACCCTACTCATTTTCTCTAGCCCCGACCCTAGTGTCGGCTAGTTTAATTGATCGCCATGGACGCATAACTATCCAAGTTTATATGCAATCAACGACTCGGCTGGTCAGGCAATGATAATAGGTTTATACTCATTCCACGGTCTAGTGCCGAAACTCAACCAACAATACACAATCATAATGCAATCAGGCATTTAAACAATTATTCACATACAGTAGCAATGCTAATAAGCACGCACTAACATATTCACACATCAATCAAGGGCCAGGCCCTATCAATATATCTCATGCTCCCTATTAATCGTGCAGATAAAACATTTATATTTCATTTAAACATTTAAACATATAATCACATATATGGATACCAAACCCTGTGTCGAACTTGTCTTTAGCGGTGAGTGTATATGCCGAGCCAGTCTTCAGGAACCCTTAAACCTAGACCATTGTGATACCAAGTTGTAACGCCCCACGTCACTATGGTTGCTTCCTGGAATGACGACTGACCCTATAAACGAACAGGAGTCTTTCCAAAGTGCTTTGTCATCACTCGCACGCTTCTTGGGAAAACTTCCCAGAGGTTACCCATCATGAGACTACTCCAGGTCAAGCACGCTTAACTTTGGAGTTCTCAAGTGATGGGCTACCGAAAAGAAGATGCATCTTGTTGGCATAGATAGTACCCATCAATCAATATAAGACCTCTTCAATTGTGTAGTCTTATACCTAAATAGTCTTGGAATCATCACACTTGACCTTCCCCAGGCGATGTGGGATTGCACAGCTTTTTACCCGGTCTTTCCCCTGCAGATAACAGGATTCTAACTATCACAATCACCCCTCCTTAGGGGCCAACGTCCCCGTCGGCCACTATTCCGGCTGGGTCAAGGCTCTGATACCAAGTTGTAACATCCTACGTAACCAAGACTGTTACATTGTGTGATTAAAATAGAACAAGACTTGCTAATAAAGTCATTTGAATATAAATGTGTTTCTAAAGTCAACTGACAAGTTAGGGTTAAAGGATTTTGACTGTAAAATGATTGTAATTCCCTCGGTCGTGTTAGTCGAGCAGCTGTCGATGTAAACTCCGCCCCCAAAACTCTCCAACTCATGGTTGGTCCAGCTTTCCCTTGCCTTTACCTGTACCACGTAGCACCCGTGAGCCAAGGCTCAGCAAGAAAACTGTAACGAGCCAAATTTCCTAATAGGGCTTAGGGCCTTGATTAGTGTGCCGGGAGGGCAATAAATGATTTTATATGTTAATATGTGGATTTATGTGAATATATGATAATGATGCATGTTTAGTTAAGTTAAATGTGCATATGGGCCCCGTCTGGATATTAGGGGTATAAATGCGATAAATGCTATATATATGTGATATGTCTCTGTAGCATGATCTGAGACAGTCCTGGGGAGCGGTTAGCTAGAAAGTCACAACAGGGTTGAGATTCAGACTCGGGGCGAGTCGAGGGGTAATTTGGGTACTAGATGTGTTATGGGGTTACGGGTTGTGAAAATAAATATTTGGAGATATAGTTGAGGATAGAATGTCTAGGAGGGAATATTGGGGAAATTTACCATTTTGCCCTCGGGGACGTTTTGGTACCCCGAGCCGTGAGGTAACCACATAGATTAAGTTAAATAAAACTAAACAAAGGAACTGTTGGGAAACTTGGAGAAACTGACCTTAGACTCTACCATACTCTCTCTTTACTCTCCAAGCTGCACTAAGGGGAAAATCTTGAGGAAAAGCCAGGGAATTCAGAGTTTCAAGCTAGGAAAAATTGGAGAATTATAGCTTGGAATCTAGAGGATTGGCTCAGAAGTATTATCCAGCAAAGGTAAGTTCCTATCATGTTGAATTGTATCAATTTAATAGCTAGTTTAAGGTTGAATATTTGAGTTTGCATGTTGGCTGAGGTTGTAGTTTGCTCTTGATGGTTTGGTTGAATTTGGAGCTAGACTCTGTTGGGTTTTGAAGCTGATTCTGTGTTAGAAATTATTTTGGTGATAAACTAGGACTGTTAGCTTATTTTTGGGGAGGATTGGTTTGAAGGAAATGCAGGAAAAAGGGTGAAGAAATCTGGGTTTGGAGGTGAGGGCCGCGGCCCGTGTGCGCACGCAGCCATGGGAGGCCGAGAAGCTTCATGCGCGCCGCAGCGCTTGGTGATGCGCGCCGCGGCCCGTGTGGGTGTCAGTGGGGTGCTGGCCTCTTTTTCGAGGCTAGCCGCAACGCTTGAGGGTAGGACCGCAGCTCTTAGTGCCAGTTTGTGTTTTTAAGGGTGTTTAGGTTTGGGAACTCAAAGGTTAAGGCTCGGGATGGATTTTATCACCTGGATTGATAGAATTCAAGGTCCTGGAGGTTAGAGATATGGCTCAAAGTTATTTAATGAATTAGAATTTGATGGATGGATATTGTTAATGTGTTGTGACTAGGGTTTCAGCGAGGCTCAAGTTAGAGGACTGTGCTCGGGACATCGGTGCTCGGAGAGCTCGGGACTCAGGTAAGAAAACCCTTATTCCCATAGAGCTTGTATGCAGGGCTGAGCCCAATGTGTTTGAATTGCAGGGCGTATCCCTTTGATTGTATTTTCTAGTATTCTATACTTGTTTATTATGCTATGAATGCAAATATGTGAATGATCAGCAAGAGCCGGGAATGGTGTAGGCCGAGGTCGGCAGGGGCCAGGAACGGCAAAGGGCTGGGAACGGCGTTAGGCACGTTGAGTGCAAGGCCGAGTATGGAAAGGGGCCGGGAGCAGCGTTGAGCACGTGGAGTGCGAGTTGCCAGGGCGAGTCCCTAAAAGGATACCTTGGATATCCTCATGGTGTGGAACGCGAACCCAGGGCCTGGTAAAGCGCCTGGGACGGCTAGGTCGTATGTGTTTAGCCTATTGATGGCCGGTTTATATACTCGGTGTATGTTTTGCATATGTTATCTGTTTTGGGTTTTCTTATTGGACTTCGGCACACAGATGCTCTGTGGTGCAGGTAAGGGCAAGGAGAGAGCCAGCCAACCATGAGTGTAGCAGGCATGAGCGGCGTGTACATGTTTGGCCAGCCTGGCTGCCACAGCCAGTGGATTTTGGGAGATGTTTGTAAATAAACCTAGATTTTGTCGTTTAGTCGACTTGATTCGATTTATATTCTGTAAATGTTTCTAAACTGTATTTTGGGATCCCAGGTGTTAAACTTTTATGATTTTCAATGAAATGAAATTATTTCTAAATTTTTTCCTCTGTTTATGGCTTAATTACACTATTTGATCTAAAACCTCGATTAGCGAGTTGAATGCCATTTTTTTTAAACTCACTTAGTAACAGCTCTAAGAAAGTAGGGCGTTACAAAAACCATAATCAACAAGCATAGATAGTAACAAGTGTATATAACAAACTTTAATCCAATCAGTTCAATTAATCACATAGTATAAGTGTTAAGCTAGGAAATGATAAACATATACTTCCAAGCATATAACTCAATCTTTAATACAAATATTTAGGTGTCAGTGCCCTTAGACCGAGTCCTCTGATTATTTAATTGATCATTACGCTTATCATCAGGCCCGACTCCCTTAGGCCGTACTTTCACATTACATATAACAGATATATAATTCGCAGAATACATATGTTCATTTACAGGGAATCTTAGTCTCATTCACAACCACTTCGGTGAAGTTTTCTTACCTAGAGTCCCAAGCGATGGATTAAACGCAATCCCCAGCACGACCCTCAGTCCTGAACCTTAACAGTAACCCTAGCCACAAGTAACAATGGATAACTATCGAATTCTAATCCAATTAAATGCTTTGGAATCAAATATTAACTTCCAGGACCTCAAATTATACTAAACCGGGTAGTAGAATTCATCCTGAGCGCTTAGGTTTAAGTCCCCAAGCCTCCCTGAGCCTAACAACCAACCTAGGCTATGGCTGCCTAGGCAGGCTGCGATCTGGCCCCAAGGGTCGCAATGCGCTTCAAGTCAGAGGCATCAGCCTTATGCTCTAAAGTGGAGGCGGACCACAACTTGCTCCATAGGGTCGCGGCGTGCCTGTAAGTCAGTAGTCCCCCAGGGCCTTATGGGGCATGCGGGCAGCGACGCACCCTCCCAAACCCAGAAATTCTTGGGTTTCCAGCATTTTTCCCCAACTCTCAGCCCTAAAATGCAACCTTAATATACACCCCAGTCAAAACCAAGTTCAGAATTCTCAGTACTACCTCAAAAACAACCTATACAACCTAAAACACCAACTCAAATTCCCTTAAATCTTAAACTTGGTAGCTAACCCAATTATCCCCAAGCATATCCAAACCTAAACAAAATTCAATCATTTAGGACCTAAAATCTTACCTCTGTTAGTAGCTTGAATCCCCCAGTTTTTCCTTGTCTACTTCTAGCCCCAATTCTCCAGATTTCCCAGCCCAAATCCAAGCTTTTCTTCAAAGTTTTTCTTCAGCCTCAAAGCACAAGAGAGGGAGAGAGAGAGAATGTGTATGAGGGAGAGAGAGAGAGTGCTTGAGAATATTCCATAGTGATTCTGGTCTTTTCTTAAAGTTTCTTAGTATTCTTAACCCAAAGACAGAAATACCCCTTAATTAACCTAGCCTCTTTTATTTCCCATAAGGGCATAATGGTCATTTCACCCGTTTCCTGCTAACTCCTCGAGTCATCCTACAAATCCCCAACTAATCCAGTCATGCCCAACTAATTACCAAATACTTACCCGTTACTCGATAAACCTCAAATATACATTAAACTTCCCCAAATACCCCTAAGCTCACCCCGAGTCGGGTATTAAACCCTGTTATGACTATTCCGCTCACTAGGATCGCCTTGAGTCGTATGCTACAAATATATCAACATGATAATATGGTCTCAATCATTTAACACATATAATCACATTTATGCCTTTGACGGGCCAAAGTTACAAATATGCCCTTATAAACAAGAACGGACCCACATGCATATTTAATACTCATAAACGTGCATATAAATATATTCATATTATCATATAAGTCATGCATACCACATAATCATGCATTTAATCAATTAATCACACACATATCCAGTTATGCCCTCCCGGAACGCTAATCAAGGCACTAAACCCTATTAGCATTTTTGGGTCGTCACATCAAATCAATGAGAGTATAGATAAATGAAAAGAAAAAATTCTAGGATGCCACCTAATTAATCCTAAGCTCTGCTTTACATATAAATATACATACTAGGTAGAAGGAATGTGCAATGCACGTTTGGTTAGTTTTAAAGTTGTAATTATTGTCTATAATTTTAATAAAAACTGATTCACTATTTTTTTTATAATGTATACAATAGAATGAATTATAGTTTTATAATATATATATATATAAATATTTATATCAATAATCTCTACATATATGAAATCTAAACACAACGTTGACATAGATATATATTTACATGGTTACATAAAATATATATAAAATACAATAATATTTAAAAAGAAATTAACAATAGAAATAAAATAAGAATAAAATAAATCAT
The DNA here is from genome assembly GCF_963169125.1 of Humulus lupulus. Lineage (NCBI taxonomy): Eukaryota > Viridiplantae > Streptophyta > Magnoliopsida > Rosales > Cannabaceae > Humulus > Humulus lupulus. The sequence continues at coordinate 196,572,431 of NC_084795.1, forward strand.
AGTGTAGACAGTAGTATACATGCATCGACTATTTTTAATTTCTAATGTATCTCACAATGTCCTTTGGTGAATTTGATGAAGAAAAAGAACTCTAATCAATTGATAAAAAACAAACTATCACCCAAATTTATAAGATAAAAAAATGATATATATGTATTTATTATTTTTAAATAAATATGATTTAATTATTTAAATTATCATAAAATATCTTTAAAATATCTTATTTTATTTAATTAATTGATTAATTTTTGTTTAAGTTTATGTTTGTTCTAGTTTTTGAATTTGACAGTAACAACAAAAGATTATATATGATATGTTTAATATAATATTAAGTTTAAGTTTAATTAAATTTTATTTATGTTATAAAATATATGGTGTTATTATTTTTAAATAATTATCATTTTAAAATATCTCAAAAATATCCTATTTTAACTTGTTTAATTATTTATTTATTTAAGTTTAATTATATTTACAATCTACCGTTAAATATAAGAATATTTCGTTAAAGTTAACAAGAAGAAATAAAAAATCGTTAAAACAAAAAAAAATTTGTTATCTACACATTTTTTATATAGAAGAGATATAGATTTGTAGATAGACCACATTATATCTCTATTATTTAAAAAGATAACATACCATTTGGTAGAAATATTAATTCTAGATGGAATTCATTTTTTTTTTCATTTTTCCTTTGATGCCAAACAATTTTGATTTACATTTGGTTTTGTAAAAATTAATTATAAAACCTGAAATAAAGATAAACATATTTAAAATTGAAACAATGAGAAAATAAATAATATTGATAATAATAATAAATAATATATATTTATATATAATGAAGGTTGTGAAGAAATTTTTTATTGCACTCTCTTCTACATTCTACTTCATGACATAAGATTACATGTATTTAGCATTTCTTTCTTTATATATGTAGATTTTAAGGTAATTTGTGATAAATGTTTCTTTAAGAAAATTGAGAAAATTAGATTAACATAACAAATTAAATGCAATATAATTACTGTTATTACTATTATCAGTTAAGTCCAAAGAACCATTTAGATATAAATAACTAATATGAATAATTGATAAATATTATTAATGTGTAAATTGTTATAAATATTATATATTTGGATATCTATAATAATAAAGAATTACTAGGTTATCCAAAGTAAAACATCACTATTAATTCTTTATTGTATTCAAAGTAGTTACCCGATTTCCTTAGGGCATATTAATCTGTATAAATAGGAGTCATTCCCTCATATAAATAACATATACAAGAGTTTCACTCTCTTTACATCTCTCTGTTATTTTGTCTATTTATTTTCTTTATACTTTATGTTTCTGTAATCTTAATAGTTTTATAACACGTTATCAGCACGACTCTCTAACTATCGTTATTTGTAGGTTCAAATTCTTATCATGAATCTCTAGTCATAATCACTCGTTGAATTTGAAATAGATGATTCAATCTTCAACCACCATCTTGTGTTGATAACAAAATTCATTATCAAGCCTCTAGTCATCATAGTTTATTGAAGTAAGAATATTTTATTGCGACGGTATGTTTATATGATTACCATACTATATATATTGATCATAAAAAAATGTATATGTGAGTTGTTATTTCACTATTGTGATATTATTAGATGGTTTAATGTCTTGTTATCGTAAATATGATTATATTCATATATATGTGTTCTTACTATTTGACATATTTAATATTGATTTCTCTATAGTATTGATTTTATAGTTATTTACAAATGATTACATTAGAATTTGTAAAGTTTCATGTCTATGGCATATTGAAAAAAAAAATTATAGATCCTTGAGATAAGGTCTTTCATATATCCTCAAGATTATACAAAAGTGATATTATTCATTAAGATATATATAATGAAACATAATTGCTAAAGAGTTGTGATATTTTAGCAAAATTCCCTGAAGTGAATATTTCACATATTTGTCAATTATATGAAATTTATGAACACAATTAAAAAAATATTGAAATGTATTATGATTGATGCAGTTAGTTACTGATTCTTTTAAGTCTCAAAAGTTTTAAGAAAATTGCATCAAAACATTAAAATATGAAATAATGATAAACAAGATTGAAAAATATGAAATAATGATAAACTAATTCATGTGTAACTACCTTTGATATTGACTTGGATGTGTGTTTATTGTACAATAAAGAAATTAACATGTATATCAATTTTGTTGTACATTTAAATATTATTCCCTGAAGAGAATGATAGAAAGTAAATTTCATTTTAAAGAGTATTGATATTATTAGTCATGTTATTATATATGCAATATTTCTTGCCAGAAGCAAGTATGGTATTTTCAATGTTATTCATTGAAGTGAATGATTCATTACTTATGTCAATTATTCATTACACATTCCTAGAAGTGAATATCTAATTATTAGTATTATAGTTAACTTTGTCATTGATCAAAATATAATTTACAATTACATTCCTCAAAGTGTTATAAAGTCACAAAGATTATTTGAAAAAGTTCTTGATGAAACCTTAACACAATATATTGCTAGCTTGAATTAAACATATTTTTATGTACCAGTTGTACAATTTCTATATAATTGTGAATGTGGCAAAAGAAAAGACTTATAATGTGTACCAGTTGTACATTTAATTATATAATATATCAAGTCATAAGAATAAGGAATGATTTATTTTATTAATAAATTTGACCACTTGTTGGAAAGAAATGAGAAAGAAAAATAAGTGATATATTCATATTATGATTATATCTATTTGGCTACAACAAACATGATTATTATCATTGTGTATTGACTTGAATGAATGATAAGTTTATATTTGAAAACGAATTGTGCTTTTAAGCAATGTAACGTCCTACGTCACTATGGCTGCTTCCTGGAACGACGACTGCCCCTACAAACCAACACGAGTCTTTCCAGCGTGCTTTGTCCTCACTCGCACGCTTCCTGGGAAAACTTCCCAGGAGGTCGCCCATCAAAGGACTACTCTAGGTCAAGCACACTTAACTTTGGAGTTCTCAAGTGATGGGCTACTGAAAAGAAGATGCATCTTGTTGGCATAGGTAGTACCCATCAATCCATTTAAGCCATCTTCACCTGTGTAGTCCCATACCTACACAGTCTTAGAATCATTACACTTGACCTCCCCAGGAGGTGTGGGATTGCACAGCTTTACCCGTTCTTTCCCCTTACAGATCACTGGATATTGATTGTCACATCTTGTTTTTGGCAGCCCATCACTTAAGAACTCCAAAGTTAAGCGTGCTTGACGTAGAGCAATCTCATGATGGGTGATCTCTTGGGAAGTTTTCCTAGGAAGCGTGCGAGTGAGGACAAAGCACACGGGAAAGACTCGTTTTGGTTTGTAGGGCCAGTCGTCATTCTAGGAAGCAGCCATAGTGACGTGGGGCGTTACAAATGGTATCAGAGCCTTGACCTAGCCAGAAGTATGGCCAACGGGGACGTCGAACCCCTAAGGGGGGGTGATTGTGACAGTCAGTATCCCGTGATCCGTGAGGGGAAAGACCGGGTAAAGTTGTGCAATCCCACACCGCCTGGGGAAGGTCAAGTTTGATGATTCTAGGACTATGTAGGTATGGGAATACATAGTTGAAGTAGGCTTAAATGGATTGATGGGTACTACCCATGCCAACAAGATGCATCTTCTTTTCAGTAGCCCATCACTTGAGAACTCCAAAGCTAAGCGTGCTTGACCTAGAGTAGTCCTATGATGGGCGACCTCCTGGGAAGTTTTCCCAGGAAGCGTGTGAGTGAGGACAAAGCACGCTGGAAATACCCGTGTTGGTCTGTAGGGCCAGTCGTCATTCCAAAAAGTAGTCATAGTGACGTGGGGCGTTACAAGCAAGCACACCATTGGATAGATAAATTTGTTAAATATAATGTTGTTGAACATAATATATTACAAACATCAAATGGAGAAATATGATTCTTAAAGAATCAATGTTATTATATATTTTGAAGGATATTAAAATTATTTCATTCTCTAGTATATAAACAAAAAATGAAACTTTTATAGTGGTTATGTATATGTTAAAATATTTAGTGAAATACAAAGTATAGTGAACCTGAAGTTCATTAATTGAATGATCAATCATATGCAATGAAATGTATAAATTTTTCTAAATTTAAATGAAGAACCAGAAGATTCTTTTTATTATAAATTCTTATATGGTGCTCAAGAAAATATGTATATATATTTTGCACATGGGAAGTGAAAATAAATTTGAATATCTTGCATTTTTAAAAGAACTATATATATATTTCAAGTAGTTTTCAAATGTTCTGTCTATAAATATTTTAACTTTTCCAGTTTTATTGTTAAATTTTTTACTTTATATATAACATTTATAAAAGTGCTACTCATTAAAATGTTAGTGCATTCATTTCTCAAAATTTTCATAATTATTTATATATTGAAATTATATTTCTTCTGAAAATTATTTTGCTATATAATTATATTTTTTTTGTCCTAGATATATGAGAAAACAAAATTATATTATTTTGATGAGTATTTAATTATATTCACTTTTCATTTTTTAATCATTGTTGGATTGGATAATTTCTTATCGATGTGATAAGGTTGCATGATCATAAAGTTACAAGAATTATAAGCTTGTATATTTTCAACTATACATATATATGACTCATTCATAAAAATGAAATATGTTCATAATTGTGATTTATTGAACTTGAAGTTCAATGACCCAATAATATATATGAGTTTGAACAAATATTAATTTATTGTGATATATTTGAATCCCTACAGGTTGTATTAATTTTTTAAATATTCTCTTGATCAGGGAGAGAGACATGCAGTTGGATCAATGAATATTTTAAAAAATAATCCTTGCACAAAATAAGAACTAGAAGTTCAAAATGATAAAATCATACATATATGTATGCCAACTACAAATCAATATTATTTAAATTGAGTCAGAATGAGTCTAATAACACTTGAAGTGTAAGTGAACAAAGTAGAAATTATGAAGAAAAGACATGTTCATTTGGTTCGTCTTAAAGATGTTGTAAGTAAGATGAACTCATGAAGATACCTTAATGTTATAAAGTATTGATAATTTGAACATTAAATAAAAATTGTGCTCCTGAAGAAACTCCTTAAATAAGTTATAGACATAACAAAGTTGATAATAATTAAAGTCCTTGAAGTGGTTATATGGGTACCTATAAATAATATACATGTTTGACAAGTATGTTGTAAATAATGAGATCTCTTTAAGTTATGTCAATATGGGAGGAGATTATGTTAGGAACGAGTTTCCTAATACGGAACGAAATAGTGATGGGTGGCCCAATGTACAATAAAAATTTTGTAACATATTTAAAGTAAATATGTTGATCCATTAATATACATTCATTAATCATAAACAAGAAAAAAAATAAAGAATATACATTTTGATGCCTATCAAGTGTCATTGCTATCTTTTCGTAAAATAAACGATCTTTCTATCCACGCTGCTCCCAGGTACTCACACCAAGATCTTCCACAACGTTCTCTACACCTCAAGAAGTGTGTGGGCACTTAGAGAATAAATGATGGTATATTTCTAATTAAACTTGATGTAGTCAACACATGAGATCAAGATAATAGGCCTGAGATTGGTTCTGTATCTTTTCAGGGAGAGATAGAATAGTATCGTTCTTTTTTCTTAGAGCGAATAAATTCAGTATATTTTATTCTCTGATAAGTCTAACTTAAATAGAAAATATTTAAATCTAAAAAATAAATATGTAACCAATTTACAATTTATCTTTTAATTAATTAATTGTCTTATTAATGAAAATATCAAAAACTAACTTTTGAATTTTCCATTAATTAATTAATTAAATAGATAATAGTCCAGGGACTGTGTGTGTCGTGTAGCTCCCTATAAATTATGGATATGAGATTTTTTCACAGTTATTTAATTGTTTATTCAAACTACCTTATGAGAAAAAATCCAACAACCTCATAATTAATTCAAATTTGAACCTATTATCTTTTTAATTAATTATCACATATAATTAATTATTTGAATAAATACCGATATTTTAAATTCAAATATAATTTGAACTTATCAGATTATTATCTCCCACTCAAATAAAGATATTTAATTAATTCTATGAATTAATTAAAACTAATTTTAATTAAATACTATTTTCAAAAATTAAATATTTATTTTATTATGATATCGAAAATTATAATAAATTAATTATTTATATAATTTCAAAAATGATATAATAATTAATTATTAATTAATTTTGATAATTACAACTAATTTGTAATTAATTAATTAATCACTATTATCACATAATTGCATATTTGGCTCGAAGAACAAATTTCTTCTTAAATATGTATTTCTACCATTTTACCCTTTATATCAACTCTTGTCTTGAATAGTGTTGATAGAGCTACTGTGGGGACCTATGGACCTTATTGACGTGGTTCTTCGCCAACAAGTAATTAAGAAAAGAAGAGAAAGGGATTAGTGCTTAGATTGAACCGAAATAGATGAATAATCTTAGAGAATGAAATGATGACTCAAAACACGTTTTTTAAGTGGTTCAAAGGTTAAAATCCTTCTACTCCACTAGTCAGTATTATTGCTATATACTGGGTATTTGATTACAGGGTATTTCTTACAATAGAGAATCCAACCTCTATTAACTCCCAAGGTCTCCATATTTATAGGAGAAGGCACCTGGGAGTTGGTAAGGAGGTCATCCCGTGACCTTCTTACCTATCATGTCAACTCTGTGACATTCATGATTAATTCCTAAACCTGACACATTAGTGTGGTCAAATCAATAGGTAAGGGGATAATGGGCCGCACGGCCCAACCCAGTCGTGGGTGTCTGGATACGCACGTTCCTGCTGCGTGTCCGAGAAGTCAGGGGTATATCAGACATGTGATGTCTGATATATGCATGTGTTATCTTGCGTGATTGACTTTATAAAGGGTCACAGCCTCCAACTCCAGCCCATACCACGAGCTGGATGATTCCCTCAACCTGCGGCCTTCAGAGTCCTTAAGCAATCTTGGCGAACCCTTGGGTTGCCTCAAGCTAAGGAGGTAGGATCCTACGACGGCATCTCCGGTCTTGGGGATGCCCACGTGGCAGTCGTGATTAGGCCGTATCTCAGCTCGTTAATCAGCCCGTGGGAAAATCAGGGCGTACATCTGCCCCCCAAGCCTCTGCTCGTGGTACACGACGTCGTGAAGGGCCACAGTAGGGGCTTTTAGGCTTCCCCATGAACTCTTCATATTCCATATTCTACGCAGGCGCCGAATACGTGGAACATCGTGGTTGGTGACGGTACGTCTTCCGAGAACCGCATTAAATGGCCTAGCCTATGCCCAGCCGTCGTTTCATCTCTCGAGTGGAGGGCCTTGTATCCCACATCAGGGCAATCCAACAGCCCTCTTCACGTGACCCTTCACGCATATAAAAAGGGGTGGCCACCTTACGCATGGGCCACCCGTTCATTCGAAATTTTCCAAAATTTTCTCTTCTTCTTGCTCTCAAAAATCCCCCCTTTTCCTCTTTCCAGTTACCACCTTCGGCGTTCCAGAAACTCAGGTGCAAGGACTCCTTCGAAGCCTTGAAACCAACTACTCCAACGAAGTCCCAACCCAGGCGATTCCTTTATCCACTTCCCAGCCAAACATTCTGTAAGTCTCCTGACTATGCATGTTTTGAAATTATTTTCACTGTAGCTTAGGTAAATATTTACTGTAGCCGCATGCAAGGGTTTGCTGGGTTTTGTGAGAATGAAGGGTTAAAGCCTTTTAGGTTAGGGTATTGTTTGTAGAAGGAAGCCGTTTAGGAGCATGGTTTACAGGATGCATTTTCTGGGGAAAATTTCTGGGTAGGATTTTTGGGACATTAGTTCAAAATATCCAGTATTTTGGGTGCAAAACCGGGTAGCTTAGGGGACACGCTTCACAGGTGGTTTTTCCTTTCTTGCCTATTGGAACTTTCCCTCCAAGGAAAAATTTTAACCTGACCCTCCTGACACATGAATTCCGAGTAATCGGGGATTTGTTGGGAGCACAGGCGCATGTTCATAGAACCACGTGGTCTCACTCTCCACGAGTTGGGCTTACCTCAGCTCATGCAAAGAACATTTGATTCTTCCTCATGCTTAGGTCGCCTTTTCTGAAATCTTTTCTTTTGTTCGCTAGGCGACCAGATGGCACCGAAGAAGAATGCCCCAAAAAGGACCGCCAACAGCTCGGCCTCCCAGCAAGACAAAGGAAAGGCGGTGATGGCTGAATCCCCAATCCCCCACTTCGGGCCAACGGTGGAATAGGAGCTCGAGGTGGCCCCTGACGCGTTCTTTGAGGCAGAGAGGATCGTCTCAAAGATTACCGACCAGGCGAAGGTCAACAAAATATTCCTCCCCACAACATCGGGTTGGGGAGAGCATCAGTGATTGCCCGACCTCCCGTAGAGGGTGAGTGGAGCTGTGCGCCACTTGACGAGGCATTCGCGGCCTGGAGCGACGAGCATTTTAAGGCGGGGGCCTTCCTCCCGTTGGATCAGTATTTTGCTGACTTCCTCAATTACGTGAATTTGGCCCCATTCCAGTTCCCTCCCAACTCTTATCGGCTGTTGGCGAGGTTAAGATATTTATTCTTGAAACAAGAGTGGGAGGTCCCCACTCCTGCAGATATTTTGTACTTTTTCTGCCTCAAGGCCAGCCCAGAGCAGCGGGGGCGAGGCGACGGGTTTTATTATTTAACCCGATTCCCCAACACGGCTGTGGTCATCGAGCTGCCCAGCCACCCCAACAACTTCAAAGATCAATTCTTTATGTCGACGGGGTTCAAAAACTGCGAGCTCCACTACTTCAATCGTCCTCGTAAGTGGTTTTCAACCTTAACTCGTAAGTTAAGCATCATATAGCTCCTCTTGTATCCCTTTCTGATTTAGATTAATCCTGCAGCTATCTTCGCGAGGACAGAGAAATCTGTGACCCTCGGGGCCCAATACGAGACACTGGCGGGCTTGCCCCCCAGTGAAAAGGATTACCGCGTGCTCATGACAGACGAGACGATGGTGGCCTGTAAGCTAATCTTCCCAAATCAGACTCTGAACATAAGGAGGACCCGGGTGCTTCCCCCAGCTCGCGATACGAGGCCTATCATCGTGGAGGAGGTTGCGGGGGACGAAGATGAGGAGGACGAGGAGGACGAGGTTCCCCTCGTGAGAAATGGGAAGCGGGCGTTGGAGGTCGCCCAGAGGACGGACAAGGAGAGGATCCGGTCTGGAGCAGCCGCGGGTCCTTCTGGCCAAGGTAACCCTTATATGTTTAGGAATTTAGATAGGGCTGCCGCTGATCCCCGGCTAGCTAGGTACAATCCGAAACAGATCGTCCAATGCCATCGACGTGATCCGGACCTAGATACAACCTTGCTCCACTATGTCGACCAGCTCGTGCTGGATTACCAAGATAGCCGACCTAAGGGTACCGTAGTCGTAGATAACACCCTAGCCTTTAGGTCGATCCTATTCGAGGAGTATGGGACCAACCTTCGGTCATGGCCATCACTCCAGAGAGGTGCTGTAGCTCTGGGGCTTAGGCAATATGTAGAAGAATCTAGCCCGGAACCAGAGTCGGATCCAGAACTTGCGCCAGCTTAGGGAATAGTCGACTTAGATTCTCCCGCAGGAGCTCCGGGGCCGATGGTCGTAACCATAGGTTCTTCTTCTAGCTTGGGGGGTAGGATCCCTTTTAGTATATATATACTTGAATTTCTCCCTTTTTTTTTTTTTTTTGTTTCTGCATGACTGCTAACTCTTGTACTAACCATGTCTTTGTTTTGACAGAAGAGATGTCTCAGCCCGACGGGAGTCTGCGAGCTGCGTTCGCCGGGGGGAACCCCACAGCTGGGGCCCCTGGGCCAAAAATGAAGAAGCTCCGGACGTTGAAAAAAGTTGTCGGAACCCCAACTAAGTCTTCTGCAAAGGAGAAAGAGCAGCCCCCAACCGCCCAGGTCGCGGGAACTGTTCCTCCTGCTGCAGGGGGGAGCAGCATGCCCCCACCCCCTCCGCGAGCTCCGGCCTTCATCCGGGACGCAGGGGCGGAGCTCGGGACTTCGACGATTGTACCTTCTGAGGGGTGAATCCCAGTTGACCCCCAAGACCTGGAGAAGATTCCAGAGGCCTTCTGGGGGACGGTGTACGAGTCGGTGAACTATGTCGTCAGCCACATCTACAAATTCAACGAGAAGGAGCTCAGGGCCATCGAAACGAGGAGCCCGGTGGGCGTGATGGAATCTTCATTGGGAATGGCCCTAACAGTAAGCTGACTTTACCCTTTTATGGATTTTTATTATCATGCCTTGCCCTGTGTTTCCAATCTCCCTCCTCTCTTTTTTCCTAAGGCAATTGCCTCTCCGCTTTCGCAGGGCGCCGTTGCCCTTCATCAGAGCATAGCCAGGGCCAAGGCTCAGCTTAAGGAAATGAGGAGCGAGCACCAGGCGGTTGTGGCCACCCACAAAACTTCTCTACAGACGGCTAAGGATGCCTTGGCGGCCTCGCAGGCCGAGCTGGAAGAGACTCGCCCCAAGCTTCAAGAGCTCGAGACCGCCCTTGCCACTGCGTGGGTAGACCTAGATACCGCGAAGGCTGAGGCCAAGGCCGCCCTAGTGGCTGAGCGGGCAACTTCAGACGCTGCCATGGAAGACATGTTCTACCATTGCTGGGCCTACAACCAGGACGCCGACTTCTCCTTACTGGCAACGGCCGTCTGGGAGCCCTTGCTGGAGAAGTTCAAAGCTCGCCTCAATAAAGAAGCGCCCTCCGAAGCCGGGGAAGGCTCCGGCGCAGCTGAGCAAGGTGAGACGGCGACCTCCAAGGGGCCAACTGGCAGAGCTTAGGGCCTTCCTCTTTCGTGCCCTTTCCTTTATATTTTTAAAAAATTTCTGTGTAACTTTTTCATGAGGTGCTTCTACCTCGAGACAATTTAGCTATCAATTTTATTTTTAATTGATTCACTACCCTTTGCCTCTATGCATTTTATTTACTATTTTGAAAAACTTAGTTCACGTTAATCTTTATCAATATCTCGAGCTCTTTAGGAAGAACAACGATCAATAGATTTGAATTAGCCTCTAAGTTTTATGACCTGGTTATATCCAGGAACTTAATTTGAAAACATAGTTCGTGTCAATTTTTATCAATATCTCGAGCTCTTTAGGAAGAACAACGATCAATAGATTTAAATCAACTTCTAAGTTTTATGACCTGGTTATATCCAGGAACTTAATTTGAAAACTTAGTTCGTGTTAATTTTTATCAATATCTTGAGCTCTTTAGGAAGAACAACGATCAATAGATTTAAATCAACTTCTAAGTTTTATGACCTGGTTATATCCAGGAACTTAATTTGAAAACTTAGTTCGTGTCAATTCTTATCAATATCTCGAGCTCTTTAGGAAGAACAACGATCAATCGATATGAATCAACTTCTAAGTTTTACGACCTGGTTATATCCAGGAACTTAATTTGAAAACTTAGTTCGGGTCAATTTTTATCAATATCTCAAGCTCTTTAGGAAGAACAGCGATCAATAGATTTAAATCAACTTCTAAGTTTTATGACCTGGTTAAATCCAGGATAGGACTTAGTTCACGTTAATCCTTATCAATATCTCACGTTTTTTAAGAAAAACAATGATCAATCGATATGAATCAACTTCTAAGTCATTAAGGCGACCTGGTTATATCCAGGTACCATATGCCCCCCAAGTACCTGGGAAAGGGTCTTTCGTGGTTACTTTTAGATTACACTTGAAAACATGTACAAATATAAACAAAAAGTTAATTCTCATTACATAAAAAATGGCCTTTTAGGCCTTACAAGTGAATCATTGATAATATCTCTTCAAATGGATGGCGTTCCAAGTCCGTGGGACTGCCCCTCCATCAAGACGAGCTAACTTATAAGTTCCCTCCTTAATGACCTCGATGACTTGATATGGTCCTTCCCAGTTCGATCCCAATACTCCATCTTTGGGATCCTTTTCGGCCAAGAAAACTCTTCTGAGGACCAGGTCGCCAACGCTAAAGGCGCGATTTTTTACTTTTGAGTTGAAATAGCGAGTGATCTTCTGCTGATAATGGGCAAGCTGGAGTTGCGAATCTTCTTGTCTTTCATCAATCAAGTCCAAAGAGGTGCAAAGAAGCTCGTGGTTGTGGTCCTGGTCGTATGACTGGACCCTATGCGAAAGTACCTTAATTTCTACGGGGAGGACTGCCTCACTCCCAAAGGTCAAGCAAAAAGGAGTATGACCCGTAGGAGTCTGATGCGAGGTCCGGTATGCCCAGAGAACCTGGGGGAGCTGTTCTGGCCAGACTCCCTTCGCCTCTTCTAGTCTCTTCTTGAGGCTCGCCTTGAGAGTCTTGTTGATAGCCTCGACCTGGCTGTTCGCCTAAGGATAGGCCACGGAGGAGAAACTTTTCACAATTCCGTACCTCTCACAAAACTCGGTAAGCAGGTCGTTGTCGAACTGAGTCCCATTGTCGGAAACGATTTTCTTGGGCAGCCCGAACCGGCAGATAATGTTCTTAACCACGAAGTCAAGGAATTTTTTGGAAGTTATCATTGCCAGAGGTTCTGCCTCAGCCCACTTCGTAAAGTAGTCGATGGCCACCACGGCATAACGGACCCCGCCCTTTCCAGTAGGGAGGGCGCTAACCAAGTCGATCCCCTAAACTGCAAACGGCCATGGGGAAGAGATCATCTTCAGCTTGACTGGGGGAGCTCGGGCAACTGTGGTGAATCGCTGGCACCTGTCGTACTTCTTCACGTATGAGATCGAGTCTTTGGAAAGAGTTGGCCAGTAATAACCTTGCCTCAGGACCTTTAAGGCCAAGCTTTGCCCCCCAGTGTGATCTCCGCAAAAACCCTCGTGCACTTCCTGTAGGATGGCCTTCGCTTCTCCTGGAAGAACGCATCGTAGGAGAGGTAGGGAGTGCCCGCGTCGTTATAACACCCCATCTACTATCGTATACCTGGGAGCTTGATACAGAACTCTCCGCACATCATTACGCCCTTTAGGTAGCTTTCCCTCGACGAGATACTCAAGGATGGGGGTCATCCAGGTCGGCCTTGCGTCGATCATCTCGACCTCCGTCCTGACTTCTTCTATACTTGGTTTCTCCAAGAATTCTACTGGCACTAACCCCAAGGTCTCCGTCTCCCCAGAGGTGGCGAGCTTGGCAAGAGTGTCTGCGTTAGCGTTCTGCTCCCGAGGTATCTGCTCGATCGAGCCTCGCCCAAACGCGGACAGCTCAACCTTTACCTTTGCTAGATAGGCAGCCATCTTGGGCCCTCGTGCTTGATATTCGCCTAGAACCTGGTTTACCACGAGCTGGGAGTCACTGAAGCACTGGACGGAGCTCGCCTTCAGCTCCTGGGCTATCCTCAGCCCGGCCAACAAAGCTTCGTATTCAGCCTCGTTGTTGGAGGCCTTGAATCCGAACCTCAGCGCCGAGTGGAATCTATGTCCTTCAGGGGATATCAAAATGATTCCAGCTCCGGAGCCGTTCTCGTTGGATGAACCATCCACGAATATCCTCCATGATGCCTGGGCCGAGGAGACCTGGGGTGAGTCTTCTGCAGGACCCTCCCAGAATCCTGTGCACTCGGCTACAAAATTGGCCAGGGCCTTACTTTTTATAGCAGTTCACGGAGTGTACAAAATTTCGAACTGACTGAGTTCGATGACCCACTTTAACAAGCGTCCCGATGCTTCAGGTTTTTGCAAAACCTGCCTTAAGGGCTGATCGGTCATGTCGTGTATTAAGTGGGACTGGAAGTACGGCCTGAGCTTTCGCGAGGCTGTGATAAGGTAGAACGCCAATTTATCCATCAACGGGTACCGGGATTCAGCTCCGAGAAGTCTCTTGCTGATGTAATAGACTGGCTTCTGAATCCGGTCTTCTTCCCGGACCAACACGACACTGGCTGCATCCTCCGTGACAGCCAGGTAGAGAAAAAGGGACTCTCCTGCTTTTGGTTTGGATAGTACGGGTGGCTCGGCCAGATGTGCCTTCAGGTCGAGGAAAGCGCTTTCTTACTCTTCTGTCCACTCGAACTTCTTATTTCCTCGGAGCAGGTTGTAGAATGGCAAGCACTTATCAGTGGACTTGGAAATAAACCGATTGAGAGCTGCCACTCTTCCTGTCAGGCCTTGGACATCTTTGCGCGACCTGAGTGAGGGAAGCTCGAGCAATGATCTGATCTTGTCGGGGTTTGCCTCCATTCCTCGGGTATTGACGATGAAACCCAGGAATTCTCCCGACGCGACTCCAAAAGTGCACTTCTGTGGATTAAGCCTCATGCCATATTCCCGCAGGATCTTGAAGCATTCTTCCAGGTCGGAAACATGGTTATCGACAGTCTTTGACTTGACTAGCATGTCTTCAACGTACACTTCCATGTTTTTTCCGATCTGGTCTGTGAACATTCTATTTACCAACCTCTGATAGGTAGCACCGGCGTTCTTCAGCCCCAAGCGCATGACCTTGTAACAATAAACGTTAGTCGGGGTCATGAAACTGGTGTGCTCCTGGTCCACCAGATTCATGGCGATCTGATTGTAGTCTGAGTACGCGTCCATAAAGGACATGAGCTCATGCCCCGCCATGGCATCCACCAACTGGTCAATCCTTGGCAATGGGAAACAATCCTTGGGGCAGGCTTTATTCAGGTCGGAGAAGTCGATGCAGGTCCGCCATTTCCCGTTGGGCTTCGGGACCAGCACGGGGTTGGCGACCCAAATTGGAAACTTGGCTTCACGGATAAAGCCGTATTTTTTGAGTCGGGCTACTTCTTCCTCCAAGACTTCAGCCCGGGTTGTTCCTAGGCGTCTCTGTGTCTGGGACTTTGCAGGAACGCTTTTATCCAGATGAAGTGTGTGCATGATGACACTCGGGCTGATTCCCACCATGTCCTCGTGTGACCACGCAAACACATCCAGGTTATCCCACAAAAATCTGACCAGCTCCGCCTTCCTCTCGCTGCAGAGGTTTTTTCCGAGCTTGACCATCCATGATGGGTTCTGTGGATCAATGTTTACTTCCTTGAGCTCCTCGATAGCTTGGAGCTCGGATTTGTCCTCGCCTATTCGGGGGTCAATATCCTCACTTAAGACGATATTTTCCCCTTCGGCGCTTTGAGGTTTTTCAATCTCAGGATCGGCTAGGGGTTCTTGAGATTCCTCTTCACCACCTTGGATGGCCATTGCCAGCTGCCCGGGTTTAGATTTTCCCTTCATGGAAATGCTGTAGCATTCCCTGGCAGTGAGATGATCGCCATGGACAGTGCATATTCTCGTGGAAGTGGGGAATTTCATCACGAGGTGGCGAATGGAAGTGACGGCCTCAAAAGCTATGAGCGTAGGTCGTCCCAAAATTGCATTGTATGCAGCGGAGCAGTCGATGACCACGAACTCGAGGAGTTTTGAGACTGTCCAAGGTCCTTCTCCCAGGGTGATCACCAGCTCGATCGTCCCTATGGCCGCCGATCCTTCTCCCGAAAAACCATACAGCATCATGGAGGTCGCCTTCAGCTCGGCGACAGTCAAACCCATCTTCTCTAGTGTGGATCGGAATAGGAGGTTCACCGAGCTCCCATTGTCGATCAGCACCCTCCTAACCCTCTGATTAGCGAGCTGAACTACTATGACAAGAGGGTCATTATGAGGGAACTGGACATGGCCCGCATCTTCCTCTGTAAAAATGATCGGTTGCTTCTCCAATCGCTGCTGCTTTGGCAAGCGCTGCTCCGGGACGAACTCCACTCCGTTATGCGCCTTGAGTTCGTTCACGTACCTCTTCTGGGCGCCCCTGCTCGTGCCAGCCATTTGCGGACCTCCAGAGATGGTGGATATCTCTCCTCCTATCACGGGAGGAGGGACGTCCTGATCTACCCGAGACCCGGGCTGACTGGCCGGGACTTCTGGAACGGGTCGACTTGCTGGGACCCTGTTCCACGCGTACTGAGCCAAAGGGCTGGCTCGGATGAGAGTCTCGATCTCATCTTTTAAATGCCTACAATCGTCGGTGTTGTGGCCAACATCGTTGTGAAAGCGGCAAAACTTGGAGGTGTCTCTCTTCCCCTTTTGGTGCTTCAATGGCTCCGGCCTCTTCCCGGGGAGGCGATTAGAGTTGGCAAGGAAGATATTCTCCCTAGACTGGGTGAGCTCTGTATAAGTCGCGTAGACGGGCTTAAACTTGTCTACGGACTTATTCTTCTTTTGGCCGTGCTGGCTGCCTTCGCCATTCCCCTTTCTTTTGCCTCCACCGAGCTGGTTTTTCTGTGTGACATTTTGGGTTGCTGCCACGACCTCCGTCCCCACTCCAGCGGGCTGATCAGGGACCTGGCTGGTTCCTGCAGCTAAGGCTTCGACTTCCTCCAAGTTGATCCATTCCTGACCCCTGTTAAGGAACTCGTTAACCGAGCTAACTCCCTCCATTTGTATATCCTTCCAGAGCTCCCCTTCGACAAGGATTCCAGTCCTCATGGCCATGAGCTTGGAGCTATCATCCGCGTCTCTGGCTTGAGCGGCGACGTTCGCAAATCTGCTCAAGTAGGCCTTCAGAGTTTCGCCGGGTTGCTGCCTCACATTAGCTAGAGAGTCGGCCTGAACGCGGGCAGCCTGGGAGGCTCGGAATGCCCTTTTGGAGTCAGCCGAGAAAGTTTTCCAGGAGATGATTGATTGTCTCTTGCCTTGCTTGAACCACTGCCTGGCTGGTCCAGTTAGTGTGGAAGGGAATATCAAACATCCCAGCTCGGGGCCAATGTTGTGGGCCAACATTAGGGTGTTGAACATCCCCAGATGATCTGACGGATCTCCATCTCCATTGAACTTGGACAGGTGCGGCATACGGAAACCAGGTGGGTAAGCCGTTGTTGCTATGCTGGGGGCGAAGAGCTCCATCTCGTCCCCCGAATCGTACTCATCTTTTTCTTTCTCCGGCAGGAGCTTCCTCATCAGCTCCTCCATCTGGGCCAGGCGCTTGAGGGTTTGGTCCTGATGTCCTTGGTTATTCCGGGGCTATTCAACAGCTCTGGATCCATTGTACATATTTGGTGGGTTGTTACCCCTCCTATCTTGAGATAGGTTATTTGGAGCATTCCCTCCGTTACGTACTTCGGACAGGGCCCCCCCTGAGCGAACATGGTTGTCGCCTCCTACTGGCTCCCCTTTATGAGAGTTAAGGCGATCTCGTAGGTCGCCCCCCTGGGTGGCTCGTGGACTTTGCACTGAGCTCAAACGCTGACGCAGGTCTCCGCCAGAATGGTCACTCCGGCGACTGCCGGTCCAGTAGCTCCTGCTAGCGAGGCTTGGAGCTCGCCTTTGGTGCTGAGGATCTGGGCTTTCCCTTGGCGCCCTGCTACGTCGGGAAGGTCCGGATGATGGCGGGTTTCTCCTACTACTCCCATAGGCTGGAATATCTCAGACGGGCCGATGAGTAGATGGATATCTGATTGGAGATGGAGGATGCCAGACCGGAGAGACGATCCTAGTTCCGTCAGGACGAATCAAATTAGGTGGGGGCCTTTCGGCCCTGCCAACCTGCGGGTCCCGCGCCTGGCGGTCTGGACAAGGGGTAGGATGGCTGTTGGGGACGGGCTGACGCTGCGAGCCCTCCCCGGACCTCCTTCTAAAATTTCCTCGAGCTCCCCTGGGCACGCTCGAGTCTAGCTGGGAGCTAGGAGTTGAAGTCTTGACCGAACGGTTGTACTGCTGTTGTTCGGGTCTAGGCATTTCTCTGAAGTTTTCCTCTCATTGGTGCGACGAGAGAGTGGAGTTGGCTGTCGGAAGTCTGTCCGAGCGACTATGCCTGGATCGGTTACCCCGGCGAGACTTAGGAGCCTCGCCTTGCCTCTCTTCGACGTTAACATCGGTTGTGAGAGGGGGTAATCGGGCCAGCACATCCTTGATCTGCTGATTAGCTATTGCTAGCTGGCTCCTTAGCTGAGCATTCTCCATCTCCACCACAGTGTAATAACATGGGTTCGGATTAGGTGGCCGGGGCGCCAAACTTCCAGTGTCGTCTTGGCCCGCCGGCTGTTTGCCTGGCCGCTGTTGGACTTCAGGAATTTGTTCACCAGGGATGGCAATATGATGAGCCTCCTTCCCATCATGTTGTTCTGTCTCGTTACCGTGTCTGGATCGAGTAGTCACCATAGTTGGATGTCTACGACAGCACTAATCGAACTTGCTCTCAATGAAAGCACCAAACTGTTGACGCGGTTCTTCGCCAACAGGTAATTAAGAAAAGAAGAGAAAGGGATTAGTGCTTAGATTGAACCGAAATAGATGAATGATCTTAGAGAATGAAATGGTGACTCAAAACACGTTTTTTAAGTGGTTCAAAGGTTAAAATCCTTCTACTCCACTAGTCAGTATTATTGCTATATACTGGGTATTTGATTACAGGGTATTTCTTACAATAGAGAATCCAAACCTCTATTAACTCCCAAGGTCTCCATATTTATAGGAGAAGGCACCTGGGAGTTGGTAAGGAGGTCATCCCGTGACCTTCTTACCTATCATGTCAACTCTGTGACATTCATGATTAATTCCTAAACCTGACACATTAGTGTGGTCAAATCAATAGGTAAGGGGATAATGGGCCGCACGGCCCAACCCAGTCATGGGTGTCTGAATACGCACGTTCCTGCTGCGTGTCCGAGAAGTCAGGGGTATATCAGACACGTGATGTCTCATATATGCATGTTTATCTTGCGTGATTGACTTTATAAAGGGCCACAACCTCCAACTCCAGCCCGTACCACGAGCTGGATGATTCCCTCGACCTGCTGCCTTCAGAGTCCTTAAGCAATCTTGGCGAACCCTTGGGTTACCTCGAGCAAAGGAGGTAGGATCCTACGATGGCAGCTCCGGTCTTGGGGATGCCCACGTGGCAGTCATGATTAGGCCGTATCTCAGCTCGTTAATCAGCCCGTGGGAAAATTGGGGCGTACAGACCTATAATTCCAACCTCCAATAAATTTGAGATTATAATAATCTTAATTTATTAATCTCACGATTACTCCACTATAAATATGAGACTGTACTCTTGTAATTATAGACATTTCATTTACTAAGTACTTTATAACAATAAAGCGTCCATTGATATAATCATTACATAAAAATTAACCCTATAATAATGGTTCATAATTAACCGGGAATAAAATTACCGTTTACCCTTTTAATTATATCTTGTTTCCTTAAGTATCGTTGACTTTACTAGTGAAGGTTAATTCATAACTAAATTATGAATTTGAGATCAATAGCCTTTCAGTGCCATAAGTCAACCCTTAAGAGAACCATTATTCAATCTCTTACGAGAAGGTGTAGATTCCATATCTGTATACCATGTCCCCAGCCATTTACATTAATGAGTTCCCAAAACAAAAGTTTCTAGCCTTATCATTCTGACAGATCCTAACGAGTGAATCAAAGAACTCATATAACATAAACAGGAGTTCATAGTAACTTCTGGATTAAGAACTATTTGTATATGATCATCAGTTGATATATTTAATTAATACTTCGAAACGGTATTTAACTAAGTATTAATAAACATATGTAGTCCAATTCTATATATTCTCTAATATATAAAGTACCCCCACTAAAGTGTCCTACTACACTAGTAATCCGGATCTAGATCACATGTATTCATAATACTAGTGGACGGTACTTGGAGTAATTATTCTAAAGATTCCATAACTTTATGTTACTACAAACTATTCAAGTTCATTAATCTCAAATACAATCCTCCCGTACCAATACGTGGTTGAGATCACTTATATGAAGTTAGGAATTTTTCTGATATTTACTTAGTATTATCACAGAATAATATAGTCCATAAAATATATACATAACAAATTCAATTTATTTATTTATTTCTTAAAACAATGTCTACTACATATGCTTTCAGGGCACAATTCCAAACAATCTCCCACTTGCCCTAAAGCAAATGAGGCATCTCTCTCATTCCCATGTTTCTTACATGCTCCTTAAAAGATTTCATGGATAAAGTCTTTGTGAAAGGATCTGCAAATTTATGCTCTGAAGCTATCTTCATAATTGCAACATCTCCTCGATGAACTATCTCTCTGATCAAGTGATATTTCCTCTCAATGTGCTTTCCCCTCTTGTGACTCCGTGGTCCCTTTGAGTGAGCTACTGCCCCACTGTTATCATAGTATAGGACTAGTGGCTTATCCACATCTGGCACTACTTCCAGGTCAGAATAGAACTTCTTCAGCCACAAAACCTCCTTAGATGCTTCACAAGCTTCTATATACTCAACTTCCATGGTGGAGTCTGCAATGCTGGTTTGTTTAATACTTCACCAGACTACTGCTCCTCCTCCAAGAGTAAACACTGATCTAGAAGTTGATTTCCGACTATCTCTGTCTGATTGAAAATCAGAATCAGTGTAATCAGTGGGATAGGTCTCCACCTAAATATACAAGCATATAATCTCTAGTATTTCTAAGATACTTGAGAATATTCTTCACTGTAATCCAATGACTCAATCTAGGATTGGATTGATAACGACTGACTATCCCCACTGCATAACAAATGTCAGGTCTTGTACACAACATGGCATACATTAGACTGCCTACCACTGAGGTATAGGGATAGTGTCTGATATCTTCCTCTTCCTGAGGTGTTTGGGCATATTTCTCCTTGGAAAGGACTACTCCAGAACAGATTAGCATATCACCCTTATTGGAGTTTTGCATATTAAAGCGTTCTAGCACTTTATCAATATAAGTTGCTTGAGACAGTGCCAAAGTCTTGTTCTGTCTATCTCTAAGAATTTGAATGCCCAGAACATACTTGGCTTCTCCCAAATCTTTCATTTGGAATTGTTCAGCTAACCAATTCTTTACCTTTGATAGTTACGTAATTTCCAATCAGTAATATATCATCAACGTAAAGAACGAGAAATACTACTACACCATCTTTGATTTCTTTATAAACACAAGGTGCGTCAACATTTTTTTCAAAGCCAAACATTTTAATTGTGTCATCAAATCTAAGATTCCAAGATCTAGAAGCTTGTTTAAGTCCATAGATGGACCTAAGTCCATAGACATGTAAATGGTTTCGTCAAGGTAGCTATTCAGAAAAGTTGTTTTGACATCCATTTGACAAATCTCATAATCCATGCACGCAACAATGGATAAGATTATACTAATGGATTTTAGCATGGCTATAGGAGAAAAAGTTTCTTCATAATCAACCCCTTCTTTCTGTGTGTAGCCTTTGCCTACAAGCCTTGCTTTGAAAGTCTCTACTTTTCCATTCGCTCCTCTTTTCTTCTTGAATATCCACTTGCAACCAATGGGCTTGATATTCACAGGTGAATCTTCAAGAACCCAGACAGAATTGGAATATATCGATTCCATTTCCTGGTTCATTGCGTCTTGCCATTTGTCATTGTCAGAATCATTCATTGCATCTTTAAATGTCAATGGATCGTCTTTGTTTGTGTCAGAAACAAGCGTTTGAACTTCATGTTCATAACGTATGGGTTGCTTACTAACCCTCCCACTACGATGAGGTTCTCTACTTTTCTTACTAGAACTAGCAATTTCCTCTTGCCGTTTTTCATTGGTTGTTGCTGGTGACTTTGCAACTTCATTCGAGACCATCTCCTCCAGTACAACCTTACTGCGAGGTTTGTGGTTATTAACATAGTCATGTTCAAGAAAAGTTGCATTTATCAATACAAATGTTTTATTTTATTTTGGACTATAGAAAATTCCACCTCTAGTCTCATTGGAATAGCCCACAAACATGCACAATTCAGAGCGTGATTCCAACTTCCCGGTCTTTCATTTAAGCACATGTGCAGGACACCCCCAAATGCGAAAAGGGTGTAAACTAGGTTTACAACCATTCCATGATTCCATGGGTGAATTCTAGATAGACTTAGATGGAACAACATTCAATATGTATATAGCACATTGAATCGCATGGCCCCAGAATGACAGTGGTAACGATGAGAAGCTCATCATTGATCTAACTATATCTAGTAACGTTCTGTTCTGTCTTTCTGAAACACCATTTTATTGTGACGTTCCAGGTGCTGTGAGTTGGGGTTGAATACCATGCTCATGCAGATGGTCCTTGAATTCAAAATCCAAGTACTCTCCTCCTCGATCAGATCAAAGAACTTTCAGTAATTTACCTAATTGTTTTTCAGCCTCTGCTTGAAATTCTTTGAACTTTCCAAAAGTTTCAGATTTTCTTTGTATTAAGTATAGGTAACCATATCTTGAATAATCGTCAACGAAAGTGACAAAGTATTCATAACCTCCTCTTGCTTGTACATTAAGTGGACCGCAAACATCCGTATGTACCAGCTGAAGTGGTTCTGTAGCTCTTGAACCTTTAGCAGAGAAAGGTCTCTTGGTCATCTTGACTTCTAGACAGGATTCACAAACAGGAAGAGATCCAATAGATAGTTCACTTAAATTACCATCCCTTACAAGCCTATTCATTATATCTAGACCAATATGGCCCAATCTCAAGTGCCACAGATATGTTTCACTATCGGAATCAGTCTTTTTTCGTTTAATAGATCTAGGATTAGATATTTTAAATAATTCAGAATTATAAGCAGATTTGTCTTTAGCTTGCAGTTTATAAAGCCCATCAATAGATTTTGCAGAAGATATCTGTTGACCCTGATTTTGGCCAACTGACACGGAGTCAAAATACGCTTGACGTGGAAAAATACGTTGAAATGAATGTAATGACGAAAACAATAAGAACACAAGAGTTTATAGTGGTTCGGCCCTAGGATCTGGTAATAACCTACGTCCACTTGAATTGTTATTGGAATGAGATTCAAAGGGGTGATCAAAGAACTAAGGTTCAATGAGTTTCAATGACCTTTGAATAAGAAAATACAAAAATTCTAGCCCAAAAGAAAAAGAGCCCCTTTCCCCTGAGCTCTCTTCTTCTATTTATAAGCTCAGGGAAGATTTACATTAATTCGTTAAAGATATTCTTTCCTAAATAATCGGATATTCAAGAAATCATGGGAGATAATTTCGGATTCCATCATAACTGCCTAAGATTTCCTCCGTGTATAGCGTGCGTATGACCAGGCTGGTCGTAGGAAGAAGTTTATCGTGTGACAGTAGGTGTCTTCCTGGTTGATAGTCGGGCATGGGTTCTGCCAGATGTCAGCCACGTGTATTTAATGCCTGCCATGTCATTCACCTCTGATTTTTTGGATAACATTTGCCCCCCAAGTTTGTTTAGTGCGACCAGCAATAAAGAAACTTAAGGAAACAACCGTTCACATCCCCATGATGTCTGTCAGGATCCCCATGCGTTTTCGAAAACTGTGACATAATTATGTCTAATCAAGCCTTTTCAGTTTCCAAAAAGGCAATTTGACAGCTTATACACTTCCCCATGTTTCGAAAGTGGGAAATGATGATTACTGCTTTTTGGCCATAACCTCGGTCCCTATAAATAAGCTTTTCTTCTTCTTTAAAAAATTTTCACTCACCATTTTTGCCAAGATTTTCAAGAACTTGCCCCAGAATACAGAGCTTCGAAACCAGTCCGACGTCTAGCCGAAGGTCTTCCGATTCGAATTTTTCGTCTTCTTCCAAATCTCCATCTTCACCCAGGTAAGCACTTCGCTCTTTGAGCTTTTCACTACGCCATGCATGCCATTTCATGCTCTGTGATTTTCTATGTTCTTGAGTAGGGTTTTAAGGGTCTTTTGGTATAAACAGCCCATTGCTCGACAAGAGTGTGCCTTTATGATTTGTATAGCTCAGGACTTTAGTTTGATAGTTAGGATAATTGGTTTGGGGCATTAGGTTGACGAAAGATTCAACCTTTAAGCAAGGTTAAAAAACTGAAAAATTTTCCTGCCCCTTAGGAGTCGAAAAAGTTCTCCTTCAGAAAACAATTTACTTCCTTTTGTTTTTTTTAAACTACTCACGTCGCATTTAGCGTAGGATTAGGATGCTGCTGGTTATTTAGATACGAGCAACGTTATCCCAATCTCCCACACTACTTCGCGGATTGTGTCTTATCTCCTCCATTGTCTGTTTGGAGTTCATATTCAAGACCCTTGGGGAGGAGAAAGACCTTGTAACGACCCAAATTTGTTAATAAGGCTTAAGGGCCTTGATTAGTGTGCCTGGAGGGCATAATGGGAATTATGTGTGGTTTTAATGATTAAGACGCATGATTATGATCTAAAGCATGTTATGTGACTATTTGACTATTTGAGATGCATGACTATGAGTATTAGTATGTATATAGGCCCTGATTAGGTTAGAATGGCATAATCATAATTTTGGCCATTATGGGCATAACTGTATTGATATATGTGATAATTGTCGAGACCACATTATTATGTGGATATATCTGTGATCTGTGACTCGAGACGATCCTAGTGAGCAAAGTAGCGAAAAAGTCATGGCGGGGATTTATACCCGGCTCGGGGTGAGTTTAGGGGTATAAATGGGAGTTTAGCGAATATACTGGAGTCTATTTTGACATTGAGGAATATTATTGGTGGTTAATTAGGTATCAGGAATTAAGCGGGAAATATTAGAGACACTCGAGGAGATAGCGGGAATTGAGTATAATGACTAAAATGCCCTTAAGTGGACTAAAGGATTAGAATTAATAGGGAGGGCATAATGGTCATTTTCTTTACAGGAGTTAAGTATTACCAAGGCTTTATGTTAGTGGGAAGTTTAGAAAGGTGTAGAAGTCTGAAAAAGAAGAAAAAGGAAGGAAAAGAAAGAGAGAAAACAGAGGGAGTTTTCTGAGTCGGTTCAAGCTTTCTTCACCAATTTCTTGAGGATTTTTGGAGTAAAACTCAGAGGGGAGCTAGTCCAATTAAGCCACAAGGTTACTAAGCTAAGGTTGAGGATTTGACAAGGGTTTAGCAAGGTTAGGCCATCACTTGAGGTAAGGTTCTGTAATCTCTTTAGTTGTTGGTTTGGTTTCTGAATTATGGTGTATAAGCTGAGTTTGATGGGGAACTTTGGGGAAATTCAGGGCAAAGGTTAGGGAGAAGC
The DNA here is from genome assembly GCF_963169125.1 of Humulus lupulus. Classification (NCBI taxonomy): domain Eukaryota; kingdom Viridiplantae; phylum Streptophyta; class Magnoliopsida; order Rosales; family Cannabaceae; genus Humulus; species Humulus lupulus. The sequence continues at coordinate 196,597,578 of NC_084795.1, forward strand.
AAGCCAAGGTGGTCTAGAGGCAGCTTGTGGTAGAAATCCTATCAAAGGTATAAAGTCTAAACTCTAACTTTGATATTCAACTGGTTTCTGTTGGGTTTTAGAGTTTAGGAGTGACTATGGTGAATTCTGTGTTTGTGGATGCATGTGTTTGAGTTCTAGGTATTTGGGGTGCTTGGGATGAGTGGAGTATGGTTATAAGGTTGTTTTTGAGTTTGGGAAGGAGTTGGAAGAGGTTTGGTTGAGGTTGGTTCGAGAAAATCACAGAAGAGGAAAATTGGAGCTGGTCTGCCTGTGACTAGCACTACATCGCTAGCCTTTAGGCGCTGTAGCGCTAGGCCATGATGCTGAAGGGATTTTGGCCTCTGTTTGTAGCGCTGTAGCGCCCTCCCATGAGCGCTGTAGCGCTACCCTGCTTCCTAAAGGGGATTTTAGGGTTGTTTGCAAGGGTTTTTGACCTAAGGTTTGGGTTTTGGTTCCACCACCTTGTTTGGTGGAACTAGGACTTCCCGGGGGCTCGGGATTGGCCCCGAGGCTAGGTTTTGAACTTGGGGATTGATAATGACTTTGGCCATGATTGTGATTAGGTGAGCGCTAGGGCTCGAGGGGGATCGTGCTCACAGAGTCAAGGGATCAAAGCTAGTAAATTGAAAGGTAAGAAAATTGCACCCGATTATATGTTTGTGATGGGACTAAGTGCTCCCGAGAATTGTATCGTGTCAATGATGGTATTATGCCATGGGACATGTAAGGCGGCCTAAGAGTGTCGTACATAGCATTTGCGCACAGGGCGCGGCTTGGCCACTGGTAGCCGAGAATATTCACTGAGCTCGGCGTAAGCGAGCCGGAGTCAGTGGGATAACGGAGGGAGCAGCCTGAGAGCGCTAGCCCTAGTTATCATTTGTGCTGTAATATGTGGATTGAATTGATATGCTTAGTATGTTGAATACTTGGTCATGCTGAATGATTACATGTTTGAGAACTTATGATACAATGTGGGTTATGGATTTTTCTGTTGATTGCTTATGCTCTGTTGTTGTGTTTTCTTGCTGGGCCTTGGCTCACGGGTGCTACGTGGTGTAGGTAAAGGCAAAGGCAAGCTGAACCAAGCCTGAGATGGAGAGCTCCGAGGTGGAATGCACATAGCCAGCCGTTCGATCATCATGGTCGAGGAGTGGATCAGGACAGGGATTACCTAACCGCTTGCTTTGCCTTAGTATGGCTGGTTATTGTATTTGAATCTTATAACTTTAGTAAACAATATTTGAACTTGTATTTTTGGGATCCCGTGTAAACAAATAATGTTTCTTAATGAAAGTGTGGCTTTCGAGACCAAACCATTTTAAACCCTAGTTCCTTTACAGTTTTGGTAACACAATTTTAACTGAATGACTTGATTAGCAAGTCTGGCACTTTATAAACACATAGTGTAACGGTCTTGGCTATCCAGGGCGTTACAGACATATTGAAGACGAGCTCTTGGCCCAACTACTCGAAGGCGAAGAGAACCCATCCACGTTGATCCCAGAAATCCCCTTTTCTTGCCCTAGCCCAAACTGTCCACCAGTTCCCAATCAGAAAATGGCCAGAACAAAAACCAAAGCTCGAAAAAGACGAAACCCTAACTCTCCAAGTCAGCCTTCTGCTGATGCCCCCTCGACCAGTGGTCGAGGTGAATTCGCCCCTGAGATCGACGTCCAGAGGCATGCCCGTCCTTGCCACGCTGACCAGCCAGCTGTCGAGTGGCACGTCGTCCCCCCAAGTTCGGTGACGCTTCGTATGATTGCCAACTACTTAAATAGATACAATCTGACGGGGGTGACCCTAGTCAGACCTTCCACCGACCAACGAACCAACCTGCCAGGAGGGGCTTACGGCGCCTGGTCGAGGTACCACATCAAGGCAGGTGCCACCCTGCCTCTTTATTCATTCTTTCAAGGGGTGGCAAACTACTTTGGGGTAGCCCCCTTTCATATCACCCCGAATGCGTATAGGATGTTGGTCGCACTCTATATCCTCTACAAGCTCAAAAAATGGCCAGCTCCTTCTCCACATGAGGTCAATTTTCTATTCGACCTCAAATCCAACCCCAACCATGATGGTACGGGGTTCTTCCACTTCTGCCACCAGGAGACCGGGCACACCTTTCTGTCCGATACCACTCACATCTCCAACGTGGGGAAGTACCATCAAGAGTACTTCCTTATGCCCAACATCGCCGCAGACAATCTAGCCTTCACTCGAGGAGGTAAAAAAAAATCCTTCACCAGTGGTTTCCGTACTTTAATCCTTTCTTATCATAATACTTTGCTATTGTGTTCCAGGCCCATGGTTATGCCCGACCCCCACTCCAGGAATGGAGTCGAGGGAAACACTCTTAGCCAGCATGCCAAATGCTGCTAAGAGTGTAAAGAACTTAATTAATGAGGCTAACCTTAGGCTGGCTAGCCTTTGGGGTTCCCAGCCTGCGACTAACGAACCCTCGGCGGGTGGTGTCCACGTCGATGTGGAACCTGAGCAGGAACCCGAGCAGCAACCTCAGGCACCCCCTCCATGGAGGAGGCCAACTGGGGTTACGATCAGGGAACCTGCTGTTCCCCACCGAGCAGCGTAATCTTCGATCGCCGTGGGCAAGGGGAAACAAAAGGCTGCCGAGCCTACCGAACTTTCTGACGACTCGTCGGATGTAAACGGTACAATAATTTCGTTTTTAAATAATTTGCCAATTCCCTCTCATCTATTTGATGGGGATGGCAACTTTAGGAACGCCCCTTCTTTAAACTCAGATTTCTTCCAGGAACTAGGTAGTTCAGTAGATAATGTTACGACCAGTAGTTGTAGCTCGGGTACTTTACTTTTGTAATCCTTTTACTTTAATCTCTGTTTTCCCATGACCCTTTAATCTCACTGTTTGAATTGTTTCCCTTGGTGCAGGTATGGACTTCGAGGACTTCTTCGAGCATTACCAAGCTGCCGCTGCCTCCTCTGTCTCAAAGAAGGACAGCAAAAGGGCTCGAGGGGAAAGCAGCAAGACCCCTTCGAAGAAGGCCCGGACAGAAGATGCTCCTGCCGCCGCCCCCTCCAAGGAGGACTTACCACCTCCGCCCCCTCCCGAGCAGACGACCCCCGCGCCTGCCAACAAGGAAACTTTGGATAACTTGTCCGAAGGCTCCCTGCCCAGCCACATAGTTGGCATGGCCAGGGAGAGAATATATCGGCTCTCGAAGCACAAACGCAGCCAGACCGCCCTCAATGATACTGCCATGATGGAAGTTGACCAAATCATCAACAGAGGGTTGAATGAGATAGTCAGCGTAAGTCATTTTCTGCTGCTTTATCGTTTATGTCAGACTTCCATTCCTAACTTTATCTCATTTTTTCTTCAGGGGCTGCTGTCTTTAACTGCCAGCTGGTACCGTGCTGGGGCGTTGGTCTCTCGAGAAAAGGACTTTGACTCCAGGCTTGCCCAGGCTAAGCAGGCACTTGAGGATGAGAATAAAAAGCTGCTCGAGGAGAACAAGGAGCTGTCCAAGCTGAATGAACAGCTGTGCGAGGACCAAGCCACTCTCACCCAGGAGCTTCAGGACAGCCAAGGGGCCTTAAAGAAAGCTAACGAGGAGCGGCACAAATTGAGTGAAAGTGATGTACTCGTCACCCAAGAATGCAAGCAGCTTAACCTTAACTTGACTGGAAGCAAGGAGGAGATAAAGAGACTCGAGGAGCGGGTGCGGGAGCTTGAGGGGCGCGTTCAGGAGCTCGAGGAGGACGGGACCAGAAATTTGAAGAAGTACAAGGAAGCCACCTTCCTCTGTTTCTACGAATCTGGAAGCACAACCGGAAGGCCAACATTAACTATCTCTCCGAGCGTTTGCAAAGGACGCTGATGGCGCAGTGCGCCACTCGGTTGGAGGCAGAGGAGAGAGCTAAGGCCAAAACCCCTGCTGCTGATGCTGAGGCTGGTCCTCCGGTTGATCAGAGCACTCCTAATCCAGAAGACCCTCCTGCTCCCCAATAATTCTCTTTTTATTTTTCATTCAGCTTTTATGGCCCACGGGTCTATTTGTAAAGACAGTTTATTTTTATTGCTGCGAGGGCAGCTTTTTTAATTATACTTGAACGATTACATCCGAGCAGTACTACTCACGGTGTAAAGGCTTTTTCTTTTAATTACGCATTTACATCCGAGCAATAATGCTCACGGTGTAAATGATTGCCTTATTGATATTATAATGTTTCTTTTATTATAATACATGTTCGTATGACCGAACTTAGCATAGTACTTTGGTTTGATTTAACAAAACATAAATTTTGAAAAATGCTCTAAGTACCGTAGCATGCTTTCACTCATTTTGTTCATGTGTTTACATACCTCATGGTACGCTTTGCTATCGATGTACCTTATATGCCCCCAAGTGATTGAGGAGCTTTAGGTCCTTGGTCACTTGCCTTGACCACGACCTGTTCGAACATTGCTGCTCATTATGAAATTCAACACGTAATACAGCAAAACAACACACGTAATGAATAAATACTTGTAAAAATAAATTTACAAAGGTTAGCAAGAATGACTAGCTGCGCACAGTCCCTTATAATCTCGTATTAAAAATGGACTAATCATGTCTTTACGAGTGATCTTGAAAAGATCTTATACTTATAAGCGATTAGCCATACAACGTGGCTAACCCTTTTTCGAAACTTGTACAAAGTAAAAATTAATACAAGCCAGTCCTTTAAGAAGGACTGTTCACTGATAGTACTTGTGTAGGTGTTCTCCATTCCAATAGAGTGAAATGAGATCTCCATTTAAGCGTGCAAGTTTGTAGGTGCCTGGATGAAGGACTTCTTCAATCTGGTACGGTCCTTCCCAGTTTGGTCTGAGTACTCCAGCAATGGGGTCGCGGGTATTTAAGAAAACTCGTCGCAGCACTAGATCTCCGACGTTGAATTTTCTTTCTTTCACTTTTGAATTAAAATACTAAGCGACCTTTTGCTGGTACGCAGCAACTCGAAGTTGGGCTTTTTCTCGTTTTTCTTCTAGTGAGTCTAGGGACTCCATCATTAGTTGGTTGTTCTAACCCTGGTCGTATGTAATTCGTCGATGCGAGGGCGGATCTAACTCGACGAGCAACATGGCCTCATACCCGTATGTTAAGGAAAACGGAGTATGACCTATCGTTGTTCGGTGAGAAGTTCTATACGACCAGAGTACTTCAGGCAGCTGTTCTGGCCATGCCCCTTTAGCGTCTTCAAGTATTTTCTTCAGGGTGTCCTTAAGCATTTTATTCACTGCTTCGACCTGCCTGTTTGCTTGTGGATGCGCGACTAAAGAAAAGCTTTTAATAATCCCGTGCCTTTCGCAGAAGTCTGTGAATAAGTCACTGTCAAACTGGGTTCTGCTGTCCGAGACAATCTTTCGAGGCAAACCATATCGGCAAACAGTGTTTTTGATAACAAAGTCAAGCACTTTCTTTGTCGTTATGGTAGCGAGTGGTTCAGCTTCGACCCACTTGGTGAAGTAGTCGACTGCTACAATTGTGTACTTCACTCCGCCTTTTCCTGTTGGCAGGGATCCAATCAAATCTATACCCCATACTGCAAAAGGCCAAGGACTTTGCATCTGTTTTAACTCGTTTGGAGCTGCGCGTGGGATTTTGGAAAACCACTGACACTTATCGCACTTTCGTACAAACTCCATTGAATCTTCGTTCATAGTCGGCCAAAAATAACCCTGCCTTAGAATCTTTTTCGCCAAACTTTGCCCCCCAGTGTGATCCCCGCAGAAGCCTTCATGTACTTCCTTCATTAGCTCCTTAGCTTTCTCTGGTGTAATACATCTGAGCAGTGGCATGGAATATCCCTTTCGGTATAGAACACTATCGACCAATATATACCTAGCAGCTTGCCTTTGAAGAGTTCTGGCCTTGTTTCTATCTGATGGTAGTACACCATTTGTAAGATACTCCAAATAAGGTGCCATCCATGTATCTTCCATTCGGATTTCCATACTGGTTTCATTTGCTCGTATGCTTGGCTTGCCCAATCTTTCCACTGGCACAATATTCAAAGTGTCAGCATCTTTCGTGCTCGCGATTTTGGCTAAGGCATTTGAGTTCGAATTCTGATCCCGCAGTATTTGCTGGAGGGTAAACTTCTTGAACTGGGCCAATAGATCTTTAGTTTTGTTCAAGTAGGCCACCAGTTTTAGGCCTCGTGCTTGATATTCCCCTAGAACTTGATTCACTACCAGCTGTGAATCACTGTAAATATCCAGCACCTTTATACTCATGTCTTTTGCCATTCTTAATCCAGCGAGGAGTGCTTCGTATTCGGCTTCATTATTTGACGCTGCGAAGTCGAACCTAATGGTGCAGTGAAATTGATGCCCTTCTGGCGTTATCAAGATCACCCCTGCTCCCGTATGAGATTTGTTGGACGATCCATCTGTGAATAACTTCCATGAAGGAGCTTCATCTTGAGGCTCAGGCGCACTAGGTTTTTCACACTGCTCATTGTCTGGGAGTTCGGTGAACTCTGCAATAAGATCAGCCAAGGCTTGTCCTTTTACTGCTGCTCATGGTGAATATGTAATATCGAACTGCCCCAATTCGACTGCCCATTTTAATAAATGCCCAGCCACCTCTGGTTTTTGGAGGACTTGCCGAAGGGGCTGGTCAGTTAAAACTGTAATAGGATGCGCTTGGAAGTAAGGACGTAGCTTCCTTGAGGCCAAGATTAAACAGTATGCTAACCTCTTGATGGGAGGATACCTCAGTTCTGCTCCGATTAGCCTCTTGCTTACATAGTAAACTGCCTTTTGTATGCCTTCTTCCTCTCGTACTAGTACCACACTAGCAGCAACTTCAGTGATCGCCAGGTAAATGAACAGAGTTTCTCCTTCGATAGGCTTTGATAAAATAGGAGGCTGTGCCATATGGGCTTTCAAGGCCTGAAAAGCTTGCTCGCAGTCTCCTGTCCATTCAAATTTCTTATTGCCCCTAAGTAGATTGAAGAAAGGGACACACTTATCCGTTGACTTTGAAATAAATCTACTTAAGGCTGCAATCCTCCCAGTTAAACTTTGTACGTCTTTGATCTTCTCTAGCGATTTCATGTCGACCAGGGCTTTTATCTTGTCGGGGTTGGCCTCGATTCCTCTTGAATTAAAAATGAACCCCAAAAACTTCCCTGATCCAACTCCGAAGGAACATTTGAGAGGATTTAGTTTCATCTGGTACTTGCTCAATACATTGAAACACTCTTGCAAATCCTTCACATGTCCTTCTGCCTTTTTCAACTTTACCAGCATGTCGTCCACGTACACCTCCATGTTTACGCCGATCAACTCTTTAAACATGTGGTTAACCAATCGCTGGTAAGTCGCACCTGCATTTTTCAGTCCGAAGGGCATTACTTTATAACAGTATAATCCCGTATCGGTCCGAAAACTAGTGTGATCCTTGTCAGGGGGATGCATGCTAATCTGATTATAGCCTGAGTATGCATTCATGAAGGAGAGGATCTCGTGTCCTGCAGTAGCATCGACCAACTGGTCGATCCTTGGGAGTGGGAAGCAATCCTTCGGGCAGGCCTTATTGAGGTCTGTAAAATCCACACAGGTTCGCCATTTTTCGTTAGGCTTAGGAACCAGTACAGGATTAGAGACCCATGATGGATAAAACGCCACCCTGATGAACCCATTCTCCTTTAATCTTTCAACTTCTTCTTTTAAGGCTCTCGACCGATCCTTATCGAGCAACCTTCTTTTCTGTTGCACGGGCGGAAAACTCTTGTCTATGTTGAGGACATGGCTGATAACTGCAGGATCTATCCCAGTCATGTCTTTGTGCGACCAGGCAAAGGCTTCCTGGTTTTTCTGCAAAAACTCCACCAGTGCATGCTTCGTGGTTGGTTCTAAGTTTTTCCCGACCTTCACGACTCTGGTCGGGTCTTTCTCGTCAAGTTGGACCTCTTCCAGGTCCTCAATGGGTCCAAGGTTTTCTTCAAAATCCCCAAAGCGAGGATCTAAATCTCTATCCTCACTTTGGGCAACACCCTATTTGGTGACTCCATCACCGGATTGGGCTTGTGTATCAATTGCCATGTGCAACCTATCTGGGGGAGTGCCCTTTGACGTTCCCTTCTTCGCCTTCGTGACTGAGGCGTTGTAGCACTCCCTAGCCTCCCTCTGGTTTCCCAACACGCGTCCAATCCCCTGCGTCTGTTGGGAATTTCATGGCTAAGTGCCACATAGAGGTGAAGGCCCATAGATCAACCAGTATAGGCCTCCCAATGACGGCATTGTACGCCGAAGGACAATCGACTACTATAAAAGTGGCGAGTAATGTCCTGGTAGCAGGCGTTGTACCTGCTGTCACTGGTAGTCTGATTGACCCTGCGGGGGCGAGTCCCTCACTAGAGAAGCCGTATATTGTTTGGTTGTAGGGCTCCAAGTCCTTAACGGACAACTTCATGCGTTCCAGCGAAGACTTATACAAGATATTCACCGAACTTCCTGTATCAACCAGCACTCTCTTTACCATCATGTTGGCCATTTGGATATCCACGACCAGCGGATCAGAATGTGGGAACCGGACATGCTAGGCATCGCTATCAGAGAAGGTTATTTCGCCCTCTTCTGATCGAGCCTTTTTCGGCGCGTGGTCATCCACAGTCATCATCTCGATGTCCTGGTCATGGCGCAGAGTCTGAGCATATCGTTCTCTGGCCTTTCCACTGTTTCTTGTGAGGTGCGGGCCTCCACAGATGGTTAAAAATGTGCCAGTCACAGGGTCAGGCTGCAAAGGTGGCGAGCGTTGGTGTGTGGGCGCTTGCTCGTTTCCACCTGGAGCTTCTCGTTGGGAATTTCTCGAGGCCCGTATATATCTTCTCAAGTGTCCTTGTCTAATAAGGAACTCGATCTCATCCTTCAGCTTGTTGCATTTGTTGGTATCATGTCCGTAGTCGTTATGATAACGACAGAACTTAGTAGTGTCTCTTCTTGAAATATCCTTTCGAATGGGGGCAGGCTTCTTATAAGGCACACTGGAACTCGTGGCCTGATAAACTTCTCCCCGAGACTCAACTAGGGCAGTATAGTTAGTGAACCGAGGTTCATAACGGTTACCCTTGGTTCATTTATTGTCAGAGGTGGAAGGCTCATTGTGTGGTCGTTTCCCCCCATTCTTTCCATTGTCGTTGCCGTTCCCGTTGCCTTTGCCGTTGCCGTTGGGCTTGGACCCATTGGCGGCTTTGGCGGGCTCGGCGATCCCCTTGTCTTTGCCTGGGGGCTTTCCTTCGTCGGCGATGGCATCTTCGAGCTTGATGTAGCGATCAGCCCGATCCACGAATTCATGGGTAGTTCTAACCCCATGTTTTTGAAGGCTTTCCCAGAGAGGCGTGCGGCGCTTAACCCCTGCGGTTATGGCCATCATTTTGCCTTCGTCTCTCACTGTTTTTGCTCCAGCAGCTACTCGCATGAAGCATTGGACGTAGTCTTTCAGTGGTTCTCCATCTTGCTGGCGTATTTCAACCAGCTGGTTTGCCTCAGTCGGGTGCACACGACCCGCGTAGAACTGTCTGTAAAACTCCTTTACGAACATTTCCCAGGAAACTATACTTGCAGGAGGGAATTTAAAAAACCACTCCTGTGCGGCATCAGAAAGTGTCGCAGGGAAAATCCTGCACAGAGCGTCCTCGGACACTTTCTGAATGTCCATTTGTATCTCAAACTTGTTGACGTGAGATACCGGGTCACCATACCCATCAAAGTTTGGAAGCGTAGGCATTTTAAACTTGCTAGGAGTTTCTGCCATAGATATCCTCTGGACGAAAGGAGTGCCTTTCCTCCTATCATGGTCGATGTAAGATGTTCTTCCCCCGACCAGCTGCTACACTGCCTGGTTGAGGGCATCTATCTGGGCCTGCACAGCGCTAGGAATCGTTGTGGTCTCTGGTGCTAGGGGACGTACTCGCCGTGCCGCTCACGGCGATCGTTGAGTACATCTCTTAAGTCCTCGTCTCTCCTCTGCTGCTCACTGGCTCCGAGCTGGTTAAAGACGTTATTTTGTCTGGGCTGCCCCCCAACGTCCCGTCTGTCGGGTTGGTCATCCTGAGGTGGCTGGCTTCTGCCTCCACCTCTTTCTTCATTCCTCCGACCGGCATTTCCTCTACCTGAGTCAGCCTCATTATAGCCATGGCCATCTCTAAATCTTGATTGGCTATGGTGGGATCGACTATTCCCTCGATTGCCTTCTCGGGCTGGAACCTCCCGAGCGTTAGAGGGTGGTCTATGTTGGTCGTTAGGTCCCCGTGCATTATCATGTCATGGGGGGCCTCGGACCGCAGAACCCAACTCTGAGTTCCTCCTGTTACCAGGAGGATGCTGTCCTCTGTTCGGAAGGTTTTGCTCATTGCCCCTATGGAGTCTAGGACTACGAGGCTGCTGCCCGGTCCTATTCTGCCTTTGCTGTGGGGGATTATCGTGACCAGTTTGGGATTGAGGCTATGCTTCAGGGTCTCCTAGAGGGACATCGTCCTGAGGCGCCGGTGGCTGCTCGGGCCTTTGTGGGCTCGAGGGTTGGATAGGCGGGCTAGGATTGGGACCCCTATGGGGTGGCCCATTCGCGGGTTGATCAGGCTGCGAGGCAGGTGCAACCTGATTCGTAGCCAATTGTAAGGCTGCCTCGAGGGCTGCCATGGCCTCCCTCTGGCGACGGTCCATCTCCGCCTGCCTTTCACTCAGCTCCAAGCGCTGCCGTTCAATTTCTTGTTGCTGCCGCGCCATGATTTCGGCAGCACTTTCCTGGCTGGCCCTCAGATTGGCCAGCTCCTCATGTAATGCCCCTAGGGTACTCTTCAGCGTCGCATCATCCATTTCTTCCTCATCAAATTCCAAATGTGGCTCATCCTCAGCCACGTTTGGAGGAGGAGGAGGTGGGTTAGATGGTGCAGCGCCGACCGCCTGTCCAGTTTTTCTGGTAGTTTTCGCCATTGGTCTTCTCAACGATGCTGTATCAAGCTCTCAATGAAAGCACCAGAATGTTGACCCTAATTTTGGCCAACTGACACAGAGTCAAAATACGCTTGATGTGGAAAAATACGTTGAAATGAATGTAATGACGAAAACAATAAGAACACAAGAGTTTATAGTGGTTCGGCCCCAGGATCTGGTAATAACCTACGTCCACTTGAATTGTTATTGGAATGAGATTCAAAGGGGTGATCAAAGAACTAGGGTTTAATGAGTTTCACTAACCTTTGAATAAGAAAATACAAAAATTCTAGCCCAAAAGAAAAAGAGCCCCCTTCCCCTGAGCTGTCTTCTTCTATTTATAAGCTCAGGGAAGATTTACATTAATTCGTTACAGATATTCTTTCCTAAATAATTGGATACTCAGGAAATCATGGGAGATAATTTCGAATTCCATCATAACTGCCTAAGATTTCCTCCATGTATAGCGTGCGTACGACCAGGCTGGTCGTAGGAAGAAGTTTATCGTGTGACAGTAGGTGTCTTCCTGGTCGATAGTCGGGCCTGGGTTCTGCCAGATATCAGCCACGTGTATTTAATGCCTGTCATGTCATTCACCTCTGATTTTTGGGATAACAATATCTTAAAACCATATCTCAAAATAACAATAGAATTATTATTAAAAGAAATTTTAAAACCTTGTTCATGCAACATATAAATAGAAATTAAGTTTCTAGAAAATCCAGGAATATAATAAACGTTCTCTAAAATAAGAAATTTATTCTTCTCAAATTCCAGGTGGGTTGTTCCAACTGCTGCTGCATAGACAATCTGACCACTGCCTACCCTCATAGTCACCTCTCCATCAGCAAGCTTACTCATCGAACTAAGAATCTATAGAAAAAAAAAACATGATTAGTGGCTCCTGAATCTACTGCCCAAGATGAGGAATTTTCTTCCCCTAAACAAGCTTCTAACACAAGTAAATCAAATTTAGCTTTTTTTTTTCTCTTTCAGGTCAGCGAGATACTTTGGACAGTTTCTCTTCCAGTGACCATCTACTCCACTGTGAAAACAAGTCCCTTTAGGGGTCTTCTTTTTGGAGCTCTTGGTGTTCTTATTCTCTTTGCCTTTGGATGACTTGTTTGGATTCTTTGAATTCTTGTGTTTTTCTTTCTCCTTGTCCTTTACATATCCATTTTTCCTCTTATTGGTTTTAGCCTTTGAAGAGGATGGGCCAGAATTAGCAACATTTTCCTCTCCTTCTTTCTCAAAACCTTTGTTAAGAGATTTATAGGTTTGCAACTCATTCAACAGCTGTGTCATGTTATATGTTAATTTGTTCATGACATAGTTGGTTGTGAAACCTTTAAAAGCTGGAGAAAGCAATTCAAGTATAATGCTCACTTGAGTCCTTTCATCAATGGTTGCCCCATGGATAATGGCATCGTGCATTATGTTGATCATGTCTAATACATGTTCTCTGACATAAACTTCTTTCTTCATTTTCTTGGTCATGTAGGATCTGGTGGCCTCATGCCTGCACTGATCTGACTGCTACCCAAACATATCTTGAAGGGAATCCCAGATGTCATAAGTAGTCTCAGTGTCTTCAAACTTCTTTCTGAGCACATTGCTCATACTTGCAAGCATATAACACTTTGCTTTGTTGTTTGATAAGATCCAATTATCAAACTTTTCCCTTGCAGTTTTGGCAGCAATAGCAGGAGGGACTTTAGGACATTCTTCAGTCAAGACAAATTTGTGGTTCTCACATATTAATACGATGTTCATGTTTGCTTTCCATTTCATGTAGTTTTCACCATTCAACTTTTCATTAACAAGTAAAGAAGATACAAGATTTGAGCTAGACATGATTGCTGAAAATAAATAAATAAACAAAATTGAATTTATGCATATAATAAATATCAGTAATTTTCGGAATAGTAAACGTGATGCATGAATGCAACAATTAAAGAAAACATAAAAAATAATTACTAACTCCCCGATTAATTGATTTGAACAATAATGTACCAACCTTAGGGTAGGTCAGACTAATTCCAAATTAATTTTGAGACAAATTCTCAAATTTATAAGTGAAAACTCAAATCAACATTTCTCTTTTGACTTATAAACAACCACTTGTTTGGTCAAGAATACACTAGTTCGCTTGAAAGCATAATGCACCTTGTGAGTGTAACTCATTATTTTAGATCAATGACTTAACTCAAGAATGTGTCTTAGGGTCAGTCAAACTTGAAATTCATCATTAAATCCTATTCTTGAAAAAAGAAGTTTTCCTTGAGAATAATATAGTTGGAAGCCTTCCTTAGGGGGACACAAGCAATGGTGCTGCGAGGCCCTCTCCATGTTACCTCGGGGCCAACTAATAATGGAGACCATGGGACTTATTGTCATAACTCCCAATCCCACTCACTATTTTAAAATATGTGTTTTCTCAAAACATCTTATGCTTTTCAATTAGTTTGTAAAAGTAAAATGATCTACTACTTTACCAAATGATATTCTAATAATTACTAATCCAATTAAGCAAATTTAAAATTATAGAACTAAGCCCTAATTAATTGAATTTTAATTTGCTAGAATTACTAGGAATATCATTTATTATTTAATAAAACAATTTTATTAAATACTAAAAATCAAACTACTTTTAAAATCAATTTTCACTCTTCAACTAGTTAAAACTAGATTTATTATTATATGGTTCATCACATAAAGTATATAATCACATAGGACAATCCTAAGACACGTTTCTTCTCATATGAGATGCATGCTAATTTTAAATATTACGTGGGTAATATGTATGACATGTCAAAAAATGCATGATAAAGTATTAAACAATTTAATTACATTCAAACATTTAAATAAATAATTACTAATTAAATAAATAAATAAATGTGGGCCGAGTGTCTTGTGTATTTCTTGAAAAATTACAACACTTGCAAAATTATACACAAAAATGTCAGAAACTAAATAAAACCTAATGAGATCTCTATCTTCAGCTTTGGGCCTTCACAAGTAATCTTGATCTATTAATTCATTCATCTATTTAATTTTGAATTAAAATAAATTTTAATTATCTTAAACAATTTTTTAGAATAATTAACTTGGGCTTTAATGCCCAACAAGTGATTAGGCCCACTTTTGAATTTGGGCTCAAACAATAAATTCAAAAAAAAAAAAAAATTATGGGTTAATATTAATTAATCCCACAATTTAAATAGATAACAATGTGCAAACCCTAGGGTTAAGAACCCTAGGGCCGACGACACAAGGTGGCTCGGCGTGGGGCTTGGACCAGCAGTTGGGAGGTGCGATGGGAGGTTGGCAGCGGCTAGGTGGCCTAGCGGTGTGGGCGGCTGCAGGCGCAGGGGCACGCGTGGGAGGCAAGCGCAGGGGCGCGTGGCTCAGGTCGGGTGCGCAGGGGCTAGTTGCGTGCACGGGAGCCTTAGGCCACGGGGTCGTACGTCAACCTTGGGCTTGGGCCTCAGGGCACGGAACCCAGGGCTTGGGCCTTGCAATTTTTTAAAAAAAATAATTTAATGCAGAAAATTAAATTACAAAAAATTCCTATGCCCCAAAATGGCTTACATTTTTCATCTAGAAATTTAAGAACAATTCCTAAACCCAAAACACCATATAATTAACGACCCTTAAGAATAAACTTTAAGAATACATATATACATCCATCCATTCACATATATTACAATAACATAAGAATGTATATCATGCCCACACAGTAATTAATGTATGCAGAGATTAATGACCGCTCTGGTACCAATTGTTAGGAACGGGTTTCCTAATACGCAGCGGAATAGTGATGGGTGGCCTAGTGTACAACAAAATTTTTGTAACATATTTAAACTACCTTTAAATATGTGGATACATTAATATACATATATTAATCATAAACAAGAAAAGAATAAAGAACATACCTCTTGATGCCTATCAAGTTTCCTTGCTATATTTTGGTAAAATAGATTATCTTCCTATCCACGCTGTTCCCAGGTACTCAGACCAAGATCTTCCACAACGTTCTCTACACATCAAGAAGTGTATGGGCACTTAAAGAATAAAGGATGGTATATTTATGATTCAACTTGACGTACTCAACACATGAGATCAAGAGAATATGCCTAAGATTGGTTTTGTATCTTTTCAGGGAGAGATAGAAAAGTATCGTTCTTTTTTCTTAGAGTGAATAAATTCAGTATCTTTTATTTTTTGATAAGTCTAACTTAAATAGAAAATATTTAAATTTAAAAAATAAATATGTAACCAATTTATAATTTATCTTTTAATTAATCAATTATCTTATTAATAAAAATATCAAAAACTAACTTTTTAATTTTCCATTACTTAATTAATTAGTTAAATAAATAAAAGTGAAAAATCTATCCTTGAATTTTTTATGTAGCTCACACCTGTGTGTGTTGTGTAGCTCCCTATAAATTAGGGATATGATATTTTTCCACAATTATTTAATTATTTATTCAAACTACCTTATCTGATAAAATCCAACAACATCTAATTAATTCAAATTTGAATCTATTATCTTTTTAACTAATTATCACATATAATTAATTATTTGAATAAATATCAATATTTTAAATTCAAATCCAATTTGAACTTATCAAATTATTTTCTCCCACTCAAATAAAGATATTTAATTAATTCTATCAATTAATTAAAACCAATTTCGAAAATTAAATATTTATTTTATTATAATTTCAAAAATTATAATAAATTGATTATTTATATAATTTCTAAACTTATATAATAATTAATTTTGATAATTACAACTAATTTGTAATTAATTGATTAATCACTATGTTATCCAAAAAGCAGACGTGGATGACGTGGCAGACATTTTTAACACGTGGCTGACACCTGGCAGAAGTTCTGTTCGAACATCGACCAGTGAGATTCCCCTGGCATAACATTTGGATCCTATATACAATCAGCTTGGTCGTATACTCCATATATTTTGAAATAATCTTGTACAATTGTAATCATATCCGAGATTATCTCCCATAATCCCTGATGATCTGATTATTTAGGAAAGAATATCTGTAACTAATTCATGTAATCCTCCTTGAGCCTATAAATAGAGAGAAATAGCTCAAGGAATGGACTTTTGGCTAATTTAAGTTTATGATTTACAAGAGAATTAGGAGATTATCTTCTGATTGTATTATTCATCCCTCTAAGGCTTGTGAAACTCAGAGAACCCTAGTTCTTTGATCACTCCTTCGAGGGTCAACACACTATTTGTGGAGCCGAACCACTATAATTTGTTGTGGATGTAGGTCATTACCAATTCGTGGGGCCGAACCCTAGTTCAATAATAGCTTAAGTGGACGTAGGTCATTACCAATTCGTGGGGCTGAACCTCTATAATTTGTTGTGTCGTTTACCGTTCTTTCCATTAGATCAATTTCAACACCTTCCATCACATCAAGCATTTGACTCCGTGTCAGTTGACCAAAACAAGGGTCAACACACTATTATCACATAGTTGCATATTTGGCTCGAAGAACAAATTTCTTCTTAAATATGTCTTTTTACCATTTATATTAACTCTTGCCTTGAATAGTATTGATAGAGCTACTGTGGGGACCTATGGACCTATAATTACAAGATCCAATAAATTTGAGATTATTAATTATAAACTTTAATTAAATAATCTTAATTTATTAATCTCAAGATTACTCTATTATAAATATGAGACTGCACTCTTGTAATTATAGACATTTCATTTACTGAGTGCTTTATAACAATAAAGCGTCCAGTAATATAATCATTACATACAAATTAACCCTCTAATAATGGTTCATAATTAACCGGGAATAAAATTATCATTTTACCCTTTTAATTATATCTTGTTTCCTTAAGTACCATTGACTTTACTACTAAAGGTTAATTCATAACTAAATTATGAATTTGAGATCAATAACCTTTCAGTCCTATAAGTCAACACTTAAGAGAACAATTATTCAATCACTTACGAGAAGGTGTAGATTCTATTTCTGTATACCATGTCCCCAGCCATTTACATTAATGAGTTCCAAAAGAAAAAGTTTCTGGCTTGATCATTCTAACAGACCCTAACGAGTGAATCAAAGAACTCATATAACATAAACAAGAGTTCATAGTAACTTCAGGATTAAGATCTATTTGTATATGATCATCAGTTGATATATTTAATTAATACTTCGAAACAGTATTTAACTAAGTATTAATAAACATATGTAGTCCAGTTCTATATATTCTCTAATATATAAAGTACCTCCACTAAAGTGTCCTACTACATTAGTAATCTGGATCTAGATCACATGTATTCATAATACTAGTGGACCGTACTTGGAGTAGTTATTCTAAAGATTCCATAACTTTATGTTACTGCGAACTATTCAAGTTCATTAATCTCAAACACAATCCTCCTGTATGAATACGTGGTTGAGATCACATATATGAACTTAGGAATTTTTCTGATATTTACTTAATATTATCATAGAATAATATAGTCCATAAAATATATGCATAACAAAATTAATTTATTTATTTATTTCCTAAAACAATGTCTACTACATATGCTTTTAGGGCACAATTCCCAACAAATTAACATATTATGAATTATTGTTGACAATAAAAAATGTTTGCATATGCAATAAACTAATATGTGATAGCAAGGATCATGATATTAAACAAGTCGATAATTATCGATGTATATATAATTTTGGCCAAAATTATATGACACAATCCAGGCAGTATAAAATTTACTCACATAAAGTGAAGTAAAACTTGTAGGGGTACAAATAAATATTTGTACAAGAAAATGTAATTCGAAAGAGAATTTTGTATATTTGTACACAAATGAATAATTGTACAAAATCTGCATAGACAAGAGAATGATTAAATAAAGGCATATACATATTGTTATGAGAAAATATAATCAAGATTTGATTATAGCCTAAAGTATATATGTTTTATGAGAATTGATATGTGTCATATAAACGTTGCATACAAATTATTTATTTGGAGCTCCTAATAATATGAGAATTTAAAATATGCCTTACTGGAAAAATTCCAGAAGAATTTAACATGTCTTATGAGAGATAAATTCAAAGTCGCCCTCATTATACAATAAAGATCTTTGTCTGGATTAAAGACATGTAGGAGAATAATTATTTGAAATTACAAGTATGCTTGTCTATGCAATGTGAATTCATAAATAATACGTTGTAAAAAGCTCTTGAAGAGCTCCTGATTATTTTATAAACTATTGAAGAAGGATTTCTTATTTCATCTTGTAGATTGGGAATTATTAAATATATTATTTGTTTGTGGATTAAATTATGAGTAGAAAAGTCCCACAGAACTTCGTATGCATAAAGAATAATAGTGTATATGATCACTTGATGTAAAAATTAAAGAACATGTAACGAGAGTGCAACGAATATATGGTCCCGAAGTACCATCTTTATTGCAAATAAAATTGATATTATCGAAGATATTCATTCATGTGATCATATTTAAATTTCAAATTTTGGATTGAACATAGTCATAGATAATGAATATTCACAAATATGATGCATATTATAACATTGTTGATATGATATGATAATAAACAAGGTTATATACACGATTGATTTAATATGTTGGATAATTATTCATATTCCATTCTACACATATGCTCTAAAAGAGATATAGTAAATATGTTGTCATAGATAATTTATGGTGATTTATAATTACAATGAAAATCATATGAGATATTTGATCACCACAGTTACCATGGATATATGCATGAGGGGGAGATATATACATGTTGCATTCTTTTTCCCTTAGTTCAGGTTTTGTCCCACTGGGTTTTCCTAACAAGGTTTTTAACGAGACAACATTAAATCATGTTGAGATACTTGCAATTTATGAGGCAAGGGGAAAATGTGTGATTGAGATCAACAAAACAACATAATTGAGGAACATGATGATTATCACTCGATAAAGAAATACCAACAATTCTCTATAAAGACAATGATGCATGTACTGCTCAACTAAAATGATAATACCTTAAAGGAGATGGATTTAAATTCATTTCACCACAGTTATTTTTCACACATGATCTTCAAAAGAGTGGTGATTTGATGTTCATCAATTTCGATCAAACGACAATCTTGCAGACTTATTTACAAAGTCATTACTTACATCAACATTCGAGAAGATGTACATAAGATCATAATGTGTCGATTAAAGGATTTTCAAAAGCATCAAAATGAGGGGGAGTAAATATACACTGCACTCTTTTCCCCTTGGCCGAGTTTTTGTTCTACTGAGTTTTTCTAGCAAGGTTTTTAATGAGGCAGTTTTCATGGACATCCAAGGGGGAGTGTTATAAATATTATATATATTGATGTCCATAATAATGAAGAATCACTAGATTACCCAAAGTAAAATATCAACATTAATTCTTGATTGTATTCAGAGTAGTTACTCAATTTTCTTAGGGCTTATTTATCTGTATAAATAGGGGTCCTTCCCCAATTGAAATAACATATACAATGTAAGGACCTAAAATTTTCTAATAAGACTTAAGAGCCTTGATTAGCGTGTCTGGAGGGCATAATTGGTATATGTGTGATTTAAATATTTAGATGCATGATTATGTGGCATGCATGATTATATGATTATATGGATATGTGAAATGCATGTGTTATGAGTATTAAATATGCATGTGAGCCATGTTTAGCTTATAAGGGCATATTTGTAATTTTGACCCGTTGAGGGCATAAATATGATAAATTTTTTAGACCACATAATTATGTGGATATATTTGCAGTATATGGCTCAAGACAGTCCTAGTGAGCGGTTTGGTGAAATAGTCACGGCAGGGATTAATACACGGCTCGGGGGAGCCTAGGGGTGTTATCGGGAATTTAGGGGATATCTTGGGAATTATTAGATATTGAGTAAATAATTGGATGACGGGATTAGTTGGTAAATATTGGGAACATTTGAGGAATTAGCGGGAACTGAGGGAAATGACCATTTTACCCCTAGGGTCAACTTGAGGGCTAGTTAATTAAGAAGGGCATAATGGTCTTTTGCCTAGGAACTAAGGGATATACTCAGTTAATATTTGAAATTAGCCATATACTAGAAAAAACTGGAAACTTAGAGAGATACTCAGAATTCTCTCTTTCTCCCTCACTGATTGTGCTCTCTCTCTTTCTACTTTGGAGCTAAGGTGAAGGGGCTGTTGAATTTTGGCTAGGAGCTGGGAACTAAGTTGGTTCCAGGCTGGGTCAAGCTGAGGAAAGGCAAGTTTAAGACAACCAGAGGATTTTTTAGAAGTTAGGGTCATCAAATCCAGGTAAAACTCTTGTTCCTCACCTTTCAATTTACTAAGTAGAACTGATTAGTTTGAAGACTAGAACATGTATTTTATTTATGGAATTTGAGTAGAATTGGACTGGGCTTTTGGAGTGATGAATTCTGGTTGAAATTGGATAGTGATTAAGGTGTAATTGCTAAGTTTTTGGTGATTAGAAATATGGGATTTAATCTCGAATTTGTAGTTGGTTTAGTGTTGAATTGAGGGGAGTTGTTAGGGAAAATTTCTGGGTTAATCTTGGTGTTCTTGGCTTGGAGATGCATGGAAAAAAAACCAAGATTTTTTGGATTCGAAGGGGGGCGCTGCGACCCAGCCCTGGGGCACCACGGTTTGTGTGGCCATTTTGGCCTGGGGATGTCTCTAACTTGGGGGTGCGCTGCGACTCACTAGGACAAGTTGCGACCCTCCTCCCTTTTGGTTTGGGTGTTTGCTCTCTGACTTGGGGACAAGTCGCGACCCACTAAGCCAAGTCGTGGCCCGCCTGGGGATTTTAGCCTTAGAATTGGTCCTAGAATTGGAAAGGTTAGGGGGTTCGAACCTAGACGCTCGGGACAATTTCTACTACCCAATTTAGTAGAAATTGAGGTCCCGAGGGCTAGTTTCTGTCTCTTAGGTATTTTATTTTGATTGGAAGTTGATGGATACCAATTGGCCCTTGTGACTAGGTTTATTGCCAAGGCTCAGGGCTAAGGTTCGTGCTCGGGACCATTTCACTTTCTTTGCTCAGAATTGAAGGTAAGAAAACTATACCCTTTGTGTGGTTGTGTTGGAACTGAGATTCCCTATGTTTGAATACAAATGTTGTATAATTATGATATGCAATGAGAGCATGAAATAAACGATCTAAGAGTGTCGGGGCTGATATTTGCACCCAGGACGCGGCTCGGCCACTGAGAGTTGGGGTTAGGTAGATAATCATTGAGCTCGACCTAAGCGAGCTAGAGTCAGTGGGTTAAATTGAGGGTGCGGCCTAAGGGCGTCGACCTTAAGTATTGTATGAGGATTATGATAAACTGATGAGTATTGATATGTTTACCATTGCTAATCTGATGCTTATAGCTTGTTAAATACTGGAATGAATGGCTTCTGAATCATTGATTGTCCTCTCTGATTAGGTGACTGTTGTGACATGTTAAATAATTGGTTAACTGTTTTATGAATCATTTGATTGTCATCATTGTTTATGCTATGCTATATGGTTTTCTTTCCGGGCCTCAGCTCACGGGTGCAACATGGTACAGGTAAATGCAATGGTAAGATGGATCAACCATGAGTTAGAGAGCTCTGGGAGCGGGGTGTACATTGTCAGCTGCTTGTCTGCCCCGGCCGAGGGATTTGTACAGGAACAGAAAACCTAAAATGCGTATTTTGCCATTAGAGTGGCTTTTGGTTGTATATGACTTATGGAATTTTGTAAATTTGTTCCTTAAACCCTGTTTTTAGGATCCCATGTACTAAACGTTTATTTAAATGAAAAATTATCAGTGTATGACCAAAATCTTTTAAACCTAACTCGATTATGACTTTAGGGGTCACATTTTCAACTAAACGACTTGATTAGCAAGTCTTGCACAATTATAAACACACAATGTAACAATCTTTCTTATCCAGGGCGTTACATACAAGAGTTTCACTCTCTCTTTACGTCTCTATGATATTCTGTCTATTTATTTTCTTCATATTTTATATTTCTGTAATCTTAATAGTTTTATAACATAAACGACTTTTTAAATAATTAATTTTAATGGTTTGTAACTAATATAATTACTTATTGTTATCATTATTGGTGTTAATATAAATAATGGTGTGTAAAGGGCACAAGTTAAATTATTACTATTATCAGTATTAACCGTTTTTTTTAATTTTTTGTTCAAGCGTTTGCATCATTATTATTATTATTATTATTAACATGTTTTAGAACTGTTATTGAGGGTTTGCTAAAGGCTGGTATGTTGGACATGACCTTAAGCTTAATCAAAAGATAGGATTTAGGTTGGTTGCAAACTAGAGCTATAATAATTTGATTGATAATATACTCAATTCAAATAAATTGAACGAAAGTTATGAGCTCTTGTTAGATATGGAGACTTTTGGACTTTAACAAACACAATTTACTCATAATTCTTTACATGGGTGCCTATGTAGAAGAGAAAAAATTGCATAAACTCTTGAATTGTTGAAAGAAAGAATGACGAATGCGTATACATAGACATGAACCATGGATAAAATACTTAAAAGTCAAGTATCACTTAATTAGAGTACCTTACACAATATATATATTTATATATATATATATATATGACAATTCTTCTATAGGGGCTTCACTTTAAGCCTTACTGGTAAGGTTCTCAATGTTTCTTGACCCGTGAACAGTTTTCGACGCGACTTTTTTTTATGACCATGTATATTGTAGCTATTTAGAGCATCCTGCAAATTTTCAGAAAATTCCGAATAGTTTACAGTATCGAAAACTAGGTTCAAACATGTTATTTTCCACACACATAAAAAAAATTAGTCACGCGTGTAACAACATGTTTGAACCTAGTTTTCGGTATTGTAAACTATTCAGAATTTTCTGAAAATTTACAGGATGCTCTAAATAGCTACAGTATACACAGTCATAAAAAAAATCGCGTCGAAAACTGTTCACAGGTTGAGAACACTGAGAGCTCTATTGGTAGGGCTTAAAATGAAGTCCCTATAAGAAAATTCCCCTATATATATACACGTATAAGTAAAAATTATACAAATTTTAATCATTTTTAAAACCATAATTAAATAGAGAAGGATGTAAAGTGGAAAAAAAACTTGAATCCGTAGGAGCAGTAATCTAATAATTAATTTCTCAAATATCTCCAATTTTTGTTGAATTTGGTTGATAAAAAATGACTAAACCATATATATCCAAAGTAGATACATAAAATATGTATAAACAAAAGGAAAAATATTAATTTTTCCCAGAATTATAATTTTTGTAGAATTTTGCTCACTGAATTATTTTTGTGCAAAAATAACCCACTAAATTATGAAAATTATTTCAAGCATGCCCATTTTGTTACATTTTTTTTTATTTTTTAAACACTTTGTTATGTAGCCATATGTCACATGCATTTTTACAGTACAATGATCTATTTAATTAATTAAAACCAATCGAAATCAAATTTATTGAAGCTAAACATACAAAAATTAGTTCTAAAAATGCAGATACATATTATCAAAATTTGTCATTATATCACTCTCTATGTATGTATTTACCTGTTAGGAATGTCGAATCCCACCACATTAGCGCAACATGAGTGCTATATGAGCAAATTGTTTAAAAAAATGAACAAAATGCAATATAAAAGATACATTTACAATAATTGCTATAATTTAGAAGATATTTTTGCAACAGTGCAAAACTCTACAAACATCATAGTTGAGAGGGAAAATTTCCTATCACCCTAAACAAAAAAACTTCAAATAAGTTTAATAATATCATTGCAATGAAGAAAAAAAGAAGTATTATCAAAGTGGAAAAATAAAAAAAACATACGCCAACTATACCAACAATAAACAACATAAAAATAAAAATAAAATGGGTTACCTCCCATAATCCTTTTAGAATTAAAAGTTAAGAACCACTGGTTACACAAAATATATACATATAACAAAGGTTGTGTTTGGTAAAATATTATTTTTGAATTTTTTAAACATAAAAATAGAAATATTATTTTTTATTTTTGTTTCTTTATTTTTAAAAAATAAACATATATTTGGTAACTATTTTAGTTTTTTGTTTTTAAAAATAAAAAATAAAATATAAAAAAAATGTTTGATAACTTTTATTTTTATTTTTTGTATAACAATATAAAATGAGGTGTTGATTTGAATAAGAGAAGAAAAAAAAAAACAAAAAAAGTCGAAAATAGTTTAAAAATAATAAATAAAATAAAGTTACAAAACATTGTTCTATGCTTAATTGTCAAATTTTCAAATTAATTAAATAAAAAATTAATTTTTAAGTGTTACCAAACAACTCCAATATGATTTAATTGCGTGAGTATCAAAGTAATTCTCATTTGCTACCCTATATAATACACGAACCCATCACTTTTTTGAGTGAGTAAAATTTCAATAAAAACAACTAATTTGAGTGAGTAAAGTTTTAATAAAAACAACTAATTTGGGATAAAACATAACTTACTACTATCATTATTAACAAAGACTATAATAAAATAGACAAATCTATCTATCTATACCTATATGAGAACTTAAGAGTGATAAGGTGACATTCATATTTTTTACAATATCCATTATCTATTTTGTGAGAGTTTCATATTTTGAATTCATAATATACAATGACTGAAATTTCGTAATTTATGATTACTAAATTTTTATTTAACTAACCAAATTAATTAAATGCAGAACAAACAAGTTGGTACAGTAAACCAGTATTCTGTAGATACAGATCAAATTTCTGTCACTACAAAACATCAAACCAGTGTGATAAAATAGAATTAACTAAATAATAAAATGACAGACAAAGTTTTTTTATGTGGTGTCAATATCTATCCTTTCGGATATTACCAGCCCGCTGGGCCACGTCTAGAGATAAGATTCATTAGTCAAATTTCACAAGTACAAAGTAATTGACTTAAACAAAACTTGGACTCCCTCTAATAGTTTTGCCGCAAGCTTGATGTACTCTCTCTTTGCTGAATGAATCTCCTTAAGACACCAAGGTTTGAACTCCCTTCAAATTGCTTGATGAATGCTTGCTTCCTCCCGATGCAAGACTTTCATGAACCTTCTTGTGAAGGTTGTTCTTCACGTTCTTCTCTTTGAGATTTTGCTTAACACATAAGCAATTACAAAGACACACAAAATAACCAAGGAATAACAAAGCAACTATCATTTACAAAAGAAATACACTCTTCTAAAAGTATAAGAAATAAAGGCGAAAAAGAGGTAATCTAGGGTTGATGCTTTGGTTCGTATTTATACACAAAAATACTTACCCAAAGTCAGCTTACACAATTCTAGACGCACAAAACACACAAGGAAAGTTTCCAAAATAAACTTTCAATCACAATCAATGCAGCCAAAATTGTGGGAATAGACAAAGATTCTGTAGCTGCAAAACGGCTCGAATTTGGACTTGATCATGGTCAGATTCTCTCTTTGACTAACTTTGAGAAGTTACCTAGTATTCGCTGATTGTGAGCTGTCTAGAGATATATTCGGTTAACAATAAAACAGAGATACAATTAGATTAATTTGGAAAGAAAATAAAGTCTTAAAAGATATGTAAAAAAGAAGACTTTATTTGTATAAACTCACCAAAAATACAATAACCAATACATGAGAATTATCATAATTTAAACGCAATAAAATCAAAGATAATTTCCTTAACATAATCAACTAAAAATAAATATAATAAATAAAAAATATTTGTCAAATATGGATTTTACAATCTCACACTTTGGCACTTTGAAAGACAAATTTTTTTTTTTTGATTTTTTAAAAAATAAACAATCCTGCAAAAATATTAAGTGTTAGAAAAAAAACTATAGAGTATTTAAATACTCCCCTGCAAGCAAGATCATTAACACATAAACAAACAAACATGTTAACTTTCCAAAAAGTTTAACACACAACTCCCATTGAAAATAGGGTCCAAAGTTGTAATCACACAACCAAACAAAAATAATACTACTCCCCCTTTTTGTCTATCAAAGGAGCCAAGGTTTAACAAAGACCAACATTAAAACCAAACACAACCTGAATCTTGGCTCTCTTCCAATTTACCCAACCGAGTGTTAATCATGGCAACTTCTGTCTGAATAGATTGAAAGGCTGGAGCTACTGAAGGTGAACCTGAATCTCCATTTTTTTTAGTCTTAGCCATTTTTCCTTTGATTTGAGAAACTCAAGAAATCAGAAAAAACACAACACACGGAAAGAAGAGAACAGGAGAACCGAAAAAAAATGAGAGAATGAGAGTGAAAGTGGTGATCGTAGGTTAGGGATTTACAAAGAAAGAAAGTGGGTAGTAAACTAAAATAAATCCAAAGAAATGGAAACTCAAATATTTGCAACAAAGACAAATAAATCAAGTAACTATCAATCAATTAAGTCAAAAATGATTTTTAATTTCCCAAAGCCCCTATAACTCGTATAGCCCAATTGAAAACACCAAAAAAGAAACAAAAAATATTCACAAAAATAACCACAAATAAAAAATATACGAGTTGAAACTACAAATGCTTGTATTTTGCATTTTATTTTATTTTATTTTAATTTTTTGAATTTTTTTATAATTTTTTTTTTTAAAACAAACAACCAATCACACAACATTGTCAACACTTCGAGCAAAATTGGAGTTCAAGAATTAAAATTGAAACAAGAACAAAATACCATTATTTTACCTATCCTCTTGTTATTTTGCCAAACAATTTATCAAGTGCATCAACTAATCTTCTTGTTTTTGCCCCTGATGAAAAAATCAAACTCGTTAGAAAAACATAAATTATAGTAACAACTTAATCACCTATTGTATTTCTATCATAAATGTTATGTAGGAAAACAATTAACTCAGTCATAGCCAAATATTTGAAGAAGATCAATTAGTATGTAAAAGCTTTTAAAACCACTTTTTTTTTTAAAAAAAATTCAAGCATTAGTGTGTGAAAGTGAAAGGAGGGAGCATTGCCCAATTCGTCAAAATGATTTTTATTGTACCCAATGAAGATGTTGTCACACTACCTCAATGGTAGCCCTTTTCAATGGTAGCGTATCTTCTACATAAGTATTAATTACATAGTTCCAACTTACTCAGAGATAACTTTCACACATTGACGCAGGTAGCTCTATTCTTTCAAATGAGCTAGAAACATTTATTTTTCATTTTTTTAAATGGCTGTTTGAACATAACACATTGATGAACTCAAATATTTCTAGGAGGAATTAATTAATTATACTGAGACTAAATATTTGTAACAGAGATACATTAGAGAGATTAACGAGAAACAATATTAATATGCTTTTCTTTTGAGTTTGACAGTTTCTTATAGGACAAAAAAAAGACACGATTGGTTTTAAACAAGACAGACTTGGCAAGAATAACAAGATGCACAAATAACACAATTTAAATAGAACAAACTCCTAAGGACTTCCTTAGGGAATCAAAATGAACCGAATCAAGAGCTTTGGTAAAAATATCAGCAATTTGCTTACTTGTTTCAACATATTCTAGAACTAGAATTTTTTTTTTCAACAAGCTCTCTAATGATGCGATGACAAATGCCAATGTGTTTAGTGCATGAATGTTGAACATGATTTTTAGAAATGTTAATTGCACTGGTGTTATCATAGAAAATAGTTAAAGTGTCAAGAGAAAACCCATATTCAGTCATCATTTGTTTCATCCACAACAATTAAGTGCAACAACTTTGAGCACCAATGTATTCAGCTTCAGCAGTAGCCAAATATTAAATTCTACTTTTTGCTATGCCATGAAACAAGATTGTTGCCTAGGTAGAAGCATCCACTACTTGTGCTTTTTCTGTCATCTGCATTACCTACCCAATTAGCATCACTAAAGCACACGAGGTTAGAATTAGTGTCATTAGAATACCAAATACCATAATCAACAGTCCCATGTACATAATGAATAATTCTTTTCACAGCCACTACATGAGATTCCATAAGATTCCCTTGATACTTAACACAGACTCCAACAATATAGCATATGTCAGGACGACTAGCTGGAAGATATAGAAGACTACCAATCATACTTCTATATAGTGTAGGATCAACTTTGACACCATTTTCATCCCTGGTTAATTTGGTTGTGGTCCCCATTGGAGTTTTAGCAAGCTTTGTTGTTTCAAGACCAAACTTTTTAACCAGATTTTTTGCATACTTACTTTTGGATACAAACGTACCTCTTTAGTTTGCTTCACTTCAAACCCTAGAAAAAAATGTCAATTCACCAACCATACTCATTTAAAATTCATCCATCATTTGTTGGACAAACACATGCACTTCAAAGTTAGAAGTAGATCCAAAAACAATGTCATCAACATATATTTGAGCAATGATTATGTGAGTTTTGATGAATAAAGTCTTATCAACACTTGCCCTATGATAACCATGAGTAACCAAAAATTGGGTTAGCCTTTCATACCAAGCTTGTGGAGCTTGTTTTAACCCATACAATGCCTTTTTGAGCTTAAAAATGCAAATTTTAAATCCATCTGACGTAATTTAAAACCAATAGTGCATGTGACAGTTAGAATCCCGTGATTCGTAAGGGGAAAGTCTGGGTAAACCGCCTGGGGAAGGTGAAGTGTGATGATTCTAAGACTGTGTAGGTATGGGACTACACAGTTGAAGAGGGCTTAAATGGATTGATGGGTACTACTTATAATCTCAAGATATACTGTCTTTATTTGAGAACACTTCTCACTTGATCCAAAATTTTGAGCCTTTAGCTCCTTCAAGGCAATTCAGGTTGTTCACCAACTAATTTACGAGTCTCCTCTTAAGGCTCTTTAGCTTGAGTTGGTTCTAACTTGTTATCATCGCATGACATGTTCTCAAAGAACTCAACGTCTCTTAATTCAATTATTACATTAGACTCCAAGTCTAATAATCTATCAGCTTTGCTATTTTGGGCATAGCCCACAAATGCAAATCTTATAGCCCTTGAACCTAACTTGATCCTTTTAGGATCGGTGCTCTTGCAATAAGCAATACACCCCCATACTTTAAGATAACCAATGTTTGGTTTCTTTTCGTTCCATAACTCATATGATTATTTTTCTTCATGGGAATCAAAATATGAGAAGCGGATAGCAAGGCTTCACCCCACAAACTAAAATTCAATTTAGAATGTAATATCATAGCATTAATCATCTCAATAAATGTTTTATTTTTATTTCCACTATACCATTTTTTTGTAGAGTATAAGGGGATGTACATTCATGAATTATTCCACGCTCTTCACAAAACAAGTTAAATTCATTTGAAAAATAATCACCACCCCTATCACTTCTAAGCACTTTAATTTTCCTTTCAAGTTATTTTTCAACTTCCGCTTTATATACTTTAAACACATCAAATGTTTCATCTTTATTCTTAAGGAAATATACATATGTAAACCTAGAGCAATCATCAATGAAAGTGTGACAGTTAGTATCCTGTGATCCGTAGGGGGAAAGACTGGGTAAAGCTGTGCAATCCCTTATCGCCTGGAGAAGGTCAAGTGTGATGATTCTAAGACTGTGTAGGTATGGGACTACACAGTTGAAGAGTGCTTAAATGGATTGATGGGTACTACCTATAATCTCAAGATGGGTGACCTCCTCCAAAGTTTTCCCAGGAAGTGTGCAAGTGAGGACAAAGCACGCTGGAAAGACTCGTGTTGGTTTGTAGGGCCAATCGTCATTCCAGGAAGCAGCCATAGTGATGTGGGGCATTACAAATGGTCTCAGAGCCTTGACCCAGCCGGAAGTGTGGCCGACAGGGACGTCGGTGTAACACCCTACTTCCTTAGAGCCGTTATAGGTGAGTTTAAAAACGTGCTTCCAACTCGCTAATCGAGGTTTTAAGTCAAACAGTGTAATTAAGCCATAAACAGAGGAAAAATTTAGAATTAACTCCATAACATTGAAAATTATAAAAGTTTGACACCTGGGATCCCAAAATACAGTTTAGAAATATTTACAACATAAAAGTAGAACCAGGTCGGCTAAACGACAAAATCTAAGTTCATTTACAAGCATCTCCCAAAATCCTCTGGCCGTGGCAGCCAGGCTGGCCAAACATGTACACGCCGCCTCACGCCTACTGTACTCATGGTTGGTTGACCCTCTCCTTACCCTTACCGGCACCACAGTGCATCTGTGAGCCGAAGCCCAGCAAGAAAACCCATAAACAGATCACATATGCAACATATATATCAAGCATATAAACAGGCCACCAATGGGCTAAACACATACGGCCTAGCCGTCCCAGGCGTTTACCACGCCCTGGGTTTGCGGACCACGCCATGAGGATATCTCAGGTATCCTTTTAGGGACTCGCCCTGGCAACTCGCACTCCACGTGCTCAATGCTGCTCTTGGCCCCTTGCCGTTCTCGGCCTTGCACTCAACGTGCCCAACGCCGTTCTCGGCCCCTCGCCGTTCCCGGCCCTTGCCGACCATTCGCAGGTTAACATACATAGCATAGCAACCAAATAAAGAATTCTCGCATAATCAGTTAAAGGGCTACGCCCCGCAGTTCTAACATATTGGGCTCAGCCCTGCATACCAATTCTATTCAAACACACTGGGCTCAGCCCTGCACACAAGCTCTATGGGAACAAGATGTTATCCAAAAAATTAGCATTGATGACGTGGCAAGTGATCCCTGGACACGTGGCTGACACCTGGAAGAGCTCTACTAGGGTATCGACCAGAGGACGCACTAGAAGAAGTAAGCCGCCCAGTCTTACCTGCGACCAGCCTGGTCGATGATTCCGCATACAAAGTAACATTACTGTGAAGATCTTTGTAAATCCCGAATTTAACTCACACAATCTCCGGAATATCCGATTATTCAGGGGAGAGTATCTGTAACAATCTTTTGTAATCCCTCTTGAGCCTATAAATAGCAAGAGATAGCTCAAGGAAGGGACTTTTGGCTTCTGAATTATTTGAGATTAGAGTAATTCTCCTTGGAATATTGTATTGTTCTTCAGAGGTTAGTGAAACTCATTGAACCCTTATTCTTTGATCACTCCTTTGATTCCTATATCAATAACAGTCTAAGTGGACGTAGGTTATTACCAGATCCTGGGGCCGAACCACTATAAAAATATCGTGTTCTTATTACTTTTTTGTCATTACGTTATTCTCAACACATTCATTCATATCAAGCATATTCTGACTCCGTGTCAGTTTACCAAATTCTGGGTCAACATTCTGGTGCTTTCATTGAGAGCTTGATTTATCATTGCTGAGAAAACTAATGGCGAAAACTGGAAGGAAAGCTGGACAGGCGGCCTCCTCCCCCTGCAAGCGTGGCGGAGGATGAGCCACATCTGGACTTTGAGGAGGAAGAAATGGATGATGCAATGCTGAAGAGTACCCTGGGGGCATTGCAGGAGGAGCTGGCTAGTCAGAAAGCCAGTCAAGAGACTGCTGCCGAAGTTGTGGCGCGGCAACAGCAGGAGATTGAACGGTAGCGCGTAGAATTAAGCGAAAGGCAGGCGGAGATGGACCGCCGCCAGAGCGAAGCCATGGCAGCCCTCGAGGAGGCCTTGCAGCTGGCAAGGAATCAGGCCGCACCTGTTTCGCAGCCTGACCAACCTGTCAATGGGCCACCCCAGAGGGGTCCTAATCCAAGCCTACCAATCCAGCCTTCGAGTCCACAAAGGCCTGAGCAGCCTCAAGCGCCCCATGACGATGTCCCGCTGGACCCTGAAGCGCGGCCACCATCCCAAGCTGGTCGCGGCAATCCCCCGCAACAGAGGTAGAATAGGGCCGAGCATCAGCCTCCTAGTCCTAGACGCCGTAGGGACGATGAGCCAAACCTACCGAACAGAGGTTAGTATCCCCCTAGTAACAGGAGGGACTCAGAGTTAGGCTCTGCGGTCCGGGGTCCCCCACGGCATGATAATGCACGGGAACACCACGACTAGAGTAGGCCGCCCTCTAACGTTCGGAACGTTTCAGCCAGGGACAGAAATCGAGGGAACAGTCAATCCCACCATAGCCAATCAAGGTTCAGAGATGGCCATGGGTATAATGAGGCCGACTCAGGCAAGGGAAACGCTGGCCGAAGGAATGAAGAAAGAGGTAAAGGCAGGAGCCAGGTACCTCAAGATGACCAACCCGATAGACGGGATGCTGGGGGGCAGCCCAGGCAAAATAATGTCTTCAACCGGCTCGGGGGTAGCGAGCAGCGGAGAAGAGACGAAGATTTAAGAGACGTACTCAACGATCGCCGGGAGCGGCATGGCGAGAACGTCCCCCTAGCAACAGATGCCACAACGATTCCCGCCACTGTACAGGCCCAAATAGATGCCCTCAACCAAGCAGTGCAGCAGCTGGTCGGGGGAAGGACATCTTATATCGACCACGATAGGAGGAAAGGCACTCCTTTCGTACAAAGGATAGCTAATGCCGAAACTCCGAGCAAGTTCAAAATGCCTACACTTCCAAACTTTGACGGGTATGGAGACCCAGTGTCTCATGTCAATAAGTTTGAAATTCAAATGGACATTCAGAAAGTGTCCGAAGATGCTCGGTGCAGGATCTTTCCTGCAACACTTTCTGAAGCCGCGCAGGAATGGTTTTTTAAGTTCCCTCCCGCAAGCATAGTGTCCTGGGAAATGTTCGTAAGGGAGTTTTACGGACAGTTCTATGCAGGTCGTGTGCATCTGACCGAAGCAAACCAGCTGGTTGAAATTCGCTAGCAGGATGGAGAATCAGTAAAGGACTACATCCAGCGCTTTATGCGAGCGGCAGCTGGAGCGAAAATGGTGGGGGGCGAGGGCAAAATGATGGCCATAACCGCAGGGGTTAAACATCGTTCTCCCCTCTGGAAAAGTCACCGAAAGGAAGGAGTGAGAACTACCCAAGAATTTCTAGACCGGGCTGATCGCTACATCAAGCTTGAAGAAGCCATTGCCGACGATGGGAAGCCCTCAGGCAAGGATAAGAAGGCTTCCGAACCCGCCAAAGCCGCCAATGGTTCCAAACCTAATGGCAACGACAAAGGCAACGGCAACGGCAATGGAAAGAATGGTGGAAAACATAACGAGCCTTCCACCTCCGACAATAAACGAGCCAAGGGTAATCGTTATGAACCTCGGTTCACTAACTACACTACCCTCGTTGAGTCTCAGGGAGAGGTTTATCAGGCCACAAGTTCCAGTGTGCCTTATAAAAAACCTGGCCCCATTCGAAAGGATATTTCGAAAAGGGACACTACCAAGTTCTGTCGTTATCATAACGACTACGGACATGACACCAATGAATGCAACCAGTTAAAAGACGAAATCGAGTTCCTTATTAGACAAGGACACTTGAGAAGATACGTACGGGCCTCGGGAAATTCCCAACGAGAAGCTCCGGGTAGCAACGAGCAGGCGCCCGCGCGCCAACGCTCGCCACCCTTATAGCCTGCCCCCGTGACTGGCACACTCTTAACCATCTGTGGAGGCCCGCACCTCGCGGGAAATAGCGGAAAGGCCAGGGAACGATATGCTCGGACTCTGCGCCACGACCAGGACATCGAGATGATGACTATGGAGGACCGTGCACCAAAAAAGGCTCGGTCAGAGGAAGGTGAGATAACCTTCTCTGATAGCGATGCCCAACACGTCCGGTTCCCACATTCCGATCCGCTGGTCGTGGACATCCAGATGGCCAACATGATGGTAAAGAGAGTACTGGTCGATACAGGAAGTTTAGTGAATATCCTGTATAAATCAACACTGGAACGCATGAAATTGTCCGTTAAGGACTTGGAGCCCTGCAACCAGACGATATACGGCTTCCCTGGAGAAGGACTCGCCCCCGCCGGATTGATCAAACTGCCAGTAACGACGAGTACAGCGCCTGCAACAAGGACATTACTCGCCACTTTTGTAGTGGTCGATTGTCCCTCGGCGTACAATGCCGTTATTGGAAGGCCTATAGTGGTTGATCTACGGGCCGTCATCTCTATGTGGCACTTGGCCATGAAGTTCCCAACAGACGCGGGGGTAGGATGCGTGTTGGGAAACCAGAGGGAAGCCAGGGAGTGCTACAACGCCTCAATCACAAAGGCGAAGAATGGAACGTCGAAGAGCACTACCTCTGATAGGTTGCAAATGGCAGTTGATACACAAGCCCAATCCGGTGATGAAGTCACCAAATAGGGTGTTGCCCAAAGTGAGGATAGAGACTTAGATCCTCGCTTTGGGGATTTTGAAGAAAACGTTGGACCCGTCGAGGACCTGGAGGAGGTCCAAATCGACAAAGAAGACCCGACCAGAGTCGTAAAGGTTGGGAAAAACTTAGAGCCTACCACGAAGCACGCACTGGTGAAATTTTTGCGAAAGAACCAGAAGGTTTTTGCCTGGTCGCATAAAGACATGGCTGGGATAGATCCTGCAGTTATCAGCCATGTCCTGAATATAGAAAAGACCTTTCCACCCATGCAACAAAAGAGAAGGCTGCTCGATAAAGATAGATCGAGAGCCTTAAAAGAAGAAGTTGAAAGACTAAAGGAGAATGGGTTCATCAAAGTGGCATTTTATCCATCGTGGGTCTCAAATCCAGTGCTGGTTCCCAAGCCTAACGGCAAGTGGCGGACCTGCGTGGATTTTACAGACCTCAATAAAGCCTACCCAAAAGACTGTTTCCCACTCCCAAGAATAGACCAACTGGTCGATGCAACTGCAGGGCACGAGATCCTCTCATTCATGGATGCATATTCGGGCTACAACCAGATTAGTATGCACTCCCCTGACGAGGATCACACCAGCTTTCGGACCGATACGGGCTTATACTGTTACAAAGTAATGCCCTTCGGACTAAAAAACGCAGGTGCGACTTACCAATGGCTAGTCAACCACATGTTTAAGGAGCTGATCGGAGTAAACATGGAGGTATACGTGGACGACATGCTGGTAAAGTCTAAGGAGGCAGAAGGACATGTGAGGGATTTACAAGAGTTCTTTGATGTATTGAACAAATACTAGATGAAGTTAAATCCCCTCAAATGTTCCTTCGGAGTTGGATCAGGGAAGTTTTTGGGGTTTATTGTAAATTTCAGAGGAATCGAGGCCAACCCCGACAAGATAAAAGCCCTGACCGACATGAAATCGCCAGAAAGGATCAAAGATGTACAAAGTTTAACTGGGAGAATCGCAGCCCTAAGCAGATTTATTTCAAAATCAACAGACAAGTGCGTCCCTTTTTTCAACCTACTTAGAGGAAATAAGAAGTTTGAATGGATAGGAGACTGCGAGCAAGCTTTCCAGGCCTTGAAAGCCCATATGGCACAACCTCCCATCTTATCAAAGCCAATCGAAGGGGAAAATTTGTTTATTTACTTGGCGATTACTGAAGTTGTTGCTAGCGCGGTACTAGTGCGAGAGGAAGAAGGCGTACAAAAAGCAGTCTACTATGTTAGCAAGAGACTGATCGGGGAAGAATTGAGATATCCACCAATCGAGAGGTTAGCATATTGCTTAATCCTGGCCTCTAGGAAGCTACGCCCCTACTTTCAAGCCCATCCTATTACAGTTCTAACTGACCAGCCCCTTCGGCAAGTCCTCCAAAAGCCATAGGCGGCTGGGCGATTATTAAAATGGGCAGTCGAATTAGGGCAGTTCGATATAACTTATTCACCGCGGGTGGCAGTCAAGGGACAAGTCTTGGCCAACCTTATTGCAGAGTTCATCGAACTCCTAGACAGCGAACAGTGCGAACAGCCTAAAGCGCCTGAGCCCCAAGACAAAGCTCCTTCGTGGAAGTTATTCACGGATGGGTCATCCAACGAATCCCACGCTGGAGCGGGAGTGATATTGATAACGCCGGAAGGGCATCGATTTCACTGCGCCATCAGGTTCGACTTCACCGCGTCAAATAATGAAGCGGAATATGAAGCACTCCTCGCTAGGTTGAGAATGGCGAAATATATGAGCGTAAAGACGCTTGATATCTACAGTGATTCACAGCTGGTGGTGAATCAAATTCTAGGAGAATATCAAGTGCGAGGTTTAAAAATGGTGGCCTACTTAAATAAAACAAAAGACCTGCTAGCCCAGTTCACTAAGTACACCCTCCAGCAAATTCCGCGAGATCAGAATTCAAACGCAGATGCCTTAGCCAAACTCGCGAGCGCGAAGGATGCTGACACTTTGAACATTGTGCCAGTAGAAAGACTGATTAAGCCAAGC
Organism: Humulus lupulus; assembly: GCF_963169125.1. NCBI lineage: Eukaryota > Viridiplantae > Streptophyta > Magnoliopsida > Rosales > Cannabaceae > Humulus > Humulus lupulus. Next base: position 196,633,880 of record NC_084795.1, read on the forward strand.
ATACAAGCGGTCGAATCCAGTATGGAGATTCGGATGGAAGATACATGGATGGCACCTTATTTGGACTATTTGACAAACGGTACGCTGCCAACAGATAGAAACAAAGCCAGAACTCTACAAAGGCGAGCTTCTAGATACATACTGGTCGATGGTGTTATGTACCGAAGAGGATATTCCTTGCCACTACTCAGATGCGTTACACCTGAAAAAGCTAAAGAACTTATGAAAGAGGTGCATCAAGGCTTCTGTGGGGATCACGCTAGGGGGCAGAGTTTGGCAAAGAAAATTCTAAGGCAAGGCTACTTTTGGCCAACTATGAACGAGGATTCGATGGAGTTTGTACGAAGATGCGATAAATGTCAAAGATTCTCCAAGATTCCACGAGCAGCTCCAAACGAATTAAAACAGATGCAAAGTCCGTGGCCTTTTGCAGTATGGGGGATAGATTTGATTGGATCCCTACCCACAGGAAAAGGCGGAGTAAAGTACGCAGTCGTAGCAGTCGATTACTTCACCAAATGGGTCGAAGCTGAACCGCTCGCTACCATCACGACTAAGAAAGTCCTTGACTTTGTTATCAAGAACATTGTCTGTCGATATGGTTTGCCTAGAAAGATTGTTTCAGACAACGGAACCCAATTTGACAGAGATTTATTCACCGATTTCTGCGATAGACATGGAGTCATTAAAAGCTTTTCTTCAGTTGCACACCCCCAGGCGAATGGGCAGGTCAAAGCCGTGAATAAAACTCTTAAAGATACCCTGAAGAAGAGACTTGAAGAAGCTAAGGGAGCGTGGCTAGAGCAACAGCCTGAAGTCCTCTGGTCGTATAGAACGTCTCACCAAACAGCGATAGGGCATACCCCATTTTCCTTAGCCTACGGATATGAGGCAATGTTGCCTGTCGAATTAGATCCCCCCTCACATCGACGCCTAACATACGACCAGGACCAGAACATCCAACTGATGATGGAATCCCTAGACTCGATTGACGAGAAACGGGAGAAAGCCCAACTCCGAGTTGCTGCATACCAACAAAAAGTCGCCCGGTACTTTAACTCCAAAGTTAAAGAAAGAAAATTCAACGTCGGAGACTTGGTGCTACGAAGAGTTTTCTTAAATACCCGCGACCCTACTGCTGGAGTGCTCGGACCTAATTGGGAAGGACCTTACCAGATTGAAGAAGTCCTTCATCCGGGCACCTACAAACTTGCACGCTTAAACGGAGATCTCGTTCCACGTTATTGGAATGGAGAACACCTGCGCAAGTATTATCAGTGAACAGTCCTTTTTAAAGGACTGGCTTGTATTAATTTTTCTTTTTACAAGTTTAGCAAAGAGGGTTAGCCATGCTGTATGGCTAATCGCTCGTATATGTAAGATTCTATTTCAGAATCACTCGTAAAGACATGTTTAGTCCATTTTTAATACGAGATTATAAGGGACTGTGCGCAGCCAATCATTCTTGCCAACCTTTGTGAATTTTATTCACAAGTATTTGTTCATTACGTGTGTTGTTTTGCTGAATTACAAGTATTATTTTTTCACACGAACAGGAATGTTCGAACAGGTCATGGTTAAGGCAAGTGACCAAGGACCTAAAGCTCCTCGATCACTTGGGGGGCATATAAGGCACATCGATGGCAAAGCATACCATGAGGTATGTAAACACATGAACAAAATGAGTGAAAGCATGCTAAGGTACTTAGAGTATTTTTCAGAATTTATATTTTGTTAAATCATGCCAAAGTACTATGCTAAGTTTGGTCATACGAACAAATGTTATAATAAATGAAAATGTTATAGCATCATGTAATCTTTTACACCGCAAGCACACTGCTTGGATGTAACTGTCCAAATAAAAGGAAAAGTTTGCTGCCCGTGCAGCAAAGTTTAAAATAAAAGATATTGTCTTTACATCACGACCCGTGGGTCGTGTAATCAAAAGAAAGAAAAAAATAATAGAAAAGCTTAAGAGGCGTTGGGAGTAGGAGGGTCTTTATCAGCATTCTGATTGGTCGCGTCCTCAACGACCCCTTCTTCTTCAGCACCAGCCAAGCTTGGGGAAGCAGGGATCCTTGCTCTTGCCTCCTCTTCGGCCAGTTGAGCAGTGCAGCGAGCCAGCTCAGCAGTCCTGACATCTTCTGAAAGATAGCTGAAATCGGGGCCCTGATTGTGTTTCCAGAAGTTATAAAAAAACCGGAGCGTCGTCTTCTTATACCTTTCCATATTCTTGGAGTTTTCGAGCCTCAGCTGCTCCACTTGGCCCTTGAGAGTAGCGATGGCCTCATCCTTGGACTTAAGCACCTCTTCCAACCTCTTGACTTCGCGAAGATGGGTTCGGCTGACATCTTGGTAATCCTGCCTCTGCTTTATTATAGCTGCCTTTGTAGCTTCAGCCTCTAATAACTTTGTCACCACGGCATCCCTCTGCTGAGCTATCGCCTCCAACTCCTTTGCGTGCCTGGCCTCTGCAGCCGAAAGTTCCTCGGCTGCCTTCACCTGGTGCCTCTCGATAGCCTTTGCCCTAGCCTGTTCGATGGTGGCTTGGGTGCGGGTGCGAGCAGTGGTGGCAGACAGCAAAGCCTGAGGACATAAGATAAAAGTTAGAACCTGCGGCAAAGACTAAAAGACAGAAGCCAAAAAGACAAAGAAGTACTTACGCTGGTTATTTCATTCAGAGTCCTGTTCAGGATTTGGTCGACCGTCATACTCTCTGCCTCAACCATTGCATCCTTGACGCGGTCATTGTTCCCGATGTGCGCAACACGGTCTTTGGCTGCTCGTACGGCACGGCTTGAGAGTTTGGCCCCAAGAGTTTCTTCCCGCTTGTCTTGTTCCCTTCTGGGCGCGCCTGGAGGAGGGTTCATTGGAGCAGGGGGAGTCTCCTTCTCTACAGGGGTCGGAGGATGAGCAGAAGTTTGCCCAGTAGGCACGTCCCTAGGAGGGTCTTCTGTTCGACTCTTTTTGCAGGTCCCTGGCTCGTCTCGCCAGTGTGTCTCCGTGACATCTTTCTCCGAAGCTGAGGAACTTCCTCTTCCTCCTCAGCCTGGTATAAGTCGAAGACGTTGGGAGTGGTCATATCTGCACACAAGTAAAAACATACAAAGGGTAAGATAAAGGCAGATGAAAACTCTTTATTCAACGGAAAAGAAGGTCTCAAAGTTAGTACCCGAGCTACAACTACTGGTCGCTATACTATTGACTCTATTAGTCATACACTCACTATCTGGCATGAAGAAGTTTGGCCCTAAATTTGGAGTATATGTAAAGTTTCCCTCCCCGTCAAACAAATGACAGGGAATTGGCAAACTATTTAAAAGCAAAATAATTTTACCGTTCTCATCAGAGGATTCCCCCAGATCCACAACTGACTCTTTGGCCTTTTGTTTCCCCTTGCCTTGGGGAGCAGAAGGCCTTTCTGACGAAGGATTGCCAGTGGGCTCCCTGATTGTAACCCTCGTTGGCCTCCTTTGAAGAGGAGACACGGGAGGTTGCTGCTCGGGAACCCCCTCGGTAGTGGCATCGTCTACCGCGGACCCTCTTGTTTCATGGCGAGGAGCCAAGAGGCCAGACAGCCTCAAGTTTTCATCAGTAACCAGGGACTTGACGCTTTTTTCTGCGTCTGTCATCCTGGCCAGTCTATTGGACCTTAACACCATGTCTGGTGTTGGGGTCGGACGTAACCATGGGCCTGAAAGACAAACTACAGTTTGAGAAAAATGAAAGGAAACTCTTTGATTAAAAGTATCGACCAGTCAAAGACGGCACTTACCTCCTCGAGCGAAGGCCAAGTTGTTGCTGGTTATGTTCGGTGTAAGGAAATACTCCTTACTGTACTGCCCCACGTTCGATATGTGCATAGTGTCACTCAGGAATGTCCGGTTTGTCTCCTGGTGACAGAAGTGGAAGAAACCTGTTCCATATTGTTGCGGGTTGGATTTAAGGTCGAAAAGATAATTGACCTCGTGGGGAGTAGGTTCTGGCCATTTTTTAAGTTTGTACAAGATATAGAGTGCGGCCAGCATTCTATATCCGTTTGGAGTAATTTGGAAGGGGGTGACGTTGAAATAATTTGCCACCCCCTAATAAAAAGGATGTAGAGGGAGGAAAGCCCCCGCCTCTATGTGATACCGAGACCAGGCGCTGTATATACCTCCGGGAAGGTTAGTCCTTTGGTCTGCGGCAGGAAGTTTGATGGTGACCCCTGTGAGGGGATACTTCCTGAAATAATTAGCAACCATTCGAAGGGTCACTACGCTGGTCGGGGAAATATATCACTCGACATCAGGCAGATTCTGATGGCGAGGGCGGGCTCTAATTTGGATGTTAGGGTCAGGAACAGGAGTGTCTCGACCACTAGTCGAGGGAGCCCTAGCTTGCGAATCAGGCTGGGTAGGAAGGTTTGGACTATCGTCAAATTCAGGTCTTTTCTTGCCTACGGATTTGGAACGGGCCATTTGAGGAGGAGAAGGACGAAGTCTGGAAGAGGATCGTGAGAAGGGAATCTCGTGGACTCGGCCAGCCGGTTGTTCTTCGCCTTCGAGTAGTTGGGCGAGAAGATCGTCGTCGATGGGTCGTTCACCTCCCCACAAATCTGTCATCAATGTCTGAAACAGAAAAATGGGGAGGTGAGGATGAAGAATTTTTAAAGGCTTTTTAGAATAACGCTGGTCGAGTATAAAAGCCAAGCCTTTATACATCAACATTCTAACAAAAAGCTAAATTTTCCGCACGAACAGTTTGAAAGACGGATCAAAGGGTGAAAGTAAAAAGTTTTTCAAGAAAGCTTTTTCAACTCCCCTTAGGGCGGGAAAAAACCTATTTTCCAACTAGCCTAAAGATCGAAATTTTACTTCGATTTTACGTCCTAAAAGTACGATCCTAACTATCAAACTAACTCGTAAAACATTCTACTCACAAGCGTCTAAAACCAGAAACAGATGAACTCAAACAGTCAACATACAGAAGCATGCATCATGAAAATTTGAAGAATAAGAATTCGAAAACTTACCAAGAAAATGATCGTGGAGATGGAAAAAGGGTCTTCGGAGGTCAGGGAACTCTCGGACTGAGTCTTGAAAATGCAGAAGAATGGTCTCCAGAGAAGGTTAACACTCTGGTTTTTAGGGTTTCTTGTGAAGGCAATGGCGTGCGTAAAAGGAAAAGGAAGATTTCGAAGGTTTTATGTAAGTTTGTCTGTGGCATTAAAAAGGTGTAATCATCAGTTTCCCTTTATTGAAGTATGGGGAAGCGGAATGGCCGTCGAATTATTACTGGGGAACTGAAAAGTCATGATTAGACAGAAGTAGGTTACTTTTTCCAAGAACACACGAAGGGTTCTGACACGTAAGGCGGGGTTACCGAAGAGTCATTCGCTCAAAAGTTTATTTATTGCTCGTGATAAATAAACTTGGGGGGCAAATGTTATCCAAAAAATTAGCATTGATGACGTGGCAAGTGATCCCTGGACACGTGGCTGACACCTGGAAGAGCTCTACTAGGGTATCGACCAGAGGATGCACTAGAAGCAATAAGCCGCCCAGTCTTACCTGCGACCAGCCTGGTCGATGATTCCGCATACAAAGTAACATTACTGTGAAGATCTTTGTAAATCCCGAATTTAACTCACACAATCTCCGGAATATCCGATTATTCAGGGGAGAGTATCTGTAACAATCTTTTGTAATCCCTCTTGAGCCTATAAATAGCAAGAGATAGCTCAAGGAAGGGACTTTTGGCTTCTAAATTATTTGAGATTAGAGTAATTCTCCTTGGAATATTGTATTGTTCTTCAGAGGTTAGTGAAACTCATTGAACCCTTGTTCTTTGATCACTCCTTTGATTCCTATATCAATAATAGTCTAAGTGGACGTAGGTTATTACCAGATCCTGGGGCCGAACCACTATAAAAATATCGTGTTCTTATTACTTTTTTGTCATTACGTTCTTCTCAACACATTCATTCATATCAAGCATATTCTGACTCCGTGTCAGTTGACCAAATTCTGGGTCAACACAAGGGTTTTCTTACCTGAGTCCCGAGCTCTTCGAGCACCGATGTCCCAAGCACAGTCCTCTAACTTGAGCCTCTCCGAATCCCTAGTCACAACATATTAACAATATCCATCCATCAAATTCCAATCCAATAAATAACTCCGAACCATAACCCTAACCTCTGGGACCTTGAATTCTATCAATCCGAGTGATAAAATCCATCCCGAGCCTTACCCATTGAGTTCCCAAGCCTAAATACCCTTAAAAACACAGACTGGCACTAAGGGCCGCGACCCCACCCACAAGAGCCACAGCTAGCCTCAAAATAGAGGCTAGCACACCCCTGCAACACACACGGGCCGCGGCGTGCGCACCAAGCGCCGCGGCGCGCATGAACTTCTCGGCCACCCTCAGCCGCGCGCGCACACGGGCCACCGCGCGCCCATCCTAGGGCCGTGGCCCTCATCACCGAACCCAGATTTTCTCACCATTTTTCCACACCTTTCCTCAAGCCAATTCACCCAAAACTCATCTATTAAACCCAGATAATTAACACCATCATTCCAGCTCAATATCAACATCAAAACACATTAAAATCTACTCCAAAACTCAACTAGATCACTGAAGAACAATTCAACTTGCTAACATGCATACTCTAACAACCAGCTGAAATTCTAAACATAACCTCTATAATTAAAGCTTACCTCTTGCTTAATTAAACCTTAGAACCAGCCCCCTTATGCTCCAAGCTCCAAGCTCCCTAAATCTCAGCTGAACTTCTTAGACCTTCAAGCTGATTCCCAAAGTTTCCCTTTGAATTTGCCTTAGAGAGTGAAAGAGAGAAGAAAATAAAACTATCCTTGGCTGATAAGAGAAGTGCAAGTGTCAGTTCTTAAACTTCTAAATAATTCTTCCTTTTGTTTTATTCACTTAAGTCTATGTGGCTACCTCAAGGCTCGGGGTACCAAAACGTCCCCGAGGGCAAAATGGTAAATTTCCCCAATACTCCCGCCTAGACATTCTATCCTCAAATATATCTCCAAATATTTATTTTCATATCCCGATAACCCCATAACACACCTAGTACCCAAATTACCCCTCGACTCGCCCGAGTCGGAATCTCAACCCCGTTGTGACTCCCTGGCAAACCGCTCCCCAGGACTGTCTCAGATCGTGCTGCACAGACATATCACATATTTATAACATTTATCACATTTATCACACTTATGCCCCTAATATCCAGACGGGGCCCACATGCACATTTAACTCAATTAATCATGCATCATTATCATATATTCACATAAATCCACATATTAGCATATTAAATCACTTATTGCCATCCAGGCACACTAATCAAGGCCCTAAGCCCGATTAGCAAATTCGGGTCGTTACAACTATCCCCTCCTTACAGAAATTTCGTCCTCAAAATTACCTGAACAACTCGAGGTACCGCTCCCTCATCTCTAACTCAAGTTCCCACATCGCCTCCTCAACCTTGCTGTTTCTCCATAGCACTTTCACCAAGGCAATGGTCTTGCTCCGCAAGACTTTATCTTTTCGGTCAAGAATCTGAACTGGCTTCTCCTCATAGGACAAATCCTGATCAAGCTCTAGATTCTCAAAACTTAGAACATGCGTTGAATCTGACATATACTTTCGGAGCATGGATACATGGAAAACATCATGAACCCCTGATAAAGCTGGAGGCATCGCTAATCTGTAAGCTACCTCTCCAACTCGTTCCAGAATCTCGAAGGGGCCAACAAACCTAGGGCTCAACTTGCCCTGAACACCAAGCCGTTTCACACCCCTCATGGGTGAAACCCTAAGGAACACATGATCACCAACCTGAAACTCCACGCTCCTGCGTTTCAGGTCTGAATAACTTTTCTGTCGACTCTGGGAGGCGAGCATACGCGCTCTAATCTTCTCAATCGCCTCATTGGTCATATGAACCATCTCTGGACCCAGATACCTCCTCTCACCTGTCTCATCCCAATGGATGGGTGATCTACACTTTTCTCCATAAAGCATCCCGTACGGAGCCACTCCGATGGTCGCTTGATAACTATTGTTGTACGAGAACTCGATCAGAGAGAGATACTTACTCCATGATCCCCCAAAAACAAGCACACAGGCTCGCAGCAGATCCTCCAATATCTGGATCATCCTCTCAGACTGCCCATCCGTCTGAGGATGATAAGCGGTACTAAACCGTAACTGTGTACCCATAGCCTTCTGCAGGCTCTCCCAAAACTTGGAAGTGAAGGTGGGGTCTCTGTCTGACACAATCGACCTCGGAGTCCCATGAAGTCGAACAATCTCCTTCACATACAACTCAGCGTACTACTCCACAGTATAAGTTGTCCTAACAGGAAAAAAGTGGGCGGACTTGGTATACCTATCCACAATCACCCACACCGAGTCATGTTGTCCCACAGTACTCGGTAAACCAACTACGAAGTCCAAAGTAACATCTTCCCACTTCCATTCTGGGATCTCCAAAGGCTGCAACAACCCCGCTGGCCTCTGGTGCTCAGCCTTAACCTGCTGACAAGTTAAGCACTTAGCAACATAATCCACCACATCCCTCTTCATGCCCGACCACCAATACAGAGTTTTCAAGTCCTGGTACAACTTCGTCGTACTCGGGTGCAAAGAATAGGGAGTGGTATGCGAATCATCCAGGATCTCTCGCCAGATATCAGAATCTATCAGAACATAGATCCGACCCTTGTACTTCAGTAACCCCATCTCTGAAATAGAAAAGTCCTTTGTCGCTCTGACTAAGGCACTCTCCCTATGACCTCGCAACTGAGAATCTTTCCCCTGTGCTTCCTTGATCCTCTCAAGGAGTGTAGACTGAAGAGTGATGTTGGCCAACTGACCAACCACCAACTCTATACCCGCTCTGGTTATCTCCTCAGCTAACTTATCAGAAATCTGCCTAGGGCTAAACAACTGTCCTGGGCCCTTCCGACTCAATGCATCAGCCACATGTTCTTGCCAGTTCTGTGGGGCAGGTGGAGGGTCCTGACCCTGGTTGTCATCCTCGGCCCTACTACCGCGGAGTCTAACTAATTGTTGAGGCATCTCAACAAATATGCCTGCAACCAACGACGCCGCTCATCAGGCATGATAACAACATCCAAAACCACCTCCCAGGCACATCAGTCATCCACAATAATATCTCATATAACATATAATACACAGTGGGCCATGCCCTAGCATCATGCATATGTTAACTCATTCATCATGCTCTATATAAAATATGCAGGCAAACAGGGCATTCAAACACATTTTCAGACATATTAGCCAATCTTACCAACCAACCCTGAGTTGAGCCTGCCACTGACAATGTGTGTACATGTTCGGTCAATCTCCAGAACCAATAATCTTGGCTCGCTCTGATACCAAGTTGTAACGCCCTACTTCCTTAGAGCCGTTATAGGTGAGTTTAAAAATGTGCTTCCAACTCGCTAATCGAGGTTTTAAGTCAAACAGTGTAATTAAGCCATAAACAGAGGAAAAATTTAGAATTAACTCCATAATATTGAAAATTATAAAAGTTTGACACTTGGGATCCCAAAATACAGTTTATAAATATTTACAACATAAAAGTAGAACCAGGTCGGCTTAACGACAAAATCTAAGTTCATTTACGAGAATCTCCCAAAATCCTCTGGCTGTGGCAGCCAGGTTGGCCAAACATGTACACGCCGCCTCACGCCTGCTGTACTCATGGTTGGTTGATCCTCTCCTTACCCTTACCTGCACCACAGAGCATCTGTGAGCCGAAGCCCAGCAAGAAAACCCACAAACAGATAACATATGCAAAACAACTCACGTAATGAGCAAATACGTGTAATAAATACAATAGTTGGCAAGAAATGACTGCCTGAGCATAGTCCCTTTTATTCTCGTAGTAAATGGACTAAACATGTCTTTATGAGTGATCAATAAGATCTTACACATAACTTGTAAAATGTAAAATTTATACAAGCCAATTCTTTAAGAAGAATTGTTCATTGATAATACTTGCGCAGGTGTTCTCCATTCCAATATCGAGGAACGAGATCTCCGTTTAAGCGTGCAAGTTTATAAGTGCCTGGGTGAAGGACTTCATCAATCTGGTAAGGCCCTACCCAATTTGGCCCGAGTACTCCAGCAGCTTGGTCGCGGGTGTTAAGAAAAACTCTTCAGAGCATAAGGTCTCCAACATTGAATTTTCTTTCTCGAACTTTGGAGTTGAAATACCGGGCGACCTTCTGCTGGTATGTAGCTACTCGGAACTGGGCTTGTTCACGCCTTTCATCAATGGAGTCCAAGGATTCCATCAATAGCTGGCTGTTAGAATCCTGGTCGTATGTTATTCTAAGGTGAGAGGGTGGATCCAACTCAACAGGCAACATGGCCTCATACCCGTATGCCAAGGAAAATGGGGTATGACCTGTTGCTGTTCGGTGGGAAGTTCTATACGACCAGAGGACTTCAACCAACTATTCTGGCCATGCTCCCTTAGCTTCTTCAAGTCTTTTCTTCAGTGTATCCTTCGGAGTTTTGTTAACTGCCTCGACTTGCCCGTTTCCTTGGGGATGAGCGACTGAAGAAAAACTTTTGATAATGTCGTGATGTTTGCCGAAATTTGTAAATAGATCACTGTCGAACTGGGTGCCATTGTCTGAGACTATCTTCTTTGGCAATCCATAGCGACAGATGATGTTTTTGACTACGAAGTCAAGCACTTTCTTTGTCGTTATGGTCGCGAGTTGCTCGGCTTCGGCCCATTTGTCGACAGCAACCACTCCGTACTTTACACCACCTTTCCCCGTAGGCAAAGATTCGATTAGATGTATTCCCCAAACCGCAAAGGGCCATGGACTCTGCATCTACTTTAACTCATTGGGAGCTGCTTGCGGGATCTTAGAAAACCTTTGATACTTGTCACGTTGTTTTTTCTGGGCTGCCCCCCAGCATTATGTCCTGCTTGTCAGTATTCTCTAGGTGGGGGGCTTTTGCCTCCACCTCTCTTCTCGTTTCTCCGACCAGCGTTCCCTCTGCCTGAGTCGGCCTCATTGTAGCCGTGGCCATCTCTGAACCTTGACTGGCTATGGTGGGACCGACTGTTTCCTCTGTTGCCTCCTTGGGATGGACCTTCCCGAGCGTTAGGGGGAGGCCTTCACTGGTCGGTGGGTCCCCGTGCATTGTCATGCCGTGGAGGGCCCCTGACCGCAGAGCCTGTCTCTGAGTTCCTTCTATTAGCAGAAGGACGCTACCCCCTACTCAGTGGGTGCGGCTCTTCGCCCCCTGGGCGTCTAGGGCTGCGGGGTTGTTGCCCGGCCCTATTCTGCCTTGGGCTTAGGGGATTGCCTCGACCAGCCTGGGACGGAGACTGCGTCTCAGGGTCCCTAAGTGGGATATTATCCTGAGGCATCGGTGGCTACTCCAGCCTTTGAGGGCTTGTTGGCTGGAGTGGAGGGCTAGGATTGGGACCTCTTTGAGGTGGCCCACTTGGGGGTTGATCAGGCTGTGAGGCAGGTACAGCCTGATTCCTAGCAAACTGGAGGGCTGCTTCAAAGGCCACCATGGTGTCCCTCTGACGACGGTCCATCTCCGCCTATCTTTCGCTCAGCTCTTGGCACTGGCGCTCTATCTCCCTCTGCTGTGACGCCACTATCTCGGCGACACTCTCTTGATTGGCCCTCAGAGCGGCCAAATCATATTGCAACACCCCCAGTGTTGTCTTCAGGGCCTCAGAGTCCACTTCCTCCTCATCGAACTCCAAATGAGGTTCGTCTTCAGCCATATTTGGGGGAGGAGGCTGGGATGGTGCGGCAGTTGCATGTCTAGTTTTCTTAGTAGTCTTTGCCATTAGATTTTCTTGGATTCAAGTCTCTTAATGAAAGCACTGGAATGTTGACCCTGATTTTGGTCAACGACATAGAGTTTAGAAAACGACAGGAAAATGATATAGAGCTTGAAAATAATCTAATGGAAAGATAAAGAACACAGAGATTTATAGTGGTTCGGCCCTAGTGATTGGTAATGACCTACATCCACTTGATACTATTATTAATATTGAGCTCCCAAGGTGTGATCAAAGAACTAGGGTTCCTGAGTTTCACGGACCTTAGAAGAAGAAAACAATACAACGATGGATAATTCTCCAAGAATAAAGATCGATCCCCTTCCTTGAGCTATCTCTTGTATATTTATAGGCTCAGGAAGAGTTACATGAATTAGGAAATAATATCTATCCTTAATGATCGGATCTGCAGGTCATAATGAAAAGATATTCTTGGATATTATCACAACTGTACAGATCTTTACATAAATAAACGAAGTATACGACCAAGATGGTCGTATATAGAACTTGATCTCTTTGTGTAGAAATAATGCTGGTCGATAGGCGAGCCGTATCTCTGCTACGTGTCCGCCACGTGTCGAAAAGGATCCTCGCCCTCAGGCTCAAAAGTCACCATCTTCTTCCTCCAGTCAATAGTAGCCCCATACCTGACCAACCAATCCATTCCTAAGATCATGTCAAAATCCTCCATGTCTAACTCAATCAGATCTACCGAAAGCTCCCTACTATCAACCATCACTGGCAGTGCCCTAATCCATCTCCTAGAAACTACCAGTTCCCCTGTAGGCAATAAAGGCCCAATCCTTGCAGTCTGATACTCACTAGGTCTACTCAGTCTATCAATCACTTTACTAGAAACAAAAGAATGTGTAGCACCAGAATCAATTAATACAGTAAAAGGAGAGCCAGCACTAGAAAGCTGACCTGTCACTACCGAGGGACTAGCCTCAGCCTCTGCCTGAGTCAAAGTGAATACTCGAGCTGGAGTCAATCTATCCACCTTTGTTTCCCCTTTCTTCACTGTTGGACAGTCTTTCCTAAGATGCCCCACTATTCCGCAAACAAAACAAGCCTTGGCCCGCCACGCCTCGCCGCCACCCTGTCCACCCCGACCCCTCCTATCAGGACCAGCAGTGGTCGAAGTGTCAGGAGTCTTTCTCTTGAAATCACTGGGGCCTCCGCCCCTACCTGTCCCTGAATAAGGAGGCACCACTCTGCGGCCCTCGCGCCTCACTGCACTTTCCCTCCAAATCTTGTTTTTCGACTTCTCAACGCTAAGAGCCTTCTCAACAGCCTGGGCATAAGTTGTTCCTCCAGGTACCGTTGTAATCCTAACATCCCGAGCTATCATAGTGTTAAGCTCCCTGATAAATCTATCCTCCCTAGCTCCATCTGTAAGCACAAGGTCTAGTGCAAATTTCACAAGTCTGTCAAATTTTAGGGCATATTCAGTAACGGTCATATTGCCCTGCACCAAACCCACAAATTCATTCACTTTTGTTGCTCTGACGGCAACATTATAGTATTTCTGGCTGAACAAGTCTCTGAAGCCTTCCCAACTCAAAGTAGTGACATCCCTGGTCTGTGAAGCCACTTCCCACTAGATGCGGGCATCCTCTCTCAGCATATATGTGGCACAAGCCACTCTGTCATGCCCCTCTACCCTCATGAAATCAAGAATTGTAGTAATCATGGTTAACCATTGCTCGACTTTCAATGGATCTGGTCCTCCCTCAAAGATTGGGGGCTACTACTTCCTGAACCGCTCATACAACGGCTCCCACCTATTCCCAACCTCCCCCAGCTGTTCAACTGGTACCACTGCAGGTTGTATAATAGGGACAACACTCCCTGATGGAGCCTGCTGTCGCAACAAGCAAATCTGTTCATCTTGACTTTGCAACCGAGCTTGCATATCTGCCATGAGCTGCTGCCAGTTCTCAGGGACTACCGGAGGAATCTGGCTCTGGTCATCACCCCCAGTCCCAGACCTAGTGCTGGCTAGTCGCATAGATTTTCTTGGACGCATGACTATCCAAGTCAATCTGCAATCAATGACTCAACAATCAGACCATGATGACAGGGTAAAAGCTTCTCCATCATCCACCAAAGGAATATAATCGATCATAAACAATCAGCATATAGGCATTTATCCACATGCACTGGCTGCTAATAAGCATGCCCCCAACATTACCACACAACAGCTATGATATAAGCATTCGTCCATACGTAATATGAAATTAGTCATCCAAATATTCATTTACATGCCCGGCAATGCTAATAAGCATGCCCCAATATTTTCATATAGCAGTCAAGGGCCAGGCCCTATCAGTATCTCATGCTCCCTATTAATCCAATAAATAACATCATTCATAATTCCTTCCAGACATATAAACATACAAGCACATATACACATTACCAAACCCTTAATCGAGCTTGTCTCTAGCAGCGAATTTACATATCCAGCCGGTCTTAAGGAACCCTTAAACCTAGGACGCTCTGATACCAAGTTGTAACATCCTGGATAGCCAAGATTGCTACACTGTGTACTTATAAAGGTGCATGACTTACTAATCAAGTCATTTAATGAAAATGTGATACTGAAACCATTAATGAACTAGGGCTAAAAGGTTTTGGTCTCAAAAGTGTACATTTTATATAACAAAACATTTTACACATGGGATCCCAAAAAGGAACAGCGTTCGAAAGTCAGTTTACAAAATTTCCAAAGTTTACACAATCATTAGGCATTCTAAGGCAAAACAAGCATTTATGGTTTTCCTTGTTCCTGTCTTCCCCTCAACAGTGGCGGCTGAGCAACTGGTCATGTACATTCAGGTCACAGAGCTCTCCAAGTCAAGGCTGATCAAGTTTTCCCTTGCCTTTACCTGCACCACGTAGCACCCGTGAGCCAAGGCCCAGCAAGAAAACATATCACATGACATAACAAGCAATAATAACATTTGAACACCCCTTTAAGCATGATCATATACTTATCATATCACACCTATCACAGAGCATAAAGCCTCAGTCAAGACATCAGCTAATCATCATTCAGTTACACAGTATATCAATCCATCAACCAATAATAACAATAAATCACACAATAACTAGGGTCAACACCTTAGGTCGCACCCTCTGTTTACCCCACTGACTCCGGCCCGCTTAAACCGAGCTCAGTGCATAATAAGCTATCCTTAGCTACCAGTGGTCGAGCCGCGCCCTGTGCACTATTGTAAACTTCAGCACTCTTAGGTCGTTGGTTTACTGTTTACATGACATAATACCATCATTTCAAAGCATACAAGATAGGGAACCCTTAGTCCCATTATAAATCCTCGACCGGGTGCAGTTTTCTTACCTTTAGTTCTCAAGTGTACTGATTACAAGCGATGCCTCCTGAGCACAATTCGATCCCCGAGCCCTAGCTCAGCACCTAGTCACAACCAAGAGAATGGATTCCATTAATATTCAAACAAAGGTTCCCAGATATAGTTCTAGCTTCCGGGACATCGAATTCCACCAAACACAGTGGTGGGATCGATCCCGAGCACCCTAGGTTAGGTTCTCGCGCTTAAATCCTTCATTTATCTAGATTTTCCCTTTTGAGCCGTGGCCCTAGAAACTTGCGCCGCGGCCCACCCCCAAAAACAGAGCCTCTTTGATGCCCATTTGAGCTGCGGCCCTGCCCTGTGGCGCCGTGGCGCTCCCCTTCGGCAGAGCCTCCCTGGCTCCTTTGCTTCGTAGGGCCATAGCGCTCTAGAACAGAGCCACGACCCTACCCTTCCTGTAACGCCCTACTTCCTTAGAGCTGTTACTAAGTGAGTTTAAAGACGTGCTTTCAACTCGCTAATCGAGGTTTTAGGTCAAATAGTGTAATTAAGCCATAAACAGAGGAAAAACTTTAGAAATAATAATTTCCTTAGAAAATCATAAAAGTTTTACACTTGGGATCCCAAAATACAGTTTAGAAACATTTACAATATATAAACTGAACCAAGTCGACTAAATGACAAAATCTAGGTTTATTACAAGCAACTCTCAAAATTCCTCTAGCTGTGGCAGCCAGGTTGGCCAAACATGTACACGCCGCCTCACGCCTGCTACACTCATGGTTGGTTGGCGTTTTCTTTACCCTTACCTTCACCACAGAGCATCTATGAGCCGAAGCCCAACAAGAAAACCCACAAATAGATAACATATGCAACACATATAACAGGCATATAAACAGGCCACCAATGGGCTAAACACATACGGCCTTGCCGTCCCAGGCGTTTACCAAGCCCTGGGTTCGCGGACCACGCTGTGAGGATATCCCAGGTATCCTTTTAGGGACTCGCCTTGGCAACTCTCACTCCACGTGCTCAACCCTGCTCCCGGCCCCTTGCCGCTCTCGGCCTTGCACTCAACGTGCCCAACGCCATTCCCGGCCCTTCACCGTTCCCGGCCCCAGCCGTTCTCGGCCTACACCGTTCCCGGCTCTTGCCGATCATTCACATAATAGCATACATAGCATAACAAGCAAGTACAAAATTCTAGCATATTTAGTTAAAGGGCTATGCCCTGCAGTCCAAACACAATGGGCTCAGCCCTGCATACCAGTTCAATTCAAACATATTGGTCTCAGCTCTGCATACAAGCTCTATGGGAACAAGGGTTTTCTTCCCTGAGTCCTGAGCTCTCCGAGCACCGATGTCCCGAGCACAGTCCTCTAACCTGAGCCTCTCCGAAACCCTAGTCACAACACATTAACAATATCCATCCATCAAGTCCTAATCCAATAAATAACTTTAAGCCATAACCCTAACCTCCGGGACCTTGAATTCTATCAATCCAGGTGATAAAATCCATCCCGAGCTTTAACCATTGAGTTCCTAAGCCTAAACTCCCTTAAAAACACAAACTGGCACTAAGAGCCGCGACCCTACCCACAACCGCCTCGGCTAGCCTCAAAATAGAGGCTAGCACTCCCCTGCAACACACATGGGCCGCGACACGCACACCAAGCACCGCGGCGCTCATGAACTCCTCGGCCACACTTGGCCGCGCGCGCACACGGGCTGCGGCGCGCCCCTCCTAGGGTCACGACTCTCACCTCCAAACCCAGAATTTCCATCACCTTCCCTCAATTTTCCTCAAGCTAACTCACCCAAATCTTACTTAACAAACCCAGATAATTAACACATACATTCCAACTCAATATCAACATTAAAACCCCATTAAAATCTGCTCCAAAACTCAGCTAAGACACCCAAAAACAGATCAAGTTCTACCCACATGCATAACCCAAAAACACAACTTAAATCCCAACATAATCCCCATAATTAGAGCTTACCTTTGCTGAATTCAATCCCTGAAGTTGATCCTCAATCCTCAAGCTTTAAGCTCCTAAGTTTTCTCAGCCCAATTCCTTGCTTAAGGTAGGTTACACCATAATTTCCTTGAGTTGTTTCTTAGAGAATGAAAGAGAAAGAGATAAGAATTGCCTTCAGCTGGGGGAGAAAGCCAATGTCGGTTTTCCAAAGTTTCTAAGTAATTCCTCCTTTTGTTTTACTTAACTTAAGTCTAAAGGGTTACCTCAAGGCTCAGGGTACCAAAACGTCCCCGAGGGTAAAATGGTAATTTTTCCCAATATTTTCTCCTAGACATTCTATCCTCAAATATATCTCCAAATATTTATTTTCACAACCCGATAACCCCATAACACCTCTAGAACCCGAACTACCCCTTGACTCGCCCCGAGTCAGAATCTCAACCCTGTGGTGACTCTCGGGCTAACCGCTCCTTAGGACTATCTCGGACAGTGCTGCACAGACCAATCACATATATATATATGACATTTACCACATTTATCACATTTATACCCCTTATATCCTAACGGGGCCCACATGCACATTTAACTCAACTAAACATGCATTACTATCACATATTCACATAAATCCATATATTAGCATATTAATCCATTTATTGCCCTTCAGGCACACTAATCAAGGCCCTAAGCCCGATTAGCAAATTCGGGTCTTTACACTTCGTGCCTAGAAAATCCACCATTTCTAACATCCTAACCTTAATCAAAATCATCCCAAAGCACCCTAATTCCAAAGCCCATTAATCACAAGACTTTTAGCATGATTCTAACAGCATAATCCAGCCTAAAAACCCATTATAATCCCATTTTGATTTTTGAAACCCAGCAGCTCAAAACACAAAAAACAGTCATGCAAAACTCAAATTTTAACCTCTAAATTACGAATTAAAGCTTACCTTCTTTGATGCACCACCTCCTTAACAACTTCTGAGCCAAAACCCAAGTTTCTTAGCTCCAATTCAGTCCTTAAATATTCAAACCATAAACACCCTTAATATTCAGCCAAACCCAGAATTCTAACACCCAAAAACAAAACTCAATTCTTACCTTGGCCTTGGTTGAGTGTTCCTTGGTTAGAGCTGAGCTAATTTCTCAAACTTCAGCTCAAATCACAAGATTTCCAGCTGAATTCACCTTAGTTTTCACTATCTTTCTCGAGAGAGAGAAAAGAAGAGGAGATGAACAATAAAGGGTCGGTTTCTCTCTTTTGTTCCACTGGTTTTTATTTTGGCTAAGTCTAACTTTGGTTAATTAAGTCAATCCCGAGGCTTGGGGTGCCGAAAACGTCCCCGAGGGCAAAATGGTAAAATTCCCCAATATTCTCGCCTAATCTTCCTAACCTCAAATATATCTCCATATATTTATTTTCATAACCCGATAACCCAAATAATCATCTAATTCTTGGAATACCCCTTGACTTATCCCAAGTAAAATATTAAGCCCCGTTGTGACCATCCCGCTAACTGGCTTCCTAGGATCGCCTCAAGTCGCACGCTACAGACTTACCCACATAATAATGTGGTTCTCACAAATATAACATTGAAATTCATATAATCAAACAAGCATGCTTATCATGTAATCATGCATTAAATCAATAAATTCACACATAAACCAATTATTCCCTCTCGACACACTAATCAAGGCCCTTAAGCCATATTAGTGATTTTGGGTTGTTATAATCAAAGTACCACAGATTAGACACAACAAATCTTTCTTCAAAACCAGCAAAACATACATTCTTTTTTACCCAAACTTGTTTAACAATGGATTGTCTCTTTTTAGGTCTTTTAAATTTGTCAAAATATATGAAATTGAACATATTTTGCAAGGCAAAGCATTTGGAACGTATATGACCTTTAATACCACAAAAATGACAAATTGGTATAATTTTTTTTACCCTTTAGCGCGCCTATAAATTTTTACCTGAAGGTCTCATTTCTGTTTGTCCAAGAGACCTTTTTGTAGCATCAGACACTTGCAAAACACCATTAGAACTACCGGTAGACAATTTCCTAGCTTTAACAAACTGAGTTTTCTCATTCGTTTGAGATCTAGTGTATCCCAAACAAGCATGATTCCTCTGACAAATGTTTTGAATATCCTCACGTTGACTGGTTTTTTAGCCAATTGATGCAGAGTCAAAATAATTAATTTGAGAGCTTTCAATTTGACAATCAATGAACCATAAATAAGCCAAAAACCAAATAATGATGAGCAATAAATAATAAAGAACACCAAAATTATAGAGGTTCGACCCCAAGAAATTGTACTGACCTACTTCCTCTTAGATTTGTATTGATCTTAAGGGTTTACACAAGATACCCAGTGAATACAGGTAGATTTCTAGGTGTAAAAACCATACAGAATGGTAGAATCGCTGCTAAGTACCAAGCTAGGTTGCTCGGTATGTTTTTGGTGCTGGTCGGTAGGCTATTTTTGTGTGTGTTTCTCCCCATCCATTGTGGTGGAAAGTTTGTATTTATACTATTCCTCTCGCCCAAGGGTTTCACTTGAGCATGAATGATGGGGAAATATCATTTTCTTCTCGCGTGTAGCTACAGTCTATTTGTTAGGAGGTTTCACTGAGTCTTCAAGGCTATTAGGCTCTTTTTGCAGGTGGTTGGGCGATTCATGGGGAGTGCTAACTGAGATTGTAACCTCCTCTCGCCGACCAGGTTTGTCTGTCTGTCATACTGACCAACAAGTTTTCTGGTGGTCCTACCGAGCAATAACTTGTCGTATACCATGTAGGTATGCACCAACCAACCTACCGAGGGGGGGGGGGGGTGGTCTTCCTAGTCTGCTCCATGTTTCCAAGTTTAGGGTCACGTAAGATATGCCAATGTTTGGGATAACACCTCAAAAACCGAAGAACTTGGATTTACAATTTTTATATTTCTTTTTATGCTTTCAAGTTCTTTTTTCAATTGGTTATTTTCTTCTTTTTCAATCACAAGACTAGACTTAAAAAATTTTGTTAATAATTTCAAGATCATTATTTTTTTCCGTTAAATTTTTGATAGTCTTGGTCATTTGTCATTTTTCAAAACATACATCCAACCACTTACCATACATTTCCTTGTACGTTTCAGCCAAGGGAGCTTCATCCAATTCTTATTTATCAGAATCAGACTCTACTTCAATAGAAAGCTCTCTTTTCAGATAACTATTGCTTACTTCCTTACTTCCCTGCAAAAAGATTAGCATACTAGAAACAGTAAAAGTTAAAGCAACATTTGACAATTCATTATCACTACTATCTGAATCATCATCACTCCAGGTCACATTCAAACCCTTTCTATTCTTTTTCATAGTATTAGCACATTCAGATTGAATATGTCCAAAACCCTCACATTCCCTACATTGAATACCCTTTTTAGAAACAAATGGTTTTGAAGAAGTATTCCCTCTAGGAAATTTTGAAAAATTCTTTTTACTTTTATTGCTCACCTTTTTCATGAATTTTTGAAAATTCCTAGTTAACAAAGCCATTTCTTCTTCTTCTTCTTCAATGTCAGAACATTCTTTTTCTGAAATCATGAAAGCAATACCTTTATTTTTATCAATTGGTGGTTTCGGCTTGTCCTTTTATTTGATTTGTTAATTCAATTCAAACGTTCTCAAAGAACCCATCAATTCTTCAACCTTCATCTTGCCAAAGTCTTTTGCTTCTTCCATCGCCAAGAGCTTTGTATCAAACCTATCAGGAAGGACACCAACAATTTTCCTAACCAACACAAATTCATCAAGTTTCTCACCCAATGAAAAAAAATGCATTAGCATTGTCAGATACTTTTTCATAAAATTCAGAGAGAGTTTCTGATTCTAACATCCTAAGTTCATCAAAATTAGTTTGAAGCATTGTAAACCGAGTTCGCTTTACATCAGTAGTTTCTTCAAACTGAGTTTGAAGAATTAGCCAAGCTTCTTTTGTTGAATCACATGAAGAAATTATTTTGATAAAACCTTCACCAACCCCATTAAAAATAGCATGTAAGGCCTTATCATTATATCTAGACAACATCTCGTCCTCAGTGGACCATTCAAGTTTAGATTTTACCTTGGTATTACCTTCCTTATATTTTTCGACAGGTGGAGACCAACCAGATAAAATAGATCTTCATGCTCTTTCATCTTGAGACTTGAGGAAAGCCTTCATCCTCACTTTCCCATAAGGATAGTTAGAGTCATTGAGTAGGGGTGGTCAGGTTATGGAGCTTCCTTCTACGAAAAATAACATATCTGTTGACCCACGATTTGGCCAACTGACACGGAGTCAAAATATGAATGATATGGACGAATATAAAGAGAATAATGTAATGACGAAAGTAAAGAAAACACAGCAATTTATAGTGGTTCGGCCCCAGGATCTGGTAATGACCTACGTCCACTTAGAATTATATTGATATGAAATCAGAAGTGTGATCAGAGAACTTGGGTTCAATGAGTTTCAGCACTTCAGCTAAAGCAATACAAGTTTTCTAGGAGAAATTCTATCTCTCTATGATTTTTTAGCCCAAAGGTCCCCTTCCCTTGAGCTATATCTTGCTATTTATAGGCTCAAGGAGGGTTACCGAATATTGTTACAGATATTATCCCCTGAATAGTGGGATATTCAGAAGATTGCATGAGATAAATTCAGGATTCACAAAGATCTTCCCATAAATGTTGCTTTGCCAGCAGAACCACCGACCAGACTGGTCGTGGCAAAGATAGGCTTGTCCTGCTTCTGGTGTGTCTCCTGGTCGATACTCTAGCAGATGCTTCCAGGTATCAGCCACGTGTCAAGAAATTATTCGCCACGTCACAAATGCTAATTTACTGGATAACATTTGCCCCCCAAAGTTTATTTACTACGAACAGTAAATAAACTTTGAACGAATGACTCTTCGGTAACCCCTCCTGACGTGTCCGGACCCTTCGTGTGTTCTTGAAAAAAGCAAACCACTCCTGTCTAATCATGGCTTTTCAGTTCCCCAGAAACACTTTTGACAGCCATCACGTTTCCCCATACTTCGAAAAAGAAAAATTAATGATCACGCCTTTTGAATATCAAAGACAAACTTATATAAGATCACCAGAGCCATTTCTTTCCTTTTCACGCACGCCACTACTCCGTCGAAAACCCTAAAAACCAGAGCTTTACCTTCTCCGGCGAACGTTCTCTTGTGCTTTAAAGACTCAGACGGTGGGCTCCTTGACTCCCGAAGCTCTCACTTCCACCTTCACGACCATTTTCCCTGGTAAGTTTCTTGAAACCTCATGCTTCTAATTTCTCGTGGTGCATGCTTTTTAATGGTGTACTGTTTGAGTCTCTTGGCTTCTGGTTTTTTAAGCGCCTGTAGATAGAATATTTTTGTAGGCAGAGTAGGCTTATGAGTTGGTTTAAAACCCAGAATCAGTGCTTTTTAGGACGTAAAATCGAAGTAGCATTTCGATTTTTAAGCTAGTTGAAAATAATTTTTCCCGCCCTAAGGGGAGTCGAAAAAGCTTTTCAGGAAAACTTTTTACTTTCACCCTCTGATCCGCTTTTTAAACTGTTTGCACAGAAAGACTTAGTTTCTTGTTTGAATGCTGTTGTATAAAGGCTTAGCTTTTATACTCGACCAGCGTTATTCTAAAAGCCTTCTAGACTCCTCTGACCTCACCTCCCCATTCTTCTGTTTGCAGATTTTAATGCCAGATTTGTGGGGAGGTGAGAGACCCATCGACGACGACCTCCTCGCCCAGCTGCTCGAGGGAGAAGAACAACCAACCGATCGCATTCACCAGATACCTTTCTCACGAGCCTCTTCCAGACCACATCCTTCTCCTCCAATGGCCTGTTCAAAGTCTTCTAGCAAGAAAAGGCCCGAATCTGAAAGTAACCCTACTTCTCCTGCCCAGCCTGGCTCGCAGGCGGGGGCTCCCTCGACCAGTGGTCGAGAGAATCTTGTTCCTGACCCTAATATCCAAACTAGGGCTCGTCCTCATCATAGGAATCCGCCTGATGTCGAGTGGTACACTCCCCCGGCCAGTTCGATGACCCCTCGGATGGTCGCCAACTGCTTCAGAAAATTCCCCCTCATGGGGGTAACCATTACACGTCCTACTGCGGACCAGAGGGCTAACCGTCTACGAGGAGCGAACAGCGCCTGGTCCCGGTATCACATTGAAGCGGGGGCTTATCTCCCACTTCATCCTTTCTTTGTAGGGGTGGCCAATTATTTCGGCGTCGCTCCCTTTCAAATAACCCCCAACGGATATAGGATGTTGGCTGCACTCTATGTCCTATACAAACTTAAGAAATGGCCAGAACCTTCACCTCATGAGGTTAACTACCTCTTCGACCTCAAGTCCAATCCTCAACACAACGGGACGGGCTTTTTTCACTTCTGTCACCAGGAAACCGGTCGGACGTTCCTGAGTGGTACTACTCATGTCTCGAACGTGGGGCATTATAATAAGGAGTACTTCTTTACTCCGAACATAGCCAGTAACAACTTGGCCTTCGCGAGAGGAGGTAGGAGCTTGTCTTTCGCTGGTCGATACTTTTCCCTAGAGTACATTCTTTCATGTTTTCTCAATTTTGACCTGTTTTTCAGGCCCCTGGTTACGTCCGACTCCAACACCAGACATGGTGTTGAGGTCCAATGCTCTGGCCAGGATGTCTGATGCAGCGAAAAGCGTCAAGGCCCTAATCCTTGAAAAGAACTTGAGGTCATCTGGCCTTTTGGCTCCTCGCCACAAAAATAGAGGGTCCGTGGTGGACGAAGCCACTGCCGAGGGGGTTCCCGAGCAGCAACCTCCTGTGCCTTCTCCCAGGAGGAGGCCTACAGGAGTTACGATCAGGGAACCCACGGGCAGCCCTTCTGCAGAAAGGCCTTCTGTTCCCCAAGGCAAGGGAAAAGAAAAAGCCACAGAGCTTGTTGTTGACTTGGGAGAGTCTTCTGATGACAATGGTAACGTTATTTCGCTTTTAAATGGTTTGCCAATTCCCTGTCATATGTTTGACTGGGACGGTAACTTTACATATGCTCCAAATCTAGGGCCAGACTTCTTCATGCCAGAAAATGAGTATATGATTAATAGAGTCAATAGTGTAGTGACCAGTAATTGTAGCTCGGGTATTCACTTTATTATCTTCTTTCTGTTGTATTGCTTACTTTCACCTTTCTCTTCCCTTACTAACCTCTTGTGTTTATTTTCATGCAGATATGTCGACTCCCAACATTTTTGACATGTACCAGGCCGAAGAGGAAGAGGAAGTCCCTCAACTTCAACGGAGGTCAAAGAAGCGAACTGGTGAAACCAGTCAAGGCCCTTCAGCCAAGAAGAGTCGACCAGAAGACCTTCCTCAGGGTACACCGACTGGGCAAAGTCCTGCGCCAACTGGGCGAACTCCTACCCCTCCTCCAGCTCCTTCTGAACAGCAAAACACTCCTGTTCGGTCCAATCCTCCAGCTGCCCCTGCTAGGGAGCAGCTTTCTCGCGAAGAGGCCCATGGGGCCAGGCTCGTGAGCCATGCCATCCGATCCGCTAAGGACCGACTTGAACGCATAGGCAAAGGTGAGTGTGTTGGGACCGCCATGATCCAAGCTGAAGAGCTACCGGTCGACCAGATCCTGAACAGGGCTCTGAACGAGATCTCCAGCGTAAGTGTTTCTTTATTCTTTAAGTCTTTTAGTTTTTTAGACCTCGTGATAAGTCCTAACTTCTTTTTCTTTCGTTCACAGGCCTTACTTTCTGCCACTACCGCTCGTACCCAAGCCCAGGCTTATTTTGAGCAGGTCGAGGCTAAAGTTCTCGAGAAACATCAGGTGAAGGCGGCCGAGGAGCTTTCTGCTGCTGAGGCTAAGCATGCTAAGGAGTTGGAGACGGTGGTCCGAGAGAGGGATGCAGCGGTGACCAAACTGTCCGCGGCTGAAGCTGCAAAAGATGCAGCGGTTAAGCTGAGGGAAGAGTACCGGTCGTACAACAAAACTCATCTCCGCGAAATCAAGCATCTGGAGGGGGTAGTCAAGACTAAGGATGATACTATTGCCACTCTCGAGGGCAAGGTGCAGCAGTTGGAGCTTGACAACTCCAAGAATCTGGAAAAGTACAAAAGGACCACACTTCGATGTTTCTATAACTTCTGGAAACACAATCAGGATGCTGACTTTAGCTACCTTTCTAAGGAAGTCAGAGCTGCGGAGTTGGCCCGGTGCGCTGCTCAACTGGCTGAAGAGGAGGCAAGAGCTGCGACTCCTGCAACCCCAAGCGTCGTTGGTTTGGAAGAAGAAACCATTGAGGAAGTGACTGACCAGGATGCTGCCCAGGACCCTCCTGCCCCCCAGGCCTCTTAACTTTTATTAACTATTTTTCTTTCTTTTTGAACATGCGACCCACGGGTCGTGATGTAAAGACAATAGTTTCTTTTTGAACTTTGCTGCACAGGCAGTAAATCTTTTTTATTTGAACAGTTACATCCAAGCAGCAATGCTTGCGGTGTAAAAGCTTAACTCTTGGTGCTATAATATTTTTACTTATTATAACATTTGTCCGTATGACCGAACTTAGCATAGTACTTTGGCATGATTTAACAAAACATAAATTTTGACAAATACACTGAGTACTGTAGCATGCTTTCACTCATTTTGTTCATGTGTTTACATACCTTGAGAGTATGCTTTGCTATCGATGTGCCTTATATGCCCCCCAAGTGATCGAGGAGCTTTAGGTCCTTGGTCACTTGCCTTGACCATGGCCTGTTCGAACATTCCTGTTCGTGTGGAAAAAATGATACTTGTGATACAGCAAAACAACACACGTAATGAACAAATACTTGCAAATGTAAATTCACAAAAGGTTGGCAAGAATGGCTGGCTGAGCACAGTCCCTTATAATCTCGTATTAAAAATGGACTAAACATGTCTTTACGAGTGATTCTGAAACAGAATCTTACATATACGAGCAGTTAGCCATACATCGTGGCTAACCCTCTTTGCAAAACTTGTAAAAATTAACAGAAAAATTTAAACAAGCCAGTCCTTTAAGAAGGGCTGTTTATTGATAATACTTGCGCAGGTGTTCTCCATTCCAATAGCGCGGAACGAGATCTCCGTTTAAGCGTGCAAGTTTGTAGGTGCCTGGGTGAAGGACTTCTTCAATCTGGTAAGGTCCTTCCCAGTTGGGTCCGAGCACGCCAGCAGTGGGGTCGCGGGTATTTAAGAAAACTCGTCGTAGCACCAAATCTCCGACGTTGAATTTTCTTTCTTTAACTTTGGAGTTAAAGTACCGGGCGACTTTTTGCTGGTAAGCAGCAACTCAGAGTTGAGATTTTTCTCTTATCTCATCGATCGAGTCTAAGGACTCCATCATCAACTGGCTGTTCGCGTCCTGGTCGTAAGTCAAACGCCGATGTGAGGGGGGATCTAACTCGACAGGTAACATTGCCTCATATCCATAGGCTAGAGAAAATGGGGTATGCCCTGTCGCTGTTCGATGAGATGTTCTATACGACCAGAGGACTTCAGGCAGCTGTTCTGGCCACGCTCCCTTAGCTTCTTCAAGCCTTTTCTTCAGGGTGTCCTTGAGGGTTTTGTTTACAGCTTCGACTTGCCCATTCGCTTGGGGGTGCGCGACTGAAGAAAAACTCTTAATAACTTCGTGCCTCTTGCAGAAATCGGTGAACAGGTCGCTGTCAAATTGGGTCTCGTTGTCTGATACTATCTTTCTGGGCAAACCATACCGGCATACAATGTTCTTGATGACAAAGTCGAGAACTTTCTTGGTCGTGATAGTTGCGAGTGGTTCAGCTTCGACCCATTTCGTGAAGTAATCGACTGCCACAACTGCGTACTTTACTCCTCCTTTTCCTATTGGCAGTGACCCAATCAAGTCTATTCCCCATATTGCAAAAGGCCACGGGCTCTGCAGCTGCTTTAGCTCGTTTGGAGCTGCTCGTGGGATTTTGGAGAACCTTTGACATTTTTCACACCTTCGTACGTACTCCATTGAATCCTCGTTCATTGTTGGCCAGAAATAGCCCTGTCTGAGAACTTTTTTCGCCAAGCTCTGCCCCCCAGCATGATCTCCGCAGAAGCCTTCATGCACCTCTTTCATGAGTTCCTTAGCTTTTTCTGATGTAATGCACCTGAGCAGTGGCATTGAATATCCTCTTCGGTACATAACACCGTCGAGCAGTATGTACCTAGCAGCCCGCCTTTGCAGAGTTCTGGCCTTGTTTCTATCTGCTGGTAATGTCCCATTTGTCAGATACTCTAGGTAAGGCGCCATCCATGTATCTTCTATACGAATTTCCATGCTGGCTTCGGCCGCATCAATGCTTGGTTTACTTAATCTCTCTACTGGGACTATGTTCAAGGTGTCAGCATCTTTAGCACTTGCGAGTTTGGCCAAGGCGTCTGCATTCGAATTTTGGTCTCGCGGAATCTGCTGGAGGGTGTACTTTGTAAACTGGGCTAGCAAATCTTTCATTTTGTTAAGGTAGGCCATCATCTTTAATCCTCGCGCTTGATATTCTCCCAGGACCTGATTCACGACCAGCTAGGAGTCGCTGTAAATATCGAGCGCTTTTAAACTCATATCCCTGGCCATTCTCAGTCCAGCGAGGAGCGCTTCGTATTCTGCTTCATTGTTTGACGCTGCGAAGTCAAACCTGATTGCGCAGTGAAATCGATGCCCTTCGGGCGTTATCAATATCACTCCCGCTCCAGCGTGGGATTCATTGGATGATCCATCCGTGAATAGCTTCCTTGAAGGAGTCTCGTCTTGAGGCATGGGTGCGTCAGGCTGTTTGCACAGCTCACTGTTGGGGAGTTCGGTGAACTCCGCAATAAAATCGGCCAAGGCTTGCCCTTTTATTGCTGCTCGCGGTGAATAAGTTACATCGAACTGTCCTAATTCGACCGCCCATTTTAACAGTCGTCCAGCCGCCTCAGGTTTTTGGAGGACTTGCCGAAGGGGCTGGTCGGTCAGAACTGTGATAGGATGGGCTTGGAAGTACGGACGCAACTTTCTGGAGGCTAGAATTAGGCAATATGCTAATCTTTCGATCGGTGGATATTTCAATTCTGCACCGATAAGCCTTTTGCTGACGTAGTAAACATCTTTCTGTACGTTTTCTTCCTCCCGTATTAGTACCGCACTAGCAGCAGCTTCGGTAATCGCCAGATAAATATACAAAGTCTCTTCTTCGATTGGTTTTGATAGGATGGGAGGTTGCGACATATGAGCCTTTAAGGTCTGGAATGCTTGCTCGCAGTCTTCCGTCCATTCAAACTTCTTATTTCCCCTGAATAGATTGAAGAATGGAACGCACTTGTCAGTTGATTTTGAGATGAATCTACTCAGGGCCGCGATCCTTCCGGTCAGGCTTTGTACATCCTTGATTTTCTTCGGCGACTTCATGTCGATCAGGGCTTTTATCTTGTCGGGGTTGGCTTCGATTCCTCTTGAATTTACTATAAACCCCATAAACTTCCCTGATCCGACTCCAAAGGAACATTTGAGGGGGTTTAATTTCATCTGATACTTGTTCAACACGTCAAAGCATTTATGCAAATCCCTCACATGTCCTTCTGCCCTTTTGGATTTTACGAGCATGTCATCCACATATACCTCCATACTTATCCCAATTAGCTCTTTGAACATGTGGTTGACCAGTCATTGGTAAGTCACACCTGCGTTTTTCAGTCCGAAGGGCATTACTTTGTAACAATACAAGCCCGTATCGGTCCGAAAGCTGGTGTGATCCTCGTCAGGGGGATGCATGCTGATTTGGTTGTAACCCGAATACGCATCCATGAACGAGAGGATCTCATGTCCTGCAGTTACATCGACTAGCTGGTCGATCCTCGGGAGTGGGAAGCAGTCTTTTGGGCAGGCTTTATTGAGGTCTGTAAAATCCACACAGGTCCGCCACCTGCCGTTAGGCTTGGGGACCAGCACCGGATTTGAGACCCACGACGGATAAAATGCTACCCTGATGAATCCATTTTCTTTAAGTCTTTCGACTTCTTCTTTTAAGGCCTTTGATCTATCTTTATCGAGCAGCCTTCTTTTCTGTTGCACCGGTGGAAAGGCTTTGTTTATGTTCAGGACATGGCTGATTACTGCAGGGTCTATCCCAACCATGTCTTTATGCGACCAGGCGAAAACTTCCTGGTTCTCTTGCAAGAATTTCACTAGTGCCTGCTTTGTGGTAGGTTCTAAATTCTTCCCAACTTTCACGACTCTGGTTGGGTCTTTTTCATCGAGTTGGACCTCTTCCAGGTCCTCGATGGGTCCGACATTTTCTTCAAAATCCCCAAAGCGAGGATCTAAATCTATATCCTCACTTTGGGCAACACCCTATTTGGTGACTTTACCACCTGATTGGGTTTGTCTGTCTTCTGTCATCTGCAACCGTTCTGGGGTAGCGCTCCTCGATGCTCCACTTTTCGCCTTTGTGATCGAGGCGTTATAGCACTCCCTGGCTTCCCTTTGGTTTCCCAAAACGCATCCTACCCCTGCGTCCGTTTGGAACTTCATGGCTAGGTGCCACATGGAGATGATGGCCCTCAGTTCAACCAGTATGGGTCTTCCAATAACGGCGTTATACGCTGAAGGACAATCGACCACTACAAAAGTGGCGAGTAGTGTCCTTGAAGCAGGCGTTGTACCCGTTGTTACTGGGAGTTTGATCATTCCGGCTGGTGCGAGTCCTTCTCCAGAGAAGCCGTATATGGTTTGATTGCAGGGCTCCAAGTCCTTTACGGACAACTTCATGCGTTCCAGCGTTGATTTATACAGGATGTTCACTGAACTTCCTGTATCGATCAGTACTCTTTTTACCATCATATTGGCCATCTGGATACCACGACCAGCGGATCGGAATGTGGGAACCGGACGTGCTGGGCATCGCCCTCAGAGAAGGTTATCCCATACTCCTTTGAGCGAGCCTTTTTCGGCGCGTAGTCCTCCACAGTCATCATCTCGATGTCGTGGTCGTGGCGTAGAGTTCGAGCATATCGTTCTCTGGCCTTTCCGCTATTTCCCGCGAGGTGCGGGCCTCCACAGATGGTTAAGAGCGTTCCGGCTACGGGGGCAGGCTGTAATGGTGGCGAGCGCTGGCGTGTGGACGTCTGCTCGTTGCCACCTGGAGCTTCTCGTTGGGAAGTTCCCGAGGCCCGTACGTACCTTCTCAAGTGTCCTTGTCTTATAAGGAACTCGATTTCGTCTTTTAACTGGTTGCATTCATTAGTGTCATGTCCGTAGTCGTTATGGTAACGACAGAACTTGGTGGTGTCTCTTTTCGAAATGTCTTTTCGAATGGGCCCAGGTTTCTTGTAAGGCACACTAGAGCTTGTGGCCTGGTAAACCTCTCCCCGAGACTCGATGAGGGCAGTGTAGTTAGTGAACCTAGGTTCATAACGATTACCCTTGGCTCGTTTATTTTCGGAGGTGGAAGGCTCGTTATATGGCCGTTTCCCACCATTTTTTCCATTACCGTTGCCGTTTTTATGGCCTTTGTCCTTGCCATCAGGTTTGGACCCATTGGCGGCTTTGGAAGGTTCGGCGGCCTTTTTACCCTTGTTCGAGGGTTTCCCATCGTCAGCAATGGCTTCCTCGAGCTTTATGTAACGATCGGCTCGATCCAAGAACTCTTGGGTCGTTTTAACTCCTTCCTTTCGGAGACTCTTCCAGAGGGGAGAGCAACGCTTTACCCCTGCGGTAATGGCCATCATCTTGCCTTCGTCTCCTACTGTTTTTGCTCCAGCCGCCGCCCTCATAAATCGCTGGATGTAGTCCTTCACTGACTCTCCGTCCTGCTGGCGGATCTCGACCAGTTGGTTTGCTTCGGTCGGGTGGACACGACCCACGTAGAACTGTCCGTAGAACTCTCTTACGAACATTTCCCAGGAAACTATGCTTGCAGGTGGGAACTTAAAAAACCATTCCTGCGCGGCTTCAGAAAGTGTTGCAGGAAAGATCCTGCACCGAGCGTCTTCGGACACTTTCTGAATGTCCATCTGGATTTCAAACTTATTCACATGCGAGATGGGATCCCCGTATCCATCAAAGTTCGGGAGCGTAGGCATCTTGAACTTCCTGGGAGTCTCTGCGTTGGATATCCTTTGGACAAAAGGAGTGCCTTTTCTTCTATCGTGGTCGATGTAAGAGGTTCTTCCCCTGACCAGCTGTTGCACAGCCTGATTCAGCGCGTCTATCTGGGCTTGCAATGCAGTAGGAATAGCTGCGGTCTCTGCTGCTGGGGGGATGTTCTCACCGTGCTTCTCTCGACGATCATTGAGTATGTCTCTTAGGTCTTCCTCCCTTCTCCGTTGCTCGCTACCTCCGAGCCGGTTGAAGACATTATTTTGTCTGGGTTGCCCCCCAGCATCTTGTCTATTTGGCTGGTCACCTTGAGGTATTTGGCTCCTGCTTTTACCTCTATTTCCGTTCCTCCCATCAGCATTTCCCTTGCCTGAGTCAGCCTCGTTGTATCCGTGGCCATCTTTGAACCTTGATTGGCTGTGGTAAGATTGGCTGTTCCCTCTATTCCCGTCTCTGGCAGAAACGCCCTGAGCGTTAGAGGGTGGCCTGCGCAGGTCGCAATGTCCCCGTGCATTATCATGCCGTGGGGGTCCACGGACCGCAGAGCCTAACTCCGAGTCCCTCCTGTTACCAGGAGGGTAGTGACCTCTGTTTGCTTGGTGTGGTCCATCATTCTCACGGCGTCTAGGACTACGAGGCTGTCGCTTGGCCCTATTCTTCCTTTGCTGCGGGGGATTACCTCGAGCAGCTTGGGATGGTGGATTTGCCTCGGGGTCCAGTGGGACGTCGTCATGGGACATCTGAGGCTGCTCGGGCCTTTGTGGACTTGAAGGATGGATTGGTGGGCTAGGATTGGGAACCTCTTGAGGTGGCCCATTCTCAGGTTGGTTAGGCTGCGAGGCAGGTGCGGCCTGATTTCTTGCCAACAGCAAGGCTGCTTCGAGGGCTGCCATGGCCTCAGTCTGGTGGCGGTCCACCTCTGCTTGTCTCTCGCTCAACTTTGCCTGCTGACGATCAAGCTCCTGCTGTTGTCGCGCCATAACTTCTGCGGCAGTTTCTTGATTGGCCCTCAGACTAGCCAATTCTTCTTGCAACGCGCCCAGGGTGCTCTTCAGCATTGCATCGTCCATTTCCTCCTCTTCAAAATCTAGTTGCGGCTCATCTTCCGCCATGCTTGCGGGTGGAGGAGGAGGTGGTGGATTCGACGGTGCAGCGGCGGCAGTCTGGCCAGCTTTCCTTCCTGCTTTCACCATCAGTTTTCTTAACAACGATGAATCGTCCTCTCAATGAAAGCACCAGAATGTTGACCCACGATTTGGCCAACTGACACGGAGTCAAAATATGAATGATATGGACGAATATAAAGAGAATAATGTAATGACGAAAGTAAAGAAAACACAGCAATTTATAGTGGTTCGGCCCCAGGATCTGGTAATGACCTACGTCCACTTAGAATTATATTGATATGAAATCAGAAGTGTGATCAGAGATCTTGGGTTCAATGAGTTTCAGCACTTCACCTAAAGCAATACAAGTTTTCTAGGAGAAATTCTATCTCTCTATGATTTTTCAGCCCAAAGGTCCCCTTCCCTTGAGCTATATCTTGCTATTTATAGGCTCAAGGAGGGTTACAGAATATTGTTACAGATATTATCCCCTGAATAGTGGGATATTCAGAAGATTGCATGAGATAAATTCGGGATTCACAAAGATCTTCCCATAAATGTTGCTTTGCTAGCGGAACCACCGACCAGACTGGTCGTGGCAAAGATAGGCTTGTCCTGCTTCTGGTGTGTCTCCTGGTCGATACTCTAGCAGATGCTTCCAGGTATCAGCCACGTGTCAAGAAATTATTCGCCACGTGACAAATGCTAATTTACTGGATAACAATATCAAACGAAACAGATTAAACGGAAAAATAATCACGAAGATCTCACTAAGAGTTTAGTGACCTGCTATGATATCAATTGAAATTCTATAATTTATGATTACCAACTTTTTATTTAATTAACCAAATTAATTAAATGTAGAACAAACATGTTGGTACAGCAAACCAGTACTCTGTAGCTACAGATCAAGTTCTTGTCACTACATAATATCAAACCAGTGTGATAAAATAGAATTAACTGAATAATAAAATGACACACAGAGTTTTTTTTTATGTGGTGTTAATATCCTTTCGGATATTACTACTCCATAGAGCCACGCCCAATGATAAGATTCATTAGTCAAATTTCACAAGTACAAAGTAAATGACTTAAACAAAACTTGGACTCCCTCTAATGGTTTTGCCGCAAGCTTGATGTACTCTCTCTTTGCAGAATGAATCTCCTTAAGACACCAAGGTTTTAACTCCCTTCAAATTGTTTGATGAATGCTTTCTTCCTCCCGATGCAAGACTTTGATGAACCTTTTCCCGAAGGTTGTTCTTCATGTTCTTCTCTTTGAGATTTTGCTTAAAACATAAGCAATTACAAAGACACACAAAATAACCAAGGAATAACATAACAACTATCATTTACAAAAGAAAGACACTCTTTTAAAAGTATGAGAAATTAAGGCGAAGAAGAGGTAACCTAGGGTTGATGCTTTGTTTCGTATTTATACATAAAAATACTTGCCCAAAGTCAGATTTACACAATTCTAGATGCATAACACAGACAAGGAAAGTTTCCAAAAAATAAACTTTCAATCACAAGTTGTCTAGATATATATTCAGTTAACAATAAAATAGAGAAACAATTAGATAAATTTGGAAAGAAAGTAAAGTCTAAAAAGATATGTAAACAATAAGACTTTATTTGTATAAACTTACCAAAAATGCAATAACCAATAAAGGAGAATTATCATAATTTAAAAGAAATAATGTTATCCAAAAAATTGACATGTCTGACATGGCACTAGAATTGTACACTTGGAGTAAGCTGGGCAGACCACTCTACATGTTGGTCGGTGTATACATGCAGGGTATACGGCTCGGTGGGGTAAGAAGTTTACAAACAATAAATATTTACACCTTTCCCAGGTTTGAGGGGAAGTCTTTTTAATACTGCTTGGTAGGACCACCAGCATACCTACTGGTTAGTATGTTATAATACCTGTCAGCTGAAAGTAGTTACATTCACCGTTAGCTATCTGGAAGAATCGCCCATTCATTCGCAAAGAGTGTCTAACAGCCCATAAAACTCGGTCAAGGCTACTGAAGGATAGGGCAGCAACCACATGAGAGAATATAGGGATGCTTCCCCATCAGTTACGCTCAGGCACAAACCTCGGACGAGAGGCACAATATAAATGTAAACTCTCCACCACAATGGAGGGGGTTCATGAAAATAGTTGACTGACCAGTACCAGAAACATACCGAGCTGCCTGGCTTGGTACTTAGCAATGATTCTGCCATTCTGTATTTGTAACGCCCTACTGCCTTAGAGCTGTTACCAAGTGAGGTCAAAAGGTGTAATTAAATCATAAGCAGAGTTATAAACTTTTAAAATAATTCCATTTACTGAAAATCATAAAGTGTTTGACACCTGGGATCCCAAAATACTGTTTAGAAATATTTACAACATATAAATACAAACCAAGTCGACTAGACGACAAAATCTAGGTTTTAATACAACCATCTCTCAAAAACTGCTGCCTGTGGTAGCCAGGCAGGCCAAACATGTATGCGTCGCTTCACGCTCTCCATACTCATGGTTGGTCGACCCTTCCCTTGCCCTTACCTGCAACACAGAGCACCTATGAGCCGAAGCCCAGCAAGAAAACCCTCATAAGCAGAAAACATATGCATAACAAACACATAGCATATAAACAGGCCATCAATAGGCTAAACACATACGGCAAGCCATCCCAGGCGCCTTACCAAGCCCTGGGTTTGCGGTCCACACCGTGAAGATATCCCAGGTATCCTTTAGGTTCTCGCCCTTGCAACTTGTACTCCACGTGCTCAACGTTGCTCCCAGCCCCATGCCGCTCTCGGCCTTACACTCAACGTGCTTAATGCCGTTCCCGACCCCTTGCCGTTTCCGGCCCTGCCGACCTCGGCCTGCGCTGTTCCCGGCTCTTGCCGAACATTCACATAATCACATTCATAGCACAATAAAACATATACGGAACATTAACAAATTCAATCAAGGGCTACGCCCTACAATTCAAACATATAGGGCTCGACCCTGCATACAAGCTCTATGGAAACAGTGGTTTTCTTACCTGCATCCCGAGCTCTCCGAGCACCGATATCCCAAGCACAGTCCCCTAACTTGAGCCTCACCAAAACCCTAGTCACAACGCATTAACAATAGTCACCCATCAAGTTCCAATCCATTAAATAACCTTGAGCCATAACTCTAATCTTCGGGATCTAGAATTCTATCAATCCGGGTGATAAATTCCATCCCGAGCCTTAACGATTGAGTTCCTAAGCTTAAACACACTTAAAATCTCAAAACGACACTAAGAGCCGCGGTCTTATGGGTCCATGTCGCGGCCCGCCCCCAAACCCGAGAGCACACCCAAAATAAGGCATGCGCGCCGCGGCCCTAGCTAAGGCATGCCGCGGCCCGCCCTTCTTCCAGGCCACCCAAATGCTTTGGAGGGCCGCAGCTCAGCAAGAACAATGCCGCGACCCGACCCTTCGAACCCTAAAAATAATCCTCCATTTTCTCTTCTGAAACCCAGCCAATCATCCTTAAAAATCAACCTAACAATCCAAACATTAATCACAGAAGTCTTAAGACAATCACAGCATCAAAACCTAACAAGATCTTAAACCAAAAACCTCATAAAACCCAAGATCTATCCTTCACCCAACTACATGCATATTCTAAAAGCAGTAGAAACTTCAAGCTTTTGTAATTTAAAGCTTACCCTTGCTGAACTTAGTCTCTGAATTTGGTCCTTAAGCCTTAGGCTTCTAGCTCCAAAGATTCCCAGCTTCACTACTTAGTCCTTAGCTTTATTTCACCAAGAATTCTCCCAAGCTCAAATGGAGAGAAAGAAAAGAAGACAACTTCAAGAGAGAGAGAAGGAAAGAGTCGGTTTCTGAATGTTTTAAACAATTCCAAGTTTGTTTTATTTAACTTAAGTCTATAAGGTTACCTCAAGGCTTGGGGTACCAAAACGTCCCCGAGGGCAAAATGGTAAATTTCCCCAATATTCCCTCCTAGACATTCTAACCTCAAATATATCTCCAAATACTTATTTCCATAACCCGATAACCCCGTAATACATCTAATACCCAAAATACCCCTCGACTCACCCTGAGTCGGATTCTCAACCCCGTTGTGACTTTCTGGCTAACCGCTCCCCAGGATTATCTCGGATCGTGCTGCACAGATAAATCACATACATATCGCATTTATCATATTTATACCCTCAACGGGCTAAAATCACAAACATACCCCTAATATCCAGGCGGGGCCCACATGCATATTTAATTCAACTAAACAGGCATCTCTATCACATATTCACATAAATTCACATATTAACATATTAAATCATTCATTGCCCTCCAGGCACGCTAATCAAGGCCCTAAGCCCTATTAGCGAATTTGGGTCGTTATAGTATTGTTACTTACTCTTAGAAATCTACCTTATTCACTGGTTATTTAGTGTAAACTCTTAAGATAAATACAAATATAAGAGGAAGTAGGTCATTACCATTTCTTGGGGACGAACCTCTATAATTTTAATGTTCTTTATTATTTATTGCTCATCATTACTAGATTCTTGGCTCATTTATGGTTCATTGACTGTCTAATTGAAAGCTCTCGAATCAATTATTTTAACTCCACATCAGTTGGCTAAAAAAACTAGTCAATATTTTGGTGCTTTCATTGAGAGCCTAAGCAATCACATTCTGATTCCATTGTTGTAAGGATGGTCGTATCAACCAGAAGGTCAAGCCAAGAGCCTCCAAAGCCCGAAGTTGAAGTCTCTCACCAAGTCCCATCAATGAGCAGCTTCAATGGGTAGCGAAGTGATTTGTTGCCTAGGAATCCATCTAGTGTCGGGAGCAAATCACTGGGCCCACTGCACCAAGCCGCAAAGCTGCTGCCTCTGCTGGAATCACCCATGCAGGAACATCAGGTGGAGTTGCTGCAAGGGGTAGTGACCAGCTAGGACCCACAACTTGAGGTCCTGGACGGTATGAGCCCCACGTAGATATTGAAGGACTTGACCCTAAAATTGATCAGATAAGGGAAGTCGTAAAGCAGATGTAAGATCAACTTGCCACCATGAACCAGGGGCGAGCTACTACTCAAGAGGCCCTTGATGAGGTTTCAATAAAAAGGAGAGATTTCCATGAATGGATGGATCGACATGCTCAGGAGGTGCAGGCCCGTTAAGAGGACATGGAGCGTTGTACTAGAGGGGCTGCTAAATCCATCTTCAATTATATGCAACAGCAGCAAACCCAAGGTATGGGAACTACAACTGGAACTACTGCCCAAAACAAACAACTTCCTCCCATTTTTGGTTTTGGTAAGGGTGCCATGCATGGACCAGAGGCTCAACCTCATAATGGAAATCAGGATTCGACCAGGAATCACAAATTTGTTTAGGGTGCTCAAGACAACAATAATATGCAACCCTTACCAGCTGATGAGCAGGTCCTGCAAAGGCGCGGCATGGGACAGGACCACGTAGGAAACTCTCGGCGAAGATCTTAGGGCAGTGGTGTGACAGGAATCCTGGTGCTACATGATGGGATGGCAACCCCCAAGCACTAGCACCGAATAAGAGTGGTAAGCCCCAAAATTACCAAACAACGGCCTGGTCAGTATAGACAGTACCAAGAATACCGACCAAGATCCCGAAGGGAAGAGCCAGAGATTAGTAGCGCATACAGACCCCATTATGCTTATGGGTTTGACAATGATGGGGTAACAAGCCAAGTTCATCAGCAAAATAACCAAGGCCAGAAGAATAATCAAGGTCAGAGAGGTAATCAGCCCGAAGGACTGTTTCTCCCACAAGGGTAAGATATCCCGAACAACCAACCACCTCGAGGTAGAGGGTTTCAGGGAGTAGCTCCAGTACCAGGCCGAGCAGACAACCAGAATGCTGGGGGGCAGGCCTCGGCCAAACTCCATTTTCAACCGAATGGGTCCCGTGGGAGGTGAAGACCTTCGGGATGCTCTTAATCATAGCAGGGAAAATCGGGATTTGAACAACATAGCTCCTCCTGAGCCTGTTCAAGACACGAGAATGGATGAGGTATGTAATGTAGCACAGCCCCAGGCAGTTGCAGACCCTAACTTCCAGGCCCAACTAGATCTATTAACTCGACTAGTAAGGGAATTGATAGTCCCCAAGTTAACAGATATTGAAATGGAGAGGCAGAGAGGTTCCCCATTTTCTGGACGCATTAATCAGCTGCCTACACCTGTCAAATTAAAAAGCCGACATGGAATATGTACACTAGACTGGAGGACCCAATATCTCATGTTCACAACTTTGAACTACAGACTGATTTGTAAGGGGTTTGGGATGATGCCAGGTGTAGGATCTTCTCGGCCACCCTGTCAGAAATTGTCCAGCAATGGTTCTTCAAGCTACAAACAAGGTCAATTACATCATGGGACAGATTTGTATGCACATTTTATTCCCAATTCTCCTCGGCAATGTCCCTTTTGGCCGAGCCAAATGACTTGGTGGACATAAAACAAATGAATAATGAACCTTTAAAGGACTACATTCAACATTTTATGCAAGAAGCTACCAAGGTAAAATCCCTTAGTGATGATGGTATATTGATAGCTACCAATTCGGGAGTCAAAGTGAAGAGTCTGTTCCGGAGCAGTTTGAAAAGGAAGTCTGCACGTATCACCCAGGAGTTCCTTGATTGGGAAGAGGAATTTATCAAGCTTGAAGGAGCCAAGTGGAAGGTGGATAATCCAACTCCAACAGCGGCTAAGCAGGGGAAAATAGATGTTGGGAATACCACTAACCTTGCAAAGGGAGGAAATAACGGAGCTAAGAATGGCAAACGCAGTAATGGGGATGGAAGTAGCCGTAACTAGAATGAAAATAAGTAGCCTAAGACCATTGAGCAACCCCAGCCATGGGAATATGTTCCTAAATTTACTACCTACACCATCCTGTTAGAGACCTGTGAAGATGTTTTCAACACCTCACAGGCAGTCGTACCGTACAGAAGACCTCCACCAATGAGGAAGGATGTTAACAGACGTGATATGACCAAGTTTCGCCAATTAAACAATGACAATGGTCATGAAACAAATTAATGTAACCACCTGAAGGAGGAGATAGAATTCCTCATTCGACAAAACAATGCTCATCTGAAGAGGTATGAACGGTCGACTGCCGACCAGCATCCTCAGCAACAGTCTCAATAGTATCAAAGCAATTAGCCCCTCCTACATCCACCAGTTTCTGGCCGGCTAGATATGATCTGTGGTGGACCGCATCTAGTCGGCAACTCTAGCAAGGCTTGACAAAGATACGCTCGTTCCCTTAGGAACGAGCAGGAGGAAGATGTTTAGGCTGTCCAGGAGCGTACTCCTAAATAGCCTCACTACGAGTGTGAGCCCATCACATTTAGCGAGGAAGACACAAGTCACGTACATCATCTGCATAATGATGCATTGGTGGAAGAAGTACATATCACTAATATGATCATGGCCCAAACAATGATTGACCATGGGTCATCTGCCAACATCCTGTTCAAGAGTACCTTAGAGAGGATGAGCTTAAGCATCAGAGATCTGGAACCATGTGAGCAGTTACTGTATGGGTTTAAAGGGAATGGAATGGCTCTAGCAGGGAGCATAAGACTGCCTTTGATAGTGGGGATGACACCTACAAGCAATAATGTAATGGCTTTGTTTGTAGTAATCGACATCCACTCTCCGTACAATGCAATGATAGGTTGACCAGCCATCTATGACATTCGAGCAGTCACTTCGGTCTTCCATCTACTCATCAAATTCCCAACCCGGGAGGGTATAGGAGTTCTCAAAGGGAACCAACTGGTGGCCAGATAATGTTATAATTCATTAGCAAAAAAGGCAGGGAAGGCAGTTTGTACTACATAGCCTCCAAGGCCCAGTCACCAGATTTGGGATGC
Source organism: Humulus lupulus (assembly GCF_963169125.1). Lineage (NCBI taxonomy): Eukaryota > Viridiplantae > Streptophyta > Magnoliopsida > Rosales > Cannabaceae > Humulus > Humulus lupulus. The sequence goes on from NC_084795.1 coordinate 196,674,228, forward strand.
AGCCCAAAACAAGGGGGGACATAAATCTTTGTTTTGGGGATATTGATATAAGGGTGAGTCTAGTTGAAGAATTGGAAGAATTCCCGCTTGACCCAAAGCACCTGACCAGGGTTGTCAAGGTAGGGAAATGGTTGTCCGAGAACATAAGATCCGCCTTGATCTATTTCCTAAGGGAAAACCAAGATGTATTCACCTGGTCCCACGATGATATGGTGGGCATTTTCCCAACCATTATCAGCCATGCCCTCAACATCAATATCGAATGCTTCAGGCCCATACAGCAAAAAAGGAGGTTACTGGATCCAACAAGGGCAAAGGCATTGAAGGAGGAGATGGAAAATCTTCAAAATAATAATTTCATCAGGGAAGCCTTCTACCCAGTATGGGTGTCCAATCCTGTATTGGTACCAAAGCATAATAACAAGTGGAGGGTAGGCATAGATTTCACAAATTTAAATAAGTCGTGCCCAAAGGACTGCTTCCCACTTCCGAGAATTGACCACCTGGTGGACGCTACAGCCGGCCACGAGGTCTTAACCTTTATGGATGCCTATTCGGGGTATAACTTAGTAACTTTGCATCCACCCAACAAGGAGCACACTAGCTTCTGCACGGATGTGGGGCTATACTGCTATAAAGTTATGCCATTTGGCCTAAAAAATGTTGGAGCCACATATCAACGGCTGGAAAACCGTATGTTGAAAGACCAGATAGGAAATAACATGGAAGTTTACATGGATGATATGTTGGTGAAATCCAAAAAGGCTGGGAGGCACATTGAGGACTTGAAGGAATGTTTCAACATCTTGAGGAAGTATAGAATGAAGTTGAACCCCCTGAAGTGCTCTTTTTGTGTAGGCTTGGGAAAATTCCTAGGATTCTTAGTGAACCCCAAGGGAATTGAAGCAAACCCCACGAAGATAAAGGCACTGCTAGACATGCCCTCACTAGCTAGATCAAGGACGTGCAGAGTCTAACAGGACACATAGGAGCACTTAGGAGATTCGTGTCCTAATCCATGGATAGGTGTATTCTGTTTTTTAATATCCTCAAAGGCACAAAGAAATTTGAATGGACTGAAGAGTGCGAACAAGCCTTCCAAGCTCTAAAGCAACATGTAGCACAACCCCCATTCCTTTCAAAACCTCTGGAGGGTGAAGAATTGTTCATATACCTGGCAGTAACTCAACACGCTGTCAGTGCAGTCCTGGTCAGAGAAGAAAACAAGATCCAACATCCAGTCTGCTATGTTAGTAAAAGGTGGGTCGTAGCCAAGAGTAGGTATCCTCTAATTGAAAAATTAACTTACTGCCTTCTCTTGTCTTCCAGGAAACTTTGCCCATACTTCTAAGCTTATCCCATAAAGGTTCTTACCAACCAACCATTGCACCAAGTCCTACAAAAGCCGGACACCTCTGGCCAGTTACTCAAATGGTCTATAGAGCTCGAACAGTATGAAATCACATACCAATGTTGGGTTTTGCAGATGAAAGGCCAGGCTTTTGTAGATTTTGTAGCTAAATGTATCAAGTTACCAGGGACAAATGAGGAAATGTTCGAGCAATCATCAGAGTCTAGACCACCACCCAGTATAGGTGCTGAGCATAACACCAGGTTCCTAGCATCCAACACTGATCTTTCTGAAGGAAAACCCCAAGTCTAGAAGCTACATGTCGATGGCTCATCTACCGACCAACTATCTAGGGCTGGTCTTTCCTTAATCACATTTGAAGTGCAACACATCCATTGTGCACTTCGTTTTGGGTTTAAAGCATCTAATAATAAAGCAGAGTACAAAGCATTAATCGCAGGGTTAAGGTTAGAAAAAGAAGTGAAGGCTGAAGTCTTGGACATATATAGTGATTCGCAACTTGTTGTCAATTAGATCCCTTGTGATTACACTGCTCGAGGAGAAAAGATGATGGCCTATCTTGATAAGATCAAAGACCTACTCGCTCAGCTAAAGAAGTACACCATTCAATAGATACCAAGAGAGCAGAACGCCATAATAGATGCACTGACTAGACTGGCCAGCAATGTTGTGATGGACAAGGCCAACCTAGTCCCTATTGAATACCTGGCCAAGCCAAGAGTCAACCTGCCAGAACCAGGCTTTCTGATAGACAACACTCTATCCTGGATGACCCCGCTTGCAACTTATCTAGAACAAAGATTCATGCCCAACATTCACAATGAATCCAAGAAACTGATGAGGAAAGCTGCTCGGTACCTAATCCTGGATGGGGTTATGTATAGAAGGGGGGTTTTCCATGCCATTACTCAGGTGTGTCAACCAACCAAAATCAGGACGACTGCTGGAGGAGGTACATGAGGGTTTTAGTGGGAACCATGCAGGGGGCAAAGTCTATCTAAGAAGATTTTAAGGCAAGGATACTTCTAGCCAACTATAAACAAAGATGCCTTTGCATATGTTCGAAGGTGTGACAAGTGTCAGAGATTTGCCAAGATACTCGAAGTAGCCCCAAATGAGCTTACTCAAATGCAAAGTCCATGGCCCTTGGCTATTTGAGGAATTGACCTTATTGGCTGATTACCAAAGGGAAAGGGAGTAGTACAGTATGCAGTAGTAGCAGTTGATTACTTCACCAAGTGGATGGAAGCTGAGCCACTGGCAACCACCACTTCCAAAAATGTATTGGACTTTGTGGTTGTTGACCGATTTTTTAGCCAACTAACGTGGAGTCAAATAATTAATTATAGAGCTTTCAATTAGATAATCAATGCACCATAAATGAGTCAAGAACCTAGTAATAATGAGCAATAAATAATAGAGAACACCAGCATTTATAGAGGTTCGGCCCCCAAAGATTGGTAATGACCTACATCCTCTTAGATTTGTATTAATCTTGAAGGTTTACATGATATCACAAGGGATTACAAGTGGATTTCTATGTGTAAAAGACAATACAGTATTGCAGAATCGCTGCTAAGTACCAAGCCAGGTAGCTCAGTATATTTCTGGTGCTAGTCGGTAGACAATTTTCTGAACCCCCACCACTGTGGTGGAGGGTTTGTGTTTATAATGCTATGTTGGCCCAGGGGTTGCACACGGCGTAACTGATGGTGGAAATATAAAATTTTTCTCCCAGGTAGTTAGAATCTTATTTGTTAGGAGGCTTGACCAAGTTTTCAGGGCTGTTAGGCGCTCTTTGTGGGTGGTTGGCCAATTCTTGCAGATTGTTGATGGTGAGTGTAACTGCTTTCAGTCGACCAGTTTTATCTGTCTATCATACCGACCAACCACTCTCCTGGAAATCATACCTAGTAGTGACTGTTATTCATTTGTCAAGTGTACTCCAACCAGTTTACCTATCATACTAACCAACAAGCTTTTGGGGGTCTTGCTAAGGAGCTGAGCCTCTAGAGATAGCATGCTAAGCAATAACTTGTCGTATACCCTGCAGGTATACACTGACCAACTTGTTGGGGGTTCTTCCCAGTCTGCTCCACATGTCCAAATTTAGTGCCACGTTAGATATGCAAATTTTTTGGATAACATTTGCCCCCCAAGTTTGCAATGGTGTTAAGAATCATGGAAAGTTTCTTTTTGGGGACCATACCGTCCAGCCTGGTGAGGGGTACACTCCCCTTCCTACGTGGTATAACACTTGGTGTAGTTAATAGCGTTAGTATTTCCAAGAAATTACCTTTAAGTTTTTCCCACCTCTTTTTGGAACCATAAAGCGCCATAATAGTCCCCCACTTATTGTACCGTGCTGTTACCAAAATATGGATGACGTACTTGGCAGCTGAGGCGGAGTGATTGGAAGGATGTGCTGACGTGTCTGGGGAGGCATGCCTACAGCAGTGTGAGGGACTACCAAATGGGTGATTCCATTAATGAATGGCAGGAAAGTAGGTATTCTTACTTGTCTATAAATCAAAGCAGTGTTGGAGCTATGCGACTCTGTTTGGAGCTGTGCAACTCTTTTTGGAGCTGTACGACTCTGTAAATCAGAACTGTTTAATTTTTTTGAATGAGTTGTAAACAAATTTGTTCAACCTTGTCTACAGAAATTGTTTTTAAGGCTCTTTTTGTTGCTTGGTACATACCGAGCAATGCGCAAGCACTTTAACATTAATAAAAATTATTGTTTCTAAGTCCTTTTAATTATATGCTTTTTCCTCTGTTGGTCCATGTATGACTATGGTGCCCCCCAAATGATCGAGCAAGATTCATAACTCTTGGGTTATCCTCTTCATCACTTGCTAACTGACAAGAGTTTCTCATAATAACCTGTTCAGGACCACTTGGGTTTGCCAAAAACCTATAAAGGTTTCATACACTGCCGACAATCCGTGAAATAAATCACTAGTTAGCAAGATAATCATTGTAAAAGTAAGGCTTGTAAAAATGGACAAAAATTGTGTCTTATTGTGTTATCCCAAAAATTGACATGTGTGACATGGCATTAAGTTTGGACACTTGGAATAGACTGGGAAGACCCCCCGACAGGTTTATCAATGAATACCTGCAGGATATATGACAAGTTACTGCTTGACATACTATCATAGAGGCTTAGCTGGTCGGAGTACACTTGACAAATGAATAACAGTCACTGCTCGGTACGCTTTCCAGGAGAGCAGCTGGTCGGTATGAAGAACAGACATACCTGCCCGGATGAAAGCAGTTACACTCACTGTCAGCATTCCGCAGGAATTGCCCAACCATCAGCAAAGATCGCCTAACAGCCCTAAAATTTTGGTCAAGGCTCCAGAAGAATAGGACAGCAACTACCTGCAAGTGAATGGGATATTTCCTCCATGAGTTATGCCGTGTGCAACCCTGGGCCAAGAGAGCATTATAAATACAAACCCTCCACCACAATAAAGGGGGTTCAAAAAAAGAGCCTACCCTTTTCAGCACCAGGAATATACCGAGCAACTTGGCCTGGTACTTAGCAGTGATCCTGTCATATTGTATTGTCTTTGACCCTCCACCACTTGTAATCCCTTGTGATCTTATGTAAACCTTCAAGATTAATGAAAATATAAGAGGAGGTAGGTCATTACAAATCCTTGGGGCTGAACCTCTATAAACCATGGTGTTCTTTATTATTTATTGTTCATTATTATTAGGTTCTTGGTTCATTTATGGTACATTGATTGTCTAAGTGAAAGATCTCTAATTAATTATTTGACTCCGCTTCAGTTGGCTAAAAGACCAGTCAACTTTTTGGTGCTTTCATTGAGAGCCTAAGACAATCACATTTTGATTCTATCACTGTAAGGATGGTAGTCTCAACCAGAAGATCAGACTAAGAGCCTCCAAAGCCCGAGGCTGAAGTCTCTCACCAAGTCTCATCAATAAGAAATTTCAATGGGCAGCAAAGAAACCTGCTACCTAGGAATCCATCTGGTCTTGGGGGGCAAACAGCTGGGCCAACTGCACCAGGATGCAGAGCTGCTGCCTCCGCTGGATCACCCATGCAGGAACATCAGATCGAGCTGATGTGCGGGGTACCGACTAGCCAGGTCCCAAAGCTGGAGGTCCTAGACGATATGAGCCCCACACCAATATTGAAGGACTTGCCCTTGAAATTGATCAGATAAGGGAAGACGTTGGGCAGATGCAAGATCAACTTGCCTGCATGAACCAGGGATGGGCCACTACGCAGGAGGCCCTTAATGAAGCTTTCGAAAAAAGGAGATATTTTCAAGAATGGGTGGATCGGCATGCCCGGGAGGTGCAAGCCCATCATGAAGACATGGAACGTCGGACTCGGGAGGCACCTAAATCCATCCGCAATTATATGCAACAGAAAACCCAAGGTATGGGAACTGCAGCTGGAACTACTGCCCAAAACCAACAAAGCCCTCCCGTTTTTGGTCTCGGTGAAGGTGTCATGGATGGGACAGAGCCTCAACCTTCGAATGGGAATCAGCGGCTGACCAGGAGTCACAGATCTATTCGGGGTGCCCAAGCAAACAACAATAGGCAACCCTTACCAACTGATGAGAAGGTCCTGCCAAGGCATGGCATGGGACAGAAACCAAGATCTTACAGTAGTGACCGTGTCAGGAATCCTGATGCTGCAGGGCGAGATGGCAACCCCCAAGCTCCAGCACTGAATAGGGGTGGTCAATCCCATAACTACCAGCAGCAACCTGGTCCATACATATAGCATCAAGAATTCCGACCAAGGTCCCGAAGAGATGAGTCGGAGGTTAGTAACGCATACATGCGCCATTATGCTGATGGGTATGACCATGATGAGGCAGCAAGCCAAGTTCAACAGCAAAATAATCAAGGTCAGAGAGGTAATTAGCTCGAAGCACCGTTTATCCCACAAGGGCAGGTGGGGGGTTCCAGGGAGTACCTCCAGTACCAGGCCGAGCAGACAGCTAGAATGTCGGGGGCAGACCTCAACCCTCAACCAAACACTGTTTTCAATCGAATGGGCCCCATGGGAGGTGAAGACCTGCAAGATGCTCTTAATTGCAGCAGGGAAAATTGGGATTCGAACAACATGCCTGAGCCTGTTCGAGACCCAAGGATGAGGCCTGTAATGCAGCACAGCCCCAGGCAGTTGCAGACCGTAACATCCAAGCCCAGTTGGATCTGTTAACCTAACTGGTAAGGGACTTGACAGTCCCCAAGTTAACAAATATTGAAATGGAGAGGCAGAGAGGTACCCCATTTTCAGAGCGTATTAATTAGTTGCCCATACCTATCAAATTCAAAATGTCAACATAGAAAATGAACACTGGGCTAGAGGACCCAGTTTCTCATGTTCACAACTTTTAACTACAAACTGATTTATAGGGAGTTCGGGATGATGTCAGGTGCAGAATCTTCATGGCCACCCTGTCAGAAATCACCCAGCAATGGTTCTTCAATCTACAACTAGGGTCGATTACTTCATGGGATGGATTGGTATGCACATTCTACTTCCAATTCTACTCAGACATGCACCTTCCCGCCGAGCCAAATGACCTGGTGGACATAAAACAGAAAGATAATGAACCTTCAAATGATTACATTCAACATTTTATGCAGGAAGCCACCAGAGTGAAATCCCTTAGTGATGACAGTAAATTAATAGTCATCAATTCAGGAGTTAAGGTAAAGAGTCTGTTCTGGAGCAGTTTGAAAAGGAAGGTTGCACATACCACTGAGGAGTTCCTTGATGAGGCAGAGGAATTCATCAAGCTTGAGGAGGCCGAGCAGAAGGTGGATATGTTGGGGTTTTATGCCCTAATTAAAACCCAATTTCTTTGTAATATCATTTATTATCAATAAAAGAATAGAAATCATTTTTTGACTTGGTCAATCACTTTGCTCACATGTTTTATTTTCATGATTATTTGTTTAATATAAACATCTATTAAATCCCGAGCATATAGCTAATCGTATTTATAGTGACGTAATCACAGTGGAATATAAATATGATTATATGTTCAAAATAAGTTAGTCCTAAGATTAGTGAGGGCATAGGATTTACACTGACTTGCCAAGCTACGATATGATCTACTTACACATTGTGGTGTGATGTTCTTTCTAGAACATTAGCAAAGTAGATAAGATCGGACAGGACCGATATTCACAGTTGATAAGATAAGTAAACATATCGTTATTATCTATTCTAGTCATATCATATAGTTGACCATAGGTCAATTCAATCTTAATTCTGAGTGGTTAGTATTCTAACTGATTGTATTATTTGAGTTCTTTGACTTGTTCGTTACCAGCTTACCCTACGGACTAGCCCATACTTACATCTTGGGAACTCAGTAGTATAATTGAGTTGGAGTGTTAATCATAGATATGAACATATATAGCTTCTGATGAAGAAGTGAAGTGATGGTTTCCTTTTAGTTTGGTTCAAGGTGTTAAATGATAGAGATCTCATTTCGGTAATTAAATTAGTTTACTGCAATATCATTTACAAGGAACTAAGTGTTTTAAGGATAAAATACAATGAGGGGTAAAACAGTATTTTAGTCATATCTCATTGTAGATCGTCTATAGAGGATTGAGTGACAATTATGGTTGTAACAATGGATAATTAATAGCATATCTATATTTGTGAAAGAGCGTTATATGAATTCAAGAGTGCAATTCCGAGTCTTTAGTGGAGTCACGAGGAATTAATAAGTTAGTAAATTTATTTGTTAGATTTATGATAACTTATTGGAGCTTGATTTCATAGGCCCATGGTCCCCATTGTACCTTGGATAAAATCATCTAGATAGTCTCAATTAATTTATTTAATTATTAATTAGAATTATCAAAGTTGACCACGACAATTTTGGATAGTTTCACAGAGTTATGTAATTTTGAGAAGAAAAGAGAAATTTGGGCATATTTATTATTTAAGATAAATTGGTATCTAAATAATAAATAAGTTTAAATCAAGGTTCAAATTATAAATAAATAATTATTTAATTAATTAAATCAATAGAAAATAATACAGGCCTTGATTTTAGGACTAATGGGTTTATAATCAAATGAGAAATTTCACGGGCCTAAAGCCCATGATGATTTCAACCTAGGGTTGTTAATTAGCTATTATTTTATTGATTTTTTTAATTAAATTAGATGGCCTAATTGAGTCTATAAAATGAATGCTAAGTGAGAGAAGAAAACAAAAGTCACAAGTCAAGTTTCTGATAGTTTTTTAGATTCTCTCTAAACACAAGTCCTTTTCTAAGCCTCTTTTTTATTTTCTCTTCTTCTCTCTGTATCTATCTTATGTGTTGAGAATTTTCCACTGTAGTCTAGGTGATTCTAAGGATACTTTGGAAGGCTATGAAGAAAATTGAAGATCGGTTCAGTTTCTTGGTAATACTCTGCAACATAAATGATACAAGGGTTAGAGAAACTGAAGGAAAGACTCATTCATTCTGCTACGTATACTGTAAGTATTCTTATCATTGTTTCTCTTTGAATTCAATTTGAGAAACATATTCTAGGTAATCTCATATTAATTTGTTTAATATTAGATCTACATGAAAATAAATAAAGATCCTGTATAAGTTTTTCCAACAGGATAATCAAACTAAGGTGGCTACCGAGCAGGAGAAAACAGATGCTGGGAATACCACTAACCCTGCAGAGGGAAGAAAGAATGGAAAATGCAGTAATGGGGCGGGAAGTAGCGGTAACCATAGTAAAAATAAGAAGCCTAAGACCGCTGAACAACCCAAGCCATGGGAATATGTTCCCAAATTTACAACTTACTCTATCTTTTTAGATACCCGGGTGGATGTTTTTAATGCCACACAGGCTGCCTTACCGTGCAGAAGACCTCCACCAATGAGGAAGGTTGTTAATAGACGAGATATGACCATGTTCTGCCAGTTTCACAATGACTATGTCATGAAACCAATGAATGTAACCATCTGAAGGAGAAGATAGAATTCCTCATTAGACAAAATTATGCTCATATGAAGAGGTATGTATGGCTGACTGCCGACCAGCATCTTCAACTGCCTCCTCAGCAACAGTCTCAGCAGTATTAGAGCAATCTGCCTATCCTACCACCACCAGTTGCTGGTTGGCTAGATATGATCTGCGGTGGGCCACATCTGGCCGGCAATTTCAGCAAGGTTTGAGAAAGGTACGCTCGTTCCATTAGGCACGAGTAAGAGGAATATGTAATAGCTGTCCAGGAGCGTACTCCCAAAAAGCCTCGCTATGAATGTTAGCCCATCTCGTTAAGCGAGGAAGACACAAGTCATGTACATCATCCACATATTGATCCCTTGGTGGTAGAAGTACAAATAGCTAACATGATTGTAGCCTGAACGATGATTGAGTATGGGTCATTTGCCAACATCCTATTCAAGAGTAACCTGGAGAGGATGAATTTGTGCATTAGAGATCTAGAACCATTCGAGCAGTTGCGGTATGGATTTACAGGGAATGGCATGGCCCTGGCAGGAAGCATAAGGTTGTCATTGACAGTGGGAATGACTCCCAGCAACAATACTATAATGGCCTTGTTCATGGTGATCAACATCCCATCTCCATATAACCTCTGAGCAGTCACGTTAGTCTTCCATCTGCTCATTAAATGCCCAACCCAGGCGGGTATAGGATGTCTTAAAGGGAACCAACTAATGGCCAGAGAATGTTATAACTCGTCATTAAAAAAGGAAGGAAAGATAGCCTACACCACACAACCTACAGGGCCTAGTCACAAAATATAGGATGTAGCCCAAAACAGGGGGGGGGGGAGACATAGACCAACGTTTTGGGGATATTGACACAAGAGTGGGCCCAGTCGAAGAATTAGAAGAGGTCCCGCTTGACCCAAAGAACCTGACCAAGGTAGTTAAGATAGGGAAAGGGCTGTCTGGGGGCATACGATCCACTTTGATCCAATTCCTATGGAATAGCCAAGACGTATTCGCCTGGTCTCATGATGATATGGTGGGGATCTGCCCAACCATTATAATCCATGCCCTCAACATCAATACCAAACACTTCAAGCTCGTACAACAGAAAAGGGAGGTTACTGTATCCAACAAGGTCAAAGTAATTGAAGGAAGAAGTGGAGAAGGTCCGAGATAATGACTTCATTATAGAAGCTTTCTACCCAAAATGGGTGTCCAATCTCGTATTGGTGCCAAAGCCTAATAACAAGTGGAGAGTTTGCATAGATTTCACCAATCTAAATAAGGCATGCCCTAAGGACTGCTGCCCACTTCCAAGAATTGACCAATTGGTGGACGCTACAGCCGGCCACGAGATATTAACTTTTATGGATGCCTATTCGAGGTACAACCAAATAAGTATGCATCCACCTGACCAGGAGCACACCAACTTCCGCACGGATGTGGGGTTGTACTGTTATAAAGTTATGTCGTTCGGCCTGAAAAACGCTGGAGCCACGTATCAGCAGCTGGTAAACCATATGTTCAAAGACCAAATAGGATATAACATGGAGGTTTATGTGGATGATATGTTGGTAAAATAAAAAAAATTCAGGGGGCACATTAAAGACTTGAAGGAATGCTTCAACATCCTAAGGCAGTATAGGATGAAATTGAACCCCCTAAAGTGCTCCTTGGGTGTAGGGTCGGGAAATTTTTTGGGATTTATAATAAAATCCCTGGGAATTGAAGCAAACCTCGAAAAGATAAAAGAACTGTTGGACATGCCCTCACCAGCCAGAATCAATGACATGCAGAGTCTGACAGGACGCATAGCAACACTCAGTAGATTTGTGTCTAGATCCACTAATAAGTGTATTCCATTTTTTAATATATTCAGAGGCACAAAGAAATTTGAATGGACTGAAGAGTGTGAGAATGCCTTCCAAGACCTAAAGCAGCAGTTGGCACAACCAATGATCCTTTCAAAACCTCTGGAGGGTGAAGAACTGTGCATATACCTAACACTAACTCAACACATTGTCAGTATAGTCTTTGTCAGAGAAGAAAACAAGATCCAGCATCCACTCTACTATGTCACTAAAAGGCTGGTCGAAGCTGAGAGCAGGTATCCTCTAATTGAAAATTAACTTACTGCCTGCTCTTATCGTCCAGAAAACTTCGCCCGTACTTCTAAGCTCATCCCATAAAGGTTCTTACCGACCAACCATTGTGCTACGTCCTGCTAAAACCAGACACCTCTGGTCAGTTATTAAAATGGTCTATAGAGCTCGGACAGTATGAAATCACTTACTAGCCCCGAACAACAATTAAAGGCCAAGCTCTCACAGATTTTGTAGCTGAATGTACCGGTATACCAGATATAGAAAAAGAAATGGCCGAGCAGTCAAAGGAGTCTGGACCACTGCCCAATACAGATGCTGAACAGAACACCGAGCACCCAGCAACCAGTACTGTTCATTTCGAGGAAGAACCCCAGGTATGGAAGATGCACGTTGATGGCACATCTACCGATCAGCTGTCTAGGGACGGTTTAACATTAATCACTCCTGAAGGGCAACACATCCATTGTGCACTTTGTTTTGGATTTAAAGCATCCAATAATGAAGCAGAGTACAAAGCATTAATCGCAGGGCTGAGGTTAGCAAGGGAAGTAAAGGCTGAAGTCTTGGACATATACAGTGATTCGCAATTAGTTGTCAATCAAATCCTCAATTAATACACTACTCGGGGAGAAAAAATTATGGCCTACCTTGATAAGATCAATGACCTGCTTGCCCAGCTCAAGAGGTACAATATCCAACAGATACCAAGAGACACTCAAAATAGTCATCTATTTATGGATTCATGCAGCGTACATTCAAGAAATCTATGGACTCATCAAGAAAATTATTCATAGTCACATTGTAAGAAAAGCAAAGAGAAGAGAGAGCATTTCTCATGGGGAACAAGCATAACAAAAAACAAGCCTAGAAAACTTACTTGCTCGAGTAGTTAAGGTGCCGAGGACAAGCTCGAATTGCAAAGGTGGCACAACGAAGGGACTAGAATACATGTTAGCTTTCTCGAACAGGCTAGGAGAAGGAGATTTAGGGTTTCTCCATAATGGCCTGGGTCTATTTGATGCAAAAAAGAAAGTAAAAGAAGAGGGTAGGAAAGAGCACCCCTACTTATAGGCGAGGAAAAATGAGTTCCTCCCTATAGGATTCAATGTGTCAATCCACTCGGCAGTCCCCTCGGCCACCGCAGGCACATCTCCCTAGACACGTCAGCACACCCATCCAATCACTTTGCCTCAGCCAACAAATACATCAGCTACTCCTCGATAACTGCGCCGTACACTAAATGAAGGACTATTATGGTGCTTTATGGTTCCAAAAAGTTGCGGGAAAAATTGAAAAGTCATTTCTTAGATATACTAAGGCTATTAACTACACCAGGTGTTATGCCACGTAGCAAGGGGTGTGCCCCTTCGACGACTGGATGGTATGGTCCCTAGAATGAAAGTTTCCACGCTACTTAGCACCATTGCAAACTTGGGGGAAAATGGTATCCCAAAAATTGACATGTATGACATGGCATTAAGTTTGAACACATGGAATAGACTGGGTAGATCCCCTGATAGGTTGATCAATGAATACCCATAGGATATACACCAAGTTACTACTAGGCATACTATCACAGAGGCTTAGCTGGCCGGAGTACACTTGACAAATGAATAATAGTCACTGCTCAGTACGCTTGCCAGGAGAGCAGCTGTAATGCCCCAAAATCCCTAATGAGGTTTAATGGTCGGATTAGTAGGCCGGGAGGGCCATAATTGATTTATTATGCCATTAAATGATTATATGCATGTTTATGTTAAAAATATTATTATATGATGTTAAATGCATGCATGAGGGTCCACATTTCATGATAAGGGCATTTTTGTAATTTGGCCCGTTGAGGGCATAATTGTGTATTTTCAAGCATGTTGGTGAATTATTGATAAGGCCACATTATAATGTGGGTTTGTTTGAGCCATTCGGCATGAGACGATCTTTGAGTGCAAGTTAGCGGTTTGGTCGTAACGAGGTTGATTTCAAGGCTCAGGTTAAGTCTCAGGGTAATTTGGTGATTAGAACATTACCCGGAATTAAAGGGTAATGGGATATGATTTTTTAGTATTTGATAATATTGAGACTAACAGAAATTGGAGGGTGTTAATTATGATTAACGAGATAGGCAGAAAATGACGATTTTGCCCTTGGTGGTTGTTAAGGGTTTTATTTAAGTCTAGGGGCAATATGTTCTTTTGACCTAAGGATAGATATAACCATTTGAATGCTGTAGAAACTTGCAAAAACCAAATTTCTCCATCTTTTCTCTTTGGATTTTTGAGCTTAATTTCAGGAATCAAGCTAGGGAAGTGAACCTTGAGGCTCTAGGGTTGTGTTCCACCATTGAAGAGGGTTCCATACTGAGTTGACGTAAGTTTGTAGCCATTAAAACTTTTGTTCTTGCTCTATTTTCATTTTGGTTTTCAGCTTGATTTTTAAGGTTGATAGATGAGAATTGATGGGAGTTTTGGCAAGGGTTGCTTGGGTTATGATGCCTAGGACATGTAGAGTAGATATTTGGGTTCATTTGGGGGTTGGGATGGAGTTTGGGATCAAGTTTTTAAGGTTGGAAATGGAGAAGTCGAAGGAGGAAAAAACTAGGGTTGTTTCAGCATGGTCATAGCGTTATAGCACCCAAGGGAGGGTGCTACAGTGCTGTCCTAGGGCAAACAACTCTTCTTGTAGTGCCTAGGCACTAGGGGGGGGGGGGGGGGGCAGCACTACAGCGCTACCCTGCTTTTCCAGATTCCCATTTTGAGCAATTTTGAGGGTTTTTAGCTCGGGGTTTCAATTCCTAAGGCTCGGGATCGAATCTACTCACCGTTTGGGTATGATTTGAGGTCCTGGGAGTGAGGTTTAGGTCATGAACCTTTCATTGTTAATTTTCATTGATGGAGGTTATATTTGGTTATGACTATGTGACCGCTAAGGAATCAAAGGAATCGATTGTTCTCAAGGGTCGTTCTTGTATTATTTCTCGCTCGAACCAGAGGTATGTGACATGCATAGTTATTATTGAGGCATGTGAAGTGATGTATATGTGGACATTGATTGCATATCAAATGCTTAGAAAAACTTGCTTACTTGTGAATGGCACTGACTCATTAGTCAGAATCGGTAATGGTGTTGGTATTAACTGCGAAGCTGTAACTCATTAGTCAAGTTCGACAGTAGTACTGAGCACTGGTCGTATGGTATTGGCTTATGAGTCAAGAACGGTATTAGCGTGTGTAACGCAAGATGAAAAGATTAGATCTAATCGACATAAGCATTATCGTCTTGAGCATGAAATGCTTGACCGACCTCAAGTTCGATGAAAATTAAAAGCGCTTGTCTAGTCTAATGGCTAGTTACTTAGAGCCAGGGCCAGAAGGCTTAGGTGACTGCATCGTCACATGGCTATGGGCTTCAAGCCCCAGTATGATTATCATAATATCAAGTGTTAGTCACTCATCTGGTTCAAGTTAGTGACTTACTCATCAGTCACTCATCTTATTAGGGCTACATGCCCCAACATGATTATTAGAATCTCGATATTATCTTATTAGGGCTACAAGCCCCAGCATGGTTACCCAAACCTTGAAGTGATATTCACTCATCGTTTAGGGCTATAAGCCCGGTATGATTATCATAATTATCATTCGATATTGTATACATGTAGTAATAAGTTTTCTACCTAAGCCTTGGCTCACGGGTGCTATGTGGTCCAAGTAAAGGGAAAGAAAAGCTCACCCAGCCTTAAGTGGAGAGCTTAGGTGGCGATGTGTACATATGCGGCCGCTTGACCACCACGACCAAGGTGTTTCTCAGAGGAACTAGGGGTTAACCCTATATTTTTCCGCTTAGGTTGGCGAGTTGTAATTTTTACACTGTAATGACCATTTTGAGTTGTAAATAACTTGTAAACGCTTTTATGGGCCCATGTATAGTTTTATGTTCTAAATAAAATATATCCTTTCCTTTTGATTGAGTTTTTCACCTTAGCCTATTAATAACACTTAGATGCACGTTAATAACCAAATGAATCAATTAGTGAGTTAAGCACGGTTCAAAGCTCACAGCAATGGTCTTGCAATAGCCAGGGCGTTACAGCAACTAGTTGATATGACGAACAGACATACCTACCTGGATGAAAGCAGTTACACACACTGTCAGCATTCCGCAAGAATTGCCCAACCATCTGCAAAGAGCGCCTAGCAGCCCAAAAAATTCGGTCAAGGCTGTAACGCCCTGGGCAACCAAGACCGTTACACTATGTGTTTATAAAGGGGCAAGTCTTTCTAATCAAGTCATTTAGTTAGAAACGTGTTACTGAAACCATAATTGAACTAGGGTTAAAAGAATTTGGTCATAAAAGACGCATTTCATTTAAATAAACATTTTATACATGGGACCCCAAAAGAAATAGAGTTTAAAAGACAATTTACAAAATTCCTGGATATATGTACAACTATTGGCCACTCTAAGGGCAAAAAAGACATTTAGGCTTCTCCTGTCCTGTATCACTCCTCGACAGTGGCGGCCGATCATCTGAGTATGTACATTTAGCCCCCGAAGCTTTCCAACTTAGGACTGGTCCACCTTGCTCTTGCCTTTACTTGCACCACGAAGAACCCATGAGCCGACGTCCAGCAAGAAACCATAATACAGTGTATAAAAAATAAACAACAATTAGATATACAAATCATACAGCTCACATAAACAGTGGCATCAATCTTCAAACCATTAATCAGTTATTCGGATAACAAACTCATCACAATCATTAATTAAACAACATTAAACATATCATGCCAAAATACAGGGTCGGCGCCCTTATCTCACTGACTCCGGCTCGCTTAGGCTGAGCTCAATGATTATATATTTAACCTCAGCTACCAGTGGTTGAGCCGCATCCTGTGCGCAAATTTTGATTCCGATACTCTTAGGCCGTTTATTACATGTCCCATGGCATAATACCATCTCATGACATCACATATAAATATAGGGAGCTCTTAGTCCCAACACTATCACATAACTAGGTGCAGTTTCTTACCTTTGATTCTGATAGCTTTGATTAGTGAAATCGACCTTCACGCATGATCCCGTCTGAGCCCTAGTGTACACCTAGTCACAGCCATAGAACCATCACTAAACTTCAATTCCAAAACCTACCCTCGGGTCCAATCCTTAGCCCTCTGGAAGCCCTAATTCCACCAAACGGGGTGGTGGAATCAAACCCCGAGCCCCCGGGCAAAATCCTTAAGAAATAACCAAAAAACCCCCTTCTGGAAACAGGGTTGCGCTACAGCACCACAAAATGGGCACTACAGCACTACAAGCAGAGCTAAAATCCCCCAAGAAACCCAAACATAGCGTTGTAGCATCCTAAGACTAGCGCTACTTGCAACAAACTCAGCACTCTGAGTTTCTTCCATCGATTTTCCCCGAGCCAAACCTCCAAAAAACTCCTCCAAACCTCAACCATACACCAAAATGAGCCTACCATCATCTACATCTCATCCCACATAACCCAACAACACAAAACCTAGCCACATGCACCATCAAACAAGGAAAACAAGATTTGAACCCAAAACTCAAGAACTCAACCAGAAACTTAGAATTAACCAGAAACTTAGATAATTAAGCTCATAATCTTCTTACCTTTGATTGGGAATTCGACCCTAGGTTGCCCTTAGTATCCTTCCAGCTTTAAGCTCCCCAATTCTTCAAGATTAATTCCTTCAACTTACATCCAAAACTCAAGTTTAGAAATCACCTCAACAAAATTCAGTAAAACTCAAGAACAACCTTTAAACTTTACCTTAATTGGGTGACCAACTCCTACTAACTCTTCAAGCTTTATCAAAGATCCTAGCCCCAAGCTCCATCCTAAGGTTTCCCTTGAGTTACAGCCTCAAAAACCTTCAAGGAGAGGTGAAGAAATGACCAAACCGAGAGAGAGAAAGAGATATACTATATACTCTGTTTTTCCTTCTTTCCATTTTCCTCTTCTTCGCTTTTATTTCAGCTTTTATACCCTTCAACAACATCCACTAAATCCATAAAGGCAGAATGACCCTTACCCCTTCTTAAACCAAATGACCATTTTTCCCTCCCACTTATATCGTAAGCCTTTAATCCTTCCAAGGGCATTTTGGTCATTTGTTCCCAATTCCCACTAATTCCTCGAGTGTCTCTAATAATTACCGCTTAAACCCCCAACACCTATCTAATCACCAATTATTTTCCTCAATGTCAGATAGTCTCCAATATATTTCCCAGATTCCATAAATACCCCTAGGCTCCCCTGAGCCAGGTATAAATTCCCACCGTGACTTTTTTCGCTAAACCGCTTACTAGGATCGCCTCGAGTCACAAGCTACAAATATATCAACATAATAATGTGTTCTCAACAATTTATCACAAATATTTACATTTATGCCCTCAATGGGCCAAACTTACGAATATGCCCTTATAACCTAATCACGGCCTACATGCATACTAATACTCATAATCATGCATCTCATATATCCAAATAATCATATAGGCATGCTTATCATATAATCATGCATTTAATAATTTAAATCACACATAATCCAGTTATGCCCTCCTTGCACACTAATCAAGACCCTTAAGCCTTATTAGTATTTTTGGGTCGTTACAACTATCCCCTCCTTATGAGAATTTCGTCCTCGAAATTTACCTGAATAACTCAGGATACTGATCCCACATCGCTGACTCAAGCTCCCAGGTCGCCTCCTCGACCATACTATTCCTCCATAACACTTTAACCAGAGGAATCATCTTATTCCGCAGTACTTTATCCATCCGATCCAAAATCTGAACCGGTCGCTCTTCATAGGATAAATTTGTCTGCAATTCCAAGTCTTCATACTTCAACACATGTGTTGCATCTGAGACATATTTCCGGAGCATAGAAACATGGAATACGTCATGAACTCCCGACAACGATGGTGGCAAAGCTAACCTGTAAGCCACCTGTCTGATCCTTTCCAGGATCTCAAAAGGTCCGATGAATCTAGGGCTCAGCTTGCCCTTCTTCCCAAACCTCCTTACCCCTCGCAGTGGTGAAACCCGCAGAAACACGTGATCCCCAACCTGGAACTCTACGTCTCTACACTTAGGGTCAGTGTAGCTTTTCTGTTTGCTCTGTGAGGCTAGCATCCTAGCTCGGATCTTCTCAATAGCTTCATTTGTCTTCTGAACCATGTCCGGCCCCAAATACCTTCTTTCACCCATCTCATCCCAATGAATGGGTGATCTCCATCTCCTCCAATATAACATCTCATAGGGAGCTACTCCAATCATTGCTTGGTAACTATTGTTGTATGAAAACTCAATCAATGGGAGATACTTACTCCACGATCCCTCGAAATCGATCACGCATGCCCGAAGCATATTCTCCAACATCTGAATCGTCCTCTCAAACTGACTATCAATCTGAGGATGAAAATCCGGTCTCCCTCACATATAACTCTGCATACTGATCCATTGTATATGTAGTCCTCACTGGAAGAAATTGAGCTGACTTGGTGTACCTGTCCACTATGACCCACACCAAGTTATGGAGCCCTCCTGTCCTGGGTAGACCTCCCACAAAGTACGTCATAATATCCTCCCATTTCCACTCAGGAATACCCAAAGACTGAAGCAACCCTGCTGGTTGCTGATGTTCAGCTTTCACCTATTGACAGGTTAAACATCGGGCTACGTACTCCACCACATCCTTCTTCATCCCGGGCCACCAATATAATGTCCGTAGATCCTGATTCAACTTCGTGGTACCTGGATGAAACGATTACGGCATAGTATGTGACTCATCCAATATCTCTCGTCTGATCCCCACATCAGCTGGGACACATCCTCCCATGATACCGTAACAAACCAACCTCGGAAATAGAGTAGTCCTTAGCTACTCCAGCTAAGACATTCTCTCTAACCTCCTATAACTAAGCATCTACTAACTGTCCTTCCTTAATCTTCTTTAGTAGAGTCGACTACAGAGTAATGTTGGCCAACCGGCCCACCACCAATTATATCACCGCTCTGGCCATCTCATCAGCTAACTCTCTTGAAATCTGGGTGGAACTATACAACTGACCTAGGCCCCTCCGGCTCAATGCATCAGCTACTACGTTGGCCTTCCCCGAGTGATAAAGAATATCATATTCTTTTACCAATTCTAGCCAATGCCTCTGCCTCATGTTCATGTCCTATTGTGTGAAGAAGTACTTCAAACTCTTGTGATCGGTATATATCTCGCACTTCTCCCCATATATATAGTACGGTAAAACCTTCAGTGCAAATACCACCGTCGTTAACTCCAACTCATGGGTTGGATACCGCTGCTCATACTCCTTCAGTTGTCGTGATGCATAAGCTTTAACCTTCTCGTTTTGCATAAACACACAGCCCAAACCCAACCTTGACGCATCGCAATAAACCACAAACTTTCCTCCCTCCGAAGGAAGACTCAACATAGGTGTAGTAATAAGTCACCGCTTCAATTCTTGGAAACTTTTCTCACACTTGTCTGACCAAACGAACTTTAGATTCTTCCGTGTCAATTATGTCATTGGTGTTTCTATCTTCAAGAAGCCTTCCACAAATCGTCTGTAGTAACCTGCCAAACCGAGAAAACTCTGAACCTCCGAGGCGTTCCTTGGCCTCAACCAATCCCTAAATGCCTCCACCTTAGATGGATCCACCTTAATCCCATCTGCACCACCAATATGTCCAAGTAATGTCACTTCTAGTAGGCAAAACTCACATTTCTTAAACTTGGCATACAACTGGTGCTCTCTCAATCTCTGTAGAACCTGTCAGAGATGAATCTCGTGCTCTGCCTCTAATCTGGAGTACACTAAGATGTCTTCGATGAAGACGATGACAAACTGTTCCAAGAAGTCCTTGAACACCCTGTTCATTAGGTCCATGAAGGCTGCTGGGGCATTGGTTAACCCAAACGACATGACCAGAAACTCATAGTGTCCATACCTCATTCGGAAGGCCATCTTTAGTATATCCTCGTCCTCGATCCTCAACTGGTGATAACCAGATCGGAGATCAATTTTTGAGAACATCGTCTTACCCAGCAGCTGATCGAACAAGTCATCAATCCTTGGTAGGGGATACTTATTCTAGATAGTCAACTTGTTCAATTCCTTGTAGTCTATACACATTCTCAGAGTCCCGTCCTTCTTCACAAACAACACTGGAGCACCCCATGGCGAGTAGCTAGGCCTGATGAACCCCAAATCTAGAAGCTCCTGTAACTGTATCTTCAATTCCTAGTTTTTCCAGTGCCATTCTCTATGGTGCCCTTGACACCGACTCTGTCCCTGATGCTAACTCGATAAAAAATTGAATCTCCCTGTGTGGCGGCAGCCCTGGTAAATCCTCAGGGAATACATCCAAGAACTCACAAACCAATCTAGTCTCCTCCGGCCCTGCTGGCAAAACCCTAGTGGTATTAACCACACTAGCTAGAAAGCCTATACATCCACCCTGTAATAAATCTCTGGCTCTCAGCGCTTATATCATAGGTATGCGAGGTCCATATACCACTCCCACAAAGACAAAGGGATCCTCACCCTCAAGCTCAAAGGTCACCATCTTCTTCCTGCAATCAATAGTAGCTCCGTATCTGACCAACCAATCCATCCCTAGAATCATGTTAAAGCCCTCCATACCCAACTCAATCAAGTCTACTAACATTTCACTACCATCAACCATCACTGGCAGTGCTCTAATCCACCTCCCAGAAACTACCAGTTCTCATGTAGGCAACATAGTCCCGAAACCCGCAGTATAATACTCACTAGGTCTACACAGTCTATCAATTACCTTACTAGAAAAAATGAATGCGTAGCACTAGAGTCAATCAATACAATAAAAGGATAGCCAGCACTAGAAATCTGACCTATCACTACCGAGGGACTAGCCTCAGCCTATGCCTGTGTCAGGGTGAACACTCGAGCTGGAGTCAAGCTGTCCACCTTCCCTGCTTCCCCTTTCTTCATTGTCGGGCAGTCTTTCTTGAGGTGTCCTACCACCCCGCACACATAACAGGCCTTAGTTCGAAATTCACCCAGATGGCGTCTTCTACACCTCGTGCATTCAGGATAGCTCCTCCATGAATCACTGCCTCCTTGATGGCCACCCTGAGTACCCCGACCTCTCCTATCAGGATTAGGAGCAGTCGATGCATCAGGGGTCTTCCTCTTCAGATCACTGGGGCCTCCACCCCTACCATACCTAGAGTATAGAGGCACTGCCCTGCGGCCTTCCTGCCTTACTGCACTCTCCCTCCATATCTTGTTCTCTACTTCCTCAACAGTAAGAGCCTTCTCAATAGCTTGGGCATAAGTTGTCCCCCCAGGAACTGTTGTAATCCTCACATCTCGGGCTATTATAGTATTAAGCCCTCTGATAAATCTATCTTGTCTCATTGCGTCAGTAGGACAAGATTTGGTGCGAACTTCGCAAGTCTGTCAAACTTCAAGGCATATTCTGTAACCGTCATGCTACCCTGAACCAACCCCACAAATTCATTAAACTTTGCTGCCCTAATGGCAACATTGTAATACTTCTGACTGAATAAATCCTTGAATCCTTCCCAAGTCAATGTAGTAACATCCCTGGTCTGTAATGCCACTTCCCACCAGATGCGGGCATCCTCTCTCAACATATACACAACACAAGCCACTCTGTCATCACCCTCTATCCTCATGAAATCCAGAATAGTAGTGACCATACTCATCCACTATTCAACCTTTAGTGGACCACTCATACAACGGCTCCCATTTGTTCCCAACCTCTGCTGGCTGTACAACTGATACCACTGTAGGTGGCACAATTGGGGCAGCACTCCCTGACAAAGCCTGCTATCACAAAAGTCGGATCTGCTCATCCTGGCTTTGTAGTCGTGCTTGCATGTCTGCCATAAGTTGCTGCCAGTTCTCAAGGACTGGCGGAGGGGTCTAACCCTGGTCATCATCTCTAGTCTCAGACCTAGTGCCGACTAGTAGCATAGATTTCCTTGGACACATAGTTATCCAAGTTAATTTGCAATCAACAACTCGGCGGTCAGACTATGATGACAGGGTAATAGCCTATCCAAAATCCACCAATGGAACACAATCAATAACAAGCATTCTAGATATAACAATCTATTCAAATATTCACTCACATACAACAGAGATGCTAATAAGCATGCCTCAATATCATCACACAACAGTCAAGGTCCAGGCCCTATCAATATCTCATGCTTCCTGTTAATCACACGGATATCAGCATTCATATTCCTTTCTAATCATTTAAGTATATAAACATGTATACATAATTACCAAACCCTAAGTCAAGCTTGTCTTTAGCAGCAAATGTACATGTCCAGCCAGTCTTCAGGAACCCTTAAACCTAGGACACTCTGATACTAAGTTTTAACGCCCTGGGTAGCCAAAACTGTTACATTGTGTGTTTATAAAGGTGTAAGACTTGCTAATCAAGTCGTTTAGTTAGAAACGTGTTACTAGAACCATAATTGAACTAGGGTTAAAAGATTTTGGACATAAAAGACGCATTCAATTAAATAAACATTTTATACATGGGATCCCAAAAGAAATAGAGTTTAAAAGATAGTTTACAAAATTCCTGGATATATGTACAGCTACTGGCCACTCTAAGGGCAAAACAGACATTTAGGCTTCTCATATCCTGTGTCACTCTTTGGCCATGGCGGCCGATCAGCTGACTATGTACATTCAGCCCCCGTAGCTCTCCAACTCAGGACTTGTCCACCTCGCTCTTGCCTTTACCTACACCACGAAGCACCCGTGAGTCGAGGCCCAGCAAAAAACCATAATACAGTGTATAAACAATAAACAACAATTAGATATACAAGTCATACATCTCACATAAATAGTGGCATCAATCTTCAAACCATTAATTAGTTATTCAAATAACAAAATCATCACAATCATTAATTAAATGACAGTAAACATATCATGCCAAAATACAGGGTCGCCGCCCTTAGGCCGCACCCTCTGATTATCCCACTGACTTCGGCTCACTTAGGCCGAGCTCAATGATTATATATTTAACCTCAGCTACCAGTGGTCGAGCGGTGTCCTATGCGCAAAAATTGATTCTGACACTTTTAGGCCATTTATCACACGTCCCATGGCATAATACCATCTCATGACATCACATATAAATATAGGTAGCTCTTAGTCCCAACACTATCGCATAATCGGGTGTAGTTTCTTACCTTTGATTCTGATAGCTTTGATTAGTGAAATCAACCTTCAAGCACGATCTCATCCAAGCCCTAGCGTACACCTAGTCACAGCCATAAATTAGTACCATCACTAAACTTCAATTCCAAAACCTACCCTTGGGACCAATCCCGAGTCCTCGGGAAACCCTAATTCCACCAAACGGGGTGGTAGAATCAAACCCCGAGCCCCCGGTCAATAACCTTAAGAAATAACCAAAAAACCCTTCTAGAAACAGGGTAGCGCAACAGCGCCAGAAAAGTGGGCGCTACAGCGCTACAAGCAGAACCAAAATCCCCCAGGAAACCCAACCCTAGCACTGTAGCACCCTAAGGCTAGCGCTACAGCGCTACTTGCAGCAAACTTAACACTCTGAGTTTCTTCCTTCGATTTTCCCTGAGCCAAACCTCCACCAAACCTCAACCATACACCAAAATGAGCCTACCATCATCTACATCTCATCCCACATAACGCAACAACACAAAACCTACCCACATGCACCATCAAACAAGGAAAACAGGATTTGAACCCAAAACTTAAGAACTCAACAAGAAACTCATAACTAACCTAGCAACTTAGATAATTAAGCTCAGAATTTTCTTACCTGTTATCCCCAAAATTTGAAAATGATGATGTGGCAATAGGAATGACAACTGGCAAGGAATGGATGGGTGACTTGTCATGCTAGACCAGAGTGCCATGTTAGACCAGACATATGGCATGCTAGACCAGAGTGCCATGGTAGACCAGAGATATGGCATACTAGACCAGAGTGCCATGTTAGACCTGAGATATGGCAGGCTAGACCAGAGTGCCATGTTAGACCAGAGACATGGCAGGCTAGACCAGAGAGCCATGTTAGACCAGAGACATGGCATGCTAGACCAGAGTGCCATGTTAGACCAGAGACATGGCATGCTAGACCAGAGTGCCATGTTAGACCAAAGACATGCATGTCCTACCTGCCAAGTGTGTGACTGTCCAGTAGAGGTATGGCCGACCAGAAGGTGATATTCATCAACCAGGTATAACAGACTACGTCAAGATTCCCAGAAACAGCTTCAACAAGAATCGGTCTTGGCATATGCGGGAATCTCTCATTCTTCCCACAAATTGGGTGTTCTGTTAAATTTTGAATATTTTTGTAATTTAAATATAATGAAATATCCCGATTCTAGAGGAGAGCAGGTGTATAATCCTAAGCCTATAAATATATGGCTGAGGGGATTAGAAAAGGACTTTTGGAAATTTGGAGTTTTGATCTGAATTTTCTAGAGAGAGAGTGCTTTTTCTTGAGAGAACTCTTTTGTATTCTGAGAATTCACACTGAAGAAACTCAGTTGACATAGGTTCATCTGATCTTGAGTGTAGATAAATAATCATATCTCTAAGTGGATTAGGCTATTACCAAAATATTGGGGTTGAACCACTATAAAAATTGTGTGTGTTATTTAATTTCTTTATAAAACCATCTGTGTCGTTTAAAATTCTCTTGAAGGTTTATCGTTTTTTACGTTCTCACGTCGTTGGCCAAAAATCCAGTCAACATTTTGGTGCTTTCATTGAGAGCCTGAAGAGAAAAATAGACGGTCCCTGGAGTGATATGGCGCCTAAGAACACCAATGCGACCTCCAAGAAGACGAGCTCCTCTAAAGAACCTGCTAGATCAGAAGGTCCTAGCCTTCAAGATCGTGAAACTAAGCCTAGAGTCGTGCTTGAGGACGTAGCTCCAGAAGTTGAAGAGCTCCAGGAAGCCATGAGCACCTTCTAGGAGGAGATGGCCCAGTTCAACGCCCAGCAGGAGGCGTTCGCTGAGGAAATGGCTAGGCAGAATGCCGCATTCGAGCAGCAAAAACGGGAAATGGACGCCAGGAGTGAGGAGGTCCGTCAACAGCAGGAGGAGGCCGACAGGCGACATCGCGAAGCTGCACTCGCTCTGGAGGCAGCTACGCAGCTGACCCGGGCCAATGCCCAGGCTGCACCTGGAATGGCAGCCACCACAGGAGCAAGGACCACAGAAGCTGGTCGTAAGAAAACTGATAGACCAGGCAGAGGTGGTAATAACCCACCTGGTCATGAGGAAGATGGAGTCCGATTGCACACTGCCTCAACTCAAAGGGGCAACTCCAAAACCCCCTCAAGGAGCCACCGATCAGAGACTTCCATATCAGGAAGTCACAAGTCATGCAACAAGAAAACACCTCCTATGTAGGAACATAATAGAGCTCCTCGAGGCAATGAGACTTCCCACTTCAAAGATGGGCATGGGCGTGACGAAGCTGACAGTCATCACACTGACCATTCAAAAGAGAAGAATAATAATAACCATTGAGGAGGAGAAGATCACCCAGCTCAGACAAGAAGGCCACCACTGCATCCCAACCAGCGCAGTGGCAAGGAGCATGTTCCACCCAGCAAACCTTTCGAGAAGACTCGGAGTACGGTGTTTGATCGGTTGGGAAAGCACACTACTCAGAAGGATCTGAGGGACGTCATTGCTGATAGAAGAAGGGCCGTCTCGGTCGAAGGGTAAGAGCCAATCCGTCCTACCAGTCTAGTAGAAGTACTTGATGATGGTTTACCGGATAGAAACACCCGACCAGGCGGTCCCGAAAATGAGTCCCTAGCAGTGGCCCCAGGCATCCAAGCCCAGCTTAATGCTTTGACAACAGCAGTTCAGAGTCTGTCAAAACAACCAGCTGCGATTGATCCAGTAGACCACAGGAGTTCCAGCCCTTATTGTGCTCGAATTAGAGCAGCTCAACCATCAGCAAAATACAAAGCACTGGTACTGCCAGTTTATACAGAAAAGGCAAACCCGATTAGGCATGTTGGGAAGTTCGAAGATCAGATGGAGCTGCTCGGGGTGAGTGATGACTATCGCTGCAGAGTCTTCCCCACCACATTGTCCGACACTGCCCAAGAGTGGTATTGGAAGTTCAAACCTAACTCCATCACTTCTTGGGAAAGTTTTAGAAAGGAGTTTTGCAGGCAGTTTAGTGCTGCTCGAACCCCTCTTGTTTATGCCAATCACTTGGCATATATAATGCAAGGGAAAGATGAGTCTCTCAAGAACTACATACAAAGGTTCATGAGAGAAGCAAACCGAGCTACTGCAGTAAGAGATGAGGGGAAGATGGTGTCAATCTCTTCTGGCATTATCTATCAGAGTCCTTTATGGGACAGCATACATCGCAACCCGATTTCAACATTACAACAATTTTTGGACCGGGCGGACAAATACATGAAGTTGGATGATGCAATTGAGAAGGGAGAGAAGGGCCTAAACAAACCGAGTGGATCAACTGATCCCCCCAAGAATGGTGGAAATGATCAAAGTGGTGGTAAGAAACGTGGGAATAACGAGTCTGATCACCACAATGAGAAGAAGGCTAAGTCAGGACCAAACGACAAGCCAACTAAGTATGAACCTTGATTCACCAACTACACCACTCTTTCGGCGAGCTGAGCGGAGATCTATTGGGCCAGTCATTAAGAGGTCCCTTACCGGAAAACCCCACCTATCAAGAAGGAGATGAGTAAGAGAGATATGAACAAGTTCTATCGCTTCCATGGAGACTATGGTCATGACACGAATGAGTGTAATCATCTCAAAGATGAGACAGAGTTTCTCCTCCAGTCGGGGAAGCTAAAAAAGTATCGAGCAGAGAAGTCCCAAGGAGAGGGGAGTAACAACAATCCTGGGTTCAAGCG
The DNA here is from genome assembly GCF_963169125.1 of Humulus lupulus. Classification (NCBI taxonomy): domain Eukaryota; kingdom Viridiplantae; phylum Streptophyta; class Magnoliopsida; order Rosales; family Cannabaceae; genus Humulus; species Humulus lupulus. The sequence goes on from NC_084795.1 coordinate 196,701,679, forward strand.
GCAATGATCCCCACCTTTGCAACCTGAACCTGTGGACTTCACACTAGATACTATATGTGGAGGACCACATCTTGCCAGAGATAGCAATAAGGTGAGGGAGAGGTATGCTCGCACCCTTCTTCATGAGTTAGATGCAGCATCCACCTCCAAAATTATGACAGTGGAGGAGCGACCACCAAAGAACCCAAGATACGAAAGTGAGTCCCTCACTTTCAATGAAGAAGATGCTCGACACATGAGGTATCCTCACAATGACCCTCTTTTTGTGACAGTCCAAATTGCCAATATGAAAGTAAAGAGATGTCTGGTCGATACAGGGAGCTCTGTGAACATTATTTATAAGTCATCCTTCGAGAGGATGAAGCTATCTATCAATGACTTGAAGCCGTGCTCTCAAGTCATTTATGGGTTTACTAGAGAAGGATTGTCACCAGCTGGAACAATCAAGTTGCCCGTCACAACAGGGGAGGCTCCCAAACATGAAACAGTAATGACCGAGTTTTTGATTGTTGACTGCCCGTCCGCCTACAATATGGTTATTGGTCGACCATTGCTCACAAACTTACATGCGGTAGTTTCAATCTAGCACCTTTCCATGAAGTTCCCGGCCAGTGCTAGCATAGGCTGTGTCCAAGCAGACCAGAGAGGCTAGGGAGTGCTATAATGCCTCGGTAGCTAAGGCAAGGAAGGGGGCCAAGGAGAGCAACATGATTGTATGTGTTGAGAGAGAGGAGGTGGACGAGATGGATGTCGACTGAAGTTTTGTAGTTGTAACCGATTAGGAAGAGATGTTAGAGGAGTTTGGCCAAGAGAGCACTCTTGGTTTAAATGAGCAGAAAACCCCATCCGGTGATGAAGTCACCAAATAGGGTGTTGCCCAAAGCGAGGGAAGGTACTTTGATCCTCGCTTTGGGGATCATGAAAGTGATGTGGGACCGTCCGAGGAGTTAGAGGAGGTCCTTATAGATGAGAATGACCCGACGAGAGGGGTCAAAATTGGAAAAAAGTTGAAAGCAGAGGTGAGAGCACAGCTGCTAAAATTCTTGCGAAGGAATCAAGATGTCTTTGCCTGGTCTCACAAGTATATGGTGGGTATCTCACCAACTGTGATCAGCCACGTGCTCAACGTGGATGAAATCTATCCAGCAGTGCAGCAGAAGAGAAGATTACTTGACAAAGATCGAGCAAAAGCTCTTAAGGAGGAGGTAGAGCGGCTAAAGGAGAATGGGTTTATAAGGGAAGCATATTACCCTACCTGGGTTTCAAACCCAGTGTTGGTGCCCAAACCCAATGGAAAATGGAGGACTTATGTAGATTTTACTGATCTGAACAAAGCATGCCCAAAGGATTGCTGTCCTTTACCGAGAATAGACCAGTTGGTAGATGCAACCTCTGGTCATGAAACATTGTCCTTCATGGATGCATATTCGGGGTACAACCAGATCAGCATGCATCCTCCTGATGAAGAGCATACCAGCTTCTGGACAGATATAGGGCTATACTGCTATAGGGTCATGCCCTTAGGACTGAAGAATGCAGGAGCTACCTACCAGCGTTTGGTCAATGGTATGTTCTGTGACTTAATAGGCAAAAGCATGGAGGTATACGTAGATGATATGCTAGTGAAATCAAAGGAAGCTGAAGGACATGTGCGAGACTTGGAGGAGTGCTTTGCAATACTGAGAAGGTACAGCATGAAGTTAAACCCCCTCAAGTGCTCATTTGGAGTGGGTTCTGGAAAATTTCTTGGGTTTATTGTGAACTCCCGAGGAATAGAGGCAAACCCAGAAAAGATAAAGGCTCTCATAGAAATGAAGTCTCCAGCTAGAATAAAGGATGTACAAAGCTTGACTGGGCGGATTGCAGCTCTAAGCAGGTTCGTTTCTAAATCAACGGACAAGTGTGTCCCGTTTTTTAACCTGCTTAGAGGGGGCAAGAAGTTTGAGTGGACGAAAGAATGTGAGCAAGCATTTCAAGCAATAAAGGAACATTTAGCCCAACCTCCTGTTCTTTCTAAGCCCGTTGATGGAGAAGACCTCTTTTTGTACCTAGCAGTCACGGAGCATGCTGTTAGTGCTGCCTTAGTACGAGAAGAAGATAGAGTGCAGCACCCGGTGTACTATGTTAGCAAGTGCTTGATAGGAGCAGAGTCCCGGTATCCCGTGATCGAGAAGTTGGCTTATTGCTTAGTACTTGCATCACGAAAATTGCGGCCATACTTCCAAGCACACCCCATTAAAGTCCTTACTGACCAACCTCTACGCCAAGTCTTGCAGAAGCCGGAGTCGTCGGGTCGGCTACTTAAATGGGCAGTTGAGTTAGGCCAATTCGAAATCAAGTACCAGCCGAGATCTGCTATTAAGGGTCAAGCTTTGGCAGATTTCATCGCTGAATGTACCAGGATCACTGATGTGCCCGACCAGCAAGAGCGTGTCACTAGGCAGAAAGATGAACTTCCTACTTGGCAACTTTTCGTTGATGGGTCGTCGAATGAGCATCATTCAAGAGCTGGAATTATATTGGTCACACCAGAGAAGCACCGAATTCATTGTGCACTGAGATTCGGATTCAATGCTTCTAATAATGAGTCAAAGTATGAAGCCCTCCTAGCAGGTTTGCGACTGGCTAGAGATGTGCGTGCCCGGTCGATGGAAGTAAACAGCGATTCTCAATTGGTGGTCTACCAAGTCTTGGGGGAATACCAGGAAAGGGGCCTACGCATGGTGGCATACTTAAATAAGACCAAAGATCTGCTAGCACAGTTCGAGGAGTATACCATCAAGTTAGTACCGCGAGAGCAGAACTCTAATGCAGATGCTCTAGCAAAGCTAGCTAGTGCAAAAGATGCTAAAACTCTAAATATAGTACCGGTGGAATACTTGGCAGAGCCGAGCATTAATGAACAGGAGGCCATGCCGATCACGATAGCTGACACCTGGATGACTCCCATCATTGCTTATCTTGAGCAAGGAACCCTCCCAGATGATCGTAATGAAGCAAGGAAGATTATGAGGCAAGCTGCTAGGTACACCATGATGGATGGAGTGTTGTATAGAAGAGGGTATTCCCTACCTCTACTCAGGTGCATAACACCCGACAAATCAAAAAATTTATTAGCTGAAGTGCATGAAGGGTTCTGTGGAGATCATGCTGGGGGGCAGAGTCTATCTAAAAAGATCTTGCGGCAAGGATTTTTCTGGCCTACAATGAACGAGGACTCTATGGAATATGTGAAGAGGTGTGACAAATGCCAAAGATTTTCTAAAGTGCCCAGAGCGCCCCCAAATGTCACGAAGCAAATGTAGAGTCCATGGCCTTTTGCAGTGTGGGGCATTGATCTGATCGGGAAATTTTCCAAAGGAAAAGGAGGAGTGCAGTTTGCAGTGGTTGTAGTAGATTATTTCACTAAGTGGACTGAAGCCGAACCATTAGCCATGATCACATCGAAGAAAGTGTTGGACTTTGTAGTTAAGAACGTAATATGTCGCTATGGTCTGCCTAAAAAGATAGTGTCTGACAACGACACCCAATTTGACAGCGACATATTTACTGATTTTTGCACTCGGCATGGCATCACAAAAAGTTTCTCCTAGGTAGCCCATCCACAAGCCAATGGGCAGGTTGAAGCCGTAAACAAAACAGTGAAGGACACTCTAAAAAAGCGCTTGGAACGAGCTAAGGGTGCTTGGGCGGAAGAATTACCAGAAGTCCTTTGGTCATATAGGACTACTGCCCGGACAGCAACTAGACATACCCCATTTTCCTTAGCATATGGGTATGAAGCCATGTTACCCGTTGAGATAGACCCACCATCTCATCGAAGGACCATGTACAACCAGGAGGAGAATCATCAATTGCTAGCAGAATCTTTGGACTTCCTCGAGGAGAGAAGAGAGGAGGCAAACCTGAGAGTTGCGGCTCACCTGCAAAAAGTGGCGCGTTACTTCAATTCCAAAGTCCGAGATCAAAAGTTCTAGGTCGGAGATTTGGTCCTCAGAAAGGTGTTTGTCAGAGATCCTGCAGCTAGCGTGCTACGACCAAACTGGGAAGGACCATATCAAATTGAGCAAGTCTTGCCACCCGACACCCATAAGCTTGCTCGGTTAAATGGAGAGCTGATCAGGAATTACTGGAATGGCAAGCACTTGAGGAAATATTATCAATGAATACTGCTTACAGAGTAGTAGCTTTGTATCAAGTGCTTAACTTGTTATTTAAGTTTTTTGTTTGTGAGCTGGCTATTTTCTAACCGGTCATGTTATTTTGAACAATGTTATTTTGTTTGAAACTCGTTGTTAGACACGTTTTGTCATTTATTATTACGAGTAATAAAAGAGATCACGCGCAGCGTGGTCGAATCTTGCTACAAATTTTGCATATGTGTTGATTATTCTTGCTTGGCAGTGTTCAACTGTCATTACGATTTAAACAAAACAGGTCTTCTAAAAATAAATATACATATATACCGGACAGTGTTCAACTGGTCGGTATCCATGAGATGAATGACCAACGTTTAAATAGTTGCATGTTTTTGTAGTGGTTAACTCCTAAAATATGTTTGTATATTCTATGTGTTTCACGAGTAGTCACTGCTCAGAAAAATTCGGTCAAGTAGCAAGTGATCAAGGATTTTTCAACCCTCAATCACTTGGGGGGGCACATATAGTATACTGGCATGCACATAAGGCATACTAACGTGCACTCCAACAGTATACTGGGGTGCACATAGAGTATACTAGCGTGCACATAAGGAATACTGACATGCACTTCAATACAGGCAATAAGAGCACGAGCAAAGATATCTGTTTTTAGGCTGACTTGTAAATTTGGAAGTCTAAAAAGGCCATTAAGCTAACTTGTTTGACAAAGCTTAAGTAACTTGGAATTTTTAAAATTTTAAGTTAGAGGCAGATATTCGTGTGATAATAAACGTTATGCTCATAAAATGTTAGAGCAATAAGAGCGTGAGGAAGTATATTTAGTATGGACTTATGAAATGTTTAAAATTTCTAAGTTAGAAAACTAAGTACTCATGTGAAAGTTGAGGCCATATAGAGACTTTACTATTCACAATAAACTTGTAATGTCTTAAGTGTAAAAAGACTTAAATGTTTCAAGCTAGTTAAAAAAGAAAAGTAAAGTGCAAGTGCCAAACAGCTCAATCATACGAGCAAAAGTATAAAAAAAAAAACAAACTATGATAAAAGACTGGTAGGACTACAACTGGTCGTGTAGAAGCTTCTCTGGTAGAACAAGGGATCATTGGTCGGCTGCTCTGGTAGGCTGATCAACCCCCTCCTCGGCATCAACTGCTCCTCTCGCTCAAAATGATAGTGTAGAGGAGGCAGGTGTAGGGCCAGTAGGATTAGCAGTTTCCTCAGCAGCCCTGACCTCACATCTGGCGAGCTCCTCTGCCTTAATCTCATTGGTGAGGAAGTCGATCTTGAGGGGTATATTTAGCTTCCACACTTGATAAAAGCAGTTGAAGCAAGTCTCCTCGTAGCGAGTTAGATCAGCTTCCTTCTCATGCTTCAGCTCTTCATTCTCGCTAATTAGTCCCTCATTCTCGCAAGCTATCCCCTCGTTCTCACGAGTCAGTCTGTCTAGTTGATCAGTCAAGGAATTGTTGGCTTGGGTTAACTGATCATTCCCATCAGCCAACCCCTTGAGAGACTCTTTTTGCTCAGTTACACTCTTCTCTTCCCGTTCCAGCTTGGATTGAAGAGCGTCCATTTTTGCTTGAGGCTCCACGAGTTGATCATTTAGGACCTTGATCAACTCCTTGTAGTCGACTGATCGCTGCTGGGCATGACAGATGGTCATGAGCGTTTGCATGAAAAACAAAAAGTTACAACAAAGCATGAACGTAAGTAACAATCTATCTTGTGGTAGAGCACTTACATTTGTCAACTGAGCAATCCCTCTCTCTAAGACAACATCAACATTGAGCCGAGGGAAGGATTCAAAGCCTTGAATCGTTGAAGCATCGTGGAGGGTCTGATCAACTGCCCCCCTAAGTTTGGTGCTAGCAGTATGGAGTGCCTCGCTCGGGCCGGACGGACGAGGGGGAGTTAAGCTCGCTGATGGAGGAAGCAAAGAAGGGGTCAACTGTGGGATCGTGACTGACCCCTTAGGTTGTCTCCCTTGGCTCGGTGGCACTGTCCTCGGGACCTTGCTCGGGGGAGTGGAGCCACTTCCTTCACCAGATTTCCTCTTTGGGACAGGAGGAACGATGCAGTGCCTGAACATCTTTGGATCTGCAAAAGAGGAAAACACAAAATTGTTAGAAAAATAAATATAATAAAATGTAGATAAGTATGTTACTACTACAGTTTTATTAGTCCCAAATCACCAAGGTATCAAACATATTCCTATGACTACCAGACCTAAGTTGAGAATCTGATCGAGGAAGTCATCCTCGTCGTCAAAAGATGGGTTGGGGTCTCTCTCAGTCTGGACGGCCTTTCCTTTCCCGGACTGAGCGGGAATAGCAGATCTGTGCTGAAGTATAGGCTGAGGCTCCCTAATGACAAGATCACCAGGTCTATGGGAAAGCGGAGATGGCTCGGGAGAAAACTGATCAGTCACCACCTCAGTGCCCGCATTGGACTGATCAGTCGTGTTGTTCTCCCCAGTGGTACTCTCCACCGTGATATTTTGGTTACACGGCATCAAGCCCACCATCTGAAGGTTGTCTACAGTGACCAAACTTTTCACGTCTTTCTCGTCGATACTCATGTTAGCCAGTGCCTTTGCTCGCTTGAACATCCCTTGAGTAGGCAAGGGTTGCTTGAACGGACCCGCATGTGTAAAAGCCAAGTTGTTGGCTTTGATATCTAAGGTGAGAAAATACTCTGAGTAGTATCTCCCGGGGTTCGACTTGTGTGCGATACCACAAAGGTATCTAATCCCCTTTTGCCTGTGAAAGAGGTGGAAAAAACCCATGTTCTTATGGCTGGGGTTAGTCCTGAAGTCGAACAAATAATATACCTCATGAGGAGTGGGCTCATCCCAACCTTGCAAAATTAAATAATATACAGCGCAGACAACGGCTGGATCCCATTAGGTGCGATCTGGAAAGGGGAGACGTTGAAATAATCTGCTATAGACCGGAAATAGGCGTGTAGTGGGAGTGTCGCACCTGCATAGATATGGTGCCTCTACCAGGCACAGTATGGTCCGTCGGGCATGTTGGCTCTCTGGTAGGGCTGTGGGCATATCACATTCACCCCACTCAAACCCAAAGCTTGGATGTGTTTTTCGAACATCCCGGGTTTAAGTTTTGTAGGTTGAGCGGTGAACCAGGAAGGTGGTTCTTCTCCTGCCTTCCATTTTTGAACAGCCAAATACTGGACCTCGGTGGCAAACTCCTGAGTAATTCGTCTCCAGGTATTACTTGATTTTGACACCTGAAGAGGTGACCTCAAAGGAGCTGCAGTGTGGGCCTCACTGTGTTCTACCACCTTTTGCACCGCTCTACGGGCAACTTGTGGATCTTGGTCTTGGGGGAGTCTATTGGATTTCTTCACCCTCATCGTCGACTGTGCAGCTTGTTGAAGAAACTGTTCCTCGTGAAGGAAATACAAGGCTGAACGGGGAAGGATCTTCTTGAAGCAGCGGAGGCGATCCTCAGGAGTGTAACTGGTGGAAGACTTTGATGAGGAATCGCTGTTTTCAGGAGTTTCGATTGACTGCGGGATAGATGTATCGGAGTCCGTATGGTTGTCAGCCCCCCTATAGTCAAAGCGATTCATCTACAAAAATTAAAAAATAGGGAGGTGAGTAACCATACAGATAAAATTCAATAAGAATAAAATTTATTTTTATTTTTTCTACTTAGAAGAATTTCTCTAAGTGATAAAAATATGGCATGCATGGGAAAAAGGAATTTAAGTGCTTAAAAAGTGCCTAGCCGTGTGCACCACATCCGGTCGGACACCATGTGTTCAACAAGAAGCACCCATATCCGTGTGTGCATGCCTATGTGTGTGCCTAGCCGTGTGCACCACATCCGGTCGGACACCATGTGTTCGACGAGAAGCACTCATGTCCGTGTGTGTGCATGCCTAGCCGTGTGCACCACATCCGGTCGGACACCATGTGTTCGGCGAGAAGCACTCATGTCTGTGTGTGTGCATGCCTATGTGTATGCCAAGCCATGTGCACCACATCCGATCAGACACTATGTGTACGACGAGAAGCACCCATGTCCATGTGCACCTCAGCCTAGTGCAACCAAGGTAGTGTGCGTGTCCAGTCGGACACCATGTGTTCGACAAGTGGCATCCAAGCAAGCCATCAGAGGAGCTCCGATCGGACACCATGCGTCTGAGGAGTGACAAAAATCCTGGTCCGAGCGGACCATGCCTATCTGTCTGCGTCCGAGCAGAGTGCACCCGAGGAGCCTAGCGCCAACGTTCTAGGAGCTCCGATCGGACACCGTGCGTCCGAGGAGATGAACACTTCTTGGCCCAAGAAATTTGTATGTGGTCCGATCGAACCACATGTATACAAAGAAAAAACACAATGCCCAATCGGCCATACCCAAATCTCACCATAAATCTATACCAAAAAGAGCAAGAGCCTAAAATCCCTAACACTAACATGTTTTCTCATCCAAGGCACACTACTACAAGATCAAAAAGGGGAAATTGAAAAGTTTTTCAATGTTCTTGAAGCCACATATACCATCAAAAACCCAAAAAACCCATAATCATGATTTATGTTAAATTGGCCTATTTTTCTTGAAATTCTCATGAAATTGAAGCTAATGTGGGGTTACCCATAGTACAAACATCATCAAAACAGCCATCAAACACATTATATTTCTAAGATTCATGAGCAAATTCAAGGAAAAATCCCCTATGAAGTTTCGGCCATAACAAGTTATTTCATGAAGTTTTGAAAAAAAATAACACAAGTAAAGATGGAAGAGAAGGCTTACCCAACTTTGAAGAGCCCTTGATTTTCTTGGAGAAGTGCTTGAAGAAATGGAGAGATTCACCTTGAAGACCTTGAAATTTCGGCCAAGAGAAGGAAGAACTCTAGGAGTTTCGGCCAAAGAAAGAAGGAAAAGAAGATGGAGGGTTTTTGAACTCTAACTTTCTTGTGTGTGTCGGAATTAAGTGTAGGGACCTATTTAAAGAAAAAAAGTGGGAGTTACCACTTACTTTTGGACCCTTGGAATTCCTAGGATATTTTTTTCTCCCCACGATTATGGACAGTTTTTTGTAGTGATCGTGGTCTGGGGAGTTGTGGTCTGCTGCATGGCGGGAGATGAACAATTTTTTTTATATATAGTACCTCAACTATAAAGAAGAAAGTTTATTGTTTGAGACATCATATAATAAACTTTGGGGGGCAAATGTTATCCCCAAAATTTGAAAATGATGATGTGGCAATAGGAATGACAACTGGCAAGGAATGGATGGGTGACTTGGCATGCTAGACTAGAGTGCCATGTTAGACCAAAGATATGGCATGCTAGACCAGAGTGCCATGGTAGACCAGTGACATGGCATGCTAGACCAGAGTGCCATGTTAGACCAGAGACATGGCAGGCTAGACCAGAGTGTAATGTTAGACTAGAGACATGGCATGCTAGACCAGAGTGCCATGTTAGACTAGAGACATGGCATGCTAGACCAGAGTGCCATGTTAGACCAGAGACATGCGTGTCCTACCAGCCAACTGCGTGACTGTCCAGTAGAGGTATGGCCGACCAGAAGGTGATATTCATCAACCAGGTAGAACAGACTACATCAAGATTCCCAGAAACAGCTTCAACAAGAATCGGTCTTGGCATACGCGGGAATCTCTCATTCTTCCCACAATTTGGGTGTTCTATTAAATTTTGAATATTTTTGTAATTTAAATATAATGAAATATCCCGATTCTAGGGGAGATCAGGTGTATAATCCTAAGCCTATAAATATATGGCTGAGGGGATTAGAAAAGGACTTTTGGAAATTTGGAGTTTTGATCTGAATTTTCTAGAGAGAGAGTGCTTTTTCTTGAGAGAACTCTTTTGTATTATGAGAATTCACACTGAAGAAACTCAGTTGACACAGGTTCATCTGATCTTGAGTGTAGATAAATAATCATATCTCTAAGTGGATTAGGCTATTACCAAAATATTGGGGTTGAACCACTATAAAAATTGTGTGTTATTTAATTTCTTTATAAAACCGTCTGTGTCGTTTAAAATTCTCTTGAAGGTTTTATCGTTTTTGACGTTCTCACGTCGTTGGCCAAAAATCCAGTCAAAATTACCGTTGATTGGGAATTCGACCCTAGGTTGCCCTTAGTATCCTTCCACCTTTAAGCTCCTCAATTCTTCAAGATTAATTCCATCAACTTCAATCCAAAACTCAATTTTATAAATTACCTCAACAAAGTTCAGAAAAACATAAGAATAACCTTTAAACTTTACCTTAATTGGGTGACCAACTCCTGCTAACTCTTCAAGCTTTATCAAAGATCCTAGCCCCAAGCTCTAGCCTAAGGTTTCCCTTGAGTTACAACCTCAAAAACCTTCAAGGAGAGGTGAAGAAATGACCAAACCGAGAGAGAGAAAGAGATATACCATATACTCTGTTTTTCCTCTTTTCCTTTTTCCTCTTCTTCTCTTTTATTTTAGCTTCTATACCCTTCTAAAAAATCCACTAAATCCATAAAGGCATAATGACCCTTACCCCTTATTAAACCAAATGACAATTTTTCCCTCCCACTTAAATCCTAAGCCTTTAATCCTTCCAAGGGCATTTTGGTCATTTGTTCCCAATTCCCGCTAATTCCTCGAGTGCCTCTAATAACTAACGCTTAAACTCCCGACACCTAACTAATCGCCAATTATTTTCCTCAATGTTAGATAATCTCCAATATATTTCCCAGATTCCAGAAATACCCCAGGCTCCCCCGAGCCGGGTATAAATTCCCACCATGACTTTTTCGCTAAACCGCTCACTAGGATCGCCTCGAGTCACAAGCTACAAATATATCAACATAACAATGTGGTCTCAAAAATTTATCACAAATATTTACATTTATGCCATCAACGGGCCAAAATTACGAATATGCCTTTATAACCTAATCAGGGCCTACATGCATACGAATACTCATGATCATGCATCTCATATATCCAAATAATCATATAGGCGTGCTTATCATATAATCATGCATTTAATCATTTAAATCATACATAGTCCAGATATGCCCTCCTGGCACACTAATCATGTCCCTTAAGCCTTATTAGTATTTTTGGGTCGTTACAAAGGCTCCTGAAGAATAGGACAGCAATTACCTGCGAGGAGAATGGGATATTTCCTCCATTAGGTACGTCATGTACAGCCCTGGGCCAAGAGAGCATTATATATACAAATCATGCACCATAGTAGAGGGGGTTTAGAAAAAGAGCCTACCGATCAGCACCAGGAATATATTAAGTAGCTTGGCCTGGTACTAAGCAACAATTTTGTCATATTGTATTGTCTATGACACGCCACCACTTGTAATCCCTTGTGATCTTATGGAAACCTTCAAGATTAATGAAAATCTACGTAGGTCATTACCAATCCTTGAGGCCGAACCTCTATAAATTCTAGTGTTCTTTATTATTTATTGTTCATTATTATTAGGTTCTTGGTTCATTTATGGTGCATTGATTGTCTAATTGAATGCTCTCTAATTAATTATTTGAATCCGCGTCAGTTGGCTAAAAAACCAATCAGCATATTGGATAAAAATTAACCATACAAGTTGCGTCACTCCAATCGTAGCTTATAATCATAATTATTAAGTATTACAACAAATGGAAAAATCGTGCCTGTGCATAATTAATATATCTTACTTGAGCTGGTTGGTGGTATTGGCAGTTCGTTCCTATACCAGCTAGTCAACGATCATTTAAAAGTAATCTTTATTGGTAGTACTTCCTTAGGTGTTCCCCATTCTAGTAACGGGGGACAGGTAATAACTAGAGATCTTGGTCATAACGTGATAGCTTGTAAGTGCCGAGTGGTACTATCTCTGTGACTTGGTAAGGACCAACCCAGCTTGGCCCCAGCACTCCTGCTAAGGCATCTCGAGTTTCTGGGAATATTCTTTGCAAGACCAGATCTCCCACGTCAAATTTTCATTCCTTAACTATAGAATTGAAGTACCGAGCAACTTTTTGTTGGTAGGTAGCCAGGCGTATATTGGAGTTTTTGCGTCTTTCTTCAATTTGGTCTAAGGATTCGGGCAACAATTGGAGGTTACGATCTTGGTCGTACACCATACGTCTATTAGAAGGTTGAGTGTAATGCCCCACATCACTATGGCTGCTTCCTGGAATGACGACTGGCCCTACAAACCAACACGAGTCTTTCCAGCGTGCTTTGTCCTCTTTCGCACGCTTCCTGAGAAAACTGCCGAGGAGGTCACCCATCATCAGATTACTCCAGGTCAAGCACGCTTAACTTTGTAGTTCTCAAGTGATTGGCTACCGAAAAGAAGATGCATCTTGTTGGCATAGGTAGTACCCATCAATCTATTTAAGCCCTCTTCAACTATGTAGTCCCATACCGACACAGTCTTAGAATCATCACACATGACCTTCCCACTTTCGGCTGGGTCAAGGCTCTGATACCATTTATAATGCCCCACATCACTATGGTTGCTTCTTGGAATGACAACTAGCCCTACAAACTAACACGAGTCTTTCCAGCGTGCTTTGTCCTCACTCGCACGCTTCCTTGGAAAACTTCCCAGGAGGTCACCCATCATCAGATTGCTCCAGGTCAAGCACGCTTAACTTTGTAGTTCTCAAGTGATGGGCTACCAAAAAGAAGATGCATCTTGTTGAGATAGGTAGTACCCATCAATCCATTTAAACCATCTTCAACTGTGTTGTCCCATACCTACACAGTCTTAGAATCATCACACATGACCTTCCCCAGGTGGTGTGGGATTGCACAGCTTTTACCCGGTCTTTCCCTCTGCAGATCACGGGATTTTGACTGTCACATTGAGTCATCTCGACTGGCAGCATTGCATCATACTCATACGTGAGTGCAAATAGGGTATCACCAGTTGTTGTTCACTTGGTAGAGTCTTGTATGACTAGAGTACTTCAGGCAATTTCTCAGCCCAGTTTTGTTTAGCCAGTTCTAGATGCTTCTTCAGGGTGTCTTTGAGAGTTTTGTTAACTGCTTCAACCTGCCTATTTTTTTTAGGGTGGGAGATTGCTGAGAAATTTTTTTTGAAGCCATGCCTAGCACAGAAATCAGTGAATAGTTGGCTGTCAAACTTGGTGCCATTGTTGAATACTACCTTCTACGGTAGACCAAACCTACAAATTATATTTTTTACCACAAAGTCCAGTACTTTTTTGGAAGTGATGGTTGCCAGTGGCTCGGCTTCCGTCCACTTGGTGAAGTAATCAACTGCCACAACTGCATACTTATCTCCTCCCTTTCCCATTGGTAACCGACCAATAAGTTCAATTCCCCAAATAGCAAAGGGCCATGGACTCTGCATTTGAGTAAGCTCATTTTGGGCTGCTCGGGGTATCTTGGCAAATATTTGACACTTGTCACATCTTTGAACATATGCAAAGGCATCTTCATTCATAGTTGGCCAAAAATAGCATTACCTTAAAATCTTCTTAGACAAACTTTGCCCCCCTACATGGTTCCCATAGAAGCCCTCATGTACTTTCTCCAACTGTCATCCTGATTTTCTTCGGGTGACACACCTGAGTAATGGCATGGAGAATCCCCTTCTGTACATAACACCGTCAAGGATTATATACTGAGCAACTTTATTCATTAATTTTCTGGATTCATTGCGACTATTCGGCAAGATGCCGTGTTCTAGATAAGCTGCAATCGGTGTCATCCAGAATGGAGTGTTATCTATAAGAAAGACTGGTTCTGGCAGGTTGATACTTGATTTCGCCAGGTATTCAATAGGAACTAGGTAGGCCTTCTCCATCACAACACTGCTGGCTAGTTTAGCCAGTGCATCTGTTGTGGCATTTTTCTCTCTTGTTATTTGTTGGATATTGAACCTCTTAAGCTGAGCAAGCAGGTCTTTGTTCTTATCAAGATAAGCCATCGTTTTTTCTCCCCGAGTAGTGTACTCACCGAGGATTTGATTGACAACCAGTTGCAAATCACTGTATATGTCCAAGACTTCAGCCTTTACTTCCCTTGCTAACCTCAACCCCACAATTAATGCTTCATACTCTGCTTCATTAATGGATGCTTTAAATCCAAAACGAAGTGCACAATGGATGCGTTGCCCTTTAGAAGTGATTATTGTTAGACCGGCCCCAGACAGCTGATCGGAAGAAGTGCCATCGACGTGCATCTTCCATACCAGGGGTTCTTCCTCGGAATAAACAATATTGGTCGCTAGGTGCTTAGTGTGATGTTCAGTATCTGTATTGGGTAGTGGTCCAGACTCTTGTGATTGCTCAACCATTTCTTTGTCTGTATTTCGTATATCGGTACATTCAGCTACAAAATCTGCGAGAGCCTGACCATTAATTGTTGTTCGGGGCTAGTAAGTGATTTCATACTGTCTGAGCTTTATAGACCATTTTAATAACCGACCCGAGGTGTCGGGTTTTAGCAGGACGTGGTGCAATGGTTGGTCGGTAAGAACCTTTATGGGATGAGCATGGAGGTACGGGCGAAGTTTTATGGATGACAGGAGCAGGCAGTAAGTTAATTTTCAATTAGAGGATACCTGCTCTCGACTTCGACCAGCCTTTTAGTGACATAGTAGATTGGATGTTGGATCTTATTTTCTTCTCTGACCAGGATTGCACTGATAGTGTGTTGAGTTACTGCTAGGTATATGCACAGTTCTTCACCCTCCAAAGGTTTTAAAAGGATCGGGGGTTGTGTCAGTTGCTGCTTTAGAGCTTGGAAGGCTTGCTTTCACTCTTCAATCCATTCAAATTTTTTTGTGCCTCTGAGGATATTAAAAAATGGAATACACTTATGAGTGGATTTGGACATGAATCTATTGAGTGCTACTATACGCCCAGTCAGACTCTGCACGTTCTTGATCTTGGCTGGTGAGGGCATGTCCAACAGTGCTTTTATCTTTTTGGGGTTTGCTTCAATTCCCCGGGATTTCACTATAAACCTCAAAAAATTTCCCTACCCCACACCAAAGGAGCATTTTAAGGGGTTCAATTTCATTATGTACTGCCTTAAGATATTGAAGCATTCCTCCAAGTCTTCAATGTTCCCCCCAGCCTTTTTGGACTTCACCAACATATCATCCACGCAAACCTCCATATTATTTCCTATTTGCTCTTTGAACATACGGTTTACCAGTTGCTGATACATAGCTCCAGCATTTTTTAGGCTGAACGACATAACTTTATAGCAATACAGCCCCACATCCTTGTGGAAGCTAGTATGCTCCTGGTCGGGTGGATACATGCTTATCTGGTTGTATCCCGAATAGGCATCCATAAAAGTTAGGATCTCGTGGTCAGCTGTAGCATCCACCAGCTGGTCAATTTGAAGAAGTGGGAAGAAATCCTTCGGGCATGCCTTATTTAAATCAGTGAAATATATGCACACCCTCCATTTGGTATTAGGCTTTGGCACCAATACGGGATTAGACACCTATATTGGGTAGAAAGCTTCCCTAATGAAGTCGTTATTTCATAGCTTCTCCACTTCTTCCTTTAATGCCTTTGCCCGCGTTGGATCCAGTAACCTCCTTTTTTGCTATACGGGCTTTAAGTGTTTGGTATCGATGTTGAGGATGTGGCTTATAATTGTTGGGTAGATCCCTACCATATCATCATGAGACCAGGCAAACACATCTTTGTTGTTCCATAGGAACTAGATCAAGGCAGATCTTATGTTCCTGGACAATCAATTCCCTACCTTGACCACCCTAGCTGGGTGTTTTGGGTCAAGCAGGACCTCTTCTAATTCTTTGACTAGACCCACCCCCGTATCAATATCCCAAAATGAGGGTCTATGTCTGCCCCCTCCCATTTTGGGCTGCATCCTATTTTTGGTGACTAAGCCCTGCAAGCTGTGTGGTGCAGGCTGACTGCCTTGCCTTTTTTACTGATGAATTATAACATTCTCTGGCCACCAGTTGATTCCCTTTAAGACACCCTATACCTACCCGGGTTGGGAATTTGACAAGCAGATGGAAGACTGAAGTGACTGGTCGGAGGTCATACAGGGTTGGTCAGCCTATCATGGCATTGTACGGAGATAGGATGTCGATTACAATGAACAAAGCCATTACACTGTTGTTGTTAGGTGTCGTTCCCACCGTGAAAGGCAATCTTATGCTTCCTGCCGAAGCCATGCAATTCCATGTAAATCCATACAGCAGCTGCTCGCATGGTTCCAGATCTTTGATTCTCAAATTCATCCTGTCTAGTGTATTTTTGAACAGGATGTTGGCAGATGACCCATGGACAATAATCGTTCAAGCTACGATTATGTTAGCCATCTATACTTCTACCACTAACAGATCATTATGTGGATGATGTACATGACTTGTGTCTTCCTAGCCAAATGTGATGGGCTCACATTTGTAGCGAGGCTGTTTGGGACTACGCTCTTGGAAAGCAAGTACATATTCCTCTTGCTCATGCCTAAGGGAACGAGCATACCTTTCTTGAGCCTTGGCAAAGTTGCCAGCCAAATGCAACCCGTCACAGATCATATCTAGCTGACTAGCAACTTATGGTGGTAGGACAGGCTGACTGCTCTCATATTGCTGACAGTGTTCCTGAGGAGGCTGTTGAGGATGATGGTCGGCAGTCGATCGTACATACCTCTTCAGATGAGCATTGTTTTTTCTAATGAGAAATTCTATCTCCTCCTTCAGGTGGTTACATTCATTGGTTTCATGACCATAATCATTGTCAAACCGACAAAACTTGGTCATATCCCATCTATTAACATCCTTCCTCATTGGTGGAGGTCTTCTATACGGTACAACAAGTTGTGTGGCATTAAAAATATCTGCCCGAGTCTCTAACAGGATGGAGTAAGTAGTAAATTTAGGAACATATTCCCATGATTTGGGCTACTCGGCAGTCTTAGGCTTCTTGTTGTCATTCTGGTTACCGCTACTTCCATCCCCATTATTGCGTTTGCCATTCTTAGCCTCTTTCTTTCCTCCCTCTGCTGGGTTGGTGGTATTCCCAGCATCTATTTTCCCCTGCTTGGTAGCCGCTTGAGTTGGATTATCCACCTTCCACTCGGCCCTCTCAAACTTGATGAAACTGCTCGGCCTCCTCAAACTTGATGAAACCCTCTGCCCGATCAAGGAACTCTTGAGTGGTATGTGCAACCTTCCTTTTAAAACTACTCAAGAACAGACTCTTTACCTTAACTCCTGAATTGATGGCTACTAATTTACAGTCATCACTAAGGGATTTCACTCTGGTGGCTTCCCGCATAAAATGTTGAATGTAATCCTTCAAAGGTTCATTGTCTTTCTGTTTTATATCCACCAGGTCTTTCGGCACGGTGGCAAGGGGCATTGTTGAGGAGAATTGGGAATAGAATGTGCGTACAAATCCATCCCATGATGCAATTGACCCTGGCTGTAGCTTGATGAACCATTCCTGGGAGATTTCTCACAGGGTGG
Source organism: Humulus lupulus (assembly GCF_963169125.1). Lineage (NCBI taxonomy): Eukaryota > Viridiplantae > Streptophyta > Magnoliopsida > Rosales > Cannabaceae > Humulus > Humulus lupulus. The sequence continues at coordinate 196,719,310 of NC_084795.1, forward strand.
CTGGGAAGATCCGACACTTGGAATCATCCCGACCTCCCTGTAAATCAGTCTGTAGTTCAAAGTTCTGAAGTATGAGATACTGGGTTCTCCAACCCAGTGTACATTTTCTGTGTTGGCATTTTTAATTTGGCAGGTATGGGCAGCTGATTAATACGGTTTGAAAATGGGGAACCTCTCTACCTCTCCATTTCAATATCTGTTAACTTGAGGGCTGTCAAGTCCCTTACCAGTTGGCTTAACAGATCTAACTGGGCTTGGATGTTAGGGCCAGCAGCTGCCTAGGGCTGTGCTGCATTGCAGACCTCATCCATTCTCGGGTCCTGACCAAGCTCAGGCTGAGATATGATGTTCAAATCTTGATTTTCCCTGCTGCGATTAAGAGCATCTCGAAGGTCTTCATTTCCCATGGGGCCCATTCAATTGAAAACGGAGTTTGGCCGAGGTCTGCCCCAGCATTTTGGCTGTCTTCTTGGCTTGGTACTGGAGGGACTCCCTGGAACCCTTCACCTTGAGGTGGTTGGTTGTTTAGGATATCCTACCCTTGTGGGACAAATGGTCCTTCTGGCTGGTTACCTCTCCGACCTTGATTATTTTGCTGACGAACTTGGCTTGTTGTCTCATCATGGTGATACCCATCAGCATAATGGGGCCTGTATGTGCTACTAACCTCCGGCTTATCTTTTTGGGACCTTGGTCGGTATTCTTGATGTTGTCTGTACTGACCAGGTTGTTGCTGGTAGTTTTGGGGTTGACCACTCCTATTCGGTGCTAGAGCTCGGGGATTGCCATCTCACCCTACAACACCAAGATTCTTGTCATGGCCACTGCCATGAGATCTTGGCCGAAAATTCCCAGCTTTGTCTTCTCCCATGCCACGCCTTGGCAGAACCTGTTCATCAGTTGGTAAGGGTCACCTATTATTATTTTCTTGGGCACCCCGACTAGATATGTGACTCCTGGTCGGACCCTGGTTCCCATTCTGAGGTTGTGCCTCTGGCCCATGCATGACACCTTCACTGAAACCAAAAATATGAGGGCGTTGTTGGTTTTGGGTAGTAGTTCCAGCTATCGTTCCCATACCTTGCATTTATTGCTGCTGCATAAAATTGCGTATCGGCTCAGGAGCCTCCTGAGTCTAGCTCTCCATGTCTTCTTGATGGGCCTACACCTCCCAGGCATGTTGATCCATCCATTCTTGAAAATCTCTGCTTTGTATTTCGAAAGCTTCATTAAGGGCCTCTTGCGCAGTGGCCCGCCCCTGGTTCATGGAGGTAAGCTAATCTTGCATCTGCCCAACAAATTCCCTTATTTGATCAATTTTAGGGTCAAGTCCTTCAATATCGATGTGGGGCTCATACCATCTAGGACCTCCAGCTCTGGTTCCTGGCTGGTCAGTACCCCTCAAAGGCAGTAGCTCCGCGTCCTGGTGCGGTGGGCCCAGCAATTTCCCCCCAACACCAGATGGATTCCTAGGTTGTAGGTCACTTCGATACCCATTCAAATTGCTCATTTATGGGACTTGGTGAGAGACTTCAGCCTCGGGCTCTGGAGGCTCTTGGATTGATCTTCTGTTTGAGACTACCATCCTTGCAGCAATAGAATCCAAATGAGATTGTCTTAGGCTCTCAATGAAAGCAGCAAAATCTTGACCAGGTTTTTAGCCAACTGACACAGAGTCAAATATTAATTAGAGTGCTTTCAATTCGACAATCAATGCACCATAAATGAGCCAAGAACCTAGTAATAATAACCAATAAATGACAGATAACTCTAGGATTTATAGAGGTTCATCCCCAAAGATTAGTAATGACCTACATCCTCTTAGATTTGTATTAATCTTGAAGTTTTACACAAGATCACAATGGATTACAAGTGGATTTCTATGTGTAAAAGACAATACAGTATGGCAGAATTGCTGCTAAGTACCAAGCCAGGCTGCTCGATATATTTCTGGTGTTATTCGGTAGGCAATTTTTTTAACCCTCTCCATTGTGGTGGAGGGTTTGTGTTTATAATGTTCTATTGTCCCATGGGTTGCACATGGCGTAACTGATGGTGGAAATATTCCATTATTCTTGCAGGTAGTTACAATCCTATTTGTTAGGAGGCTTGACCAAGTTTTTAGGGTTGTTAGGCGCTCTTTGTGGGTGGTTAAGCGATTCCTACGAACTGTTGATGGTGAGTGTAGCTGCTTTCAGCCGACCAGGTTTATATTTTTGTCATACCGACCAACCACTCTCCTGACAAGCGTACCGAGCAGTGACTATTATTCATTTCTCAAGTGTACTCCGACCAATCTGCCTATCATACTGACCAGCAAGTTTCTGGGGGTCCTGCCAAGTAGCTGAGCCTCTGAAGATAGCATGACAAGTAGTAACTTGTTGTATACCCTACAGGTATACACCGACCAACTTTCCGGGGGGTCTTCCCAGTCTGCTCCATGTGTCCAAGTTTAGTGCCACGTCAGATATGCCAATTTTCAGGATAACAGTGGTGAAGAATATAATCTGCAGATTTGGTCTACCCCAGAAGATAGTGTCTGACAACGGCACCCTGTTTGACAATCAAGTATTTATGGATTTATATTCCAAGCATGGCATCACAAAAAGTTTCTCAGCAGTCTCGCACCCTCAAGCAAACAAGCAGGTAGAAGATGTTAACAAAATTCTCAAAGACACTCCGAAGAAGTGTCTAGAAGAGGCTAAGAGAAACTGGCCAGAGAAACTGACTAAAGTACTCTGGTCATACAGGACTACCGAGTGAATAGCTACTTGTGATACCCCCTTTGCACTTGCATATGGATATGAAGCAATGCTTCCAATGGAGGTAAATCCATCATCTCATCGACGTACAACATACGACCAAGATTGTAACCACCAACTGCTGGGTGAGTCCTTAGACCAAATTGAAGAAAGATGTGAAAAGTACAACATACATCTGGCAGCCCACCAGCAAAAGGTTGCATGCTACTTCAATTCCAGAGTTAAGAAATGAAAGTTCGACGTGGATGATTTAGTCCTACGAATAATTTTCCCAGAAACTCGAGATGCTTCGGTGGGAGTACAAGCTGGGAAGGTCCTTACCAGGTTACGGAGATAGTACCGCCCAGCACGTACAAGCTAGCACAGTATGACCAGGATCTCCAGTTAGTGTCCATCCTCCGTTATTGCAATGTGGAACACCTAAGGAAGTACTACCAATAAAGATGACTTTTAATTGATCATTGACTGGCCGGTACAGGCACGGATTGCCTCTACCACCGACTGGCCAAAGTTAGCTTTATTAATTATGCGCAAGCACGATTTGCCCATTTACTGTAATATTTAATATTTATGAATGTAAGCTACAGTGTAGCAACACAATTTTGTATGGTTAATTTTAAATCAATAAGACATGATTTTTGTCCATTTTTACAAGCACTACTTTACAATGATTACCTTACTAAATAGTGATTTATGTCATGGATTTTCGGCAGTGTATGAAACCTTTTAAGGTTTTGGCAAACCCAAGTGGTCCCGAGCAGGTTATTATGAGCAACTCTAGTCAATTTGCAAGTGACCAAGGAGATAACTCACGTGTTATGAATTCTTCTCGATCACTTGGGGGGCACCATAGTCATAAATGGACAAACAAAAGAAAAAGTGTGTAATTAAAAGGACTTAGAAACATTAATCTTTATTAATGTTGAAGTACTTGTGTGTTGCTCAGTATATACCAGGCAACAAAAAGAGCTATAAAACAATTGCAGTAGACAAGGTTGAACAGTTTTTGTTTACAACATATTAAAAAAAAAATTGAATAGCTCCTATTTACAGAGCCGCACAGCTCCAAAAACATTATACATTGTGTAGCAAGAAAAAATAAGGCACGAGAAAATATATAGTTAAAACAAGAAGCATTTTACACCAAAGTGTTAACATTGCTCGAGATTAAAAGTTGCTTAGCTCAGTCATGTTGTTTTTACCAAAGTAAAAGATTGCTCGAGATTAAAGGCTGCTCGGCTCAGCCAATTTTTTTCTTTGCAAAAATAAAAGAAAAGCTAAAAATATTAAGTGTTTCAAGGGTCTTGAGGGTGGGGGGTTGGATTGTCTTGAAGCTGGTCGGTTGGTTGGTATTGAGGCTAGGAAGCAAACAAGTCTCGAGGCTGATTGGCAGGAAAAGAAGTGTCAGGTGAAGCATTCAGACCAGAGGGCAGAGTAGAATCCTCGGGAGAAGGAGTGTTGTCTTGTTCGGCGACAGAGAAAGCATGATCCTGGACAACTCGAACTTGTTCGGTGGACATAGTCTGGACTTCAGCTTGTTCTTGTTTAGTACAGTATTGCATAAGCTCATTAAAAGCCTCCCCCAAATAGCTATAATTCACCCCTTATTGTGCACCCATAAGTCATAGAAATTGCTCATGCCGAAAGCCTCGTAGGTTGCGGCATCAACAGCCCTGGTAGCATTCTCTTCATTAAGGTTCTTTTCTAGTTCATCCCTCTCCTCTTGGACAGCTCTCCCCTCGGCAGCATTTCTCATGGAAAGGTCCTTCAACTCCTCTACCCTCCTCTCTAGTTGATTGATGTCAAGATTCCTCTGATCGGCAACAGTCTTGAGCCCCTCGTTTTCTTTAGAAATCTGCTCGAGGGTTTGCTAAAGATTTCAAATTTGCTCGGTCAGCTGGGCAACTTAGGAGGCTTTGTCCTCAGACTCTTTTACCAAACCAGCCATATGCTTGCTCACCCCCTTGGCGCGATGATGAACATAGCTGAGAGCCAGCATGCCCTACAATACAGAATGAAGGAATTTAGAACAAGTAACAAAGAAGAAAGATTAGTTGAACACAAAGCTGATCAATTACTTACCCTGGCAACATTCTGGAGACCGGTACTAGTGATGTATTCCAAAGATTTGGTACCGAGGGTGTCCATAAATCCAACATGGGAGGAGGACACTGTAACGCCCTACTACCTTAGAGTCGTTACTAAGTGAGTATAAAATGTGCAATTAACTCGCTAAACGAGGTTTTTAGAACAAAAGTGTGATTAAACAAAAAGTCAAGGCTGTAATCTTTGAAAGTACTCTATTTCATTGAAAATTCCAAGAGTCTAACATTTGGGATCCCAAAATAAAGTTTATAAAATATTTACAACTCAAAATAGGTTTACAGATGACTAATTATCAAAAACGTAGTTTACTACAGCCACTTCTCAAAATGCCCTAACCAAAGCAGTCGGGCAGGCCAAACATGTACGCGTCGCCCCACACTCTCCGTACTCATGGCTGGTTGACTTTTTCCTTGCCCTTATCTACAACACAGAGCACCCATGAGCTGAAGCCCAGCAAGAAAACTCACACAGCACATAGCATATGCATATTATATAATCAGCATATTAGACAATCCATAAATAAAACAGATAGTCAATTAGACTAAACAAATACGGCCGTGTCGTCCCAAAAGCGTTACCAACGCCTGGGATCTCAGTTCTCACCGTAAGGATATCCCATGTATCCATTAGGGTCTCACCCTAACTATAAGCACTCCATGTGATAAGTGTTATTCCCGGCCCCACTGTCGTTCTCGGCCTTCGCCATTCTTGGCATTCCCCGTTCTCGGCCCCTCGCCGTTCTCAGCTCCTTGCCGTTCCTGGATCCTTTTCTGTTCGTTCTACTATAACCACATAAGGCATACTTAAACAGCATTCAAGCATATAATAATTCAATCAAGGCTACACCCTAACAATAATAAAATCTAGGGCCGTGCCCTGCAACAACACTATGGGCCCATGCCCTGCTCTATGGGTGCTACAGTTTTCTTACCTGTATCCCGAGCTTTACAATTCACCAAAGTCACAAGCACGGTCCTCCATCCCGAGCCTCTCCGAAAACCTAGTCACAACACATATAAAACATCCTTTAGCACTAACCAATCCAAAACCACTTCCCGGGACCAATCACATACTCTCGGGACCTTCAATTTCCCAAAACAACACAACGGAAACATCCCCTGAGCCCTCGGATCAAATGCCCAAAATGCAAAATTACCTTGTCCTGAAAATAGCCTAGCGCCGCAGCGCCCAGCAAGTCAAAGAATCCCCCAGCCCTGATGCAGCCTCGCGCTGCGGCGCCAAAGAACAGGGCCGAGGCACCCCTTCGCGAACCCAGAATTCTGGGTTTTCCTCTGCATTTTCCCCAAGCCAAAACACCTCCAATTTAACCCAAACACATACCTAAACCCCAAAATCAATTTAAAACCCCAAGTAAACCATTTAACAACCTATAAACATCAACAACAAGCTCAATTACACAATTACACCCAAAATCCACACTTGAGTTTCAGACTTCAAAAACTTAAACCATGGCTTCCAAAACTTAAATCAGAGCTTGAGAAATATAAACCATGCTTCTAAAATCTTATACTACATCAAATACAAAATTCAAACATGTTAGAAATTCTTACCTCAATCAAGAATTCAGCTTGAATTCTCTTCAATCTCAGCTTTAAGCCACTTTCCCCCTTGATTATCCAAACTGAATTCCATGCAAACCAGCCATAACTTTCTTTAAATTCCCACACCTAATCTCTAAAAAAAAAACTTAAACTTGAACCAAAAATAGAGCATAACTCTTACCTCTGAACAATCTTAGCCTAAACTTGATTTTGGTTTCCTCAAACCTCTTGATTCTCCTCCTAGGTTTTAAATTCAGCTTTCTTCTTCTCCTCTTTTCTTCTAGCTTTTCCTTCAAATTTCAGCATAAACTCAATTGTGACTAAGTGTTGAACGTGACTCACCCTTTCCTTCAGCTGAAGCTATCTAACCTTTGCCAAATGACCATTTTACCCCTCCATAAATATCCTTTCCTAACTAAACCTTAAGGCCTTTTTGACATTTCATCTTTCTTACAATTATGCCATTTCCTCATCTAGACTTGTTACCCTTAATAGTTACTACTGGTCACCCAAGTTACTAAATCTCCATCAACCATTAGCTCACAAACTCACATTATAAGATCCCCAAAATACCCCTAGGCTCCTCCCGAGCATGGTATCTAATCCCGTTGTGACTTTTAAACTAATTAGCTCCCTAAGACCGTCTCGGCACGTGCACCACAATAATATCACCACTCACACGTGGTATTAATCACATAACGCAATTATTACATTTATGCCCTCATCAGGCTAAAATTACCAATTTACCCCTAGCAAACAAATGGGGCCCACATGCATATTTATTCCACCTAAACATGCATTCTAATCACATATTCACTTAAATTCATATATTAACATGTTAATTCACTTATTGCCTTCCAGGCACGCTAATCAAGGTCCTAAACCTTATTAGCAAATTTGGGGTGTTATAGACACCCTTTTGATATGTACTTTCTGGATGGACATGGCTTTCTTCAAAGGCCCATGGACCTCCTCAGTAGGGTCCTCAACAACGTCTTCTTAGGCTCTGCTCGGGGTGGCTAGCTCTGGTGCAATGGCCATATGGATAACCTCCACAGCATGGAGTCCTTTGCTCTTTCCAAATTTTCACAATTGTGTATGCACCTTTTTCTGAGATGGATTCTTATCAAGAGTCTTCTCGACCTGCTCGATAGCTTCGGCAGGTGAGTCAGCTTTCTGACGCTTTGCTGGTGGAGCCTCACTGCTGGGACCACTTGTATGCTTCTAGGCAAACTTCTTAAAAAAGACGGACGACATAACTGCATAATAAAAGGAAAATATTAGTAAAGGTGTCGAGCAGCGTCGGAGCAAGCAAAAAATCATAATTAAGAAAAAGTAAAAACAAGTTGTGAAAAGAGAGTCAGATCACCCTCTTCGGCTCCCCCTGAGCAGTCGGTTGCCCCAAGCGAAAGATCCCCATCATTGCTTGATGAGTCTGAATCTATATGCTCTACTGCAGCCTCCTTTCCCTTTCCCGGCTTGGGGGCAGCGGCAGTTGTGGGGGCGTCATGCTCAACAGGCTCCTTGATAACAACTCTGGCTGAAGTCCTTGTTCGATGGGCTATGCAGGGTCTGGACGGAGGAATTGATGGTTTGGTTTTCTTTTTACTGGGTGTTGGATTGGGCGACCTAGTGTTGGATGAGTGTTTCCTAGGTGACTGCCTGGTAGGGGTGTCACTCTTAGCCTTTGTCTTGGGATCAGGGTAGAGCCCAGCAGATGCAAGTCTTTTTGTGGTGGTCAAGGCCATCAAATCTTTGCGGCTAGGGTCCATGGCAGCTAGTTCTCTGGCCCGTCTCTCCATTTCTCTGGTGGGCGCTGACCAGCTAAAGGGATCGTTGTGACGAAAGGACAGGTGATTAGTAGCAATGTCAGCTGTGACGAAGTATTGGCTGGCATACTCCCCAACCTTGGAGATACCTTCAATATTCGCTAAGTAAATGTTGGAGTCTCAGTGGCTAAAATAAAAATACCCAACCATCCTTGTCGAGGGCTGGACTTGAGGTCAAAAAGATTATTTATTTTGTGTGCAGTCGACACTGGCTAGTGTAAGGATTTGTACAAAATATAGATGGTCGAGAGGAACCAGATGCCCTTAAGAATGATCTGGGTGGGGCAAAGCCCAAAATAATCTGCCACATTGCGAAAGTATGGCAGAAGTGAAAGGGCGGCACCAGCATTAATGTAAAATCTGCTCCAGGCACAGAATTGGGCTTCGGGGTGCTCAACAGTTTGTGAGGCAGTAGGTTTGAGGATTGAAACATCTTCAAGCTTAAAATGCTAATTGATTTTCTACAACTGTTTGTTAGAAATGGTGTTGGTACGAGCTATGTAGAGAGGGGTCTCCTCTGTCTCTGATGCAGGGTTGAGAATGGCCTCAGGATAGATCTCCGTGGCGTAGTCTATTTTGGCTGCCCCTTCCAGCCCAAAGGTGCTCAGCTCTTCCTCACGGGGTGGGGCCTCCCGCACATCCCCGACGATGGCACGACGTGCCACATGGGGATCTTCCTCCTCCGCACCATGTTTAGTTTGTTGATGCAGGCCATTGATTATTTCCAAGTGATGAGTTACAAGTCAATTCGGTGGTCACCTTCCCTCCGTGCACACAAGAAAAATGGGAAAGGTGAGGTGATAGTGCCAAACAGTACTGGTTGGTAGGAATGTCATAGATTATACCGACTAGCCTAGAACAAACATGGTACGACATATCGAACAACAGGCAGAACAGATCAAAAGCAAGTAAAACCAAGAAAGTGGACGGTTTTCTCCAAAAAAAAAAAACTTTTTCAGGAGTTGCTCTTGGTGTTCTTCAAGAACACTGAACGTAAATCAGCATAAAGGGGACATTTAAAGCCAGTTTTTAAAAAATCAGAGGTTCAAATAAATTACCCAGGCTGAGGGCCACTCAAAATATTCATCTATTTACATATTCAAGCAAAATGCATTCGAGAAATTTAAGGGATTTACCAAGAATATTACCCATGGTCACAACGAAAAAAATGTAAATGTGGTACCCTAATTTTAGCCCGAGTTCATTCACTCAGCTCGGGTACAGCTGGAAAATAAATATACAGAGAAATAACCAAGGGAAAGATATCTGCTTATTATCCACATGGACAACTCCAGTTTCTTGTGGTCACGCATGGTGTTAGGTATCCTGGGTTTAACCCGAGCTACGGACACAAAGACTGTGAAGCGCGAGCTCAAAATATTAAAATAGCTATTGAAGCACGAGCTTGGAGAAGATATCCAGCTCGTGGTGGTTCTAGTATATTGCATATCCACAGATCCCAAGAGACTCGGGATCCCTTTATACGTATATTTATGACCAAGCTGTCATATTTAATATCCCAGATATTAGGAGTACATTTACCTTGTGATCAAATCATATCCCAATATAAATGGGAATTATTTGTATTAAATGTAATAATTATGTAAATGCATGATTGACTCACGCGGTTACGCAAACCTATCCATGAAATTCCCTTATAAATATTGAGAATATTGGACAGAAAAGAAGACCATTTTTTCTGTAATACCGAAACTCTGCCAAAACAGAGAGAGTGAAACAGCAATAATATAGACTCCTAGACTAGGTGGATTTTAACCACTGAACCACGTAAAAATTCTGTGTTCTTGAGTGAATTCATTTATTTTTCATTATGGTTTATTAAGCACTAATCTACCTGTATTATTTCTTAATACATTGTTGGCCGAAAACTGCATCAACAGTTTGGTGCTTTCATTGAGAGAGAAATTAGTGCTTCATCAAGATCCCAGTTGATTCTCAACATGGTGCTCACTCGTTCAATGCACGATAATGAGATAGAACAGTCTGGCGGGCAAGAGGCCCATCATACCGCTGTTTCGAACAAACATGGCCCTGAGATCCAGCAGCGTACGGGAAATCAACCGGCGGGTCATGGCAACACTGTGAGTTTGGTGTCATTACCACCAAATCCAAATCTAGACTACCTAACTATCGTCGAATTGGAAAATATGTAATTGAGAAACCATCTTGCTAAGGCAAAAAAGCAAATTGAGGAAGTTTTGTCTCGGTTACCCTCTCGGAAAGAGGCAAAGTTGTTATCATAAGTCCCACAGGAATAATCGATCCAAACCAAGTCGATCAGCCAGGATTGCCACCCCAATTTATGTACCTACAGGGCGTGATCGCCAGAATGCTCAACCCAGTGGCCCTCATAAGGGCCATCAGCATGTCAGTCGGTCAATTAGAACCGCAACCCCAAGTTCGGTGCCTCTTTCACAGGTCCCTAGGAATACCCATGGAAATCCATGGGGAGGGTCTGGGACAGGCTCACAGAGAAAGAATGTTCCATCAAATAATCCCACGTCGCGATCAGAACGTCAGGCGCAGAGAGCTAGAGACAATGGGGTAGAATAGAGGCGGGCTAATCTAGTTCATCCTGATGGGACCTGGATTACCTCACCAATAAGGCTTCCCCCATCACCTATAAGACATTCGTGCCACCTCATTGTACACGAGACATTCCAGCTTATGGAGACAGTAGGAGAAATCCTCCCCCATCTGCCAATACTTACATCCCACAGACACATGTTGAAAATCCAGATCCTCGGCCCCAACCGCAAGTTGTAAGCTTCACAAATGGGAGTTACTAGAATGAAATTCGTTGTAGTGGTAGGTCCAAGAGCGGCCTAAGAAATCAGTTGAGTTCAGCGCAAAGCCCTCAATACGAGTCACAGTCTGATTTGCGTGATCGCCTGAATTTGCAGAGAAGGAATCCATCTCAGAATGAAGATGATAGTTATACTCGATAAGAGGGAGGTCTGTCCATAGTACGTGATAATGGGAATGCCCCACCAAACCAAGCTCGAGCTTGGAGGGACAATAACCCATCAAACGCATACGATAGGATGGGAGATGTCAAACAGCCCCCAGGTAACCTAGGGACCAGAGACCAAACCCTCGAGAGGCTAGCTCTGATGGAAGAGCAAATGAAGAGACTTTTATCTGTAAAAGACAAAGATGATTGCAACTCAAAGGATGAGCTCAAGCCTTTCGCTCCAAATATTGCGGCGGCCACATATCTGGTAGGCTTTAGAATGCCACACTTGTAAAAATTTGATGAAGATGGAGATCCGTCAGACCACCTCGGAATGTTTAACACCATGATCATGGCCCACAATGTCAGACTTAATCTAAGGTGTATTTTATTCCCTACAACTCTGGTTGGGCTAGCCAGGCAGTGGTTTAAGCAGTATTTTATTCCATAAGCTCGTGGAAGAAGTTTTCCTCCGAGTTCAAAAAATCATTTCGAGCTTCACAAGCAGCTTGATTTGAGGCTGATTTATTGGCCAATGTAAAGTAGCAACCTGGCGAAACGTTGAAGGCATATCTAAGTTGGTTTGCCAATGTTGCTACACAAGCTATGGATGCTGATGACAGCTCCAAGCTCATGGCACTGAGGATAGGAATCCTCGTCGGGGGCGACCTATGGTAAGAACTCCAAAGGAAAGGAGTTAAGAGTAAGGATGAATTCTTGGCCCGAGCTCAAGAATTGATTAACCTAGAAGAGGCGCAAGCTTCCATCATAGGAACCAGCCAGCTCCCTGTCCAACACATTGGAGCAGTAACGAACATTGCAGCTATGGCTCAAACCGTTACCCAGAATAACCAAGGGGGAATAACAAAAGGAAGGGAAATGGTGAGAACGACCAGAGCGGAACGAAGAAAAATAAGTCTGTGGAGAAATTCAAACATGTTTACACTACTTATACCGACCTAACAGACACTAGGGAGCACATCTTCCTGGCATATTCTACTTGCCTTTCGTGGAAGAGCTAGAACCGTTGAAGAACCAGAGGGCGAAGAGAGATTCTTCGAAGTTCTACCAATTCCATAATGATATCGGTCATAACACTGATGACTATCGATAGCTGAAGGATGAGATCAAAACTCTCATTGGAGCGAGACCTTTGGCCAAGTATGCCTGAAATCGGGTGGACCCTAATCAGCCCGTTGGACCAAACCCTCCGTCAATCCCTAAAGCTCCAGTAAGTCAAACCGAAGCTCGAGCAAATCAGGGCGACCCTCCTCTGATAATAAAGGGAGATAAAGCCACCATTTCGGGAGGACCTCATCTGGCAGGCACAAGCAGTGGGGCCCAAAAGAGCGATTATCAAAACAACAACGATTGGAAAAACAACCAATCATTTTTACAGAAGAGGATGCTAGCCATGTCCAATTCCCACATAACAATCCCTTGGTCATAACCGTTCAGCTTGCCAACCGGAGGGTCCAGAGGACTCTAGTAGATAATGGGAGTTCTGTGAATCTACTTTTTAGATCCACCTTGGGAAAAAATGGGGTAACTGAAGGCAACCTCAATGACTCTGTACGATTTTTCTAGTGAAGGGTCAGTAGCCATCGGGACGATCAAATTAGTGATAACATTGGGAGAAGGCTCACAAACTGTCTCCAAGTTACTTGAGTTTGTGGTAATCGACTGTTCAACTATATACAATGAGATTTTGGGACGATCTGTGTTGATGACATTTGAAGCCATAACCTTTATCCGCCACCTTGAAATAAAATTCCCCTCAGCTGTGGGAATATGCACCGTCAGAGGTGATCAGCTCGCTGCTAGAGAATGCTATAGAATTTCTATGAAGGGAAAATCACAACCCGGGCAGCAAGCCATGGTCATAAATGATGGAGGCGAGGAGTCACGGGAAGTAGAAGTTACTTGCGGGACGGAAGAACCTCAGCAAAAAGAGGATAGTAACAACGCCCAATGTAATGACATTGACCCACGGATAGGCGAAGACAGGTCAGAACTCCAAGCTCTAGGAGGTAAACATTAACCCCAATGAAGTTTCAAGAGTCGTAAAGATTGGGAAGAATCTTAATGATAAAAGGAAGAAGGAGCTAGTCAATTTCTTACAAGAGAATATGGACGTTTTCGACTGGTCACATGAAGATATGGTGGGAATAAGCCCGCGTGTAATCATGCACATTTAAATTAGGATAGGAACGTACCTACACAATCCCAAAAATAGAGACGCTTGGGAACATTTCGAGCTAAGGCTCTTGAGGAAGAAGTAGCTCGACTACTAAAGTGTGGGTTTATCCGTGAAGCAAAATACCCGATCTGGGTCACCAATCCCATGCTGGTCCCAAAGACAAACGGGAAATGGAGGACCTACATTGACTTCTCTGACCTAAACAAAGCTTGTCCCAAGGATTGCTTTCCACTACCAAGGATTGAACAGTTAGTAGATGCCACGGCAGGTCACGAGCTCATGTCCTTCATGGATGTGTAATCTGGATATAACCATATTGCGAAGAATCCTACGGACCAGGAACATACTAGCTTCATGACCCCAAATAACGTATATTGTTATAAAGTCATGCCCTTCAGGCTGAAGAATGTCGAAGCTACATATCAACGCTTAGTCAACAAAATGTTCGCTAATCAGATTGAGACAAGTATGGAAGTGTATGTCGATGATATGCTTGTCAAATCAAAGATTGTTGATAACCATGTATCCGATCTAGAAGGATGTTTTGGAATCTTAAGGAGGTATGGCATGAAGCTGAATCCTAAGAAGTGCACGTTCGGAGTGGCATCTAGAAAATTTCTGGGTTTCATAGTCAACACGAGGGGAATAGAGGAAAATCCCGAGAAAATCAAGTCATTGTTAGAAATGCCCTCGCCCAGGTCGCATAAAGAAGTTCAAAGCCTGACTTGAAAGGTGGCAGCTTTGAATCGTTTTATTTCAAAATCTACTAACAAGTGCCTGCCATTCTACAACTTACTCAGGGGAAACAAAAAATTTGAGTGGACTAAGGAGTGTTCACAGGCATTACTCGACCTAAAAATGCACCTGATCGAGCCCCCAGTGTTATCTAAGCCTATGTCTGGAGAACCTCTCTTCATTTATTAGGCTGTGACAAAAAATGCAATCAGTGTCATGTTAGTCCAAGAAGAAGATCGTGCTCAAAAACCAGTATATTATATTAGGAAGAGACTTCTCAGACCCGAGTCACGTTACCCATTGATAGAGAAGTTGGCATTCTATTTGATATTGGCTTCCAGGAAGCTCCAGCCATATTTCCAGTCCCATTCAATCAAATTCATGATCGACCAACCTTTAAAGTAGGTATTGCAAAAACCTGAAACGTCGGGACATCTTTTAAAATGGGCAATCGAGCTTAGCCAGTTTGAGATATTGTACGTGCCATAGACCTCAATCAAAAGTCAGGCCCTTGCTGATTTTGTGGCTAAATGCACTGGATTTCAAGAGGAGCTCTTGAAGAAACCGATGCAGGAGTTATGGAAAATCTTCGTGGATGGATCATCAAACGAGAACGGTTCGGGAGCTGGGATCATCTTAATCTACCCAGAAGGGCATCGATTTCATACAACTCTGAGATTTGGATTAGAGGCATCCAACAATGAAGCTAAATATGAGGCTTTACTAGCTGGGCTGAGAGTGGCAAGGGAGCTCAAGGCAAAAGCCGTCCAATGCTATAGTGATTCTCAGTTTGTGATCAATCAGGGATTGGGAGAATACTAAGCTCGAGGTACGAAGATGGCACCTATCTAGCTAAGGTGAAGGGAGAACTGTCTGAATTTGTGTACAGTTCTATTGAACAGATTCCTCGTGAGCAAAATTCAAATGCTGACACCTTGGCACGACTTGCCACCACAAAAGAAGTTGAGACATTGAATGTAGTGCCAGTAGAGTTCTTGGAGAATCTGAGTGTAACAGAAATGATAGAAGTCGAAATGATCGACACAAGACCAACTTGGATGACTCTCAAAATGGAATACCTCACAACAGGAAGGCTACCTAATGATATAAAGGACGCAAGAAAATTACTTTATCAAGCTCCGTGGTATGTGATAGTGGATGGGACCTTGTACCAACGTGGTCATTCATAGCCTCTCCTACGATGTGTACTGCCCCAAGGAAGCTAAAACCATTTTGCAAGAAGTGCACGGAGGTTTTTGTGGAGATCATGCTGGGGGAAAAACCTAGCACTGAAAATACTGAGGCAGGGCTATTTTTGGCCCACTCTAACAAAAGACTCAATCTCGTATGTTTAGAAGTGCAATAAATGCCAGCATTTTACAATAGTTTCCCGAGCTGCTCCAATTGACCTAATGATGATCTAATCCCCGTGGCCATTCGCGATATGGGGAATCGATCTAATAGGGTCCCTACCTATGGGAAAGGGAGGAGTTTGTTACGCGGTGGTGGCGATCGACTATTTCATGAAGTGGGTAGAAGCCAAACCTCTGGCAACCATCACTTCAAAAAGAGTCCTAGACTTTGTGGGGAAGAGTATTATAAGTCGATTTGGGCTTCCTAAAAATATCGTGTCAGACAATGGGACACAATTCGACAGCGATCTCTTTACTAATTTCTGTGAAAAATATGGCATTATGAAGAGTTTCTCCTCAGTAGCATATCTGCAGGCCAACGGGCAGGTCGAGGCTATGAACAAAACCTTAAAGTCAAGCTTGAAGAAGAGGTTAGACGAAGCCAAAGGACTATGGCCCGAACAGCTCCCGCAAGTACTGTGGGCCTATTGAACTTCTCATAGAACCTCCACGGGGCATACTTTTTTCCTTAACTTTTGGAAATGAGGTCGTGCTTCCAATCAAAGCTATGGTAGCTACCCACAAGCAAAGGACATTCAACCAAGAGTAGAAAGATGGACTACTTAAAGTATCCCTCGATCTGATTGAAGAAAAATGAGAAGAGTCACAGTTACAACTCGCCCATTATCAACAAAAAAGCACTCGCTATTTTAATTCTAAAGTTAAGACGCGTAGATTTGGATTGGGTGATCTGGTTCTCCGAAGGGTATTTCTAGAAAATAAGGATCCCAAGGACGGTGTTTTAGGCCCGAATTGGGAGGGACCATATCAAGTCATTGAAGTTTTGTGTGAAGGAACTTTCAAGATAGCTCGGCTGGATGGGGAAGTAGTCCCACAGACCTGGAACGCCCTACATTTGAAAAAATATTATCAGTAGTACCACCATCAATGTAAGGCTTATTTATAAAAGCCATTTGATTAAATGATAGATGGATTATTAAACAATTTCCTTTTTAGATTGTATTAGTTCATGTTCTAATGTTTGTAAAAGCAGCCAAGAAAGTTTCTACATTCTAGTTACTTGGGGGCACATAACCCAAGGTTGGCAAAATTAAGCCTGCTTGATAAGATTAACGAACTTAGAGCTTGGAAAAATTTACTATTCCATGGATTTTAAGAGCTCAAATTTTTAGTAAACCTAGCGTGAACTAAGTTTAATTCATTTAAAATCCTGGACGTAACCAGGTCCGAAAGTTAGAAGCTTGGAAATATTGATTATTCAATGGCTTTTTAAAGTTTGAATTTTCAATAAACCTAGCACAAATTAAATTTAAAATCATTTTAAATCCTGGACATAACCAGGTCCAAAACTTAGAAGTTTAGAAAAATTGATTATTCAACAGTTTCTTAAAGCTCGAGTTTCAATCAACCTAACGCGAACTAAGTTTAAAACATTAAAAACCCTAGATATGACCAGGTTTGAGGCCTGATTCTTGACAAGTAGGGTACAAATAACCAAACAAAACTTGGATATAAACAAGCGCGATAAAATCTATCTTGATCTAAAAATAGATTCCTAAAATCTTGAATGTACAAGTCTAAGGATTCATAAACATGAGAGATAGTAAAGGAAAGATAAATGGATCAAAAAGATGTACATTGAAATAAAACAAGCACATTATCACGAGGAGAAAAAACCTCGAACTAAGCCCGAAGGCAATTGTTTAATATGAAAAAAATTGTTAAATAATTACAAAGAAAAACAAATACAAAGGAGATTAGTAGGTTCCATCAGCTCGCCCTGAAGATGTGACCTCCTCGCCATCTCCCTCCACCAGTCCAGATGCATCGCCAGTCTCCGAAGGTTCTTGCAAGAGCCAAGCCTTAAATTTTTCATGGTATAGATCCCACAGCCTGGGTCCCTTGAAAGAGAAGTTCACATCCGAATTGAAGGCCCAACAGTGGTACAGCATCTCTTCCATGACCAACGATGAGGCTGCCTTTTCTTCTTTGACTGTGGCTTCGGCCTCGAGCAGTTTTTCTTTGGCTTCATCAACCTCGGCCTAAATTTGTGCAGTTTAAGCCTGGGAGGCAGAAAATGCAGTCTTTGCAGCCTGTGTCGCTTTCTTTGGATGAGGCAAGAGCAGCCTTGGCATCAACCTCATTCTTCTGAGCAGTCGCCAAGGCAGCTTTGGCTGCCTGCTTGCCTTATTGAGCTGCAATCATGGAGGTTTGGGTAGCATTTAGTTTAGCCTGGATCTCATCATTTCTATCCCTAGCATGGGCTATGCTGCGAAACTAGGCCAGGGCACACTGCAAAAGAACAAAACAAGTCACAGATATACCCTTGGTCACAATAAAAAGAAAAAATTTCACTAAGTAAGGAAAGCGAACTTACAGTGAGATTCATCCCCATAGCTGATTCCATGACATTCTCTGGGCTGTGCTCCTTGATGGTCCTCAGATCCCTCGAGCTGGCCTTATATGCATGCCCCACCATATGGCTCGCAGTTTCATAAATGATACCCCGAAAGGCTTCAGGGATCTTCTCCAGGTCCTAAGGATCTACTGGTATTTGGATGGTGGGAGCTGGGCACCCGATTTGTATCACTTGAGCCTGGGGAGGCACGAAGCAAGGCGGGGGAGGAGGAAGTTGCTCGGTAGTGACCGTAGCCACGGAGCTGACTCCCGAGTCGAGTTCATCTCCTTATTTTTGGCAGGGGATTTTGAGGTGTTTCCCGCTGCAGAGGTGGCCTTCTTCATAAACCTGGGCCCCTTCACAACAGGGCATGAGCCAGCTTTCTTAGTCTGGAAAGCAGTTCAGAGATCGAGGGCTCCTGGTTGCTCCATCTCCTCGCCTGAAAAGAACAAAAAGAGTTAGTTCAATAAAAGAATGTTTCCAAAAGCATTTATAAAGAAAGAAAGAAAACAAAGATCCTACCCTCCGGGCTTGGGGAGGACTCTATTATCACCAGCTCGGGTGTTTTGGCTGGGATAGGCATGACATCCGGCCTTGGAACTAATGGAGGAGAATGGGAGTCTACAGTTAATATTCCTGGGATCCTAAGGGGTTCATGATCAGGTCCTTCCTCGGGGCAGGATTCATCTACATACTATCTAAATCCAGGGGTAAATGCACCCTGGAGCAGAGAAGGTCAGGTCCTATGATTGGTCCCATACTCCTAGAAATTGGCGGATCTAAAGTTTAAAGTATTGTCAACTACGACTGTGCCCTTAGGATAACTACTGTCATGGTGTACCACTAGGTGGTCTACGGACTGGAGCTGGGTTATAGGGATGACGATGGATGAGATGGTTTGGATTACAACGAACTAACCTAAAATCGGCAACAGCCCTATCTAATTCCCTAAAGGGGTATGGGTTACCTTGGCCAGAGGGGTCGGCTGCTGCCCCTAACGTAACTCATTCTAGATCGGGTTCCCTGACAGCCTTGGGAGCCCACCTTTTTTGCACTAGAGGCACTTCATCCTCTTCATCCTCCTCGTCCTCAATGACTGGCAAGGCCTCTTGAGAGGATGGAAGCTCAGGGATCACCGGAAGGGCAGCGCAGCTCCTCAAGGCCAATGTTTGACCTTCGCCGATCAACTTACAAGCCAGCATCGTGACGTCATTCATGACCTGGCGGTAGTCCTTCTCACTGGGGGGAAGCCCAGAAAACTTCTCATAGTGACCCTCGAGAGTCACGGACTTTCGCATCCTCGGAAATATGGCTCCACGAGAAACAAATTCAGTTAAGATAAAAAATATTTATATCTTAAATGAAAATTCACGAGCTGAAGTCACAAGGATGGAAGACTTACGAGGTCGGTTGAAGTAGCGATGTTCGCAATTTCGAAATCCATTTGACATAAAGAACAAGTCTTTATAGTCGTTTAGATGACAAGGAATTTCGATGACGGAGGCCGAGTTAGGGAATCGCATGAGGTAGTAGAATTTTTCACCGCATCCCCTTTGGTCAGGGCTTACCTTGAGGCATAAGAAATACAGAATGTCTACTGGAGTGGGGACCTCCCACTCGTGTTTCAAGAACAAATACTTTAGCCCCACCAAAAGTCTGTACGAATTTGGGGGGAGCTGAAATGTAGCCAGCTTCACGTAATTTAAAAAATATGCGAAGTACTGGTCCAGAGGGAGGAAGGCCCCAGCCTTCAGATGCTTGTCGCTCCAAGCCGCAAAGTCGTCTTGGAGAGGGGAGCAGCTCCTTTCCCCTTCGAACGCAGGTCGGAAGAGTAGAGTTCCAGTTCCAACCTCTATATTGTGGCTCAACATGATCTTGTTCACTCTCCCCTGAGTCGTGATCTTTGAAATGATATGCTCAGCCTCGAAGTATGTGTTGGGATCGACCACGATCTCCTTCTCGACCATCGGACGGAAGTTTGGGATGGGAGATTCTGGGGCGATCTGCTTCCCTTTGTTCTTCTGTTGAGAGGGTGAGCTCGAAGCATTCTTCTTTGGGGCATTCTTCTTTGGGGCGTTCTTCTTTTGAGGGCCATCAGATCGCCTAACGACAGTGTTGAGTCTAGTTTTTGTCTTGTTTAGGTGATGTTTTTAGTAGTCTTTTATTTTATTTTTCTTTCATTTAGTGCGGGTTTATGCTTTGTTTGTCTCAGGAAGAATTGAGCACTTGGAAGAAAATGTCAAAGAAAGGGAAGAAATAACCAAGTTTTTCGTCATATTTCGAGAAAGAATGGATCTCAACATAATTTGGAAGTGTTGGTGAATTTTTGGGATGAAAACTTAAAAAATTGAGAAATCCCTTAAGAGCCACGGCATGAGCAATATAGAGTCGCGGCTAGGTGATGAAACAGAACCACTGTTTTGTTGGAGATCTTCGGGCCGCAGCATGGCTAGAGAGGGTCGCGGCATTGATGGGCATTTCGCCCAGAATTCTTCAACGCGGGCCGCGACATGGCTACATAGGGCCGCGGCATGGAAAGAGCATTTCGCCCAGAAATTTTGACACGGGCCGCGGCATGGTGCACATAGAGCCGCGGCCCGCCTCTTTAAAAATTGAGTCCTAGGTTTTAATATGGCGAAAAAGAGAAGAGAAAAGACACGTACGGACGGTGGATGAGCTCTGGTTTTAAAGGCTGAAGGCTTGGAGTATTTTACATGTTTTTCTTCTTCTTCCTGATGTTATCTTTAATTTTTGTTGTGATTAGCATGATGATTATGAACTAAGTTTCTGTTTAGGATGTTTAATTGAATCACTTGAACCCCTGTTATGAACTAATGCAATTTCAATTTTCTTCTTCTTCAATCTTCTTCAATTCCATATAACCTGTTCTTATAGATTGATTATTGATTGGCCATCTTTAGTCATATACATATGTTTTTAAGTCAAAATCTGAGAAGTGAGATCTAAATCTACTGTGGTTATATTGGATATAATTCTAATTTAGAACGAAAGTATCTGAATTAATTGTGTAACTGTTTATTAAGTTGTCGAGATTAATGCTACCTTTGTGGTTCAATTTACCATAGAAATATAGGAAATTGTCACTTAGGTTGAGTTTATAATTCATAGTATGATTATAGGCTGCTGTATCAACTTGTTAATTGAATTAGGTAAAAAAGAAGAAGAACTCATACTTTGCATTAGGGAATAATAGGGAGGATTGTTGATGAGATTAAATATCCTATTTGTTTATTCAGTGGTTAAATTAAAAGTTTTACTATTAGTTGTTATTCCATTTACTTTTCAATTATTGTTTGCACTTTATAGTTTCTCTTGCTGTGTTTATAAAAATTAAGAATTTTAATTTATCAAATAGAACAAGAAATTAATTGATTGGTAATTGATAAATCAGTCCTTGAGGACGATACTTGGTTTTACCATTTTATTATGAATTGCGACTGTGTGCACTTGCATAGCAAAAATATCGCAACAGACAGAACGACCTAGTTAGCAAGAAACCTAATAAGGTCTAAAACTATGATGTGAAAGTATGAAGGAAATAGTTTACTTTTGATACACGATCTAACATTAGCCTCAGCCCCATCGCGTGATGCCACGCAATATCCTAAGCTACGTGCCTCGGTTTCCTAACAAACCCCTGATATTTAGGGATCTGTGTGTCAGAATGTCAAACCATTACTTTCCTTGGGAGGCAGTTTAGTGCAAAACCACCCAAGAAAACGTAACCTCTACGCTATCTGGTTCTAAACCTAAAAACCCTTCATTTCCTTTACCCCGAATGGGTATTCTTTGAATTAATACACCATTAGGATTACCCAGATTTACCCAGAAATTTCCCAGTTTTATGAATGTTTTATTTCTAAGACATTTTTGGACTCACCCATTGAACCTAAGAACATTTAGAAATAGCCTACCAGTGACTACAATAAGTGTTGATGAACATGGTGAGGAACAGAAATTCCATTTAAAAAAGAAGGGAAAAACTTTTCAAACCAAAGAATGAGATACTTACAATAAGTGTGTTTGTCGACGGTAAGATGTAGACTCAACAACAAGAAGCTCCTGGAAAACTTCTGAGTGACTAGGCACAATGGGAAGTCTTTTGGGATTTTTGGGAGAGAAGAGAGGCTTGGAAGTGCAGAATAGGAAAAGTTTTAAATGAAAGGTGGTGAATTTTGAAATTTGGCCATCCTATTTATACGTAAATTGTGTAGATTAATCTGAGCCATCCAATCGGGTTATTTCAAGATGAAAGGGCCAAGGTTAAATAGACCAAACAGCGGCAAATAGGTGACAAGACAGTTATTGCAGTCCTCAAAACCCGAACAAAAGCCAATTACGGTACACAACGTGTCCAGTACTCAAGTAGTGGGCAGGCGTGGTTTTATGTAACGGAAATCTAAAATCCCTTACTGTGTGGGTCAAAAAGTGACGACGTCATACACGAGAAGGAGCTTGGGAGGAAAATGTTTTACCCTAATTTTAGCCCGAGTTCATTCACTCAGCTCGGGTACAACTGACAAATAAATATGCGGAGAAATAACCAAGGGAATGATATCTGCTTATTATCCATGTGGACAACTCTAGTTTCATGTGGTCACGCATGGTGTTAGGCGTCCTGGGTTTAACCCGTGCTACGGACATGAAGGCTGTGAAGCGCGAGCTCAGAATATTAAAACAGTTGTTGAAGCACGAGCTTGGAGGAGATATCCAGCTCATGGTAGTTCTAGTATATTTCATATCCGCGGATCCCCAGAGACTCAGAATCCCTTTATATGTATATTTATGACCAAGTTGTCATATTTAATATCCCAGATATTAGGAGTACATTTACCTTGTGATAAGATATTAAATGTAATAATTATGTAAATGTGTGATTGACTTACGCAGTTATCCAAACCTGTCCATGAAATTTCCTTATAAATACTGGGAATATTGGACAGGAAAGGAGACCATTTTTTCTGTAATACTGAAACTCTGCCAAAATAGAGAGAGTGAAACAGCAATAATATAGACTCCTGGACTAGGTGGATTTTAACCACTGAACCATGTAAAAATTATGTGCTCTTGAGTGAATTCATTTATTTTTCGTTACAATTTATTAAGCATTAATCTACCTGTATTATTTCTTAATACACTGTTGGCAAAAAACCGCGTCAACAGTAAAGAAAAAAGAAAGCATTTTGCATGAGTTACAGGAATAGAAAGAGGGAAAATGGAAGACTTACTGGTAGCAAGCGGCTAGAGCGAGTGCAGCGCAAAGAGCCTCGGTAGAGCACGACTGAGCGATGGTCGATGTGGATGTTTCAAGATTTGAATAGCTCTGAGTATGTGTAATATCTAGAAAAGGGAGAGTGTAAAGAGATAACAGGGGAGGGGGGCTATTTATAAGCCAGGCGCAACACCTTCTCTACTCTCACAGCATTGATGAGTTGTCTCTTCAATTATTGCAGGCACGCCTCCCCATACACGTCAGCACGTCCTTCCAATCACGTTGCCTCAACCACCAAGTACATCAGCCACTTTTTGGTAATTGCACGGTACAATTAGTGGAGGAACATTGTGGCACTTTATGGTTCCAAAAAGAAGCGGGAAAAATTGAAAGGTCATTTCTTGGAAATACTAAGGCTATTAACTACACCAGGTGTTATGCCACGTAGGAAGGGGTGTGTACCCCTGACCAGGCTGGACGGTACGGTCCCCAAAAGAAAAGTTTTCAAGCTTCCTTTACACCATTTCAAACTTGGAGGGCAAATGTTATCCCAAAAATTGACATGTCTGACGTGGCACCAGAATTGGACACGTGGAGTAGGCTAGGCAGACCCCCCGACATGTTGGTTGGTGTATACATGCAGGGTATACGACTCAGTGGGGTAAACAGTTTACAGACAGTAAATATTTACACCTTTCCGAGGTTTGAGGGATTTTAATACTGCTCGGCAGGACCACCAGCATGCCTGTTAGTCGGTATGATAGACAAATATACTTGTCAGCTGAAAGTAGTTACACTCACCGTTAGCTCTCCACAAGAATCGCCCAACCATCCGCAAAGAGTTTCTAACAGCCCATAAAACTCGATCAAGGCTAATGAAGGATAGGGCAGCAACCACTTACGAGAATATAGGGATGCTTCCCCATCAGTTATGCTCAAGCACAAACCTCAGACGAGAGGGATAGTATAAATGCAAACTCTCCACCACAATGGAGGGGGTTCACGAAAATAGGTGACTGACCAGTACCAGAAACATACCGAGCAACCTAGCTTGGTACTTAGCAGCGATACTGTCGTTCTGTATTGTTATTTATACTTAGAAATCTACCTTATTCACTGGTTATCTCGTGTAAACTCTTAAGATCAATACAAATTTAAGAGGAAGAAGTTCATTACCATTTCTTGGGGAAGAACCGCTATAATTCTGGTGTTCTTTATTATTTATTGCTCATCATTACTAGGTTTTGGGCTGATTTGTGGTTTATTGATTGTCTAATTGAAAGCTCTCGAATTAATTATTTTGCCTCCGCGTCAGTTGGCTAAAAAATTAGTCAACAAATAAAATCAAAGATAATTTTATTAACATAGTAAACTGAAAATAAACATAATAAATAAAAAATATTTGTCAAAAAATTCAAATTGCCAAATATGGATTTTACAATGGCAATCACTTAGTCTTTTTAGTCCTAGCTTTTTTTCTATATAGATGTATAAATTATTTAAGAAAATAATAATGAAATTAAATAACTTAACAAAAAAAAAAAAGATAACAAAGAATATGAAAAACTCAAATATTAATAACACTTTTCTTAACATTCCATAAAATTCATGCATATTACATTGAGCACAAATACAACAATATTGTTATTATTTTAAGCAAATATTTTTTTTAAATAATAAAAAAAAATTGAAACAATTTTAAGAGCTTAATTCACGTATATTACATTGAGCACAAGTACAACAATATTGTTATTTTAAGCAAATAGATTTTTGTTTATTTTATGCAAATAGATTATTTTACAAAATAATAATTAAAAAAGCTGAAACAATTTTAAGAGCTTAATTCACGTAGATTACATTGAGCGTAAGTACAACAATATTGTTACTTCAAGCAAATAGAATATTTTTTTAAAAAAAAAACTAGAACAATTTTAAGAGCTTAATTACATATCTCAAAAAAGGAAGCAACTTCTATCTTCAACAATATTGAGGAGTGGAGAATATGCTTTTATCTTCTTTTGTTGTGCATTAGAATTGTAAACAAAATGCTCACAAGGAACAACCTTGAAAGACAAAACCTTATGGGGGCGTTTGGTATGGAGTAATCCTAAGGTGGGAATGAGAATGTGGAGACAAACCTATGTTTGGTATGTCATTTTTGACATTTTTAGCTGGGGGTTTTATTTTCCCGTGGGGTTCACGTGACTTTATTTGGGGGTAATATCTTAATTTAAAAATATTTGAGTTTTATTTGACTGGAATCTCAACCTCTTCTCTTAGACTCATTTCGTGAAGCCTTAGCTGCCTCTTCTCTTCATCGCCTTCATCAATTCTAGCTGAACCAAGTATGGAATCATTCTCTCTCTCTCTCTCTCTCTCTCTCTCTCTCTCTCTCTCTCTCTCTCTCTCTCTCTCTCTCTCTCTCTCTCTCTCTTTGATTTTGATTGAAGTGTTTGTCTATCTTTGTATCTTAGCTTAACCAATTTTTTTTTTGCTAGAATAGTTTGATGAATTAGTTCGAATCTGAGTTTTGTTGATAATAATAGGTCATTTTTGTTGATAATAGTTTCTGATCGATATGCATAAATACATTGATTATAATCACAAAGTAGAACCAAATTAGCATTTGGGTATATTTCAAATGGTATTATATTCCCGATCTTGGAGAGATTGTAATGCTCTAGGTTTTTCTGGGTACCTACATTTTTTTTTAACCATGCATTATATGTTTTTGTTTACCAATTTTTCCTGGAAGGTTAGTTTATGATGCTCAGTTATGGATGTATGGAAGCAGGGATACGATTACTTTTATGATGTGTTAAAAGATTAAAACAAAGTCAGCATTTTATTTTTGCAATGCCTACCATATGTTCGACGGTAGTTGTCAGTGACCCTCATAGTGAAATTTTCATATTCTCAAAGAACCTCCTGACCCGTGTCCAATTTTTCTTGTTTCCCAGTTAGACATATCAAACACTTGAGCTGCATATATAATTCCTTCAATGGTTTCATTTAATAACATTTAACTCTCCTGTAAGTTATTAAATCTAACGTTTTTGTTTAATTACATTAGGCCTATGGCTTCCTAGAGCAGTGTCTAGTATGAACTCTACTTTCGGTCCAGTATCATGAGCTCATACAACGATGTTTAACTTTGAAGTTTTACAAGTTGTTTTGTATATGATAGTAAGAGATGTCTTTTTATGTCTTCGCAATATCTACCATCAAGTGGCAATATATTGGTGGTTTGTTGTAGCTTAAAATATGTAGCAAAATTTCTCAGTATCAGTGAGCTTTGTTTGTTGTCATTCCAATTAGAACTTGAATATTTTTTTAGCTAAGAATATTTGGCAAAACGTTGTCTAAGATTGTTGATTCCAGATGACTAGTAAGTGGCATAGGGTTATGTTGACCCTCGATTTGGTCAACGACACGGAGTCAAGTAAAACGATAGAAATGAGAGGAAATCAAGACAGAAAGATAAACGACACAAAAGAATTATAGTAGTTCAGCCTTAGCAGATGGTAATAACCTATGTCCACTTAGTGTTCTTATTAATGTAGAATCCCAAGAACTGTGATCAATGAACTAGTGTTCACGAGTTTCACAAGCCTCGGGATGAATACAAGTATGGTGGATAAAAACACTATATTTCTCTCTTAGAATTCCGAAGTTCAAAAAGTCCAAATGAAAAGTCTCCTCTCTTGAGCCCTTTGATTCTTATTTATAGGCTCAAGGAGTTCTGCATGGGTCAATGGGCCTTAATTACATTTAATACAGGCATGTCTAAATAATAATGGAAATCACAATTATTACGTAAATGCAACATTACGTATCTGAAGGAAATATATGAAATGTTGGGACCAAACTGGTCGCCCATGAAATATACTGCCTGCTAAGTGAATTCTCTTCTAGTCGATGGTCGATCAGATCATACTCACTTAAATGGTCATGTGAATCCCACGTGTATGTTAATTCTGCCACGTCATCAAGTAGTGCTTTTTTGGGTAAACACCTCCTGGTTCTCCTTCAAAAATTCCACCAGTTTTTGCTTTTTTGTTGTCTATTAGTTTTTACCGACTTTCACAACCCTGGTCGGATCTGCTTCTTCAAGTTGGACCTCCTCGAGGTCCTCCACGGGTCCTACACTCTCTTCAAAATCCCCAAAGCGAGAATCTAAATCCTTATCCTCACTTTGGGAAACACCGTATTTGGTGACATGTTCACCTGATTGGGCTTGTGCTTCGTTTACCAACAGCAACATTTTCTCGGCTTTTTCCCCCGATCCGCCCCTTTTGGCCTTGGAGATCAAGGAATTATAACATTCACGCGCTTCTCGTTGGTTTCCCAACATGCATCCTACCCCTACGTCAGTTGGAAACTTCATGGCCAGGTGCCAGACCGAGGTCACGGCTCGCAGGTCGACTGGAATAGGTCTTCCAATCATAGCATTATACGCAGAAGGACAATTAACTATTATAAAAGTAGTGAGTAATGTCTTGTTCACCGATGCAGTTCCTACTGTGACTGGAAGCCTGATCAACCCTGTTGGCGCGATCCCTTCACCAAAAAAACCATAAATGGTTTCCTTGCATGGCTCCAAATCTTGCACTGATAACTTCATTCTCTCCAGCGAAGATTTGTACAGAATGTTCACTAAGCTCCCTGTATCCACCAATACTCTTTTAACCATCATATTAGCGATCTGGACATCTACAACCAGAGGATCCGAATAGGGAAATCGGACATGTTGAGCATCAAGCACAGAGAAAGTTATCGGTTCTTCCTATGTTCAAGATTTTTTGGGAGTTTCCTCCTCTATGTTCACCTTTTCAATGTCCTGGTCATGACGTAAGGCTCGGACATACCTTTCCCTTGCCTTCCCACTATCACCCGCCAGGTGTGGGCTGCCGTAGATGGTCAACAATGTACCAGCAACGGGAGTTGGCTGTAAAGGGGGCGAGCATTGGCGTACAGGTGCCTACTCATTGCCTCCTTGAGCCTCTCACTGAGAACCTCCATGGGCTCGTACATATCTTCTCAAGTGTCCTTGTCTGATAAGGAACTTAATCTCATCTTTAAGCTGGTTGCACTCGTTAGTGTCATGACCATAGTCGTTATGAAAACGACAAAACTTGGTTGTATCTCTCTTGGAGATATCTTTCCTGCTTGGGGCTGGTCGCGTGAAGGGAACAGTGGTGTTAGTGGCCTGGTACACTTCTGCTCTACTATCGACCAGGGCTATGTAATTAGTGAACCTCAGCTCGTATCTGTTACTTTTAGGGTGCTTGTTCTCAGACGTTGACGGCTCGTGGTTCGCCATTTTTCCTCCGTTTTTCCCATTATTTTTGTCGTTGCCATTAGGCTTCCTAGACCAATTGGCAGCTTTGGTGGGATCTTCTTTCAGACCCTGGTCGTCTGCGGGCACCTTCCCTTCATTGGCAATGGTCTCTACTAGCTTGATGTATTCGTCCCCTCGGTCCAGAAATTCTTGGGTGCTTTTTACTCCATTCTTCCGCAAGCTGTTCCAGAGGGATGAATGGCGTCGTACTCCAGTGGGAAGTGCCATCATTTTTCCTTCATCACCAACTGTCTTAGCCCCAGCAGTGACTCACATAAAACGTTGGACATACCCCTTCAAGGTTTCTCCCTCCTTCTGGTGTATCTCAACCAGTTGGTTGGCCTCAGTCGGATGTACACGACCAGCATAAAACTGTCTGTAAAACTCCTTCACAAACATTTCCCAAGACACTATGCTGGCAAGAGGGAATTTGAAAAATCACTCCTGAGCAGTATCGGACAAGGTGGCTGGAAAGATACTGCATCGAGCGTCATCTAACACCTTCTGGATATCCATTTGTATCTCGAATTTATTTACATGAGATACTGGGTCTTCTAATCTAGTGAAGCTGGGCAAGACCAGCATCTTAAATTTGCTTGGCATCTCGGCCATTGCTATTCTTTGCAGAAACGAAGTGCCTCTTCTCCAGTCGTATTCAATGTAGGATGTCCGGCTCCCCACTAGTTGTTGGACGGCCTGATTCAACGCATCGAGCTGGGCCTGTACCGCGTTTGGTACTTTTGGGGCGGCAGGTGCTGGAGGGGCATACTCGTCGTGTCTTTCTCTTCTGTCGTTGAGAACATCCCTTAAATCCTCATCCCTACGCCTTCGTTCGCTCGCGCCTAGTCGATCAAAGACATTGGGCTATCTAGGCTACGCCCCAGCATTCTGGCTCGTCGATCGGTTATCTCTTGGTGGAGGGTTCTATTCTCCACCCCTCTCTTCTTGCCTTCAACCAACATTTCCTCTTCCGGAATCTGCCTCATTATAGTCATGGCCATCCCTAAAGTGTGACCGACTATGGTGTGACCTGTTGATCGCACTGTTTCCCCCTCCCCTCGCTGGCATGTCCCGTCCGACAGGTGGAGGCCTGCATTGGTTGGTAGGTCCCTGGGCATTATTATGTCGTGGGGGACCCGTGATCGAATAGCCTAATTCAACATTCCTTCTGCTCACAGAAGGATGTTGTCCCCTGCTTGGTGGGTTTGGCTCCTCAGTAGTTTGGCGCCTAGGACTTCAGGGAGGCTGCCCAGCCTATTCTGCCTCTGCTGCTGGGGATTATCTTAGCCAGCGCGAGAAGGTGGTTGCTGCTCAGGATCCTGAAACTGCCTTGTTGAGCAGCAAGGGGTTGCTCCGGCCTCTGAGGGTTTGTCAGTTGAGGCGGAGTGTGATGATGTTGAGGATGATCTGAATGTGAACCTTGCTGCGGTGGCGTATTAGGTGCCTGATCTGTTCGGGAAGCCAGTGCATGCTGTCCTCGGGCCAACTGAATGGCTGCCTCCAAAGCGGCAGTGGCATCCCTCTGTCGGCATTCCATGTCGGCCTGCCGTTCATTCAATTCTTGGCATTGACTATCAATCTCTCTCTGTTGCAATGCCATAGTTTCAGCCACATTTTCTTGATTAGCCCTTAGATTGGCTAACTCCTCCTACAACACAATCAAATTCGACCTCAAGGTCTCAGAATCCATTTCCTCCTCTTTCAAATCCAGTTGTGGCTCATCTGCAATCTTTCTAGCTAATTTCCCAATTCGATCTTCTTAGAGGTCTTGAGTTCATCTCTCACTGAAAGCACCAAAATGTTGAGCCTCGATTTGGTCAACGACACGGAGTCAAGTAAAACAATAGAAATGAGATGAAATCAAGACAAAAAGATAAACGACACAAAATATTTATAGTGGTTCGGCCCTAGCAGATGGTACAAACTTACATCTACTTAGTGTTCTTATTAAAGTAGAATCCCAAGAACAGTGATCAATGAACTAGGGTTCACGAGTTTCACAAGCCTCGGGATGAACACAAGTATGGTGGATAAAAACACTATATTTCTCTCTTAGAATTTCGAAGTTCAAAAAGTCAAAAAGAAAAGTCCCCTCTCTTGAGCCATTTGATTCTTATTTATAGGCTCAAGGAGTTCTACATGGGCCGATGGGCCTTAATTACATTTAATACAGGCGTGTCTAAATAATAATGGAAATCGCAATTATTACATAAATGCAACATTACATATTTGAAGGAAATATATGAAATGCTGCGACCAGACTGGTCGTCCATGAAATATACTGACTGCTGAGTGAATTCTCTTCTGTTTGATGGTCGAACAGATCATACTCACTTAAATGGTCACATGTATCCCACGTGTATGTTAATTCTGCCACGTCATCAGGTAGTCCTTTTTTGGGTAAACATGTTATGACTGTTAAGACTTCGATACAAAGGACAAGCTTTTCCATCTTCTAATAGTTATCTGATATTATTGATTCCAGATGACTAGTAAGTGGCATAGGGTTATCACTGTTAAGGCTTTTATGACAAAGGACAAGCTTTTCCATCTTCTAGTCTCCCTCCACCATCCTCTGCTGAGTGTGTTTTTTCTACAAGATACCACCCTATAGGGTACTAGTAGTATTTGGCTGTAGTGGCTGCTTTTAAATTTTAACTCTATTTGTTTTTACCTTTTTTGTTCTTATTGTTGTTGGTGGTGTGGGACTGGATACTCAGAAGCTGTGGTTGGGTGGGCAGATGAGTCTAGCCTTTTCTCGCAAGTGTTTCTCTGGTTTAATATATATAAGCAATAATGAGCCTAGCTAAGACCAAAACACGTTATTCTCTATTAACAATGTCACTTCTATTTTACTCTTTCATACAGATTTTCTATATATACTAATGTTACAAATGACAATAATGATAAAATTAAAGTTAAGTGAAAAAAAAATTGACCAATAAAAAAGCAATGTAAGAATTGTAGTTCTCAATCTTGTTATCTTGACTCTGATTTTTCTTTGAAATCTCTTGAATCATTATATATAATATATACTACACTTATTAACTTTGTGAATGCAGTTCTCTGTTTCTTATAATTGTTTTAGATTAGTACACAATATTATATAGCTCAAATTTGTAGAAGATTGTTTGTTTGTTCTGTATGCATTATTTGGTATATCATTATAAAAAAATATATATAAGTGAGTTATTATTTCCAACTTCATGCAGATATGACTTGTCTTCCATTGGATGCAAAGAAAAAAGAATTGTAGAAATTTTGCTTCAGTATGTGGAGATATTAAATCATATGACACTTTTGTTCATACTCAAAATAATTTTCATTATTTATAAGAGGTGTATAAGTACAAATAGTTTTCTTGAAAGTTCATTTCGTAGACATCAAATACGTCAACTAAATAGTTTTAGAATGATACATGCTAGTGACTTAGCATGTGTAGAAAATACTCGCATGGATTAGAGAACATTTGTCATTTTGTGTCACCACCTTAGAACTATTGGGGGTTTGAAAGTAACCAAAAATATAGATGTTGAAGAAACGGTTGCTATGTTTTTACATATTGTATCTCATGACATTAAGAATAGAATTATGAGACGATAATTTGCACGTTCGGGTGAAACAATTAGTAGACAATTTAATGCGGTTTTAAATGTCGTGTTGCGCCTTCATGGATTATTGTTAAAATATCCAAAACCAATTCTTGGTAGTTCAACTAATGAGAGGTGGAAGTGATTTAAGAATTTTTTGGGAGCACTAGATGGTACATACATTAAAGTCAATGTGTTTGACTTAGACAGGCCTAGGTACCGGACTAGAAAGAGTGAAATTTCTACTAATGTATTAGGTGTAGTCTCACAAGATATGCAATTTATTTATGTCTTACGCGGATGGGAAGGATTAGCTGCCAACTCTAGAGTGTTACGAGATGCCATATCTAGGAAAAATGGGTTGAAAGTTCCACAAGGTATATATTTCTCTCCTATGTAATATCATACATATACAAGTTAATTTCATAATAGGTTCACAATATTGTTAATTAATTTACAGAACATTACTACTTATGAGATGCTGGATATCCCAATGGTGAAGGCTTCTTAGCACTATATAGAAGACAACGATATCACTTGAATGATTGAGATATCCCACCTAATACACCTACTAAATTTTTCAATATGAAACATTCTTCAGCTTGAAATGTAGTAGAGAGATCATTTTGACTATTGAAGGGACGATGGAAAATTCTTAGAGGTAGATCATAATATCTTGTCAAAATTCAATGTCAAATTATTTTGGCATGCTGCCTTCTTCACAACTTGATTAGAAGAGAAATGCCTATCGATCCCCTAGAATAAGCAATAGGGTAAAGTAAGGATGACAATTGTGATGAAGATGAATGTGTAGGTGTTATACCCAAAAATTGGAGATCAATGACGTGGCAATAATGGTGACAAGTGGCAGTGCATGGTCAGTAAAAGACACATTAATAGTCAATAAATACATTGACTCCTCAGAGTTGTGATAAGGTGACCCGGTAGACTGACGAAGAATTTGGACTGCTTGAAAGATGTCATAACCAAGCCAAGTGCACCTTGGTCCGAGGAAAGCTAAGGAGAGTGCATCCTAGGAGGCTAAGGAGAATGCATCCTAGGAGGCTAAGGAGAATACATCCTAGGAGGCTAAGGAGAATGCATCCTAAGAGGCTAAGGAGAATGCATCCTAGGAGAGCTAAGGAGAGTGCATCCTAGGAGAGCTAAGGAGAGTGCATCCTAGGAGACCCCAAGGAAGTAGTCCGAGGAGAGCCCAAGGGATTTTGGTCCGAGGAGAACCCAAGAGAGTGGTCCTAGGAGATCCCAAGAGAGTGGTCCTAGGAGACCCCAAGGATGTTAGAGGAGAGAAGTGCATGTCCACCATGCATAAGTCCTACCACCATGCACGTCCGACCAACAAATGTTTGTCCTACCACCATGCACATGTCCGACCAGTACTTGCATGAGTGGTCAGTAGGTGAGGTGGATCAACTAGCTAGAGGAGGACTAAGTCAAGATTCCCAGAAACAACTTCAACAAGATATGTGGGAATCTCTCATTCTTCCCACAAATGGGGGGTTTGTTACATTTTGAATTTTGAATGTTTCTTTGTAATTTAAATGTAATAAATATAATAAAATATCCCGGTTCTAGGGGATACCGTATGTATGACCCTAAGCCTATAAATAGAGGGCTTATGGGATGAGAGAGGGGCTTCTTCTGCTTCTTCTTTCTAGAGAGAAAATTTGGGTCTGAGTATTCTAGAGAGAGAAAACTTGGGTCTGAGTATTCTAGAGAGAGAAAGTGCTGGCATTTGAAAGAATTCTTGTATCTTTGTAATCTGTACTGGAGAAACTCAGTTGGCTCAGTCCATCTGATCTTGAGTACAGATCTATAAATCACAACTCTAAGTGGATTAGGCTATTATCGACAATCGGGGCTGAACCACTATAAAAATCTTGTGTGTTCTTTATTTTCTTTATTATACCGTCTATGTTGTTTAAATTCGCTTGAAGGTTTGTCGTATTTGACGTTCTCACGTCGTTGGCTAAAAATACAGTCAACAGTAGGAAATGATCATTATACACATATTGAAATATCTAATGCTTGGACTTCTTGAAGAGACAGCTTAGCTAGAGAGATGTTTGACCAATGGCGAGGGAGGAGGCATACATAAATTGTATTTCCTTGCATTATTTGTGTTTTATTTTGTTTGAAACAATTTTCTCATTATGTGTTGGATGTCTCCAAATTATATGGATTTTATTTGATTTGTTTTGTAAATGCTTGGAATTTGTATGGAAATTTATAATGTTGGCAGTTTATGCTATCAATTTTATATCTATGTTCGTAGTTCAATTTTATATCCATGGCAATGTTATCCTATTATATCGATGTTCTTAGGTCAATTTTATATGTTAATATATTTATTGCCATACTTTTGTTATAAGTAGATGTGAGATATATGTATGCTTAGAAAAATGGATGCTCTGGAGTAATCAGCATCAATTCCAGGAAAAAAAGCATCAGTGGACTTCAATTGAGGATTCAAATTTGGTTGAGTGTTTGTTGGAGTTGGTAAATAGTGGAAAATGGAAAGCAGACAATGGGACCTTGAAAACTGGCGATTTACAGCAATTAGAAAAATGGACATGTGAGAAAATTCCTCATTGTTGATTGAAAGCACAACCCACATTGATTCTCGTATCAAGATACTAAAGAAACAATTTCATGCAATTTCTGAAATATTGGGACCTTCAACAAGTGGTTTTGGTTTGAATGAGGAACTAAAGTGTGTTGTTGCTGGAAAAAAGTGTGTTTGATGAATGGATTAAGGTAAGTGTCACCTTATTGTTGAATTTAATTTAGAACTTAATCACATATTAATTCTTTCTCTATGAATTTTAACTATTACAGAGCCATCCAAATGCAAAAGGCTTAAGGAATAGAGCATTTCCTCATTATGAAGACTTAGTTATTATATTTGGGAAGGATTGTGCAAATGGGCAAGGAGCTATGGGATTTTCTGAAATGGTTGATGAGATTGATAAAGAGGTAGACAATGATGCAAATTCTGAGTTTGATCCTTTATCTCAAATAGATGATCTTATTGGTAATGGAACCAACAGTCATACAAGCACGGCAAAAAATTCAGTACAATCAAGTAAGAAAAGTAGAAAGAGATCTATGAATGAAGATCCATTGGTTGAGGTATTGACTGACATAGTGAAAAAATTTGGCGACATACAAGCTGTTGCTGGTGATAGTATTCGAAGAATTACTGATTGTTTCCAGTTTGAGACAGAAGGTGCTACTAGAAGGATGAAAGTGCTTGATGAACTGAAAAAAAATTGATGGGCTAACAAATGAACAACGAGTCAAAGCTGGAAAACTTCTTGTCCAAAACCAAGGCTACATAGATTTTTTATTTACATTGGATGATGAATTCAAGTTGGGATTCATACTTGGGCTCTTTGAATGAGGTGAGATCTAATATTTGATAGTATTTTGGAAAATAGTACTGGTGATGGCTTTGGGAAACGTTTGTCCTTTCAGTTTTGGATGAAACTTTGGGCAAAATAATATGTCACCTTTTGGTTAAAACTTTTGGCAAGATAATATGCTACCTTTTGGATGAAACTTTTTGCAAGATAATATTTCATCTTTTGGATGAAACTTTTGGCAATATAGTATGCCATTTTCGGATCATGTTTTGAGAACTTATGTTTGTAATTACTCATTGGAATGAAACTTTGACCAATATAATTTGAAAATATGTTATTATGTTATATTTTATTTTCATTTTTTATTATTTAATAATATATATTTTTATTGTTTTTATACATGCAACATTGACAATAAAAATAGTTACAAAAATATTTTTAATATTTGAAAAAAAAATTAAAGAAAAATTGATTTATTTGTATTTTACAAAAAAATTATTTATTTAAAAAAAGATGAATAAATCACATTCTATTCCTATGTGCAACCAAACAAGGTAATATCAATATTTCTTGGAATCATAATAATATTTCTATGGGCAACCAAACATAGCAATATTGTTTTCCTATGGTTTAACATCCCCTTCTTCAATTTCCAAAGAATCTTAAGCCTATTCCCATCAAGTCAAACCCATATATCAAACGCCCCCTATGTATATACTTTTTATTTTATAACGGTAGCATTATACGATGAATACAAATTTGATTAAAATAAAATCAATAGGAGTTATATTACTTTTAGTGTATAATTTTGTAACGGTAGCATTATATATAATAAAATTAATAGGTTTTAAAATAAAAGAAATTGGAGTAATTAATATAATAACTGAAATTGTAACAATCATTTCTAATAAAGAGAGATACCAAAAAATTATTAAAAAATATCCAATTCTAAATATAGATACCAAAAATCTATCAAAAAAATACCATGTTCTAAAAGTTTAGATAACTCATTTTGAAATGATTATATGTTGTCATGTCACCTCTATATAGCTCTCTATTATAGATACATATAGATTAAATTATTATATTATTATTATTAAGATAGTATAGTTAATTATAATTTTTTTAGTAATTTTTAATGATTAACTAGTTAAGAAGTTAGAATTAGAATTTGTTTCCCTAAAATTTAGTATGATGACGTGGCATAAACATAAGGCATGTGAAAGGCACATGACAAGTCATTTATAGAAGATTGGTCGACCCACGACCAGACAAGAGAAG
Source organism: Humulus lupulus (assembly GCF_963169125.1). Classification (NCBI taxonomy): domain Eukaryota; kingdom Viridiplantae; phylum Streptophyta; class Magnoliopsida; order Rosales; family Cannabaceae; genus Humulus; species Humulus lupulus. The sequence goes on from NC_084795.1 coordinate 196,756,077, forward strand.
AAAACATCCTATCAGACACATTCAGGAGTTATGCGGAGCAGCAAGAAAAGAAGTTGGGCAAAACACATGCTACCAGAGCTGCTCGATGGAAGGCATTTAAAGCTCAAATTTAGTTAAATATATAGATACTTGCCAGATATCTGTTATTTCAAATGTAAAGTGTATTATTTACATATTTTATTATTATTTGTGGCCTAAGTTACGCAAGGCCCATGACCCATCTTTGTACGTCCTTGAGTCTATAAATAGAGACCCAATAATTCATTATTCCTTACAATGTAATTCTTTACTTTTAGAGAATTATAAGAACCTAGTGTTGTTATTCATGTTCTTGTATCATTTCTCTTAGATTGTGAAACTTGGTTGACTCTAGTCATCTGATCGCAAGTTTTGGGAATTTACATAAATAAGAGTACTAAGTGGACGTAGGTCATTACTGACTATCGGGGCTGACCAATATAAATATGTGTCGTTTATTATTCTTAAATTCAGTTCTTACTTTATATCATTTATTTGACTCAGTGTCGCTAGCCAATTTGTTGGTCAACATTTTGGTGCTTTCATTGAGAGTTGAACTCAAAAAGAACAAAGTTACAAAAATATGGCTAAGTCTACTAGGAAAACGCAGGGTCAACAGGCTAGTCAGACGTCTGAGAATCCCTATAACCTACCTCTTCCACTGGCAGTGACTGAAGAGGAGCCTCAAGTAGAACTGGAGGAAGAAAGCCAAGAATTGGAATCTAAAACCCTGCGAGCATCCACGAGAATGTTGCAGGATGAGTTAGCCACACTTAAGGCTAACCAGGAGAATGTTGTGGAGACTATGATCATTCAGGAAATGGAAATTGACAAACAAAGGCGAGAGCTCAATGATAGGAAAGCAGAGATGGATCGCCGTCAAAGGGATGCAATTGTGGCCTTGGAGGCAGCTATACAATTATCATGAGGAATTCGACCAGCACAAAACCCTTAACCTGAACCACCACGAAATCCTCAACAACCAGAACAACACTGGGCTGCCTAACCTAAAAACAGCACCAGAATTCTGGTAGACGTACCGAGCAGCTTCAACCTCGTCGGTTTGGTAGAGTCAGCAAACAGCCACCTTGACAAAATATTCATAATTGCTTGTTTAAGTTGCTATGTTTGCCTGAATGTATAGATAGAGCATGATGAATGTGTTGATATATGCATGATGTTAGGGCATGGCCCCCTTGATTGTTGTATGCTATGTGTGACTTGTGGGCTTGCTGATTGTGGTTGATTGATGATATTGGGAGGTGGTTTTTTATGTTGTTATCATGTCTGATGTGTGGCGTCATTGGTTGTACCCATATTGCAATAATGCCTCGGCAATCAATCAGACTCCGTAGAAATAGGGCCGAGGATGACAATCAGGGTCAGGAACCTCCACCTGCCCCACCAAATTTGTAATAGTTATTTGCCGAGATGGAAGCTAGACTTCATCAAACAGAGGAAGAGCTTTGACAGTTGGCAACAGGCCCTTCCTCGGGGCATTAGGTTACAGGTTTCACAAGTTGTGGCACCAGTGTCAGCCCAGCTTGTTATGGAAAATAGGTGGGAACCCTTATACGAGAGGTTCAGGAAGTAGCATCCTCCTACCTTTGAGGGTGGTCAAGATCCACTACGGGCAGAGCAGTGGATGAATATGATTTCTTCCATCCCGCATTTCATGAAGGTGGAAGGGAATGAGAGAGTGGCCTACGTCAGTTATATGTTGAGAGAAGATGCCCTCTTCTGGTGGGATGTTGTGTCCTGGAGGAGAGATGTGACAGTTATGACTTGGGCAGAATTAAGAAACATCTTTAACGAGAAGTATTACAGTGTTGCAGTCCGAGCTGCAGAGGTGGACGAGTTCATTAATTTTTCTCGGAACTGGATGACAGTTACAAAGTATGCTTTGAAGTTTGACCGGTTAGCTAAGTTCGCGTCGGACTTGGTGCCTACTGATATGGTACAGAGGGATCGATTTGTGTGGGGGTTGAACATTATGATTGCCTGCGATGTCAAGATAACTTTGGATCAGGGGACTACCACCTATGCATAGATAATGGAGAAGGCCCTTACAGCTGAGAGGGCCGAGGATCAGATATGGAGAGAGGGTGCCACTAGGCGCAATGCTCAGAGGACGATACCTCATTTTACTGGATCTAGCTGGGGTAGTGGCCCTAGTGAGCAGAAGAGAAAGGCCTCGGACTCTTTTATTCATCCTGGCTCGGAGAGGAGGGCACGGGGTGCTTTCAGCGACCGTCAGGGCAAGGGAGACAACTGGAGGAGTTTTCCATTGTGTCCTCGGTGTAGATGATGACATCATGGAGAGTGCAGGATTAGGGCCTGCTTTACTTATGGGAGCATTAGTCATTTAAGGAAAGACTATCCACAAGCCAGGAAGGAAGAGCCGAAATAGAGCGACATCCTCGCTCCTGCCAGAGTATTTACCTTGACCTAGACTGAGGCTGAGGTTAGCCCCTCGGTCGTGACATGTCAAATTTCTAGTGTTGGTTCTTCTTTTACTGCATTGATTGACTTAGAGGCTACTCATTCATGTTTTTCTGGTAGAGTTATAGATCATTTGTGTAGACCTAGTGATTTGTATGCTAGAGGATTAAGGACTTTGTTGCCAACTAGGGAACTGGTAGTCTCTAGGAAATGCATTAGAGCATTACCAGTAGAGATAGATAATAGAGAGTTGTCTATGGACCTGATTGAGTTAGCGATGGACGACTTTGATATGATCCTAGGGTTGGATTGGTTATCAAAGTATAGGGCGACGATTGACTGCAAGCGCAGGATGGTGACCTTTGAACCAGAAGGGGATGTACCCTTTGTATTTGTGGGAACAGTGAGTGGATCGCGAGTACCTATGATTTTGACACTGAAGGCTAGAGATCTAATGCAAGAGGGTTGCATAAGATTCCCAGCGAACATTGTGGATACATCTAGGGTTGTTTCGGTTGGACCGAATGAGACCAGATTAGTATGTGAGTTTCCTGATGTATTCCCAAAAAACATGCCAAGGATGCTACCACACCGAGAGATCAAGTTCGTCATAGAGTTGGCGCCAGGGGCGAAGCTAGTATCTAGGACACCTTATAGAATGGCTCCAGCAAAGTTGAAGGAACTGAAGATTCAGTTGCAGGAGTTACTGGATTTGGGATTCATCAGATTGATTTTTTTGCTATGGGGTGCTCCAGTGTTGTTCGTTAAGAAGAATGATGGATCCTTAAGGATGTGTATTGACTACAGAGAGTTGAACAAGTTGACCATCAAGAACAAGTACCCACTACCTAGGATTAACGAATTGTTTGAACAGCTACAAGGGAAGACAGTGTTCTCCAAGATTGACCTTCGATCAGGCTACCACCAGTTAAGGAATAAAGAGGAGGACATACCAAAGACCGCATTTCACACAAGGTATGGACACTATGAATTCTTGGTTATGTCCTTTGGATTAACCAATGCCCCAGTAGCCTTTATGTACTTGATGAATAGTGTCTTTAGGGATTATCTGGACAAGTTTGTAATCGTATTCATTGACGACATGCTGGTGTACTCTCAATCAGAGACAGAGCACGAGTAGCATCTTCATTTAGTACTACAGCGGTTGAGAGAGCACAAGTTATATGCTAAGTTTAGCAAGTGTGAGTTTTGGTTACCCCAAGTAACATTTATGGGCCATGTTATTGGTAAGGAGGGGATTCTGGTGGACCCAAGTAAGATTGAGGCAGTGAGAGATTGGCCCAAGCCGAGCAGTGTACTAGAGGTGAGGAGCTTCTTGGGATTGGTAGGGAACTATTAGTGGTTCATCGAGGGATTCTCTAGAATAGCCACACCGTTGACCGAACTGACATGTAAGAAGACTAAGTATGTGTGGACAGACAGGTGTGAGAACAGTTTTAAGGAATTGAAGCGGTGACTGATCACTGCTCTAGTATTGATTCTGTCGTCAAGCAATGAGAAGTTTGTAGTCTACTGCGATGCTTCGAGGCAGGGTTTGGGGTGTTTGTTGATGCAAGCTGGAAAGATAATAGCCTACGCGTCGACACAGCTGAAGGAGTATGAACAGAGGTATCTCACACATGATCTGGAATTGGCAGTGGTGGTATTAGCACTAAAGGTTTGGAGGCATTATTTGTATGGTGAGAAATGTGAATATACACCGACCATAAGAGTTTGAAGTATTTCTTCACTCAGAAGAATTTGAATATGCACCAGAGGCATTTGAAATAATTGTTAAAGTATTATGACTGTGTGATTCTATACCATCCTGGGAAGGCCAATGTAGTGGCCGACGCGTTGAGTCAGAAGGGCCCAGGATAGTTACACAATACGAGGCAGATGTCAGATAGGTTAGCTGAAGAGATGATCAGAGCAGGAATTGAGTTGGTAGTGGGCTAGCTAGCCAACATCACTCTTTAGTCCACGCTCCTTGAAAGGATCAAGGAAGCACAGAAGGAGGATCCCCAGTTGAGGGAGAACACAGAGAACGTCTTAGCCAGAGCAGCTAAGGACTTTTTCTATTTTGGAGATGGGTTCACTGAGGTACAAAGGTCGGATTTGCGTTTTGATGGATTCTGGTATCTGGCAAGAGATTTTAGATGAGTCTCATACCACTCCTTATTCCTTACATTCGGGTACGACGAAGATGTACCAGGATTTGAGAACCTTGTATTGGTGACCGGGAATGAAGAGGGATGTGTTGGATTATGTGGCTAAGTTTTTTACTTGTCAGCATATAAAAGTTGAACATCAGAGGCCAGCAGGGTTGCTGCAGCCTTTAGGGATTCCAAAGTGGAAATGGGAGGATATCACCATGGACTTTGTGGTTTGATTACTGAAGACTATGGGACAGCATGATTCAATGTGGGTGATTATGGATAGGTATACCAAATTAGCTCACTTTTTGTCTGTTAGGACAACTTATACAGTGGAGCATTATGTCGAATTGTATGTGAAGGAAATTACACGACCACATGGGGTTCTAAGGTCAATAGTATTCAACAGTGACCCCACCTTCACCTCCAAGATTTGGGAGAGCCTGCAAAAGGCTATGGGTACACAGTTGCAGTTTAGTACTGCCTATCATCCTCAAGCAAATGGATAGCCTGAGAGGACAATTTAGATACTGGAGGATATGTTACGAGCCTGCGTACTGGATTTTTGGGGATCTTGGAGTAAATATCTCCCTTTAATTGAGTTCTCATAAAATAACAGTTATCAAACGACTATCAAAGTGGCTCCATATGAGATGTTATATGGGAGAAAGTGCAGATCACCCATCCATTGGGATGGGACGAGTGAAAGGAGGTATTTAGGTCCTGAGGTTGTTCAGAGGAGCAATGAGGCAATTGAGAAGATTAGAGCTCAAATGCCCGCCACCCAGAGTCGGTAGAAGAGTTACTCAAACTTGAGATGCAAGAGCGTAGAGTTTTAGGTCGATGATCACATGTTTCTCAGAGTTTCTCCCTTGAGAGGGGTGAAAACGGTTTGGAGAAAGGGAGAAGTTAAGCCCTAGGTTTGTTGGCCCTTCTGAGATTCTAGAACGGGTTGGAGAGGTAGCCTATAGATTAGCGATGCCTCCAGCTCTATCAGGGGTTCACAATGTGTTTCATGTGTCTATGCTCCGAAATTATGTATCAAATTCTACGCACGTGCTAACTTACGAGAACTTAGAAGTGGATCAAGATTTATAGTATGAAGAGAAGCCAGTTCAGATTTTAGACCAAAAAGATAATGTCTTCTGGAGCAAGACCATTGCCTTAGTGAAAGTATTGTGGAGGAACAGCAGAGTGGAAGAAGCAACTTGGGATCTTGAGAATGATATGCGGGATTGGTATTCCGAGTTATTTAGGTAAATTTCAAGGACGAAATTTCTGTAAGGAGGGGATAGTTGTAGCATCACAAATTCGCTAATAAGGCTTAGGGCCTTGATTAGTGTTTTGGGAGGGCAATAATTGATTTAATTATGCTAATATGTGAATTTAAGGATTATGTTATTAGAAATGCATGTTTAGGTGAATTAAATATGCATGTAGGCCCCATTTGGTCATTGGGGGCATATTTGTAATTTTGGCCTGTTGAGGGCATAAATGTGATATACGTGTGTATTGTGATTAATACCATGAGTGTGTGGTGATACATTTATCATGTACGATCCGAGATGGTCCAAGGGAGCGGAATAGTTAAATAGTCACAACGGGGTTGAATACCCAACTTGGGAGGAGCCTAGGGGTATTTTGAGAATATAGTATGTGGTCAAGAATTATCGGGTAACGGGTAATAATTTAGAAATTATTTGGACATGTCGGGATTAAATGAGGATTTATAGGAACACTTGAGGATTTAGCGGGATGTGGCAATTGACAGGATTGCCCTTGGTGTCACTAGAGGATTTAAGATAGTTCTGGGGGCATTTTGGAATTTTTGGCAAAGGGATAGGCTTAAACATTGAGCAGCTGGGACTCTAGAACCGCTTAGAAGAAAAATAGAGTTCCCATAGCTATCTTACTCTCTCTCTCACAGCACCTTCTATCTATCTTTGGTGCTTGGAAATTTGAGGAATTCTTAAGGACTCTAGGCTAAAGAATTGGAGGATTGGACTTGCAAAGCTTGAGATTAGCTCAAGATTGAAGCTATCTCTGAGGTAAGGGTTTAAAGTTAAGTTATTTTCTGTTTAATTCTACTGAGAGTTTGAAAGTTGCTCGGGAGTTGGGGTTTTATTTGGTTTTGGGTGCGTTGTAAGGGTATGTAATTGTTTTTGAATTGTTGGGATGTTTAGGCTATGTGGATGAGGATTCTAGGCTTGATTCTAGGTTTAAGTGGTGTTTGGAGTGGGAATTATTGATTTAGGCTCGGGGAAAATGCAGTAGAAAGCTATATTTCTGGGTTTTAGGGGCTCGTGCTGCAGCCCCATTCATCAGGTGTCGTGACCCGCTTGAACGCAGAGGCCTGGGGGCCACAGAAATTTGCCCAGACATCGCGACGCAGGATATAGAGCGTCGCGACCCGTGTCCGTTAGCAAAGGGGGTTTTCCCCTCTGACTTGAGCGTGCTACCGCCCTTAAGGGGCTAGGTCGCTGCTCAAATGAAAAATAATGGTTGTTTGAGGGTTTTATGCTTGGGAACCCAAATGTTAAGGCTCAGGAAGGAGTTTACTACCCGGTTTAGTAGAATCAAATGTCCTAGAGGCTAGATTAATATTCTGAAGTTATTTATTGGTTTAAGGCATGATGGATGGTTATTATGAATGCGTTGTGACTAGGTTTAAACGAAGCTCGGGTTAGAGGACTGTGCTCGGGATCGCAGTAGTCAATCGGCTTGGGACACAAGTAAGAAAATTGTTGTACCCGTAGAGCAGGACATGACCCTATTGTTTGTGTTTCAGGGCATGGCCCTATTGTTTATGTTTAGTATATGTGTGAATATTATGTTGTGTGATGCCTGTTTATGAATGAACAGCGAAGGCCAAGAACTTGAAGAAGTTAGGTACGGCAAGGGACCAGGATCGGCGTTGAGCACGCTGAGTGTAGGCCGCTAGGGCAAGACCCTCCAAAGGTGTTGTATCCACCCGCTCGGTGAAGACCGCAAAACCAGGGTCTGGTAAAGCACCTATGTCAACGTAGGTCGCTATGTGTTTAGTCTGTTGACTATTTTGTTGTATATTGTTGGATTGATGTGTGATATGTTGTTTGTTGAGTTTTCTTGTTGGGCTTCGGCTCACGGGTGCTCTATGGTGCAGGTAGGGACAAAGGAAAGGTCGACCAAAAATGAGTATGGAGAGCATGGAACGACGAGTACATGTTTGGCATACCTGGCTACCACGGCCAGGGTTATTTTGGGAAATGTACTGTAATGGTTTGTTTTGTCTCTTAGATCAACCGCATGTATATTTTGAGTTGTAATACATTTTCTAAATAGTGTTTTGGGATCCCAACTGTATAATTTTTTATGATTTCAATGAATGTCCAAATCTTTATAATTAATGTCATTAAATGAGTTTTATTTCAACTTAGACACACTTTTAACCTAAAACCTTGATTCGCAAGCTAATGGCACATTTTAAAATCATATAGTAACTGCTCTAAGGAAGTAGGGCGTTACAGCTTTGTACTGGCATCAAGAAAGTTGTGACCCTATTTTCAAGCTCACCCCATAATAGTTTTCACCAACCAGCCATTACAACAAGTCTTGCAAAAACCAGAAGGCGTTGGTCGACTATTAAAATGGGTCATAGAGTTAAGGCAGTTCGAAATTTCTTACATACCACGAACAGTAATGAAGGGTCAGGCATTGACAGATTTTGTAGCTGAATTCACTGATCGCCCAGCATGCGAGCAGACACCAGTAACACAAGTGCAAGTGGAAATTCCCACATGGAAGTTGTTTGTTGACAGGTCTTTCAACAAACACAACTTTGGGGTAGTATTAATTCTTATAACACTAGACGGGCATCGGTTTCACTGTGCACTTAGATTTGGCTTTATTGCCTCCAAAAATGAAGTTGAATATGAAGCATTGCTCACAGGATTAAGACTATCCAAGGATATAAATGTGAAATCACTAGAGATATACAGTTATTCACAACTAGTCGTTAATCAGATCCTAGAAGAATATCAGGCCAGAAGACTTGTTAGCGCAATTAGAAAAGTATACATTGCAACAAGTACCCCGCGACCATAATTTCAACGCTGACACATTGGCCAAGTTAGCAAGTTCCAAAGATGCAAATATGCTAAATATAGTACCGGTAGAACATTTATCAACCCCCAACATACAAGTAGATGACTTTGCCCTAGTTATACATGCACCTGACACTTGGATGACTCCCATCATCCAATACCTCGACCAAGGAATAATGCCATAAAAAAGGAATGAATCAAAGAAACTACAGAGATAGTCTAGCCTATTTACTCTAGTGAATCGAATTTTGTATCGACGAGGAAATTATATGCCTTTACTGCGATGTATCCCCATAGAATAAGCTAAGGAAATATTACCAGAAGTACATTCAGGGCTTTGCGGGGACCATGCTGGGAAGCAGAGTTTATCAAAGAAGATCCTACGAAAAAAGGTACTTCTGACCTACAATGAATGAGGATGCAACGAAATTTTTGAAGAAATGCAACAAGTGCCAACTATTTTCCATGATATCTCGAGCAGCCCCAAATGAACTGAAACAGATGCAAAGCCCTTGGCCATTTTCAGTTTGGGGAATAAACCTGATCGGATCTTTGCCACAAGGAAAGGGAGTGTAAAATACGCAGTAGTAGTTGTTAACTACCTCACCAAATGGGTAGAAGCTAAACTGCTCGCAACAATCACGACCAAGAAAGTTCTAGATTTCGTCGTGAAAAACATAGTTTGTCGATATGGACTGCCAAAGAAAATAATATCAGATAATGGCACGCAATTTGATAGCGACCTATTCACTGATTTCTACAAACAATATGGCATAAATAAAAGCTTCTCATCAATAGCCCATCCGTAAGAAAATGGACAAGTCAAACTGTGAATAAAACGATAAAGGACGCCCTGAAGAAAAGACTCGAACATGCGAAGGGAGCTTGGCTAGTAGAATTACTCGAAATCCTCTAGTCATATAGAACGACACACCAAACAGTAACGGGTCATACACCATTTTCTTTAGCATATGGGTATGAAGCCAAGCTACCAGTTGAGTTAGATCCACCCTCACATCGAAGGCTAACATACGACTAGAATACTAATCACCAGTTGTTGATGGGGTCATTAGACTTGATAGAAGAACGAAGAGAAAAAGCTCAAGTACGAGTAGCAGCTCATCAACAAAAGGTCGCTCGATATTTTAACTCTAAAGTATGCAAAAAAAAAAAAATTCTTTAGGAGACCTTGTACTTAGAAGAGTTTTCCTCAATACTCGCGACCAAGTTGCCGGAGTCCTTAGGCCAAACTAGGAAGGTCCATATCAAATTGAAGAAATTCTTCAACCAAGAACGTATAAACTTGCTCACTTAAACGGCTATCTCATTCCTTGATATTGGAATAGAGAACACCTACACAAGTATTATCAATGAACATTTCTTTTTAAAGAATGGCTTGTATTAATTAGTTTTTATTTTTTACAAGTTTTTGTCCATTTTTTATGATAAATAAAAGGAACTATGTGTAGGGAGTTATTCTTACAAATTATTGTATTTTTTTACAAGTATTTGCTCATTATGTGTGTCGTTTGACTATATTTTCATAATTATTTATAAGTACATAAACAGTAATGTTCAAACATGTATTGGTCTATGGCGAGTGACCGAGAACCTTAGGTTACTCAATTGCTTGGGAGCATATAAGATACTAAGATAAGCAAAGCATATGAAAATATGTAAACACACGATCAAAATAAAGGAAAGCATGCAACAACACTTAGCATATTTTTCAAAATTTTTAGATTTTGCACAAAAATATAAAGTGTTATTCTGAGTTCGGTCATGCGAACAGATGTTACAATAACAATTATAATATCGAAGAGATGTCTTTACACTGCGAGTAGTACTGCTCGGTAATTAAAAAACTGGCATAAAAGTAAAACTGCCTTGGGAAGTAAATTTTTTCAACACCACAAATAGGTTGTTGGGGTGTTATAATTACAAAATAAAAGGAAAGAAATAAATTCACTGAGCGAGAAGGTCTTGATGGGGCTGATGGTCGACAGTCGCTCCAACCTCTTACTCTCCATCGATCCCCATGGCCAAAGAAATCTCAGAAGATGCAGGGGCATTTTTCTCCTCGTCCAATCGAGCAGTGCATCGAGCAAGCTCAGTATCCCTTATCTGCTTAGGAAGATAATCAAAGTTTTCACCTTGATTGTTCTTCTAGAACATGTAGAAGCAAGTGAAGGTTGCACCTTGAAACCTCTCCAAGTTGCTCGCATTAATGTCCTCGAGTTGTTTCACCTTGTCCTCCAGCTCATTGGCCTCCTTCTGACTTGCAACCAGATCATCTTGAAGCTTGACCACCTCATCATGGTTAGCCTTGGATGTAGCCTTGTATTTTTCTTTTAAATTTATGGCCTTGTCCAAGTCCTCCTTGAGGGCCTTGATCTGGTCCTCTGCTGCTTTTCGCTCCTCAGTAAATTTGGAGATGTCTTCTTCAACACGGTGCCACCCGTTATTCAAGGTTAGGATAGCCTATGAGAAGTATAAAAATTAAAGCGATTAGTGAAAGGAAATATAATAGTACTAACTAGAAAAAGAAAAAAGTTAGAAAAAAGACTTACGCCGAGCATCTCGTTGAAACCACGACCAATAACCTAGTCAATTTTCAACAAATGAAGAGAGGCAAAAGCCTCTTTGCTAAGATCTTGTCTATGAGGATATATAGACAAGATTGTAATCACAAAAAAGGTAGAAATGATTCACCTTTACCATAGACTTAATAGTGGATTATAACATATAACATTCTGAATCTTTGATTTTGGAAACCACTAAACATGTTTTATTCTTCTATACAAACACTTGAGCAATCAAGTGGAACTTGTAGATGGAGACAAAAAATGGAGAGGAATAGAGAGAAAGTGTCTAGTTCAAGAAAGTGTTAAAGAAATTCTTTTTATTTTGAAATTCTTTAGTTATTATTAAAAGAAATATTATTGTCGTTTGAAAAATGTCTTAGTTTGTTTCTTTTAGTATTTTGAATTTTATTGCATGTATTAACTTTAGAAATTTTATTTATGATTTGATTATTCTTAATTTTTTTTCTTTATACATACAATTGAATATTCGGACTTTAAAAACGCTTTCATGAAAATTGAGCAAACGCTTAATAACTCAGAATTATTTATAGTACCAAAACTGCAAGGAAACAAAAGAAAAAAAGTTTCAAATGAGGATGAGACATATCTTTGGCATCTTAAACTTAGTCATGTAGATCTAGACAGGATAAACTGGTTAACAAAAGATGGGCCTTTGAGAGAACTAAGAGTTGGAACTCTTTTTGTTTGAGAATCTTGTTTAGAAGGTAAAATGATCAAATGTCCTTTCTCAGCGAAAGGCAATAGAGCTAAAGAACATTTGGAGGTTGTACACAGCGATGTATGTGTTCCAATCAATAAACAAGCAAGAGTTGGGTATGAGTAATTCGTCACTTTTATTGACGATTACTCAAGATATGGTCATACTTACTTAATGCTTAGGAAATCTGAAACCTTTGGTAAGTTTCAAGAATTCAAAGCAGGGGCTGAGAAGAAATTAGGTAAGACTCCTAAAACACTTCGATCTGATCGAGGTGGAGAATATTTATATTTAGAATTCAAAGATTTCTTACTGAAGCATGGTATTCTATCCCAACTCACAGCACCAGGAACGCCACAGCAAAATGGTGTTTCTGAAAGAAGAAACAGGACCTTGTTAGACATGGTCAGGTCTATGTTAAGCTACTCTTCACTTCCTCTCTCATTCTAGAGATATGCACTTCAAACGGAGAGTTGCATTTTGAATGTAGTTCCATCTAAGACCATAAGCAAAATGCCACTGGAACTGTGGAATGGAAACAAACCTAGCTTGCATCATTTCAGTATTTGGGGCAGTTCTTCTCATGTTCTTAGACCTAAATCAAGGAAACTTAATTCAAGGCCTGAAGTGTGCATTTTTTACGGGCTACGCTCCAAAAACAGGAAGTGGTTATTTCTATAGTCCCAAGGACCAAAATGTATTTGTTTCAACAAATGAAACATTCCTTGAACATGACTATATGATTAACCATAAACCTCGAACCAAATGAGTTTTGGAGGAACTCACAGCCGATAAGATTCCATCACCTTCATCTTCATCATTAAATGATATACGATAAAATGAGGAAACAAATATTCCTGGAAAAGAAACCCCAATGCAACGTGTAACGCCCTACTTCCTTAGAGCCGTTACTAAGTGAGTTTTTAAGACGAAACAGTGTGCAATGAACTCGCTAACCGAGGTTTTGAACAAAAGTGTGACTAATTAAAAGTTAAGGCTGTAATCTTTGAAAATGCGTCGTTTCATTAAAACTTCTATCATTAAACATTTGGGATCCCAAAATAAAGTTTGAAAACTAATTACATCTTGAAATAAGGTTACAGTTAAGAAATCATAAAATCATAGATTATTACAGCCATTTTCGAATAAACCCCCAACCAAAGCAGTCGGGCAGGCCAAACATGTACGCGTCGCTTCACGCTCTCCGTACTCAGGGTTGGTTGACTCAGTCATTGCCCTTACCTGCAACACAGAGCACCCATGAGCCGAAGCCCAGCAAGAAAACTCATGCAGAACATAACATATGCAATGTATACAGTTTATCATAACAGATAATCCACAAATAAACAAGTCAACCATTAGACTAAGAAAACACGGCCATGCCGCCCCAGAGCCTTACCGAAGCCTGGGGTATCGGTTCTCACCGCGAGGATAACTCATGTATCCCTTGGGTCCCACCCTGAATATAAGCATCCCATGTGCTGTGTGTTACTTTCGGCCCCACGGCCGCCCCGGCCTACGCCGCACTCGGCCCTTGCCGTTCATTTCATCATAATCACACATATAGTACATTCGAAATAATCATTCACACACATCATGATTCATTTAAGGTTAAACATTTGCACACAACACAATCTGGGGCCATGCCCTGCAATCATCTCATCATGCAACATGCAATATAGGGCCATGCCCGGCAATCACACTATGGGCCCACGCCCTATCCTACGGGTGTTATAGTTTTCTTACCCGTATCCCTTGCTTTCCGATGCACTACGGTCACGAGCACGGTCCACTAGCACGAGCCTCCCCGAAATCCTAGTCACAACACACAAAAGACACTTTTAACAACCTTAAATGAGCCTCCAGGCCAAGTTCTAGTACTCGGAACGTTGAAATTCACCAAACATGGTAAAAGACTCAACCCCGAGCACCCTAGGTTAAATTCCCAAGCCTAAATTCTCAAAATCCCAAAATTCCTTAAGCGTCGCGGCATGGCCCAACCATGCCGCGGCATGGCCCCCAAACAGAGCCACAAAATGCCCAGAAACAGGTAAGGGCCGCGGCCCTACAAGGACCATGCCGCGGCCCGCCCTCCATCCTCAGCACAACTTAGCCTTCAAGGGCCGCGGCCCTCCAAGAACCATGCCGCGGCCCGACCCTTCGAACCCAGAAAAACCCACCATTTTCAAGCTTAAAACCTCACCTTAAGCCATCCCAAAGCTCCCAAATCAAAACCAATTAATAATCACAACATTAGGATGGTTTAAACAACACAATTCCACCAAAAATCCAACCTAACACTCACCAAGATCCCAATTCCAAATTTCTGAAATTTCAAACCTAAAACTCAAAACCAACCATGGAAATTCTCAATTTCAACCATCAAACTTTAATTTAAACCTTACCTCAGATGTAGAATCATTTCCCAAAGGATCCCATGACCTATCTTCAATGTTTCAAGCCTCAAACTCCACCTTGAATATCAAAATCCATAAACATTCACAACCCAACAAAATCTCAGAATTTAACTTGAGAAAAAGAATTAATTGCTTACCTTTATCCTGATTTGTTCTTGATTAACTCTTGAGCTAAACCTCCAAATCCCACCATCAATTTTCAGAAATTCAAGCTTGATTTCTCCTAAGATTTCTGTGGATTTCATGAAAGAAAGAGGAAGGAAAGAAGAAGAGGAGAGGGTGGAGGCTGGGTCGGTTTCTCTAAGTCTCCAAATGGTTTATTTGTTTTGTTTTTATAACTTAAGCTGGTTACCTCAAGGTTCGGGGTACCAAAATATCCCCGAGGCAAAAATGGTAAAATCCCCCAGTATTCCCGCCTAGACATCCTAACCTCAAATATATCTCCAATTATTTATTTTCATAACCCAATATCAAAATACTCCTTGACTTGTCCAAAGTCAATCATAATGCCCCGTTGTGACTTTTCCCCGCTATCCAGCTCTAGGATCGCCTCGTGCTGAAAGTTATAAATCACGGATATACCCACATACCACTGTGGCCTCAACTATCAACACATATTAATACAGTTATGCCCAACATGGCCAAAATTACAATTATGCCCTTCTAACACAATCCGGGCCTACATGCATACTAATAGGCATAGTCATGCATCTCAAATAATCAAATAGTCACATAACACGCTTTAAATCATAACCATGCATTTAACTCATAAAATCACACATAAATCCCAACATGCCCTCCTGGCACACTAATCAAGGCCCTTAAGCCTTATTAGCGATTTTGGGTCGTTACAACTATCCCCTCCTCATAAAAATTTCGTCCTCGAAATTTATCCAACACATCAGTCAGTAAACCGCAACTCGGACCATAATTTCCAAGGCCCACCGCCTTTACTTTACTTTCCAATGACACTCTCACAAGAGTAGCAATCTTTCCCCTCAAGATTTTGTCTAACGGCCATACACTCGATAGCCTCTCGTTTACACCGCAACCCTGCTGAAGCCTCAGGGTCTGCCTAGATTACAATGACCAATTCATTGTCTTATTCCTGATTCCAGAGATACCCAAAAGTCATCACCTCTACCAGGTGGGATCAACTTGTAGGCCCCGCTGGCCTAACCCTTAGTATAAGTTCAGAATTTTATGTTGAATCAAGAGTCAGAACTCCCCCTTCTTTCTCTAAACACCTTACAGATCCTCGTCTGTTATTGTGCAGAGATGCAGCTCTTTCCTTCCGGAGCTTTGTTTCCTCGTAATTTAACAATTTACCAGCTCTTATGCTTTCAAATAGGCAGACACTCCTGCCTTAAGAGTTCCAACAACCTTTTCGACGCTCTCTCTGAACCCATGCCAAATCGTAGTATTCACTATCCTTCACCTCTTACCATGTCCTATGTCGGGTTACTTTAACAAGACGCCAGCATTTGCCACCACGACCAACTCAACAGGGATTACACTTCCCTTAATACCTCAAGTATTCGCCTACTCAGCGCTTAATTCCTTAAGATATCCGATAAGCTTTCAGACTGCCACTTCACTTGCAATCAACTGATAATCCCAGATTCCCACTCTGTTCTTTTCGTTCTCCAAATCCATTCCAAAATTTAAAATACTATAGGGTCTCAATTCGATATCATCGATGCTCCATCTTGAAACCAGTTCACTTGACCCAACCACATTAATTCCATCAACTGAGTTAAAACTTTTCATGTCCAAACACCTTACTCAAGGTCTAAAGTGGTCTATTCCCATCATACTCTACCACATCACTTAACCCCTCAGGGTCCAAAGGAAAACACTAGATTCCGTCACCCGCTCGACCCTCCCGGTACAACGTACCCTAGGAGGTGGAATGATATCCATTCAGAATTCTCGTTCATAAACCAAATCTAATTGGATCCTTCATCCATTCCTGGTATCCCAACTTGTACTACCTTAGCAGGGTCCTTCCCTGCTTCATCTCAAGCCAACACTTTGAATTCCATAGATCATTGACACTCACCAGCTAATCATACCTACTAGCGTTACGCCAAACTCAGTCGTCGCCTTGTCCACTCTATTACAGTCTATGGCGCTATCCCCTGACTGACACACGCCTTACAGCTAGGAGTTCCGTCTCCAATTATAACTCCCCTCGCTCAATTGAGGATTTCAAACACTGATCATCTGTCCGTTACTTTTCACCACCTCTGTGTCTTCAACGCTATCTTTCTTATTAATACCCGATACTCAAGCACCTTATGATATGCATAACCGTCAACTTAACGTTCTAAGTGTATCAACCAGGTTCATACTTTCGTCTCCCGCAAGGTTTGATCCAACCTCGCGCCAGATGCGCCTGGGCGTGCCTAATCCGTGATGCACCCCTACAAGTCCATGGCCTCATCATAGATCAAGTTTTTTTTTTTTTTTTTTGCCATTACTCTTTACTTAATCATAACACACACAAATTCCATCATCGTCTGTAACCAATCAAATCTTACCTTGTCTTCTGAATTTCTTTCTGATTTGACACCACCCAATCCGTCTAACCTCAAGTTTTACTGTTCTCCTCATCTCTGATGTAGTCGTCTCCGGAGGTGCTTGTGCAATAGATGACGCGCTTACCAGTCTTGTTATGCTTTCAATCCTTCGGACGCTCTTCATTAGCTTCTTTGCGGCTTCAGATCAATTCTTCTCTTACCTGTCCTTTCTTCTTGCAGCTGTAATCTAAGAACTCTTGACGACACCCAACTAACACTCCGTAGAACCTTACCTGAGACTCTGCCTTCTGGGTACTAACGTCTTCAGCATAATAATCAGTTGCTCACCATTTCCGTCTGGGAGTAATCCACATGCACTGCTCGTGAGCTTGAAGGGGACTTGCCCACATCGTTCATGCATTCTCTGTCTAAAGAACTTACCTGTGCTACTGTAGCTTGAACCATTCCAGAATCTTTGTTACCAACTCCTCACACTCTAGCCGGCGTAAACTAGACAATCCACGAAATGTCTCTATCCTTGGTTTCCAACTGGCAATAACCAGGTCGTAGATCAACTCTTGGGGACATCGTCCCATCTTGTATCCAACATTGTACTTTTCGTCCTAACCCGACGATACTAGCAATCCTCGCAGTATAACACACTAGCTACACCAGGCTCAGATTCCTTCGATTGCTCCAATAGACTTTCTGTCGGCCAAAACCGTCTTCTACCACATCCCTTATACCAATCCTATCTGCCAGAGCTTCTAATTCCTTCTCAATAAGTATTACTGTCCTTGGCCTCTCAAATGGCACCTTTGAGGCAACCTCTCTATGTCCATCTCCCTCTCGGAACATTCTCAACACCGAGCCCTTCCAGTTCGTTACATGCCCAAAGCATAAGCTCGTCAGTTAAATACTCATCCTTGAGGACTCAACCTCGGACCTCGAATGTATCGATGCATTCCAGTTCTCCGTTTCCCGCACCATGGGGAATCCATCCTAACATCTCGAGTCATTCTACGTAGAAGTCATGTCCTCACCTGACCCCCTCCCAGGTGGCATCCTCTTCCTCATGTGCATACCAATTAACCTCCTGGTTCCTGTCGCCATCTCGATAACTACCTTTTCGATCAGGCTTCTTTCCAATCTCAATCTAGGTGCCCAAGCACTGTCTGGAGTCCTTTTACCTCAAAATTGAGAATCCGACCTCGCTGCGTTCTATCAACAAAAGTACCGTCTTATCAGTCAGACTTTTCCCCTTTTTCTTGGCAATCCAGAAGCCACAACACTATCTGGGGTTCTTTCAACTTGATTATCACGAATCTATCTTTACTAATTCCATCAAAGGAAGCACCGCCCTTGCGGCTCTAGCACTCATGCTCTAATCATCAACCATCAGTTCCTCAAACAATATGGCCCTCTCCGCCATCCACATGCAGACAAAAACTCTTTCCTCAAAGCAGCCCAAATGCCTTAGACTATTCCAGATCCCATGTCCTTAAATGGGTCGCCACCAATTCCAGATACATCCATCTGTATAAATTTCTGAAATGAACTATCCAATTCACCAACCCATTGATCTACGCTGTCGTTACCCCTAACCGTCCAAACCAGACTTAAACATTTGCCCGTCTCCACGGTTCTAATCATGTCTTTAAAATCTCTTCTAACCATTCATCATCTAGGTTCTTTCCAACCCATTAAGCCAATACCTCAGCCCAAGTACCAATTCCAGGCATCCCTCTGCCTCAACATTTAACATAACCCTCTAATCAGGATCTCTCATCCTCTTAACCATGGGTGGAATTAACTCTGCTCAACTATTGATAAATTCCTTGTCAACTCGTACCTTCCTCAACACTAGAGGATAACATCCTATACGCCTTTCATATAATACCCTTATCTGTCCATACTTCACAGTAAACCAACACTAGTAACCTTACTGTCAAAACCTCGAAATCAGCTATTTCCCCAGAGAAATCCGCTATCCTTCTATCCCGTCACAACTGACAAACTCCACAGCTTACTCACACCCTAGTGACCCTTTGCTGCTGCTTTTTGGGATAACTGGAGATCCCAACTCCAACTTATACCTAGAATCCCTCTCTCAACACAATATCAGGTCCACAAACCCTTCTAGGAACCAACAACACGAGTTCACCTGTCAAAACTGACCCAACTCCTGAACTCTGTGGTCCCTACTCTGAACCAAACCACCACTAGGTCCAAACATCCACAGGTATAATGCACACACAAGCATATACTAGGTCAAATCCACAATGATATACATTTAGCTACCAAATTCATCATCACCAAGTATACCCAGATCTCAACATGCTTCACACAAGCAAATAAACAGATATAACTAATGAATTAATTCAAAACATTAACCACATACACTCAATATGCGAACCATTATGCCAATATTCATCCACATGCATAATAGTATTATTTAGCATGCATCAATCTCAACATGCAATAGTCAAGGGCCAGGCCCTATCAGTATCTCATGCATATGTCATCTCATTTCTCATGCTCCATATAGATAAGCAGGCAAACAGGGCAATCAAACATATATTCAAGCATATTAATCATTCATACCAACCAACCCTGAGTCGAGCTTGTCACTGACAGCGAGCGTACATGTTCGGTCGATCTCCAGAACCAATAAACCTTGGCCCGCTCTGATACCAAGTTGTAACGCCTTACTTCCTTAGAGCCGTTACTAAGTGAGTTTTTAAGACGAAACAGTGTGCAATGAACTCGCTAACTGAGGTTTTGAACAAAAGTGTGACTAATTAAAAGTTAAGGCTGTAATCTTTGAAAATGCGTCGTTTCATTAAAACTTCTATCATTAAACATTTGGGATCCCAAAATAAGGTTTGAAAACTAATTACATCTTGAAATAAGGTTACAGTTAAGAAATCATAAAATCATAGATTATTACAGCCATTTTCGAATAAACCCCCAACCAAAGCAGTCGGACAGGCCAAACATGTACGCGTCGCTTCACGCTCTCCGTACTCAGGGTTGGTTGACTCAGTCATTGCCCTTACCTGCAACACAAAGCACCCGTGAGCCGAAGCCCAGCAAGAAAACTCATGCAGAACATAACATATGCAATGTATACAGTTTATCATAACAGATAATCCACAAATAAACAAGTCAACCATTAGACTAAGAAAACACGGCCATGCCGCCCCAGAGCCTTACCGAAGCCTGGGGTATCGGTTCTCACCGCGAGGATAACTCATGTATCCCTTGGGTCCCACCCTGAATATAAGCATCCCATGTGCTGTGTGTTACTTTCGGCCCCACGGCCGCCCCGGCCTACGCCGTACTCGGCCCTTGCCGTTCATTTCATCATAATCACACATATAGTACATTCGAAATAATCATTCACACACATCATGATTCATTTAAGGTTAAACATTTGCACACAACACAATCTGGGGCCATGCCCTGCAATCATCTCATCATGCAACATGCAATATAGGGCCATGCCCGGCAATCACACTATGGGCCCACGCCCTATCCTACGGGTGTTATAGTTTTCTTACCCGTATCCCTTGCTTTCCGATGCACTACGGTCACGAGCACGGTCCACTAGCACGAGCCTCCCCGAAATCCTAGTCACAACACACAAAAGACACTTTTAACATCCTTAAATGAGCCTCCAGGCCAAGTTCTAGTACTCGGAACGTTGAAATTCACCAAACATGGTAAAAGACTCAACCCCGAGCACCCTAGGTTAAATTCCCAAGCCTAAATTCTCAAAATCCCAAAATTCCTTAAGCGTCGCGGCATGGCCCAACCATGCCGCGGCATGGCCCCCAAACAGAGCCACAAAATGCCCAGAAACAGGTAAGGGCCGCGGCCCTACAAGGACCATGCCGCGGCCCGCCCTCCATCCTCAGCACAACTTAGCCTTCAAGGGCCGCGGCCCTCCAAGAACCATGCCGCGGCCCGACCCTTCGAACCCAGAAAAACCCACCATTTTCAAGCTTAAAACCTCACCTTAAGCCATCCCAAAGCTCCCAAATCAAAACCAATTAATAATCACAACATTAGGATGGTTTAAACAACACAATTCCACCAAAAATCCAACCTAACACTCACCAAGATCCCAATTCCAAATTTCTGAAATTTCAAACCTAAAACTCAAAACCAACCATGGAAATTCTCAATTTCAACCATCAAACTTTAATTTAAACCTTACCTCAGATGTAGAATCATTTCCCAAGGGATCCCATGACCTATCTTCAAAGTTTCAAGCCTCAAACTCCACCTTGAATATCAAAATCCATAAACATTCACAACCCAACAAAATCTCAGAATTTAACTTGAGAAAAAGAATTAATTGCTTACCTTTACCCTGATTTGTTCTTGATTAACTCTTGAGCTAAACCTCCAAATCCCACCATCAATTTTCAGAAATTCAAGCTTGATTTCTCCTAAGATTTCTGTGGATTTCATGAAAGAAAGAGGAAGGAAAGAAGAAGAGGAGAGAGTGGAGGCTGGGTCGGTTTCTCTAAGTCTCCAAATGGTTTATTTGTTTTGTTTTTATAACTTAAGCTGGTTACCTCAAGGTTCGGGGTACCAAAATATCCCCGAGGCAAAAATGGTAAAATCCCCCAGTATTCCCGCCTAGACATCCTAACCTCAAATATATCTCCAATTATTTATTTTCATAACCCAATATCAAAATACTCCTTGACTTGTCCAAAGTCAATCATAATCCCCGTTGTGACTTTTCCCCGCTATCCAGCTCTAGGATCGCCTCGTGCTGAAAGTTATAAATCACGGATATACCCACATACCACTGTGGCCTCAACTATCAACACATATTAATACAGTTATGCCCAACATGGCCAAAATTACAATTATGCCCTTCTAACACAATCCGGGCCTACATGCATACTAATATACATAGTCATGCATCTCAAATAATCAAATAGTCACATAACACGCTTTAAATCATAACCATGCATTTAACTCATAAAATCACACATAAATCCCAACATGCCCTCCTGGCACAATAATCAAGGCCCTTAAGCCTTATTAGCGATTTTGGGTCGTTACACAACGTCCTAGTTGGAGGATTGTGACACAACCTGTCTGCGACGAACAAGAGGCACATGTCCTTGTTTCTAATACAAACAAGGATAATCCATTAACCTTCAAAGAGGCAATGGATGATCCTGAAAAGGAGAAATGGCAAGAAGCCACGAACCAAGAAATGGAATCTATGTATTCCAATTCTGTCTGGGGACTTGTAGATCCACCTAAAGATGTCAGGCCCTTTGGGTGAAAATGGATATACAAGAAGAAAAGAGGTGTAGATGGGAAAGTGGAGATTTTCAAAGCAAGGCTACACACAGAGAGAAGGTGTTGATTATGAAGAAACATTTTCATCTGTGGCCATACTTAAATCCATTCGCATCCTCTTATCCATAGCAGCCACCTATGAGAATGAGATATGGCAAATGGACATCAAGATCGCTTTTCTGAATGGCTATCTTGATGAAAGTATCTATTTGGTACAACCAGAAGGGTTCATCAAGAATATGGAAGATCAAAAGGTGCGTAAGTTGCTAAAATCCATTTATGGATTAAAGCAAGCATCTAGATCTTGGAATATCACCTTTGATGAAATAATTAAAACATATGGCTTCGAACACAATGTCGACGAAGCATGTGTGTACAAATACATCAAAGGAAAAGTAGTGGTTTTCCTAGTTCTTTACGTGGATGACATTCTCCTCATTGGCAATAATGTAGAGACATTGTCAAACGTGAAGAAGTGGTTGGCCGAAAAGTTCCAAATGAGAGATTTGGGCGAGGCGAGCTATGTTCTGGGATTCCAAATCCTGAGGGGTAGAAAGAACAAGCTCTTGGCACTTTCTTAATCTAATTATATCGATAAGGTGCTTGAAAGATTCTCTATGGAGAATTCCAAGAAAGGTTTTACCCACCAAATATGGAATTACTCTCTCCAAGGAATAGAGTCCTAAGACACCTCAAGAGGAAGAGAATATGAGAAAGTATCCCTATACTTCAGCAGTTGAGAATCTAATGTATGCCATGTTGTATACTAAACCCGACATATGTTATGCAGTAGGGATTGCTAGTCGTTATCAATCAAATCTTGGTTTGGAACACTGGATTGCAGTGAAGCACATTCTCAAGTATCTTAGGAGAACAAAAGATTATATGCTTGTATATTCAGGGGGTGAGTTGAACCCTACTGGATACACTGATTCTGATTTCCAATCAGACAAAGATGTGATTGTACACCGAGGTTATGTGACTGTTACGAAGATAGCATCGTAACAAAACCTGACTGACCCGTTTACAAGACACTTCTTGCAAAGTCGTTTATGGATCATGTATGCAACATGGGATTAAGGGAGATTCCTCACTTGTTTTGAGTGCAAGTGGGAGATTGTTAGGATTAATGTCCTAAAATCATGTTAAGACATTTTATTGAATTAAATAAAAAAGAAAAATTTTATTATATATTTGAATATTATAATTATTGCTTGAATTAATTATATGATAATATTAAGAAAATTCATTATTCATTCGTGAGAATATGATCTGGTATTAGTACGAGAGAATTAACATCATATATAATGAATAAAATAGTCAGCAACATATTAAAGTAAGGAATCTTAAATGAATGGTTACTAGTGCAGTTTACTAAGCATACGAGATGCAAGTGATCAAGATTCGGATTACTGATGTGGATTGACATCTTAGTAAAGGTGTTGTATATAATAGAGATTATATATGACAGGACCCATAAGAATTAATTATCTTTATAATCTTGTCGTTTGAAATAAAGATTTGATTCTTATCATAATAGATGATCATTTGTAGTTCAGTCTAAATCCTGAGTATTCATGAACTCATTCTTGTGTTTATTGGATCTTTTGATTCAAGAGGTAATTAGAAGGGTAAAATGTTAATCTTGACCAACTCTAATTAATGAACCAATAAATGGAGGATAGAAATACATTTATTGATTATATCAATGGACTACAAGAGAAAACTCTGTAAATATAATTCTATAAATATTTAGACTACAATTCCATATTTTTAATGGAGTAATCATGGAATTAATAAATAAGATTATTATATTAAAGAGTTTGATTAATAATTTGGTTTATTGGAGCTTCGTATTATAGGTCCATGGTCCCTAGATCACATATGTCCTACACTATCAAGGGTAAGGATGTTAAAAGAAAGATTTGTAGAGAGAATGACTTAATTGCAAAGGAATTAGTTTTCCAAGGCAATGAAATAATTATGTGATAGTTATGGGAAATTGATTAATAATAAATTAATTAATTATTTAACTATATATTTTTCATTTTAAAAAACTATAAGTTAAAATAAATATTAATCTTGTTTGGATTAATATATAAAGAGAGATTAATAATTATCTTATTTAGAATAAAATATTTATTTAAAACTGATATTTTAAGATAAAGTTATTTTTGAATAAACTGATATTTATTTTGGGATAAATATATTGTCTTAAATATTAATTAAATAAATAAATGAGAAAATTAGGGAAAACCCTAATGTGGCGCCACACAAGGATATTTCCTTTCCCTAGGATTTGAATTTTGAATTTCAAATTATTTATTTATTTATTTATTTATTTATTTATTTATATTTAGTTATTCTTTTTTAAATACGATTGAAATTAAATAATTAAATAGGTTACAACTGATCAGTTTTATTTTAATAAAAATTAAGATTAATTAAAATAGTTAATTGTCATTATAAACCTAAAAAAACATGGACTCTCTCTCTGAAATAGAAGGGATAGTTTTCTTATACCTAAAATATATTAAATTCCTCTTATCTCTATCAAACCTCTCTAGATAAATCAATATTTTGAATCCTACGTGTCCACACACGTCCTTGTTTGATTGAGGATTGGTTTGGAAGATCAAGGTGTGAGCTTTCAGAACTTTGATAGGAAGATCGTTGATTTTATACAAAAAGATTCAAGGACACTTGATAGGCTACAAGAGGTAATCTCTAATCTGATTTTATTTGATTTAATATATATATATATGTGTGTGTATGATCTTGGCTGGTATTAATAATTATTAAAAATGGCTCATAAAAAGTTAGTTTTAATTAAATAAATTAATTGGAAAGTTATTTTCTAATTAATTATGTGGGCCTAAAAAATCCCTAAAGATTTTCAAGAAAGTCTAAAAGGAAGGAAAGTATTCTTGGAGTCTTGAAAACAAATCATAGGCTATTTTTGAAATTTTATTTCTATTTTTTCTAAGGTTGTAAATTTAGAAATACCCAATAGTGCTTGGTTCATCATTTATTGTTTATTTATTTATTGTATTTATTTAAATAAATGTTAATTAATGTTTGATTGATAACATAATCATGCATTAGTCAATTACATATCATTCATGAAACCCCACATAGTTTACATTAATCATGCATCTTTTAGAAATATGATTATTTAGGATTGTTCTAATTGTTTGTGTGATTTGTTTTGGAGAAATCAATTGCATGTAAACTACTAAGTATTAAATTAGTTAAAACTTGGTAACTCACACCATAATAAAAGCAATAGTTTTTATAGGCCTTTACGATAACCAACTTTATTCAAAAAGTATTTTTAATAAAGTTAGAGGAATGTAATGGGTAATTATCTAGATCACATTAATCGTAGAAACAGGCTCTTTTATAATTAAATGTATTTTGTAATTAATTACATTCATAGGTTATTAATAAACTACTAATTAATTTGGAATTAAGTGATTAGTTTAATAAAAACACATTTTTTTTTTAAAATAGTGAGTGGGAGAGGGTGAACATCTCAATGTGATCTATGGTCTCCATTATTAGTACAGCACCGTGAGATATGAATAGGGCCTCCAGGCGGCTTTGTTTCCATCCCCCTAAGGAAGGTTTCTAGACATATTAATATCAAGGTTGCCTTCTTACGAAGAAAGGAATGACTGATGTATTTTAGGCTTGACCGACCCTAAGGCAGCACCCTCTAAGTTAAGTCATGAATTCGGAAATAATGGGTTACATTTACAAAGATGCAATTAAGCTTTTGCAATGGATAATTGCATCTTGACAAAATCAGCGGTACTTTATTTTTAAAATAGAAAATAAAGATTTATTTTGAGTTTTAAATTATAAAGATAAGATTGTCTTATAAGCTATCTGAATTTCACTTGACCGACCCTAAGGCGACACTTTATTTGTTGGGTAGTTTTATCATGGAAAATTAAATGTTTATTTATGTGTTTTAAT
The DNA here is from genome assembly GCF_963169125.1 of Humulus lupulus. Lineage (NCBI taxonomy): Eukaryota > Viridiplantae > Streptophyta > Magnoliopsida > Rosales > Cannabaceae > Humulus > Humulus lupulus. The sequence continues at coordinate 196,782,329 of NC_084795.1, forward strand.
TTTTGCATTCATGCTTCATATTTAGTTTCCGAATAATTGATATTTTATGTATTTTCAGTCTTAAAATGTTGCCACCAAATTATTTTCCTATTATGTGCCCGGTGATGTATCAAATGATTGATGATCATATAAGTAAAATGAAACTAACTGAAGAAGAAGATGATGGAGGATGGATAAATTCAACTTTAATTATGTTTCTAGTTAAAAAGCTTAAACATATCTATAATGAAAAATGTCCTCCTCTTGTACCATCATGGGATGCAAGGAAAGATGAACATGAAAAAATATGTTGGTTGGATGACATCAAATCACATGGCAAGATTTTACATTCTTAGTACCATGGAAGAAAAGCTGAGGAAAAAGTTCAAACACATTTAATATGTTCGTGATATGTGGGATGTTGTCTATGAGGATATATAGACAAGACTGTAATCACAAAAAATGTAGAAATGATTTACCTTTACCTTAGACTTAATAGTGGATTATAACATATAACATTTTGAATCTTTGATTTGAAAACCAGTAAACATATTTTATTCTTCTATACAAACACTTGAGCAATCAAGCAGAACTTGCAGAAGGAGAAAAAATGTGGAAAGAGGAAGAGAGAGAAAGCGTCTAGTTCAAGAAAGTATTGAAGAAAGTCTTTTTATTTTAAAATTCTTTAGTTATTATTAAATGAAAACTTTATTGTCGTTTGAACAATGTCTTAGTTTGTTTCTTTTAGTATTTTGAATTTTATTACATGTATTAACTTTAGAAATTTTATTTATAATTTGATTATTCTTAATTTTTTTCTTTATGCATGCAATTGAATATTCGAACTTTAAAAACACTTTCATGAAAATTGAATAAACGCTTAATAACTCAGAATTATTTATGTTGACTGTGTTTTTAGCCAACGACGTGAGAACGTCAAATACGACAAACCTTCAAGAGAATTTAAATAACACAGACAGTTTTAATCAAGAAAAGTAAATAACACAAGAGATTTTATAGTGGTTCAGCCCCGATTGTCGGTAATAGCCTAATTCACTTAGAGTTGTGATTTATAGATCCGTACTCAAGATCAGATGGACTGAGCAAACTAAGTTTCTTCAGTACAGATTGCAAAAATACAAGAATTCTCTCAAATGCCAGCACTTTCTCTCTCTAGAATACTCAGACCCAAATTTCTCTCTCTAGAATACTCAGACCCAAATTTTCTCTCTCTATAAAGAAGAAGCAGAAGAAGCCCCTCTCTAATCCCATAAGCCTCTATTTATAGGCTTAGGGTCATACAACTGATATCCCTTAGAATCAGGATATTTTATTATATTTATTACATTTAAATTACAAAAAACATTCAAAATGTAACCAAACCCCCCATTTGTGGGAAGAATGAGAGATTCCCGCGTATCTTGTTGAAGCTGTTTCTGGGAATCTTGACATAGTCCTCCTCTAGCTAGTTGATCCACCTCTCCTACTGACCACTCATGCAAGTGCTGGTCAGACATGTGCATGGTGGTAGGACAAACATTTGTTGGTCGGACGTGCATGGTGGTAGAACATGCACTTCTCTCCTCTAACATGGCACTCTCCTCTAGCATGCCATGTTTCTCCTCGGACCAAATCCTTGGGGTCTCCTAGGACCACTCTCTTGGGGTCTCCTAGGACCACTCTCTTGAGTTCTCCTCGGATGCACTCTCCTTAGCTCTCCTAGGATGCACTCTCCTTAGCTCTCCTAGGATGCATTCTCCTTAGCCTCCTAGGATGCATTCTCCTTAGCTTCCTAGGATGCACTCTCCTTAGCTCTCCTAGGATGCATTCTCCTTAGCCTCCTAGGATGCACTTTCCTTAGCTTTCCTCGGACCAAGGTGCACTTGGCTTGGTTATGACATCTTTCAAGCAGTCCAAATTCTTCGTCAGTCTACCGGGTCCCTTTATCACAACTATGAGGAGTCAATGTATTTATTGACTATTAATGTGTCTTTTACTGATCATGCACTGCCACTTGTCACCTTTATTGCCACGTTATTGATCTCTAATTTTTGGGTATAACAATTTATATTAGCAAAACCGCAAGGAAACAAAAGATAAAAAGTTTCAAATGAGGATGAGACATATATTTGGCATCTTAGACTTTGTCATGTAGATCTAGACAGGATAAACTGGTTAACAAAAGATGGACCTTTGAGAGAACTAAGAGTTGGAACTTTTTCAGTTTGAGAACCTTGTCTAGAAGGCAAAATGATCAAATGTCATTTCTCAACAAAAGGCAATAGAGCTAAAGAACATTTGGAGCTTGTACACAGCAATGTATGTGGTCTAATAAATATACAAGCAAGAGTTGGGTATGAGTGCTTCGTCACTTTTATTGACGATTACTCAAGATATGGTCATACTTACTTAATGCTTAGGAAATCTGAAACCTGTGGTAAGTTTCAAGAATTAAAAGCAGGGGCTGAGAAGCAATTAGGTAAGACTCTTAAAACACTTCAATCTGATCAAGGTGGAGAATATTTATATTTAGAATTCAAAGATTTCTTGCTAGAGCGTGGTATTCTATCCCTACTCACAGCACCAGGAACACCATAGCAAAATGGTGTTTCTGAAAGAAGAAACAGGACCTTGTTAGACATGGTCAGGTCTATGTTAAGCTACTCTTTACTTCCTCTCTCATTCTAGAGATATGCACTTCAAACGGAGACTTGCATTTTTAATTTAGTTCCATCTAAGACCATAAGAAAAACGCCACTGGAACTGTGGAATGGAAACAAACCTAGTTTGCACCATTTCCATATTTGGGGCTGTCTTGCTCATGTTCTTAGACCTAAATCAAGGAAACTTAATTCAAGGTCTGAAGTGTGCATTTTTTGTGGGCTACGCTCCAGAAACAGGAGGCGGTTATTTGTATAGTCCCGAGGACCAAAATGTATTTGTTTCAATAAATGCAACCTTCCTTGAACAAGACTATATGAATAACTATAAACCTCAGACCAAAGTAGTTTTGGAGGAACTCACAGCTGATAAGATTCCATCACCTTCATCTTCATCATTAAATTATAAATGATAAACCGAGGAACCCAATATTCCTGGAAAGGAGACTCCGGTGCAACGTCCTAGTGGGAGGATTGTGACACAACTTGTTCGCTACGAACATGAGGCACATGTCCTTGTTTCCAATACAAACAAGGATAATCCATTAACCTTCAAAGAGGCAATGGATGATCCTGAAAAGGAGAAATGGCAAGAATCCATGAACCAAGAAATGGAATCTATGTATTCTAATTCTGTATGGGGACTTGTAGATCCACCTAAAGATGTCAGGCCTATTGGGTGCAAATGGATATACAAAAAGAATAGAGGTGTAGATGGGAAAGTGGAGATTTTCAAAGCAAGGCTACACATAGAGAGAAGGTGGTTATTATGAAGAAACATTTTCTCCTGTGGCCATGCTTAAATCCATTCATATCCCTTATCCATAGTTGCCACCTATGACTATGAGATATGGCAAATGGACATCAAGATCGCTTTTCTGAATGGCTATCTTGATGAAAGTATCTATTTGGTACAACCAGAAGGGTTCATCAAGAATATGGAAGATCAAAAGGTGCGTAAGTTGCTAAAATCCATTTATGGATTAAAGCAATCATCTAGATCTTGGAATATCACCTTTGAAGAAATAATTAAAACATATGGCTTTGAACAGAACGTCGACGAAGCATGTGTGTACAAATACACCAAAGGAAAAGTAGTGGTTTTCCTAGTTATTTACGTGGATGACATTCTCCTCATTGGCAATAATGTAGAGACATTGTCAAACGTGAAGAAGTGTTTGGCCGAAAAGTTCCAAATGAGATATTTGGGCGAGGCAAGCTATGTTCTGGGAATCCAAATCCTGAGGGGTAGAAAGAACAAGCTCTTGGCACTTTCTTAATCTAATTATATCAATAAGGTGCTTGAAAGATTCTCTATGGAGAATTACAAGAAAGGTTTTACCCACCAAATATGGAATTACTCTCTCCAAGGAACAGAGTCCTAAGACACCTCAAGAGGAAGAGAATATAAGAAAGTATCCCTATACTTCAGCAGTTGGAGTCTAATGTATGCCTTGTTGTGTACTATACCCAGCATATGTTATGCAGTAGGGATTGTGAGTTGTTATCAATCAAATCTTGGTTTGGAACACTGGATTGCAGTAAAGCACATTCTCAAGTATCTTAGGAGAACAAGAGATTATATGCTTGTATATTCAGGGGGTGAGTTGAACCCTACTGGATACACTGATTCTGATTTCCAATTAGACAAAGATGTGGCTATACACCGAGGTGATGTGACTGTTACGAAAATAGCATTGTAACAAAACCTGACTGACCCGTTTACAAGACACTTCTTGCAAAGTCGTTTATGGGTCATGTATGGAACATGGGATTAAGGGAGATTCCTCACTTGCTTTGAGTGCAAGTGGGAGATTGTTAGGATTAATGTCCTAAATGCATGCTAAGATATTTTATTGAATTAAATAAAAAGAACAATTTTATTATATATTTGAATATTATAATTATTACTTGAACTAATGTAGAGTCCAAGAACTTTACTTAGCTAGTTAGATAGTAGTAGTAATAGTAATAGTAGTAGTATTTTTATGACTCTGGATTTTGGTTCAAGCCGGGATTTAGTTGGAAACTCCTAGCAATAGTTATGGATTTTATAAGTTTAACATATAGTTTAAGAATATTAATTATAACATAAGGTTTGATTAATATTGCTGGTTATTAGTATGATAATTATTATAACATAAGGTTTAGATAGAGCCAATAGGATTATGACACTTGTCATATGCATGGTTATTAAGGAATTATTATTTTAATGATAAAATAAGATAAATATAAGACTTAGTCTTCACCAGAATATGTTAGGAGCATGACATTTATCACAATTTTATTTATTTGTGTTATTTAAATAATTAAATAGATTTTTCGTAACTTTAGGGTATTGTAAATTCCGACCTGTTTTTGACCCAGTTATGTTATGAATTTTGAAAAATAGTATTTCTAGAAAATTGTAGATAATTTAATTATCTTTCTAACGGTATAAAGAGAGTCCAAATCGGAGTTCTACAGCTCTAGATATATTGATTTTACTACAGAGGAGTTTAGAGTTACGAGATTTAGGGAGTTAGAAGTTAGGATTCTATTTGTTTTTATTATTTTAAAAATATTTGAATCATTAAATCTCTCTGAACAATTTGACCAATTCCTAAGCCTTTGGCTGAAGGATATTCAAATATTTTTAATTAAATTTATTATTTTTATTCAAAGCCAAAAAGAAGATTGTTATTCCTATAACTCTATAAATAGGACCTAGCACCAAGCCTTTTCATTCATTCTTCAAGCATTGATCAGAGCCTTCCATGTGCTAGTGAGACTATAGAGTGATAAACACTTGGATTGGGGTTATAAGCTTAATCATTATAAGCTTAATAAACACTTGGGAAGTAAGGTTATAGTGTATTTCGGTTTCGAGGTATAGTTCGGCCATAGAAGCATTCAAGGTATTCCTAATTCTAGTTCCTTTCTGTATTGATTCTTATAGTTCTTCTCTACCCAAATCCTAACCCAGTCTTTTCTATTCTTGGTTAGGCATCTAAGTTCTTCGAACTTAAGGTTTTCGTTGGTAAGTATCGTTTCGATGGTGTAGTTTATTATTTCCATCTCTTTTCTTTAGTATACTCACCTCTATATTATGGGGTTTAGGAGTGTTCCAAAATCCCGACTTTGTTCTCATCATCCTGGTATATTGGTAAGGAAAATAGGATAGGATTTTATATGTTATATGATATGTGATATGTTATCTTATGTTATGTTGTGTTATGAAATGTTATATTGTGTATGTTTGTAGACTTTGGCATATGACCTGTACACTAACAAGCCCCAATAAATTTATGGGCATATGACTTGCTTAGCTAGCAAGCCCCACAAATCTAATGGGCATATGACTTGTTTAGTTATGGGACCCCAAGTAATAATGGTCATTATAGTATGTGTGACATATGTTTTATTACATGCTACGTTATGAATTTTATGAATATGAGTTATGTGTTAGGTTTTCCTTGCTGGGCATTAGGCTCATTCCTTTATTTTTTTTAGTGTGATGCAGGAAACTAGATACGGAGGCGGAAGGATTCTTGGAAGCTTGGCATGTGTGTTTAGGATGAACGGACTGAGTGGACTGCGTGTCGATCGAGGATGAAGTTATTTATATTTAGTCTTTTAGATCATGTTTTTCCGCATTTAGTTTTTTTAAACAATTGAATTAAAGTTTATGTTTTTCTTTTAAACAATGGGTACCCATGCCATATTTTCTATTATTATGTATTTGATACAATATTTTGAGATTTAATAAAGTTATATTATTTCTTATGTATCTTTCCCAAAATAGTAGTTATGTATAGTAGATCTAATGGTCTAAGGTCATAGAAATAGTTGGGTCATTACAATTAATTATATGATAATATTAAGAAAATTCGTTAATGATTCATGAGAATATGATCTTGTATTAGTACAAGAGAATCAACATCATATATAATGAATAAAATTAAAGTACGAAATCTTTAATGAATGGTTACTAGTGCGGTTTACTAAGCATACGGGATGCAAGTCATTCGGATTACTGATGTGGATTGACATCTTAGTAAAGGTGTTGTATATAATAGAGATTATATATGATAGGACCGATAAGAATTAATTATCTTTATAAACTTGTCGTTTGAAATAAAGATTTGATTCTTATCATAATATATGATCATTTGTAGTTCAGTCTAAATCCTGAGTATTCCTGAACTCATTTTTGTGTTTATTGGATCTTTTAATTCAAGAGGTAATTAGAAGGGTAAAACGGCAATCTTGACCAGCTCTAATTAATGAACCAATAAATGGAGGGTAGAAGTACATTTATTGATTATATCAATGGACTACAAGAGAAAATTATGTAAATATAATTCTATAAATATTTAGACTGCAATTCCATATTTTTGTGGAGTAATCATGGAATTAATAAATAAGATTATTGGATTAAAGAGTTTGATTAATAATTTGGTTTATTGAAGCTTTGTATTATAGGTCCATGGTCCCCAGATCACATCTGTCCTACACTATCAAGGGTAAGGATGTCAAAAGAAAGATTTGTAGAGAGAATGACTTGCAAAGGAAATAGTTTTCCAGGGCAATGAAATAATTATGTGATAGTTATGGGAAATTGATTAATTATAAATTAATTAATTATTTTACTATATAGTTTTTTTTTTTAAAAACTATAGGTTAAAATAAATATTAATCTTGTTTGGATTAATATAGAAAGAGAGATTAATAATTATCTTATTTAGAATAAGATATTTATTTATTTAAAACTGATATTTTAAGATAAAGTTAATTTTGAATGAACTGATATTTATTTTATGATAAATATATTGTCTTAGCTTTCAAACCTGACTTGCTTTGGGTTAAGTGGATTAATTCCATTTATTTGAAAGATAAAAGCTTTTGGAATTATGACTTAAAAGGGGACTGTAGTTGGTATTGGAGGAAGCTTTGCCACCTAAAGAATCATTTCAGTTTTGCTGCCATTTCAGCTGCTGGTCTGAAGGGAAAGTTCAGGGCATCGAAGTTATACAATAGTCTCCTAATTCAACAAAAGGATGAGTACTTTCGGGTAGTGTGGAGCAGGTATATTCTTCCCAAACACAGGTTCATGTTATGGCAAGTGATCCACTCTCAGTTACTGACTAGGGATAATCTCAATAGGATACATATCCCTCTGGTTTCCCTGAAATGCCCAGTTTGTGATAGCTTCCTTGAGACTCACGACCACCTGTTTTTTGACTGTCACTTGTCTGCTAGGCTGTCTCAGCATCTGTTCAGTTTGTTGGGTTTTGCTGCTTGGCCTTTGGGTTATAAAGGCTGGCTGGTTTGGCTCTCTAGAGCTAGGAGTGGTACCACGGCTAAAATTGTTTTTATGGTGTTTGCAGCTACAGTTTATAGTATATGGACAAACAGAAATAGATGCTATTTTGAAGGCTGTTCCTCTTCGTTTTGGAAGATGGTTCAGGATATAAAATTCATTACTAAACGTAGAATTTACTTAGCTTCTAATAGATATAGAACAGCTAGAGATCAAATGTACATTCAATATCTCCTTTGTAATTAGTTGTCTGGTGTGACCAGCTTCTGTTGGTTCGGTTTTGTAGCTGATTTGGTTGTATTTGTTTGTTCTTGTTCAATGAAGTTTCCATTCTTCTTGATCAAAAATATATATATATATATATATTGTCTTAAATATTAATTAAATAAACAAATGAGAAAATTAGGAAAAATCCTAATGTGGCTCTCGCCACTCACTGTATTGCACAGTGAGTGGCACCACATAGGGATATTTTCTATCCCTAGGATTTGAATTTTGAATTTAAAATAATTTGTTTATTTAATTATTCTTTTTTAAATATGCTTTAAATTAAATAATTAAATATGTTATAACTGATCAGTTTTATTTTAATAAAAAATGAAGATTAATTAAATTAGTTAATTATCTTTATAAACCTAAAAAAAGGAAGAAAAAAAACATGGACTCTCTCTCTGAAATAGAAACGATAGTTTTCCTAAACATGAAAACTATTCAATTCCTCTTCTATCTATCAAACCTCTAGATCGCATGTGTTGAGTACGTCTAGAGAGTCATAAATCAACCTTTTAAATCCTATGTGCCCACACACATCCTTGTGTGTTTGAGGATTGGTTTGGAAGATCAAGGTGTGAGCTTTCAGAACTTGGATTGGAAGATCGTTGATTTTATTTTAAGATTCGAGGACACTTGATAGGCTATAAGAGGTCATCTCTAATCTGATTGTATGTGATTTAATATATATATATGTATGATCTTGGCTGGTATTAATAATTATTAAGAAGGGCTCATTCCCTGCTGCGTATCTCTAATTTGCACTTTTAATACCGACATATTCAAAAGTGTTAAGAAATCCATAGCATTTTTGTCCTCAGACGAGTCATATACCCGACTAGGGTGCTCAGGTAGATTTTGTTTCCCCTTCCTGTGGGAAGGAGGTATAGGTTCTGGTCAGGGATTGGATCTTGGCTCCATGATAGTGACCCATGTTGGACGACACCTGGGGGGTTGGGAGACATCTTGTGACTGGTCGAAAGAAATTTTCTCCTCAGTGCCTTCTCCTATGGCACTCCCAACAGTCGACTCGTTCACATCTTGGTTAGGCTCCAAGAGGCTGACCAACCTTAAATTATTTTCGATTACCAGCTCCTTGACACTTTTCTCAACAGAGGTCATGCTGGTCAGGGCCACAACCCTCTCTACTATGCCTTGGGTAGGCTCTGGTTGGAACCATGGGCCTATATTCGACAAAACGAACTATGACAAAGAAGAAAGAAACGACTAGAACTTTGAACAAATTCATAAATTAAGAAAAAAAATTACCTCTCCATGTGAAGGAAAAGTTGTCTGCTACGAGATAGGTGGTGCGGAAATACTCTTGGAAGTATTTACCCACATTGGACTTGTGGTTTATATCGGTCAGGAATGTACAGGTTGATTCCTATTGGCAGAAATGGAAGAACCCCATATTATTTTGGTTGGGGTTGGATTTGAGATTGAATATGTAGGTAATCTCGTGGGGAGTGGGTACAAGCCATTTTTTATGATGGTAGAGAATATAGAGTGCAGATAACACTTTATACTCGTTCAAGGTTATTTGGAATGGAGAGATGTCAAAATAGTTTGCCACCCCACAGAAGAAATCGTGTAGGGGCAAAGTTGCCTCTTTCTCGATATGGTACCTCAACCTGGTGTTGTAAGCGCTGCCAAGCACATTAGCACTCTGGTCGGTTGTTGGCATGTATAGAATAATCCCAAGAAATCCATACTTCTTTAGATACTTCGCCACCATCCTGCTCGATGTGATGCTAGAATGGGCAATGTACCAAGGTACATCCCTTTTTATGACCTCTTTTACAAGGGCATGGGTAAGGAGAAGCTCAGGAGGTTGCTCAGTTCTTACGGGCTGATGGTTGGTTGAAGGACCCTCAGCATTGGCCGCATGCTGACCAATGTGTGGATCAGGGATCTTTTTCTTTCTCTAGGCCACATGCTTTACACAGGTCATTGATGGTTTGGCTTTATGTGGTTTTCTTCTAGTTCGGTTAGAAGAAGGACTTGGTCTAAGATAGTGGGTTAATGGTATTGGTTGTGGTGGAACTTGTGATATGGGCAAAGTAGGTTGCTCAGAGTCTATGAAGAGTAAAGTTAGGAGATCTTCGTTGTTATCTCAAAAATTGGCATATCTGATGTGGCATTATACTTTAGACATATGGCAATTATGCTTTGGACACATGGTGTTAGGCCAGACAGGCTAGTCAACGTATAAACACAAAATGTGTAATAGTTGCTACTCGGCAGGTATACCAGCAAGACCAGTTGGTCAGTATAACGGACAGACAAACCTGGTCGGTGAGAGGAGGTTACACTCTTCGTTAGCACTCTGCAAGAATCACTCAACCACCCTCCAGGGGCGCCTAATAGTTAGGGCTGAGCAACGGTCAATTTTTTACAATATTACCATCCAAAATTCAGTTTTCGGTTCGGATCGGTGTAATCCAAAAACCGACCGACCAATAAAAATTACTAAAAAAATCGACCGTTGTAAATGTCGATTTGGTCGGTTTAAACTGCCAAAACCGATTTTGTCAATTTTAATATGAGAAAATTAAGTTGTGATCAATTTTCATTGGAATCCAAATTTATCATTAGTCAACCAACAAAAGGAAAAAAATAGAGTGCTACATAGATTTAAGATCCCTACCTATAACATATCTAATAAACAAAACCCATAAAAAATCAAACAACATTAATCAAAATACAGCAAGCAATGGCATTAATTAAGCAAAATACAAACCAATATATATCAACTATCACAGTAAACTACATCTACATCCAACAAAAATGTTAATTCCAAAATTGACAAAACTTAAAATTAATCAAAAAATATATATATAAAGAAATATATGATTTTGGAATAACAAAAAAAATATATAATGAATGGATAAACAAGAAATGATGATTTGATTTATACCACTTGACTTGAAGAATGGAGATGCACCAGCTTGAGATGAAGGGACATAGCACTTCGGCAGAAATGATGGAGTTCTGGACCTGGACAGTGACGAGAGATGCCACTTGAGTCACTTCACCTTCTTCCTTGCTATCAACGTTGTGAAGTAAGTTGTTGACTAGATAGAGACGATGACTGAGCTGAGGGAATAAGATCTAAGACCCAAAGACTAAGAGCAAGGGAGGCAAGATAGTGAGAAGAGCGAGTGGTGAGAAAGATATAGAGGGAGTGAGAGATATGGAGAGGTCAAGTGTGTGACTGAGGAAATCGACACAAGCAGAGACAGTGGGTGGCTGAATGAGTGATAGTGAGGGAGAGTGACCAGTGGTGGAGAGGGATTCATAAACTTATGGTGTAAGACTCAAATGAGATAGATGAGAGAGAGGGAACCCGTGTGTGAAGCGGCGTGTATATTACCCTAAATTGAATTGACTATCTATTTCTTTTTTAATTTAATAATATTAATAAATAATTATAAATCATGTAAATGTAATATATATAACATATATTTATATAATCAAATTTTTATGTACATTGGCTATTCGGTTGATTTCGGTGTATTCGGTCGGTTCCGACACCGAAACCTAAACTAACCAAATTAGGGTCGGTTTCCGCCGAAGCGGTTTCAGCGATTTTCAATTCCGTTGGTGTTGGTTTATTCAGTGTTTGGTCAGTCAGTTAGAGCAGCTTTTTTGGTTTTCTAAATTTTTTGCATAGCCCTACTAACAACCCTGAAACTCGATCAAGCCTCCTAACAAATAGAACTGTAACTACCTACTAGAATAATGAAATATTTCCACCATCAGTTACACCATGTCTCGCCCCTGGGCCAACAGAAGTTATAAAATACAAACCCTCCACCACAGTGAAGGGGGTTCACGAACTTGCCTACCGACCAATATTTAAAAAGATACCGGACAACCTATTTTCATACCTAGCAACGATTTTGTCTTATTGTGTTGTGTTTTACACATAGAAATCCACTTGTAATCCCATGTAATCTTGTGTAAACCTTTAAGATTAATACAAATCTAAGAGAAAGAAGGTCATTACCAGTTCTTGGGGTCAAACCTCTATAAATTTCGGTGTTCTTTATTATTTATTGCTTATCATTATTGGGTTCTTGGCTCATTTATTGTTCATTGATTATTCTACTGAAAGCTCTTGAATTAATTATTTTGACTCCGCGTCAGTTGGCTAAAAAACCAATCAAAATTTTGGTGCTTTCATTGAGAGCGAGAATAATCACAGTCATATTTCGTTACTACAAAGATGGTGGTTTCAACAAGAAGATCAAGTCAAGAACCTCTTGGAGTGTGAAGCAGAATCGTCGCACCAAGTTCCCTCAACGAGCAATCTAAACGGAGGCATGCTGATTTGCCACCTAGAAACCTGCCTGGCACCGAGGGGCAAGCTACACTACAGTCAGGCATAGGGCTACTACCTTCACTGGAGTTACTAACGCAGGGACTTCGGGTGGAGGCGCTGCAAGGGGTACCGACCAGCCAGGTCGAGAGATGGAGGTCCTGGATGGTATGAACCCCACGTAGATATTGAAGGACTTGATCTTGAGATTAAGTAGATAAGGGAGTTCATGGGACAGATGCAAGATCAGCTTGCCACCATGAACCAAGGGCGGGCTATTACCCAAGAGACCATTAATGAGGCTTTCGAAAAACAAAGGAGAGATTTCCAAGAATGGATAGATCGGCATGCCCGAGAGGTGCAGGCCTGTCAGGAAGACATGGAACGCCGAACCAAGAACGCTGTTGAATCCATCCACAATTATATGCTACAGTAGTAATGTAACGCCCTACTACCTTAGAGTCGTTACCATGTGATTTTAAAATGTACCAATAGCTCGCTAATCGATGTTTTAAATTGAAAAGTGTGATTAAACCAGAATAAAGATTTATTAATGAAAATTAAATATAAAAGGTTTGGACATTTATTAAACTCATACAAGCGAAACATTGGGATCCCAAAACATTGTTTCAAAATGTATTTACAATTCAAAAGTTAAGGTACAGTCGACCTAAGCGACAAAATCAACTGTTTATAGCATGTCCCTCAAAACAACCCCGGCTGCGACAGCCAGGTAGATCGAACATGTACGCGTCGCTCCATGCCCTCCAACTCATGCTTGGTCGGCCTTTCCTTTGCGCTTACCTGCACCATAGAGTGCCTGTGAGCCAAGGCCCAGCAAGAAAACTCAACACATAGAACATGACAACTCAATCTAATAATACACAACTTAAATAGATAGCAGATTATTCTCATAGCGGCCTATGCCGACCCAGGTGCTTTACCAGACATTGGGTTCACGGTCTTCACTGAGCAAGTGAGTGCTACACCTTAGAGGGTCTCGCCCTAGCGGCCTGCATTCAGCATGCTTAATACCGATCACGGCCTTTGCCGCTTCTAGCCTTCGCGGTTCTCGGCCTTCATCGTTCTCAGCCTTCATCGATCATTCATAATCATGTAAAACATAGCATAACAACTACAAATATTCACACATACACATTAAACACAAACAATAGGGTCATGCCTTGCTCTACGGGCACAAACAATTTTCTTACCTATGTCCCGAGCTGACTAATTAATGCGATCCCGAGCACGATCCCCTAACCTGAGCCTCAGCGGTAAAACCTAGCCACCACGAAATAATAATAATAATCCATCAAGCCTTAAATCAAATAAGAACTTCAAAATAATATTCTAGCCCCCAAGACCTCAAATTCTACTAAACCAGGTAGTAGAACCATTCCCAAGCCCTTAAATTTGGTTCCCGAGCTTAAAACCCTATATTGGCCATTTCCTATAATTTGAGTCGTGGCTCGCCCCTTAGGGTCGTGGCCCACTACAAGTCAAAGAGCCTTGGCTCTCTTCTATAGAACAAGGGCTGCGACGCGCACTGCCTGCGTCATGGTGCCTGGGCAAAATCAAAGGCTCCCCAAGTCTCTTCGCACACACAAGCCAGAGCTTGAGCCTAAAACTCAGCAATCCCGATGCATTTCTACGAGCCAATCTCTCCAAAATTCACCCAAACTAAACATTAAACCTAGACTTCGGTCTAGAGTTCATACTAAAGATCAACCATTATAGATACCCCAAAATTATCTCATAGTTCAAATTAAATCCACAAACTAACTCAAGATTTAAAACTAAGAAAAACCTCAAGATCACAGCAGAACAACCCAACAATTCAGTACAAAATTCTTACCTCAAATGTGTGAATCAAGCCTTGAGTTATTCCTAGCCAAATCCACAGCTTCAGCTCACAAATTCCCAAGCTAATTCCTCAAGAGTTCCACCAAATTCTCAAGTACTCCAAGGGAGAGAGTGAGAGAGAGAGTGTGTGTGCCGAGTAGAGAATTATGTTTTTTTTTTCCCTTCTGATTGGTTCCTTCCACAATGCTCCTAAGGGTGTATCTATCCATTAATAAAAAAGACCAAAATGCCCCTGCCTTATCCTTAGCCTTTCTAACACCACCAAGGGCAAAATTATCTTTTGCCACATTCCCACTAACTCCTCGAATAGTCCGATAAATCCCCATTTAATCTTGACATACCCAAATAACCGCTAAATGACTACCCGTTACTTGGTAACCTCGAACATGCGCTACATTCCCAAGATACCCCTAGGCTCACCCCGAACTGGGTATTCGACCATGTTGTGACTATTCTGCTAATCCACTCCCTAGGACCATCTCCGATCACACATCACAAATATTTCTCAACAATCCTGTGGTCTCAAGCATAATACACATATAATTTACACTTATGCACTGACTGGGCCCACATGCATATTTAATTCTCCTAAACATGCATATCTAGTCATATAATCATCTATCCACGTAATCACATGCTAATACACATATATCACAATTTACCACGTAATAATACAATTAAACCAATTATTTTCCTCCTTACAGAAATTTTGTAACGCCCTGGATAACCAAGACCGTTACACTGTGTGTTTGAAATAGTGCGAGACTTGCTAATCAAGTCATTTAAATAAAAATGTGAATCTAAAGACATAAACAGGTTAGGTTTAAAAGATTTTGGTTATAACGAATAATTTTCATTAAGATAAATGTTTGATACATGGGATCCCAAATCAGGGTTTAAATGACATAATTACAGAATTTCTTAATGTTATAAATAATCACGCCACTCTAATGGCAAAATGCACATTTTAGGTTTCCGTTCCTATACAAACCCTCAACCATGGCGGGCGAGCAGCTGACAATGTACACCTTACCCGCAGAGCTCTCCAAACCATGGTCAATTCATCTTACCCTTGCCTTTACCTGCACCACGTAGCACCCGTGAGCCGAGGCCCAGCAAGAAAACATAATATCATAGCATGAACAATATCAATAACCAATTATTCTACAAAGCATAACCAAGTATTCAGCAATTCATAACATTCACCTGTTCAGTGATAACAATAGACCAATTAACAACTTGTCGTCCAGATAATCAACATATCATATTCATCATATTAACAACAATAATCACGTTCATAATCAACAGTTTATCGTAACCATTAAACAATATTCAGGGTCGGCACCCTTAGGCCGCACCATCTATTTAACCCACTGTCTTCAGCTTACTTAGGCCGCCCCCAGTGTTATATCCACTGACTCTGACTAGTTCAACTGAGCTCAGTGATTAATAAGTTGTCCTCAGCTACCAGTGGTTGAGCCACGCCCTATGCGCAAGTGTTGATTCTTGCACTCTTACGCCGTTTATCACATGTCCTCCATGGCATAATACCACCTCATGACATTTATTAGGGAGCTCTTAGTCCCAACATTTCACGTGGATTATCACAATCATATAACAGTGCATACGAATATAGGGAACACTTAGTCCCAATCTATCCACATAAACGGGTGCAGTTTTCTTACCTTTAATTCCAAGTGCTTTGATTAAGAAAGATGACCCCCGAGCACAATCCTGCCCCGAGCCCAAGCGTACACCTAGTCACAACCATGATAAAGGGTTCCATCAATAATAAATGAATAAGGGTTTCCAGGTCAAGTTTTATCTTTTGGGACATCCAATTCCACCAAGCACGGTAGTGGAATCGATACTGAGCACCCTAGGTCAAGTCCCCGCACCTTAAACCTCCAAAAGACCAAAAATACCCTTAAGATTCATGGCCCAAGCTTCCTATGTTGTGGCTTGCCCCTGACCAAAGGCTCAGCCTTGCCCAGAAACAGACATGGGTCGCGGCCCAACCTTCCCCATGCCGCGGCCCGCCATTCATCCTCAGCTCCCATCTACTTCCAAGGGCCACAGTACACCAAGAACCGAGATGCGGCCCGACCCCTTCGAACCCAGAAAATCCACCATTTTTAACACTCAAACCTCACTCAAATCCACCCAATATCATCCTAATGATACAATTTAATTATCACAAACATTCTAACATGTTTTCAGCAACATAACCCAGCAAAAAACTAACTTGAAAACTCACCAATATAACACTTTAATCTTGAAACCCATAAGCTCAAAAACTCCTTAGAACAGGCAGTAATTCCCAGAAATTTAATTTGCTAACCCATTACTAAAGGCTTACCTTTATTGAAGAGCAAGACCACCAACTAGTTGCTGAGTTAATTCCCAAGCCTTAGCCCCAATTTAATCTTCAAAATCAAGAACCCAAAATACTTAGAACTCAGCCCAAATCTACATAATCAAATGACCAAAACTGTAATCCAAGCCTTACCTTAACTCCTGTTGAATTCCTTAGCAAAACTGAGCCAATCCCCAAAGCTTCCCACTCAAATCTCTGAGTTTCCAGCCTAGTTTTCCTCTTGTTTCTGTGGTTTCCCTTGAGAGAGAAGGAGAGAGAGGAGAAGGGTCGGTTTGGGTATCTTCTACTATTTTCTTAATTTTGTTTTATCTATCCTTAATTACTTAAGTAAATCCCTAGGCTCGGGGTACAAAAAACATCCCCGAGGGAAAAATGGAAAATTTCCCCAGTATTCCCACCTAGGCTTCCTAACCTCAAATATATCTCCAATTATTTATTTCCATAACCCGATAACCCAAATAACTGTCTAATACCCAAAATACCCCTTGACTCGCCCCGAGTCAAGTACCGGGTCCCGTTGTGACTTTCCCACTACTTGCTCTCTAGGATCACCTCGTGTGAATGCTGCAAGTATAAATATATCCACATATTAATGTGGTCTCAACAGTTTATCACATTTATGCCCTAACGGGCCAAAATTACAATTATGCCCTTACAAGCTAAATAGGGTCTGCATGCTTATCTAATACTCATAAACATGCATTTCACATATCCATATAATCATAGGATCATGAATAGCACATAATCATGCATTTTCACCATTAATTCACATATCTTCCAATTATGCCCTCCCGGCACACTAATCAAGGCCCTTAAGCCTTATTAGTAATTTTGGGTCGTTATAAATTTCATCCTCAAAATTTATCTGAATAGCTCGGGATATCGATCCTGCATATCAGACTCAAGCTCCCAAGTTGCCTCTTCCACTTTGTTGTTCCTCCACAACACTTTCACCAAGGCAATGGTCTTGTTCTGCAAGAATTTATCCTTCCAATCTAAGATCTGAACCGGCCTCTCCTCATAAGACAAATCTTGATCCAGCTCCAGGTTTTCATAACTCATCACATGCATAAAATCTGATACGTACTTCTGGAGCATGGACACATGAAATACTTTGTGAACCCCTGATAAAGCTGGAGGCATAGCTAGTTTGTAAGCTACCTCTCTAACTCATTCCAGAACCTCAAAGGGGCCAACAAACCTAGGACTTAACTTACCTCTCACTCCAAATTGTTTCACCTCTCTCAAAGGAGAAACTCTGAGAAACACATGATCACCGACTTGAAATATTACACTTCTACGTTTCAAGTCTAAGTAACTCTTTTGTCGAATCTGGGAGGCGAGTATCCGAGCTCTAATCTTTTCAATCGCCTCATTGGTCCTCTGAATGACCTCAAGACCTAAGTACTTCCTCTCACCCATCCCATCCCAATGGATGGGCGATTTGCACTTCCTCCCATACAGCATTTCATACGCAGCCACTCTGATAGTCGCTTGATAGTTGTTATTATATTAAAACTCAATCAAAGGGAGATACTTACTCCAAGATCCCCCAAAGTCCAGCACACAGGCCCGAAACATATCCTCCAGTATATGAATCATCCTCTCAGACCACCCATCCATCAGAGGATGATAGGCGGTACTGAACCGCAACTGTGTGCCCATAGCCTTCTGCAGGCTCTCCCAAAACTTAGAGGTGAAGGTGGGGTCCCTTCCAAATACTATTGACCTTGGAGCCCCGTGGAGTCGCACAATCTCCTTTACATACAACTCATCGTACTGCTCCACCGTGTAAGTTGTCTTAACAGGAAAAAAGTGGGTTGATTTGGTGTACCTATCCACAATCACCCACACAAAAGCATGTTGTCCCGCTGTCTTCGGCAATCCAACCACGAAGTCCATGGTGATATCCTCCCACTTCCACTCTGGAATCCCTAAAGGCTGCAGCAACCTTGCGAGCCTTTGATGTTCAACCCTGCTGACAGGTTAAACATTTGGCCACATAATCCACTACGTCCCTTTTCATCCCTGGCCACCAATACAGAGTCCTCAAGTCCTGGTACATCTTCGTCGTACTCGGATGTAGAGAATAGGGAGTGGTATGAGACTCATCTAGAATCTTTCGCTTGATACCAGAATCCATCGAAATGCAAATCCAACTTTTATACCTCAATAAGCCCACCTCTGAAATAGAAAAGTCTCTAGCCAATCCAGCTAAGACATCATCCCTTTGTTTCCACAACTGGGATCCTCCTCCAACACTTCCTTGATTCTCTCGAAGAGCGTGGACTGAAGAGTGATATTGGCTAGCTGACCATCTACCAACTTAATTCCCACTCTAGTCATCTCATCAACTAACTCTTCTGATATCTGTCTCGCACTGAATAACTACCATGGGCCCCTCCGGATCAATTCATCGGCCATCACATTGGCCTTTTCTGGGTGATACAAGATCTGGAAATCGAGTCCTTCACCAACTCTAGCCAATGCCTTTGGCGCATATTAAGATCATTCTGAGTAAAGAAATACTTTAAACTTCATGGTCGGTGCATATTTCACACTTCTCTCCATACAGATAGTGCCTCCATACCTTCAGTGCAAACACCACCGCTGCCAGTTCCAGATTGTGAGTGGGATACCTTTGCTCATACTCCATCAGCTGTCTAGACGCGTAGGCAATCACCTCTCTAGCTTGCATCAATAAACACCCCAGTCCCTGCCTTGAAGCATCACAGTAGACAACAAACTTTTCATTGTCTGGTGGAAGACTCAATACCGGAGCGGTGATCAGTCGCCGCTTCAACTCTGTGAAAATGTTCTCACATCTATCTATCCAGACGTACTTAGCCTTCTTATGCATCAGCTCAGTCAATGGTGTAGCTATTCTGGAGAATCCCTTAATGAACCACCATAGTACCCTGCTAATCCTAAGAAGCTCCTAATCTATGGTACACTGCTCGGCCTGGGCCAATCTCTCACTGCCTCAATCTTGGTTGGGGACACCAGAATCACCTCCTTGCTCACAATGTGGCCCAAAAATGTTACTTAGGGCAACCAAAACTCACATTTTCTAAACTTAGCATATAGCCTATGCTCTCTCAACCGCTATAGCACCAAACGGAGATGAAGCTCGTGCTTTGTCTCTAATTGGGAGTACACTTGTAACGTCCCAAATTCCCTAGTGTGGCTTAATGTCTGATCAGGGGGCCAGGAGGGCCATAATTGATTTAACATGAAATAATGTGATTATATGCATGATTATGTGAGTTATATTATTATATGATGATAATTGCATGCATGTGGGCCCACTTCTTATTAGAAGGGCATTTTTGTAATTTTGGTCGTTGAGAGTACATTTGTATATTTATGTGCATGTTTGTGATTTATGGGTGAGACCACATTATTATGTGGATATGTTTGAGCTATTCAGCATGAGACGATCCTAGGTTGCAAGATTAGCGATTTGGTCATAACAGGGTTAATTACTGGGCTCGGGGTGAGCCTGGGGGAAATCTGATGCTTAGTACATTACCGGGAATGAACGGGTAATGGGATATAATTTAATAATTATTGAGGATATTAGAAGTAACGGGAATTGGAGGACGTTAATTATGATTAACGGGTTAGATGGGAAATGACAGTTTTGCCCTTGTTAGCTTTGAAGGTTTTAAATAACCCTAGGGGAATTTTTTTCTTTTAGCCATTAGATATGCTTAAGCTTGGATGTCTATAGAAGGGTCTAAGGCATAAACAGAGTAGCTTATCTCTCTCTCTCCCAATTATACACTTCTCTCATTCTCTCTCGGGTTGGTGTTCGAAGCTAAGTGGAGATTAAAGTTTAAGGATTAAGATGTGGAGTATAGGGTTGTGTTACAGCCATTGAAGGGGTCCAATTCAGGTTTGAGGTAAGGAAATTCTAAGCTTTAATCTCTGGTTTTTACTTTGTTTTGAAGTTATTTATAAGCTTGATTTCTTGGTTGTATAATTGGGTATTTGGTAATGTTTTAAGTGGTATAAAGCTTGGGTTTTGTGGTTTGAATGGTGGTAATGTTGTGGTGATAATTGGTGGTGCTTTTGGGATTGATTTGATGAAGGTTTGGCTGAGTTGAAATTGAGAAAAATGCAGGGAAGTTGGGTTCGCGGGGTCAAGTCGCGACCGAGTTTATGCAAGTCGCAACTTGAATCCATTCTAGAGCCTCCCCTAGGCTCTGTCTAGCAGGCGCGCCGCGACCCATAGGGTCAAGTCGTGGCCCACCCCTGGCACCATAGACAGGGGCTCTCTGTCTTTGGGGCACACCGTGACCCTTGGGGGTAGGTCGTGGCCCATCTGTCCCTTTTGTGCCAAGATGGGTTTTAATGAATTTTAAGCGAGAGTTTTCATTTCTATAGGCTCGGGATTGAATCTACTAACCGTTTTAGTAGGATTTGAGGTCCCAGGAGCGGGGTTTTAGACCATGAACCTTTTACTATTGATTTTATTTATGGGATTTCATATTTAGTTATGATTAAGTGACCACTAAGGGGCTTAAGTACCGATTGTTCTCAAGGGTCCTTCTTTTGTTATTTCACGTTCGAACCAGAGGTAAGAAAATTGCACCCAGTATGTGACATGTATGGTTATTAATGAGGCATGTTGAGTGCTCTATATATATTGATATTGGTTGCATTGTAAATGGATGGTAGCTTTGCTTACATGTGAATGGCACTAACTTATTAGTCTGAAACGGCATTGGTTTTAGTACAGGTCATGAAGTTCTGACTTATCAGTCATGAATCGGCAGTAGTACTGAGCACTGGTCGAATGGTATTGGCTTATGAGTCAAGAGCGACATTAGTGTGTTTAACGCAGGCAAAATGATTAGATCTAATCAACATGAGCATTAAATGTTTGATCGACCTATTGGTCGAAGAAAACTAAAGCGCTTGTCTCAGAGCTAGGGCCAAAAGGCTAGTTACTCAGAGCTAGGGCCAAAAGGCTCAGGTAACTGAAACGTTACATGGCTTGGGCGCGAGACCCCAGAGAGTGACTTATTAGTCATCTACCCAGAGAGACTTATTAGTCATCTACCCCAGAATGACTTATTAGTCACCATCTGATTAGGGCTGCAAGCCCCATAATCATTTATTTATATTGTATACATGCAGTAATAAGTTTTCATGCTGAGCATTGGCTCATGGGTGCTGTCTGGTGCAGGTAAAGGGAAAGAAAAGCTCACCCAACCTTGATTGGATAGCTTAGGTGGCGATGTGACATATGCGGCCGCTTGACCACCACGGCCAAGGTGTTTCTCAGGGGAATTAGGGTTCAACCCTATTTTTGTCGCTTACGCCGGTGGGTTGTAACTTTTATACTATAATGACCATTTTGGATTGTAAATAACTTTGTAAGCACTTTTCTGGGCCCATGTACAGTTAACATTTTTATTAAAATATATACACTCCTTTTAACCGAGATTTTCATCCTAGCCTATTGATAACACCTAGATGCACGTTTATAACCTAATGACTCATTTCGCAAGTTAAGCACTATTTAAAGTACACAGTGTGACGGTCTTGGGATATGCAAGGCGTTATAACTTGGTATCAAAGTGTGCCAAGGTTTAATGCTCCAGTAGACTAGCTGGGCATGTACACTCGCCACTGAAGACAAGCTCGGCTTATTTTTTGGTAATTATTTATGTGGTTATTGTTTAACTGCTTAAATAAAATATAGATGCTTTACCTTCTTGTATGAGATACACTAATAGGGCTGGCCCTTGACTGCTGCATGATGAGCAAGAACGTGCTTATTAGCATTGATATTACTAGAACACGCTTATTAGCATTATTAATTGTTAAATTGTTAATTATTAAATGTTAAATGCTATGATCATGAATCAATATATTTATCAGTATGATGGTGGAACATGGATGAATATATGCTTGATCTTGGACCGTGAGGCGGCAAGAGGTTTAGTTATTACTACCTAACTGGCTCTATTGATTATTGCAGCACAGTATAAGTTGTAAGTATGATTCCAAGGCAAATAGATTCATCAGCTGGCCATGATGCTCAGGGACAGAATGACAAACAGGGTCAAGAGAATGACCAGAGTCAGATTCCTTTGCCAACTCCTGAAAACTGGCAGCAGTTGCTTGTTGATTTACAAGCTAGAGTAATAAGACAGGAAGAAGAAATCTGCCTCCTGAGACAACAACAGGTGCATGTAGGGAACGTTTTACCAGAGGCACCACCTATAATGGTGCCAACAGTTAAGTAGTTGCCAAAAGGTGGAAGTAAATGGGAACCTCTTTATGAAAGGTTCAGGAAACAACTGTTAGGAAAACTTATACATGATCTTTATTTATTTTCATGTAGATCTAATATTAAACAAATTAATATGAGATAACCTAGAACATGTTTCTAAAATTGAATTCAAAGAGAAACAAAGAAAAGAATACTTACAGTATACGCAGCGGAATGAAAGAGTCCTTCCTCAATTTCTCTAACTCTTGTATCCTCTCTGTCGCAGAGTATTATCAAGAAACTGAACCGATCTTCTATTTTCTTTACAGTCTTCCAATGTATCCTTAGAATCACCTAGACTAGTGTGGGTAATTCTCAACACATGATATAGATATAGAGAGAATAAGATAAAATAACAAAGAGGCTTAGAAAAGGACTTGTGTTTAGAGTGAATCTAAAACTATTAGAAAACCAGCGATTAAACTTATGTTTTAGACTTATCACTAAGCACTCCTTTTATAGACTCAATTAGGCCATTTAATTTAATTAAAAAAATCAATAAAATAATAGCCAATTTGAATCCCTAGGTCGAAATTATCATGGGCTTTAGGCCTGTGAAATTTCCCATTTGATTATAAGCCCATTGCACTTAAAATCAAGGCCTGTATTATTTTCTATTGATTTAATTAATTAAATAATTATTTAAATCATTTATCAAATTAATTATTTATAATTTGAACCTTGATTTAAACTTATTTATTAATTTAGATACCAATTTTTCTTAATTAATAAATCTGCCATGATTTTTCTTTTCTTCCCAAAAATACACAACTCTGTGAAACTATCCAAAATTGACCAAGTCAACTTTGATAATTCTAATTGAAAATTAAAACAATTAATTGAGACTATCTAGATGATTTTATCCAAGGTACAATAAGGACCATGGGCCTATGAAATCAAGCTCCAATAAGTTATCATAAATCTAAAAAAAGAAATTTACTAACTTATTAATTCCTTGTGACTCCACTTTAGACTTGGAATTGCACTCTTGAATTCATAGAATGCTCTATAACAAATATATATACACTATTAATTATCCATTGTTACAACCACAATTGTCACTCAATCTTCTATAGACGGTCTACAATGAGATAGGACTAAAATACTGTTTTACCCCTCATTGTATTTTATCCTTAAAACACTTAGTTCCTTGTAAATGATATTTCAGTAAATTAATTTAATTACTGAAATGAGATCTCTATCATTTAACACCTTGGAACAAACTAAAAGGAAACCATCGTTTCACTTCTTCATCAGAAGCTATAAATGTTCTTATCTATGATTAACACCCCCACTCAATTATACTATCGAGTTCCCAAGATATAAGTATGGGCTAGTCCGTAGGGTAAGCAGGTAACGAACAAGTCAAAGAACTCAAATAATACAATTAGTTAGACCACTAACCACTCAGAATTGAGATTGAATTGACCTATGGTCAACTATATGATATGACTATAATAGATAATAACAGTATGTTTACTTATCTTATCAACTGTCAATATCGGTCCTGTTCGATGTAACAAATACATCTGATCTTATCTACTTTGCTAATGCTCTGGAAAGAACATAACACTGTAATGTGTAAGTAGATCATATCGTAGATTGCCAAGTCAGTGTAAATCCTGTGCACTGACTAATCTTAGGACTAACTTATTTTGAACAAATAATCATATTTATATTCCATTGTGATTACATCTATAAATAAGATTAGCTATATGCTCAAAATTTAATAGAAGTATATATTAAACAAATACTCATGAAAATCAAACATGTAAGCAAAGTGATTGACCAAGTCAAAAAATGATTTCTATTCTTTTATTGATAATAAAATGAGATTACAAAGAATTTGGGTTTTAATTAGGGCATAAAACCCCAACAACAGCACCCTCCAGTTTTTTAAGGTAGTCCAGATCCAGCTAAGGCAGAGCAGTGGATGAGCATGGTTACCACCACCCTTGACTTTATGAGAGTGTCTGGTAATGAGAGGGTGGCTTGTTCCATATACATGTTTCGGGAGGATGCCTGAATTTGGTTGGAGGTGATATCCCAGACCAGAAATGTCAATGCCCTAGGTTAGGAAGAGTTTCAGACTTTGTTCTATGAAAAGTATTATAATGATGCCATCAAGGCTAAAAAAGATGAAGAATTCAGCAAGCTGATTCAGGGGAGTCTATCAGTGATTGAATATGCTCTGAAGTTTGACAAACTGGATAAGTTTGCAATGTAGCTGGTGCCCACTGATGGGACCAGAAGGGAGAGGTTTCTCCAGGGGCTACAACCTAGAATATCCTGTGATGTTCTTATTACCACTGTGTCAGGAATTATTACTTATACACAGGTGGTTGAAAAGGCGCTCATAGCTGAGAGTGCAGAGAACAAGATCTGGCGGGACAATGCAGCCAGAAGAGACTTTAGGAGGGTGGAATCTCCAGCTATGGGTTCAAGTAGGGGCAGAGGCCCAAGTGATCAGAAGAGGAAGGTTCTTGATGCTTTCCTAGCTTCAGGCCCTGACAGGCGACCACGTGGTATTTCAATGGACCGCCAGGGTGGCAGTGAGGCTTGGAGGACATATCCAGAGTGCCCTAGGTGCAAGAGGCGCCATATAGGGGAGTGTAGGGCAGAAGCTTGCTTCTTATGTTGAGTAGTGGGATATTTCAAGAAAGATTGTCCAAAAGCAAGAAAGTAAGAGCCAAGATAGGCAGACAGCTCGGCCCCAACTCGAGTGTTCGCATTGACTCAGGAAGAAGCTGAGGCTTCACCCTCAGTAGTTACAGGTCATCTTTTTAGTGCTGGAAGCCCTTAAATTGTTTTTATTGATTTTGGTGCTACACATTCTTTTGTTTCTAGTAGAATTATTGATAAGCTGTGTAGACCATGTGATTATTATGTTGTGGGGTTTGGAACCTTATTACCTGCTGGGGAGTTAGTAGTATCCAGAAGATGGGTCAGATCTTTGCCAGTGATAGTGGAGGGCATAGAATTTTCAGTTGATTTGATAGAGTTAGTTATGACTGACTTTGACATGATTCTGGGTATGGATTGGATAGTGAAGTATGGGGCAACCATAGATTGCAGAAGGAAGATGGTAACCTTTAAGCCTGAAGGTGAGGATCCTTTTGTATTTTTTGGCACTATGCATGGACCTCATATACCTATGATATATGTTCTGAGGGCTAGAGATCTATTGCAAGGAGGTTGCATAGGATTCTTAGCCAGTGTGGTTGATACCACTCTAGTTATGCTATTGGGACCAGAGGAGACTAGACTAGTTTGTGAGTTTCTGGATGTGTTTCCATAAGATTTACCAGGGTTGCCACCATATAGAGAGATTGAATTTGTAATTGAACTAGCACCAAGGACGGAGCCAGTGTCTAGAGCACCTTATAGAATGGCCCCATCAGAATTAAAAGAACTGAAGGTACAACTGCAGGAGTTGTTAGACTTAGGTTTTATCAGACCTAGTTTCTCACCGTGGGATGCACCTGTTTTATTTGTGAAGAAGAAAGATGGTTCTCTGAGGATGTGTATTGATTACAGAGAACTGAACAAGTTAACAATCAAGAACAAATATCCTCTGCCAAGGATAGATGATCTGTTTGATCAGTTGCAAGGAAAAGGGGTATTCTCTAAGATAGACCTTCAATCTGGTTATCATCAGCTAAGGGTCAAGGAGGGACATATACCAAAGACTGTTTTTTGTACCAGATATGGGCATTATGAGTTCTTAGTTATGTCCTTTGGATTGACTAATGCCCCAGCTGCTTTTATGGATTTGATGAATAGAGTGTTCAAGGATTATTTGAACCAATTTGTGATCGTCTTCATCGATGATATTGTGGTTTATTCTCAGTCAGAGTCAGAACATGAGCAACATTTGAGGTTGGTTCTATAGAGACTGAGGGAACAAAGATTTTTTGCAAAATTCATGAAGTGTGAATTCTAGTTATCTCAGATAACTTTCCTTGGGCACATTTTCAGTAAGGAGGGGATTAAAGTGGACCCAGCCAAGATTGAGATGGTCAGAGATTGGCCAAGGCCAAAGAATGCTTCAGAATTTAGAAGTTTTCTTAGATTGGCAGGCTATCACATGCGTTTCGTGGAAGGGTTCTCAAAGATTGCTACTTCATTGACTGAACTGACACACAAGAATCAAAAGTATGTGTGGTCAGACAAGTGTGAGAACAGCTTCCAGGAACTGAAGCAGAGGTTGATTATAGCTCCAGTTTTGAGTCTTTCAACAGACCAGGAGAAGTTTGTGATATACTGTGTTGCCTCACATCAGGGTTTGGGTTGTGTTTTGATGCAGTCAGGGAAGGTGATTGCTTATGCCTCACGTTAGGTGAAGGAGTATGAACAGAGATACCCCACTCATGATTTAGAATTGGCAGCGGTGGTCTTTGCATTAACGGTATGGAGGCATTACCTTTATGGGGAGAAGTGTGAGATTTATTCTAACCACAAAATCTTGAAGTACTTCTTCACACAGAAAGACCTGAACATGAGACAAAGGCGTTTGTTAGAGTTAGTAAAAGATTATGATTGTGAAATCTTGTGTCATCCAGGAAAGACCAATGTAGTAGCATATGCTTTAAGCCAAAAGGGTCCGGGATAGATTTTCAGTGTGAGGCTGATATCCAGAGAATTAGCAGAGGATATGACCAGAGCTGGTATAGAGTTGCTGGTGGGCCAGTTTTCCAACATTACGCTACAGTCTACATTGTTGGAGAAAATTAAGGAAGGTCAGTTGGGCGATCCACAGCTGACCAAGATCAGAGAGGATGTTTTAGCTAGAGTGTCCAGAGATTATTTAGTGACAGACATGGGCTTGTTGAGATACAAGGGACGAATATGTGCTCCATTAGACACTGCTATGAGGGGAGAGATTCTAGATGAATCTCATACTACTCCTTACTCTTTGCATCCAGGCACCACGAAGATGTATCAGGATGTGAGATTCCAGTATTGGTGGCCTGGTATGAAGAGGAATGTAGTAGAATATGTGGCTAAGTGCTTGACATGTCAATAGATCAAGGCTGAGCATCAGAGGCCAGCAGGGCTATTACAGCCTCTAGACATCCCAGAGTTGAAATGGGAGGACATCACGATGGATTTCGTGGTGGGATTACCCAAGACTGTGGGTTAACAGGAGTCAATGTGGGTTATCGTGGATCAATACACCAAGTCAGCTCACTTTTTACTAGTGAGGACTACTTATACAGTTGACCAGTACGTAGATCTCTATGTGGGAGAGAGATTGTGCGCCTTCATGGGGCACTGAAGTTGATCGTGTCAGATCGGGACCCCACTTTCACTTCCAAGTTCTGGGGAAGTTTACAGAAGGCCATGGCTACATAGTTGAAGTTCAGTACTGCTTATCATGCTCAAACCGATGGAAAATCTGAGAAGACGATCCAGATATTAGAAGACATGCTGCGTGCATGTGTGCTGAACTTTGGTGGGTCCTAGAGTAAGTATCTACCTTTGATAGAGTTTTCCTACAACAACAGCTATCAATTGACTATTGGGGTGCCTCCTTATGAGATGTTGTGTGGTAGGAAATGCAGATCTCCCATTCATTGGGATGAGACAGGGGAAAGGAGATGCTTAGGTCCTGAGTCATTTCAGAGAACCAATGAGGCCATTGAGAAGATTAGAACTCAGAGGCTCGCTTCTCAAAGTAGACAGAAAAGTTATGCAGATCCCAAATGCAGGAAGATGGAGTTCCAAGTGAGAGACTATGTCTTCCTTAGAGTCTCATCATGGAAAGAGGTGAGAAGATTTGGGAAGAAGGGCAAGTTGAGCTCTAGATTTGTAGGTCCATTTGAGATCTTGGAGAGGATCATTCAGGTGGCCTACAGGTTGGCCTTACCACCGGCATTGTCGGCCATGCATAACGTATTTCATATCTCAGCTCTTCGGAGGTATGTATCAGATGTGACTCATGTATTAAGTTACGAGGATCTGGAGCTTGAGGCAAATCTCTCCTATGAGGAACAGCCAGTCCAGATACTAGACAAAAAGGACAAGGTCTTGAGGAATAAAACTATACCTTTGGTTAAGGTGTTATGGAGGAACAGCAAGGCCGAGGAAGCGACCTGGGAGCAAGAGTCAGATATGCAGAGTCAGTATCCCGATCTGTTCAAATAAATTTCGAGGACAAAATTTCTGTAAGGAGGGGATAGTTGTAACGTCCCAAATTCCCTAATATGGCTTAATGCCTAGATTAGGGGGCCAGGAGGGCCATAATTGATTTAATATGCAATTATGTGATTATATGCATGATTATGTGAGTTATATTATTATATGATGATAATTGCATGCATGTGGACCCACTTCCTATTAGAAGGGCATTTTCATAATTTTGTCCATTGAGAGCATATTTGTATATTTATGTGCATGTTTGTGATTTGTGGGTGAGACCACATTATTATGTGGATATGTTTGAGCTATTCTGCATGAGACGATCCTAGGTTGCAAGATTAGCGGTTTGGTCATAACGGGGTTAATTACCGAGCTCGGGGTGAGCCTGGGGGTAATTTGATGCTTAGCACATTACCGGGAATGAACGGGTAATGGGATATAATTTAATAATTATTGAGGATAGTGGAAGTAACGGGAATTGGAGGATGTTAATTATGATTAACGGGTTAGATGGGAAATGACGATTTTTCCATTGTTAGCTTTGAAGGTTTTAAATGACCCTAGGGGCATTTTGGTCTTTTAGCCATTAGATATGCTTAAGCTTGGATGGTTGTAGAAGGGTCTAAGGCATAAATAGAGTAGCTTATCTCTCTCTCTCCCGATTATACTCTTCTCTCATTCTCTCTCAGGTTGGTGTTCGAAGCTAAGTGGAGATTAAAGTTTGAGGATTAAGGTGTGGAGTATAGGGTGGTGTTACAACCATTGAAGGGGTTCAATTCAGGTTTGAGGTAAGGAGATTCTAAGCTTTAATCTCTGGTTTTTACTCTGTTTTGAAGTTATTTATAAGCTTGATTTCTTGGTTGTAGAATTGGGTATTTGGTAATGTTTTAAGTGGTATAAAGCTTGGGTTTTGTGGTTTGAATGGTGGTAATGTTGTGGTGATAATTGGTGGTGCTTTTGGGATTTGTTTGATGAAGTTTTGGCTGAGTTGAAATTGAGAAAAATGCAGGGAAGTTGGGTTCGCGGGGTCAAGTCGCGACCGAGTTTATGCAAGTCGCAACTTGAATCCATTCCAGAGCCTCCCCTGGGCTCTGTCTAGAAGGCGTGCCGCGACCCATAGGGTCAAGTCGCGGCTCGCCCCTGGCACCCCAGACAGGGGCTCTCTGTCTTGGGGGCGTGCCGCGGCCCTTGGGGGTAGGTCGCGGCCCACCTATCCTTTTTGTGCCTAGTTTTAATGCATTTGAAGTGCGGGTTTTCATTTCTCTAGGCTCAGGATTGAATCTACTAAACGTTTTAGTATGATTCGAGGTCCCATGAGCGAGGTTTGAGACCATGAACCTTCTATTATTTATTTTATTGATGGGATTTCATATTTGGTTATGACTAGGTGACCACCAAGGGGCTTAAGGACCGATCGTTCTCAAGGGTCGTTCTTTTATTATTTCACACTCGAACCAGAGGTAAGAAAACTGCACCCAGTATGGGACATGCATGGTTATTAATGAGACATGTTGAGTGCTCTATATAAATGGATATTGGTTGCATTGTAAATGCATGGCAGCTTTGCTTACTTGTAAATGTCACTAACTTATTAGTCAGAAACGGCAATTGTGTTAGTACTGGTCATAAAATTCTAACTTATCAGTCATGAATCGGCAGTAGTACTGAACACTGGTCGGATGGTATTGGCTTATGAGTCAAGAGCGGCATTAGCATGTTTAACGCAGGCCAAAATGATTAGATCTAATCAACATGAGCATTAAATGCTTGACCGACCTATTGGTCGAAGAAAACTAAAGCACATGTCTAGTCTAAAGGCTAGTTACTCAGAGCCAGGGCCAAAAGGCTCAGGTGATTGAAACGTCACATGGCTTGGGGCACGAGACCCCAAAGAGTAACTTATTAGTCATCTACCCAGAGAGACTTATTAGTTATCTACCCCAGAATGACTTATTAGTCACCATCTGATTAGGGTTGCAAGCCCCATAGTCATTTATTTATATTGTATACATGCAATGATAAGTTTTCTTGGTGAGCCTTGGCTCACAGGTGCTATGTTGTGTAGGTAAAGGGGAAGAAAAGCTCACCCAGTCTAGAGTGGAGAGCTTAGGTGGCAATGTGTACATATGCGACCGCTTGACCCCCACGGCCAAGGTGTTTCTCATGGGAACTAGGGTTTAACCCTATTTTTGCAGCTTAGGTCGGCGGGTTGTAACTTTTATACTGTAATGACCATTTTGGATTGTAAATAACTTTGTAAAAACTTTTATGGGCCCGTGTACAGTTAAATGTTTTTATTAAAATATATCAATTCCTTTTGACCGAGAGTTTCACCCTAGCCTATTAATAACACCCAGATGAACGTTTATAACCTAATGACTCGTTTAGCAAGTTAAGCACTATTTAAAGTACACAGTGTGACGGTCTTGGGTTATCCAGGGCATTACAACACCAGTATATCATCGATGAATACGATCACAAACTTATCCAAATAAACCCTGAATACCCTATTCATCAAGTCCATAAAGCATGTTGTGGCATTGGTTAACCCAAGGACATGACCAAGAATTCATAATGTCCATACCTCGTACGGAACGCGGTCTTAGGTACGTCCTCCTCCTTAATCCTCAACTGATGGTAGCCAGACTGAATGTCGATCTTAGAGAACATAGTCTTCCCCTATAGTTAGTCAAACAAATCGTCGATCCTGGGCAGTGGATACTTATTCGTAATGGTCAACTTATTCAGCTCTCTATAGTCAATGCACATCCATAAGGTCTCATCCTTCTTCTTGATGAATAACACTGGAGCGCCCCATGGCAAAAAACTGGGTCTGATGAATCCTAGATCCAGTAACTCCTACAACTGAATATTCAATTCCTTCAACTCTACTAGAGCCATTCTATAAGATGTCCTAGATACTAGCTCCGCCCCTGGCAGGTCTGTTGGAAATACATCAAGAAACTCACACACTAGTCTGGTCTCATCCAGCCCAACTGAAACAATCCTAGAGGTATCCACTATATTTGCTAGGAATCCTATGCAACCTTCTTGAATTAGGTCTCTAGCCTTCAGTGCAAAGATCATAGGTACTCATGGCCCACTCACTCCCCCCATAAATACAAAAGGTACCTCCCCTTCCGGTTCAAAGGTCACCATTCTTTGCTTACATTCTATCGTCGCCCCATACATTGATAACCAATCCATCCCCAGAATCATATCAAAGCCATCCATCACCTGTTCAATCAGATCCATAGACAACTCCCTACTATCTATTTCTACCGGTAATGCTCTAACCCATCTCCTAGAGACTAGTAGTTCCTCAGTTGGCAACAAAGTCCCGAATTCCCTAGCATACAAATCATAAGGTCTACACAAACGGTCTATCACTCTAATAGATACAAATGAATGAATAGTTCTTGAATCAATCAATGAACTAAATGAAGAACTGGCACTAGAAATCCAACCTGTCACGGCCGAGGGACTAGCCTCAGCCTTAGTCTGGGTCAAGGTAAACACGCTAGTTTGAGTGAGGCTACCACTCTTCTTCGGTTCTTCCTTTCTGGCTTGTGGGCAATCGTTCCTCATATGATTGATGCTCCCATAGATGAATCATGCTCTGACTCTGCACTCCCCCAGATGCCATCGCCTGGACCGTGGACACTCTAGGAAGCTTCTCTAGTTCTTTCCCCCACCCTGATGGCCACTGAAAGCACCCCATGCCCTCCTATCTGGACCAAGAGGAAAAAAATAATATGGGTCCTTTCTCTTCTGCTCACTTGGACCACTACCCTGGCTAGAACCAGTGAAAGGAGGCACTGTCCTCCGAGCATCGCGCCTTGTGGCCCCCTCTCTCCATATCTGATCTTCAGCCCCCTCAGCTATAAGGGCGTTCTCCACTACCTAGGCATAAGTGGTAGTCATCAAATTCAATGTTATCTTAACATCCCAAGTTATCATCACATTCGACCCTTGTACAAAATGATCCCTCCGTGCCATATCAATAGGCACCAAATCCAGTGTGAACTTCACCAACCAGTCAAACTTCAGAGCATATTCTGTAATAGTCATTCTGTTCTGAGTCAGAGTAGTAAACTCATCCACCTTTGCAGCTTGGATTGCAACACTATAACATTTCTTGTTGAAGACATCTCAGGATTCATCCCAGGTCATAACGGTCACATCCCTTCTCTGGGACACAACTTCCCACCAGATGCGGGCGTCTTCTCTTAACATATAACTGGCACAGGCCACCCTCTCGTTCCCCTCCACCCTCATACAATCCAAGATGGAAGAAGTTATACTCATCCACTGCTCTGCCAGCAATGGGCCTAGACCACCCTCAAAGGTGGCAGGGTGCTGCTTCCTGAACCTTTCATATAAAGGCTCCCACATGTTCTCTATCACAGGCTGGGTTGGCACTGGTGCCACAGCCTATGGAATCTATAACCCAACACCCTGAGGAGGGGCCTGCTGCCTCATTTCTTGGAGCTCAACTTTCGTTCATTGAAGTCTCGCTTTCATTTAGGCAAACATCTGTTGCCAGTTTTGTGGGGCAGGTGGAGGGTTCTAACACTGATTTTCATCTTCGGCCATATTGTCACGGATTCTAATCGATCGCCGAGGCATAACTTCAATATGCCTACAATCAATGACGCTGCACATTAGGCACAATAACAACATCCAAAAACCACCTCCCAGTCCCATCAGTCAAATACAATATCGAGTCAACATATTGAATAAACATATAGCAATTAAAGGGGCCATGCTCTGACATCATATATATAAAAATATGTTCATTATGCTCTATTTATAATATTCAGGCAAATAGGGCAACTCTTAACAATAATTAAACACATAATTCACTTAATACTGACCAACCCTAAGTCAAGCTTGTCTCTGGCAGCGAGCGCACATGTTCGGTCGATCTCCAGGAACCATAAACATTGGCATGCTCTGATACCAAGTTCTAATGCCCTACTACCTTAGAGTTGTTACCATGTGATTTTAAAATGTGCCAATAGCTCGTTAATCGAGATTTTAAATCGAAAAGTGTGATAAAACCATAATAAAATTTTATTTAATGGAAATTAAGTATAAAAGGTTTGGACATTTATTAAACTCATAAAAGTGATACATTGGGATCCCAAAACACTATTTCAAAATGTATTTACAATTCAAAAGTTATGGTACAGTCGACCTAAAGCGACAAAATCAGACGTTTATAGCATATCCCTCAAAATAACCCCAGCCGTGGCAGCCAGGTAGACTGAACATGTACGTGCCCCTCCATGCCTTCCAACTCATGCTTGGTCGGCCTTTCCTTTGCCCTTACCTACACCATAGAGCACCCATGAGCCAAGGCCCAACAAGAAAACTCAACACATAGCATATGACAACTCAATCCAGTAATATACAACTTAAACAGATAGCAGATTATTCACATAGCAGCCTATGTTGACCCAGGTGCTTTACCAGGCACTAGGTTCACGGTCTTCACCGAGCGGGTAAGTACAGCACCCTAAGAGGGTCTCGCCCTAGCAGCCTACATTCAACATGCTTAATTCTGATCCCAACCTTTGTCGTCCCCAGCCTTCGTCGTTCTCGGCCTTCGACGTTCCTGGCCTTCGTCGATCATTCATAATCATGCAAAACATAGCATAACAACTACAAATAATCACACACACATTAAACACAAACAATACAGCCATGCTCTGCTCTACGGGCACAAACAGTTTTCTTACCTATGTTCCGAGCTGATTGATTAATGCGATCCCGAGCACGATCCTCTAACCCAAGCCTTTGCAGTAAAACCTAGCCACCACACAATAATAATAATAATCCATCAAGCCCTAAATCAAATAAGAACTTCAGAATAATATTCAAGCCCCCAGGACCTCGAATTCTACTAAATCGGGTAGTAAAACCATTCCCAAGCCCTTAAATTTGGGTTCCCGAGCTTAAAACTCTATATTGGCCATTTCCCTTAATTTGAGTCGCGGCCCGCCCCTTAGGGTCGCGGCCCGCTACAAGTCAGAGAGCCTTGGGGCTCTCTTCTATGGAACACAGGTCGTGGCACGCCCTGCCTGCTTTTGTTAGGGTTTTATGCCCTAATTAAAACCCAATTTCTTTGTAATCTCATTTATTATCAATAGAAGAATAGAAATCATTTTTTGACTTGGTCAATCACTTTGCTCACATGTTTTATTTTCATGATTATTTGTTTAATATAAACTTCTATTAAATCTCGAGCATATAGCTAATCGTATTTATAGTGACGTAATCACAGTGGAATATAAATATGATTATATGTTAAAAATAAGTTAGTCCTAAGATTAGTCAGTGCACAGGATTTACACTGACTTGCCAATCTACGATATGATCTACTTACACATTTTGGTGTTATGTTCTTTCCAGAACATTAGCAAAGTAGATAAGATCGGATGTATTTGTTACATCGGACAGGACCGATATTTACAGTTGATAGGCTAAGTAAACATATCGTTATTATCTATTCTAGTCATATCATATAGTTGACCATAGGTCAATTCAATCTCATTTCTGAGTGGTTAGTATTCTAACTGATTGTATTATTTGAGTTCTTTGACTTGTTCGTTACCATCTTACCCTACGAACTAGCCCATACTTACATCTTGGGAACTCGGTAGTATAATTGAGTGGGAGTGTTAATCATAAATATGAACATCTATAGCTTCTGATGAAGAAGTGAAACGATGGTTTCCTTTTAGTTTGGTTCAAGGTGTTAAATGATAAAGATCTTATTTTAGTAATTAATATTAGTTTACTGAAATATCATTTACAAGGAACTAAGTGTTTTAAGGATAAAATACAATGAGGGTAAAATAGTATTTTAGTCCCATCTCATTGTAGACTATTTATAGAGGATTGAGTGACAATTATGGTTGTAACAATGGATAATTGATAACGTATCTATATTTCTTATAGAGCGTTCTATGAATTCATGAGTGCAATTCCGAGTCATTAGTGGAGTCACGAGGAATTAATAAGTTAGTATATTTATTTGTCAGATTTATGATAACTTATTGGAGCTTGATTTCATAGGCCCATGGTCCCCACTTTACCTTTGATAAAATCATCTAGATAGTCTCAATTAATTGATTTAATTATCAATTAGAATTATCAAAGTTGAGCCGGTCAATTTTGGATAGTTTCACAGAGTTATGTAATTTTGAGAAGAAATGAGAAATTAGGGTAGATTTATTAATTAAGATAAATTGATGTCTAAATTAATAAATAAGTTTAAATCAAGGTTCAAATTATAAATAATTAATTTGATAAAGGATTTAAATAATTATTTAATTAATTAAATCAATAGAAATTAATACATGCCTTGATTTTAAGTCCAATGGGCTTATAATCAAATGAGAAATTTCACGGGCCTAAAGCCCATGATAATTTCAACCTAGGGCTGCTAATTGGCTATTATTTTATTTATTTTTTAATTAAATAAATAACTTAAATGAGTCTATAAAAGGAATGTTAAGATAGAGTTGAAAACATAAGCTAAGTTCATATTTCTGAAACACAAGTTTCTGATAGGTTTTATATTCTCTCTAAACATAAGTCATTTTCTAAGCCTCGTTATTCTTTCTCTTCTTCTCTCAGTATCTATCTCATGTATTATGAATTGCCCACCCTATTCTAGGTGATTCTAAGGATACTTTGGAAGACTGTGAAGAAAATTGAAGATCGGTTCAGTTTCTTGGTAATACCTTGTGACAGAAAGGATACAAGGGTTAGAGAAACTAAAGGAATGACTCTATTATTCCACATGCGTATAATGTAAGTATTCTTATCATTATTTCTCTTTGAATTCAATTTTAGAAAC
The DNA here is from genome assembly GCF_963169125.1 of Humulus lupulus. Taxonomy (NCBI): domain Eukaryota; kingdom Viridiplantae; phylum Streptophyta; class Magnoliopsida; order Rosales; family Cannabaceae; genus Humulus; species Humulus lupulus. The sequence continues at coordinate 196,819,404 of NC_084795.1, forward strand.
ATGCTCTAGGTTATCTCATATTAATTTGTTTAATATTAGATCTACATGAAAATAAATAAAGATCCTATATAAGTTTTCCCAACAGTGTCGTGGCGCCTGGGCAAAATCAGAGGCTCCCCAAGCCTCTTCGCACACACAGGCCGCAGTGCTTGAAGAACAAGGTCCGACTCAAGCCCAAAACTCAGCAATCCCCATGCATTTCTACGAACCAACCTCTCCAAAATTCACCCAAACTAAACCTTAAACCTAGAATTCAGTCTAGAGTTCATACTAAAGAACCATAACCAGTATAGATACCCCAAAATTATCTCATAATTCAATTGAAATCCACAAACCAACTCAAGGTTTAAAACTAAGAAAAACCTCAAGATCACAGCAGAACAACCCAACAATTCAGTATAAAATTCTTACCTCAACTGTGTGAATCAAGCCTTGAGTTATTCCTAGCGAAACCCCCAACTTCAGCCCACAAATTCCCAAGCTGATTCCTCAAGAGTTCCACCAAATTCTCAAGTACTCCAAGGGGGAGAAAGAGAGAGAAAGAGAGTGTGCCGAGTAGAGAGATAGAGAGAGATAAAGGTGGGAGAATTATGTTTTTTTCCTTCTGATTGGTTCCTTTCACAGAGTTCCTAAGGGTGTATCTTTCTCTTAATACAAAAGACTGAAATGTCGCTGACTTATCCTTAGCCTTTCTAACACCACCAAGGGCAAAATTGTATTTTTCCACATTCCCGCTAACTCCTCGAATAGTCCTATAACTCCCCATTTAATCTCGACATACCCAAATAACCGCTAAATGGCTATCTGTTACTCGGTAACCCCGAACACGGGCTACATTCCCAAGATACCCCTAGGCTCACACCGAACCAGGTATTCAACCCTGTTGGGACTATTTCGTTAATCACTCCCTAGGACGTTCTCGGATCACACATCACAAATATATCTCCACAATCTTGTGGTCTCAACATATAATTTACACTTATGCCCACATACATATTTAATTCTCCTCAATATGTATATCTAGTCATATAATCATCTATCCACGTAATCACATGTTAATACACATATATCACAATTAACCATGTAATAGTACAATTAAACCAATTATTGCCCTTTCAGCACACTAATCAAGGCACTATGCCTTATTAGCAAATTTGGGACGTTGCAAGCATACTAAGGGTATGGGGACTGTAGCTGGAACTACTGCTCACAATCAACAACTTCCTCCTGTATTCAGTTTCGTTGATGGACTCATGAATGGACCAGAGGCTCGACCTTAGAATGGGAATCAGAGTCCGACTAGGAGTCATCGATCTGGTCGGGGCGCCCAAGCCAACAACAACAGGCATCCCTTATCAACTGACGAACTGGTCCTTCCAAGGCACCACATAGGACCGGACCAAGCAGAAAAATTCCAGCCGAGATCTTAGGGTAGTGGTCATGACAGAAATCCTGGTGCTATAGGACTGGGTGGCAACTCCCAAGCACTAGTGCCGAATAGGAGTGCTCAACCCCGAAACAACCAACAACAGCCTGGTCGATACAGACAGCACCAAGAGTATCAACCAAGATCCAAAAGGGGGAGCCAGAGGTCAGTAGTGCATACAGACCCCACTATGTCGATGGATACGATCATGAGAAGGCAGCAAGCCAAGTCTGCTAATAAAATAATCAAGATCATAAGGGTAACCAGCCCGATGGACCGTTTGTCCCATAAGAGCAGGATGTCCTGATCAACCAGCCACCCCAGGATGGAGGGTTTCAGGGAGTACCTCCAGTATCAGACCGAGCAGATAGCCAAAATGTTGGGGGAAAGCCACAACCAAACTCTGTATTCGATCGAATGGGCCCCATGGGAGGTGAAAACTTACAAGATGCTCTCAATTACAGCAGAGAAAACCAGGACTCGAATAACATAGCTCTGCCTAAGCCTGTTCGGGACCCGAGAATGGATGAGGTCTGAAATGCAGCATAGCCCCAGGTAGCTGGAGACCCAAACATCCAGGCCCAGTTGGATCTGATAATGCAATTGGTAAGAGACCTGACAGCTCCCAAGTTGACGGATATTGAAATGGAGAGGTAGAGAGGTTCCCCATTTTCAGAACGTATTAACCAGCTGCCCATACCTGTCAAATTCAAGATGCCAACATGGAAGATATACACTGGGTGGTAATACCCAGTGTCCCATGTTCACAACTTTGAACTACAAACTGATCTCCAAGGGGTTCGAGATGATGCTAGGTGCAGGAACTTCCCTGCCACCCTGTCGGAAACCGCCCAGCAGTTGTTCTTTAAGCTGCAGCCAGGGTTGATTACATCATAGGATGGATTTGTACGCATATTATATTCCCAATTTTCTTCGGTAATGCCCTTTCCGACCGAGTCGAATGACCTTGTGAACATAAAACAAAGAGATAATGAACCGAGGACTACATTCAACGTTTTATGCAGGAGGCCACAAGGGTGAAATCCTTGAGCGATGATGGTAAATTGATAGCCATCAACTCAGGAATCAAAGTAAAAAGCCTATTTTGGAGTAGCTTGAAGAGGAAGTTTGTGCGTACCACCCAGGAATTCCTTGATCGGGCAAAAGAATTTATTAAGCATGAGGAAGCTGAACAGAAGGTAGATAATCCAACTTAAGTAGCTGCTGGGCAGGGAAAAACAAAAGCTGGGAATACCACTAACACAGTAGGAGAAAGTAAAAATTGGGCCTAAATGGAAAACGTGGTAATAAGACTGGAAGTAATAGTAATAAGAATGACAATAAGAAGCCTAAAACTACTGGGAAGCCCAAACCACGAGCATATGTTCCTAAGTTTACTACTTACTCCATCCTGTTGGAGCCCCGTGCAGATGTTTTCAATGCTACCCAGACAGTCGTACCGTACAAAAGACCTCCACCAATGAGGGAGGATGTTAACAAATGGGATATGACTAAATTATGTCGGTTTCACAATGACTATGGTCATAAAACCAATGAATGTAACCACCTGAAGGAAGAGATAGAATTCCTCATTTGGCAGAACAATGCTCATCTGAAGATGTATGTACCTCTGACTACCGACCAACATCCTCAACAACAGTCCCCGCAACAGTATCAAGGTAATCAACCTCTATTACCACCACTAGTTGTTGTTCGATTAGATATGATCTGCGGAGGACCACATTTGGTCGGTAATATCGGCAAGGCATGAGAAAAATACTCTCGTTCCCTTAGATACGAGTAGGATGATGATGTATTGGATGTCTAAGAGCATACTCCCAAACAACCTTGCTATGAGTGTGAGCCCATCATATTCAACGAGGAAGACAGTGGTCATGTGCGTCATCCACATAATGACCCTTTGGTTGTGGAAGTCCAATTTGCCAACATGATTGTGGCCCGAACAATGATCGACCATGGGTCATCTGCCAACATCTTGTTCAAGAATATCCTAGAGCGAATGAATTTGAGCATCAAAGATCTAGAGCCATGCGAGCACCTGTTGTACGGGTTCATAGGAAGTGACATGGCCCCAACAAGAAGCATAAGGCTGCCCCTGACAGTAGGGGCGACACCTAAGAGCAACACGGTTATGGCCTTGTTCATTGTAATCAACAACCCTTCTTCGTATAATTCCATGATAGGTCGACCAGCCCTGTATGACCTCCGAGCAGTAACTTCAATCTTCCATCTACTTGTCAAATTTTCAACTCGGGCAGGTATCGGGTGTCTTAAAGGGAATCAATTGGTGGCCAGGAAGTGTTATAACCCTTAAGTGAAAAAAGTAGGAAAGGCAGTCTCCACCACACAGCCTGCAAGTCCTAGTAACCAAAAATAGGATGCAGCCCAAAACCGGGGGGGTAAGGAGAACATTGACCCCCATTTTGGGGATATTGATACAGGAGTAGGCCCAGTCGAAGAATTAGAAAAAGTCCCCTTGACCCAGAATACCCGACCAAGGTTATCAAAGTGGGGAAAGGGCTTTGATCCAGTTCCTTCGTGACAGCCAAGATGTTTTCGCCTGGTCCCATGAGGATATGGTTGGGATCTTCCCAACACTTATAAGCCACACCCTTAATATTAATACCAAGCACTTCAAGCCCGTATAGTAGAAGAGGAGGTTACTTGATAAAGATAAGGCTAAGGCGTTGAAGGAGCAGATGGAGAAACTTCAGAATAAAAATTTCATTAAGGAAGCTTTCTACCTAGTATGGATGTCCAACCCCATACTGGTACCCAAAACCTAATGGAAAATGGAGGGTATACATAGACTTCACAAACTTAAATAAAGCATGCCCAAAAGACTGCTTCCTGCTTCTAAGAATTGACCAGCTAGTGGATGCTACAGCCGGCCACGAGATTTTTACATTTATGGATGCTTACTCGGGGTACAACCAGATAAGCATGCATCCACCCGATCAGGAGCACACTAGTTTCTGCATAAACATGGGGTTGTACTACTATAGAGTCATGTCATTCAGCCTGAAAAATGCTAGAGCCACATATCAAATTAGAAATAACATGGATGTCTACGTTGATGATATGTTAATGATGTCCAAAAAAGCTGAAGGGCATATTATGTAGGGAAAACTTATACAGAATCTTGTTTATTTTCAAGTAAATCATATATCAAACAAATTAATATAAGATAACCTAGAACATATTTCTAAAATTGAATTCAAACAGAAATAATGATAAGAACACTTACATTATACGAGCGGAATGATTGAGTCGTTTCTTCAGTTTCTCTAACCCTTGTATCCTTTCTATCGCAGAGTATTACCAAGAAATTGAACCATTCTTCAATTTTCTTCACAATCTTCCAAAGTATCCTTAGAATCACCTAGACTAGGGTGGGCAATTCTCAACACATGAGATAGATACAGAGAGAAGAATAATAGAAGAGAAAATTTGAGGCTTAGAAAAGGACTTATGCAGTAGAGAGAGTCTAAAACCTACTAGATCTTTTGATCTTCTCAGAAACCAATGTCTGCCTTCTAAACATCTGTTTTCAACTCTCCCTAAGCATTCCTTTTATAGACTAAATTAGGTCACGTATTTAATTAAAAAGTCAATAAAATAATAGCCAATAATTAGCCTTAGGTCGAAATTCTCATGGCCTATATGCCCGTAAAATTTCTCTTTTAATTATAAGCCCATTGGACTTAAAATCAATGCCTGTATTATTTTTTATAGATTAATTAATTAAATAATTATTCAAATCCTTTATCAAATTAATTATTTATAATTTGAACCTTGATTTAAACTTATTTATTAGTTTAGACACCTAATTTCTCTTTTCTTCTCTAAATTATATAGCTCTGTGAAAATATCAAAAATTAACCTGGTCAACTTTGATAATTCTAATTGATAATTAAATCAATTAATTGAGACTATCTAGATGATTTTATCCAAGGTACAGTGGGGACCATGGGCCTATGAAATCAATCTCCATTAAGTTATCATAAATTTAACTAATAAATTTACTAACTTATTAATTCCTCGTGACTCCACTAATGACTCGGAATTGCACTCATGAATTCATAGAACGCTCTATAAGAAATATAGATACGTTATCAGTTATCCATTGTTACAACCATAATTGTCACTCAATCCTCTATAAATAGTCTACAATGAGATGGGACTAAAATACTGTTTTACCCCTCATTGTATTTTATCCTTAAAACACTTAGTTCCTTGTAAATAATATTTCAGTAAACTAATATTAATTACTGAAATGAGATCTCTATCATTTAGCACCTTGAACCAAACTAAAAGGAAATTATGTTTTACTTCTTCATCAGAAGCTATAGATGTTCATATATATGATTAACACTCCCACTCAATTACACTACCGAGTTCCCAAGATATAATAAGTATGGGCTAGTCCGTAGCGTAAGCTGGTAACGAACAAGTCAAATAACTCAAATAATACAATCAGTTAGAATACTAACAACTCAGAATTGATATTGAATTGACCTATGGTCAACTATATGATATGACTAGAATAGATAATAACGGTATATTTACTTATCCTATCAACTGTCAATATCGGTCTTTTCCGATGTAACAAATACATCCAATTTTATCTACTTTGTTAATGTTCTGGAAATAACATAACACTGCAATGTGTAAGTAGATCATATCGTAGATTGGCAAGTCAGTGTAAATCTTGTGCACTGACTAATCTTAGGACTCACTTATTTTGAACATATAATCATATTTATATTCCACTATGATTACGTCACTATAAATACGATTAGCTATATGCTTGGGATTTAATATAAGTTTATATTAAACAAATAATCATGAAAATAAAACATGTGAGCAAAGTGATTGACCAAGTCAAAAAATGATTTCTATTCTTTTATTGATAATCAATGAGATTACAAATGTTGACCACGATTTTGGCCAACTGCGAGTGGACGCAAAAATGACAATAAACCTTGAATAGAAAATAAATAACACAAGTAATTTTATAGTGGTTCAGCCCCAATTCGTTGGTAATAACCTAATCCACTTGGAGTTGTGATATATGTATCCTACACTTAAGATTAGATGAACATGAGCCAACTGAGTTTCTTAAGTATAAGTAGAAAAATATAGAGTTTCTCTCTCTAGAGAATACAAGCTTTCTCTCTCTAAGCTCTCTCATAAATGCCCCAAGTAACAATCCCAAAGTCTCAAAATTAGAGAGTTTCCCAAGTCTCAAAAAGACCAGATCAGCCTAAATGATGCCATGAGCCATTTATTTATAGGCTCATGGATCGTACATGAGAAATATCCTATTTTGACGGGTTCCTTGGTTGTTTCAACCAACTTTAATTAATAAAATACAAATAAATTCAAATTACAACAATATAGCTATTATTCCAGGATATTTGAGAGATTCCCGCGGTAGTTACGAGCAATTCAGGTTGAAGCTGTTACTGAGGCTTTACTGAAGAGTCACTAGACGGTAACTTCTGAGATTCTCCGACCAAATCCATTCCCGAAGTGACTGGTCAGCCAAGACAACTTTGTCCAAATCACACTACTGGTCGGGCATGGCACACCTCTGTTCGGGCATGGCACGCCACTGGTCGGGCATGGCACACCACTGGTCGGGCATGGCAAATCACACCACTGGTCGGGCATGACACACCACTGGTCAGGCATGGCACACCTCTGGTCGGGCATGGCACACCTCTGGTCAGGCATGGCACACCACTGGCCGGGCATGGCAAATCATACCACTAGTCGAGCATGGCACACCACCGGTCAGGCTAAACTTATTCCTGACCAGTAATATCACAACTCCTTAGGTCAATTCTCAACCTTTTCACCTCTTTAAATAACACATTTATTGAGTATTAATGTGTCATTTATTGACCATGCCCTGCCACTTTTCAATTCGATTGCCACGTCATTGAACAAAATTTTGGGGATAACAACAAAGAAATTGGGTTTTAATTAGGGCATAAAACCCCAACAATTGGCATTTTGAATTTAACAGGTATGGGCAGCTAATTAATACGGTCTGAAAATGGGGAACCTCTCTGCCTTTCCATTTCAATATCTGTTAACTTGGGGGTTGTCAATTCCCTTACCAATCGGGTTAACAGATCCAGCTGGGCTTGGATGTTAGAGTTTGCAGCTGCCTGGGGCTGTGCTGCATTACAAACCTCATCCATTCTCGGGTCCCGAAAAGGCTCGGGCGAAGCTATGTTGTTCGAATTTCGATTTTCCCTGCTGTGATTAAGAGCATCTCAAAGGTCTTCACCTCCCATGGGGCCCATTCGGTTGAAAACAGAATTTGGTCGAGGTCTGCCCCCGGCATTATGGCTGTCTGCTCGGCCTAGCACTGGAGGTGCTCCCTGGACCCCTCCACATCGAGGTGGTTGGTGGTTTGGGACATCCTGCCCTTGGGGGACAAATGGTCCTTCGGGCTGGTTACCTCTCTGACCTTGATTATTCTATTGGCGAACTTGACTTGCTACTTCATCGTGGTCATACCCATCAGCATAATGGGGCCTATATGCGCTACTAACTTCTGGCTCATCTCTTCGGGACCTTGGTCAGTACTCTTGATGTTGTCTGTATCGACCAAGTTGTTGTTGGTAGTTATGGGGTTGACCATTCCTATTTGGTGCTGGAGCTTGGGGGTTGCCATCTCGTCCTGCAGCACCAGGATTCCTGTCACAGGCGCTACCCTGAGATCTTAGCCAAAAATTTATGGCTTGGTCCTATTCCATGCCACGCCTTGGCAAGACCAGCTCATCCATCGATAAAGGTCGTCTATTGTTGTTGGCTTGAGCTCCCCGACCAGATCTATGACTCCTGGTCGGACCTTGGTTCACATTTTGAGGTTAAGCCCCTGGCCCATGCATGACACCTTCACCGAAACTAAAAACGGGAGGACATTGTTGGTTTTGGGCAGTAGTTCCAGTCGCAGTTCCCATACCTTGGGTTTGCTGCTGTTGCATATAATTGTGGATGGATTCAGCCGCCTCCTGAGTTTGGCGCTCCATGTCTTCTTGACGGCCCTGCACCTTCTAGGCATGTCGATCCATCCATTCTTGAAAATCTCTCCTTTTTTTCGAAAGCTTCATTAAGGGCCTCTTGTGCAGTGGCCCGCCCCTGGTTCATGGAGGCAAGCTGATCTTGCATCTGCCCAACGACTTCCCTTGTCTCATCAATTCCAGGGTCGAGTCCTCAATATCAATGTGGGACTCATACCATCCAGGTCCTCTAGCTCTGTAACACTGTTGGTCAGTATCCCGCGCAGTGATTCCACCTGACGTTCCTGCTTGAGTGATTCCAGTAGAAGCAGCAGCCCCTTGTCATATTGCGGTGGGCCCAGCAGTTTGCCTCCTAACACCAGATGGATTCCTAGGAGACAAATCACTTCGCTACCCATTGAAATTGCTTATTGATTGGACTTGGTGAGAAACTTCAGCCTCAGGCTCTGGAGGCTCTTGGCTTGACCTTCTGGTTGAGTCTACCATCCTTGCAGCAATAGAATCCGAATGTGATTGTCTTAGGCTCTCAATGAAAGCACCAAAATGTTGACTAGTTTTTTATTCAACTAACGTGGAGTCAAAATAATTAATTTGAGAGCTTTCAATTAGACAATAAATGAACAATTAGTGAGCCAAGAACCTAGTAATAGTGGGCAATAAATAATAAAGAACAACAAGATTTATAGAGGTTCGGCTCCAAGGATTGGTAATGACCTACTTCCTCTCAGTTTTGCTTTAATCTTGAAGATTTACATAAGATCACAAGGGACTACAAATGGATTTCTAAGTGTAAGAGACAATACAATATGGAAGAATCACTGCTAAACACCGAGCAAAATTGCTCGGTATACTCCTAATACTGATCAGTAGGCTATTTTTCTGAACCCCCTCCACTGTGGTGGAGGGTTTGTACTTATACTATCTGCCTCGTCCCAGGGTTGCGCCTGAGCATAACTTATAGGGAAATATCCCTTTCTTCTCGCGGGTAGTTATAGTCCTATTTGTTAGGAGGTTTGTCCAAGTCTTCAGGGCTGTCAGGCGCTCTTTGCGGGTGGTTAGGCAATTCTCACAGAGCTTCAACAAAATGGCATTCATCCACGTAGGTATATCTGCTTGTCACACTGACTAGCAAGTATCTGGGGGTCCTGGCGAGCAGGTGAGCCTATAGCATGTCGAGCAGTAACTTGTTTGTATTCCATGTAGGTATATAGTGACCAACTTGCCAGGGGGTCTACCCAGTCTACTCCACGTGTCCAAATTTAGTGCCACGTCAAATATGCCAATTTTTGGGATAACAACATTAGATTCACACTGGCCCCTAACTCACATAAATCCTTTGACACCATTGAGCCCCCTATAGAACATGGGATATTGAAACTACCAAGATCTTTAAGCTTGGGAGGTAGCTTCTTTTGAAATATCTCACTGCACTCCTCCATAAGTGCCACTATCTCATAGTCCCCTAGTTTCCTTTTCTTTGAAAAAATTTCTTCATAAACTTCACATAACTTGGTATTTGTTAAAGTGCCTCAACAAATAAGATATTGATGTGTAGCTTTCGAATGATATCCAAAAATTTAGAAAACTGCTTGTCAAGCTTATTCTTTTGAAGCCTCTGAGGATATGGGATCTTTATATGGTGATATGCACTTATTTCTGGCTACTTCTCTAGGTTCTCAGTAACATTTGACCCCCTCACTTCCTTCTCCTTATCAACCACTTTTGGTTCTTTTAACTCCTTGCCACTCCTCATTGATATTGCATTACACTACTCTTTTGGGTTTACCTCAGTAGTGCTTGGTAAGTTCCCTTGAGCATGATTAGTCATCAAAGTAGCCAATTTCCCTATTTAAGTCTCCAAACTCCTGGTAGATGCCTTGGTTTCGGTCATGAACTGGTTTAGTACATCAGATTGTGCTTTAGGTTGTTTCATGTGTATTGGCTATTGTGGTTGTGGTTATGGAGGTGGGAATTTTTGTTGATTTTGAGGGAAAGGATTTTTTGCGGCTTGGTTATTCGTCCATGAGAAGTTAGGGTGATTCCTCCACCCTTGGTTGTATTACATCGAAAAGGGGTTGTTGGTTGGCCTTTGAAAATTTCCTATGGCTTCGACTTGTTCCATATGTATATTATTCATATCCATGGCAAGACACTAATTTAATGGATGGGCTTTCCCAAATGCCCCACATAAACTATGTACTTGCATGGCTTGGGCTGATAGGTTGCTCTGTTGTAATTGTTTCGTTAAAGTTGCTACTTGCACTGTAAGCATGAAAATAACATCCAATTCAATCATACCAGCCACCTTTGTTTGTCCCCTCTTAGTTAGCAACTAATAGTTATTCATTACCATCTCCTCTAACAATTCATAAGCTTTATTAGCACTTTTTCTCATGAACACACTTCTTGCTACAACATCTATTATGGTACGAGTAATACCATTCAACCCATTATAAAAGTTGTGGACTAGCATCCACTTCTCTATACCATGATGTGGGTACTTCCTTAACAACTCTTTGAATCTCTCCCATGCATCATACACCAATTCCCCTTCCGTCTGGTAGAAATTATTAATTTCCCCTCTCAACTTTGCAGCTTTTGCTAGAGGGAAAATCTTTGCTAAGAACTTCTGGGCTAACTCCTCCCATGTTGTGATAGAATTAGCTCGCATCGAAATTAGCCAACTCTTCGCTCGGTCTCATAGAGAAAATGGGAATAAGCTCAATCTAATTGTATCATCACTCACCCCATTCATCTTAAATGTTGGACATAGCTCCAGGAAATTGGCTATATGCAAATTAGGATCTTCAATAGGCAACCCCCCAAACTGAACAATAGATTGCACCATTTGTAATATTGTCAGCTTGATCTCAAAATTATTCGCAGCAATAGTGGGGTGTCTGATGCATGAATGCACTCTCATGATAGTAGGAAGTACATAGTCTCTAAGCATCCTTGGTCCTTGTTCCACTGGGACCTCTGCAATATTTGGAATATTATTAACATTAGCAGCATTGTTTGTTGCATTTCCTTGATTCTCAGCCATGGCAAAGTCCAGCCTTCTCTTTATCTTTCAGTTTTTTCTGCAAGTTCTTTCAATTTCAAGATCTACTAGTATTAATTTCTTTTGTCTACTTCGTCACTGTAACGCCCTGGGTAACCGAGACCGTTACACTGTGTGTTTAAAATAGTGCAAGACTTGCTAATCAGGTTGTTTGAACTATGTTTCTAAAGTCATCTGACAGGTTAGGGTTAAAATATTTTGATTATAAAATGAATTATTTTCATTAAAATAAGAGTTTGATACATGGGATCCCAAAAATAAGGTTTGCAAGGTGAGTTAATACAGCAGTAGAGTCTAAATGGCTAGATACAGTTTAGAGCTCTGGTTCCTTTAATTCCATTGGCCGTGGCTGTCGAGCAGCTGACGATGTACACTCCGCCCCCAAAGCTCTCCAACTCATGGTTAGTCCAGCTTTCCCTTGCTTTTACCTACACCACGTAGCACCCGTGAGCCAAGGCTCGGCAAGAAAACCATAAGCAACAAGCATAAACAACAATGAGTGTATATAACAAACTCGATTCCATTCAGTTCAATTAATCAACAAAATACAAGTATTAGGCTAGGCAACAATTAACATATACTTTGAACATATAACTCAATCTGTAATACAAATATTTAGGTGTCGGCGCCCATAGGCCGAGCCCTCTGGTTATTTAGCTGATCCCGGCTTGCTTAGACCGAGCTGCATTCAGTAGGCTTATCATCAGCCCCAACATCCTTAGGTCGTACTTTCACATCACACATAATAGATATATAATTCACAAAACACATACATTCAATTACAGGGAATCTTAGTCCCGTTCACAACCACTTGGGTGCAGTTTTCTTACCTCAAGTCCCGAGCAATGGATAAAGAACGGTTTTAAGCATGATCCTTAGTTCTGAGCCTTAACGGTAAGCCTAGTCACAAGCAATAATGGATAACTATCAAATTCCAATCCAATTAAATGTTTTGGAAAAAAATACTAGCCTCCGAGACCTCGAATTCTACTAGGGTAGTAGAATTCGTCCCGAGTGCTTAGATTTGAATTCCCGAGCCTCCTCGAACCTAAAAACCTTAGCTTCCCTTTCCTTTCCATTTAGGGTCGTGGCCCGCCACTTAGATAGTGGGCACGACCTTTCCTGCTAGAGGACACGAGTCGCAACTTGCACCCCCAGGGTCGCAGCGCGCCTAGGCAAAACAAAGGCCTTCCAGCCTCTTTGAGCACACGGGTCGCAACGTCTGAAGAACAGGGTCGCGGCCCAAGCCCCCAAACCCAGAAAATCAACCTTTTTCCAGTGTTTTTCCTCGAGCCTAAACCTCAAATTCATACCCCAATCATCAACCAAACTCAGAATTAAGTTCATAATCCTTATCCTTATAGCCTAAATATCATAACCAACCTATAAACAATTCCTTACATTCATCAAACACCCAAAATCAGTCTTGGAATACATTTTCATGCAAGCTCTAAGTTCTAACAACACTTCAGCAGAATTTAAACAGAAAAGACTATATTTAAGCTCTTACCACTAAGATAGTTTAGCCCTGGATTAATTCCCAAGCCCAGACAGATAACCCTTCAAGTCTATATTTAAGCTCTTACCACTATGATAGTTTAGCCCTGGATTAATTCCCAAGCCCAGACAGATAACCCTTCAAGTCTATAGTCTAGAATTCCTCAAGGTTTCTTCAAGTCTTCAATACCACAAAAGTGAGAGAGAACCGAATGGGAGAGAAGGTGAGCTGAGGTTCCTGTGGTTTCCTTTCCTTTTGATTTCTTTCTCAAGCCTTAGCACCCAAAAATCAAGTATCTCCCTTAGCCAAATATCCAAATTACCCCTTAAGTCTATCTAAATCCTCAAGTGCCACTAAGGGCAATTTTGTCATATGCCACATCCCGCTAAGTCCTCGAATATTCCTATAAATCCTCGTTCAATCCCAACATGTCCAAATAATTGCTAACTTACTACCCGTTACTCAATAAACCCCAAAAATATGCATTAAACTTCCCAAAATACCCCTACGCTCACCCCGAGCCGGGTATTAAACCATGTTGTGACTATTCTGCTAATCCGCTCATGTAACGACCCAAATTTGCTAATAAGGCTTAGGGCCTTGATTAGTGTGCTGGAGGGCAATAAGTGAATTATTGTTATAATATGTGAATTTATGTGAATATGTGATAGATATGCATGTTTAGTTGAATTAAATATGCATGTGGGCCCCGTTTGGATATCAGGGGTATGTTTGTGATTTAAGCTCGTTGAGGGCATAAATGTGATAAATGTGTTATGTTTGTGATATATCTGTGTAGCACGATCTGAGACAGTCCTAGAGAGTCATTAGTCAAAAGTCACAACGGGGTTGAGAATCCGACCCAGGGCAGGTCGAGGGGTGTTACAGGTATCAGATGTTTATGGGGTTACCGGGTCATGGAAATAAATATTTGGAGATATATTTGAGGTTAAAATGTCTAGGAGGGAATATGGGGGAAATTTATGGTTTTGCCCTCGAGGGACATTTTTGGTACCCCGGGCTTTGAGGAAAACTTATAGACTTAAGTTGAATAAAACAAAACCCAGAATCATTTAGAACTCTCTAAACCGACCCACCATCTCTTCCCTCGCTCTATTTTCTCTTCCACACTTGAAGGCATAATGATATTTTGGAGGAAAACCAGTCAAGAACTAAGGAATTGGAGCTGAGTTTGGGAGACTCTAACCAGAAATCTAAGGCTTGGAGCTTAGGGAAATAAGTTAAGGATTCAATTCTGTATAAGGTAAGCTTTCTGATATGTTGAGTTATGTTGATTGCAGCTGAATTATGTTGATATTGGGTGTTAGGATTTAAACATGCATGGTTTGGATTCTAGGACTGGTTTTGATTGCTTGATGGGTGTGGGAATTGGCTCTTGAGTTTGTTGGTATGTTTAGGTTGCATGAGTATGAATTATGGGTTTAATTATGAGGTTGGGGTGATTTTGGTTGAGATATGTGGGGTTTGGCTCGAAGGAAATGCAAGGAAAGAGGTGCTTTTCTGGGTTTGGAGGCGAGGGCCGCGGCCCGTGTGCACGCGAGGCCTTGGGAGGCCATGGAGCTCAAGGCGCACCGCAGCGCTTGGCAAAGCATGCCGCGACCCGTGTGTGTTTCCAGGGAGGTGTCTAGCCTTTGTTTTGAGGCTAGCCGCGGCGCTTGTGGGGTGGGTCGTGGCCCTAGTTCAAGGTGTGGGGATTTTAGTGGGATTTGACTTGGGAACCTAATTGTTAGGGCTCGGGATGGATTTTATCACCCGGATTGATAGAATTCAAGATTCTGGAGACTAGAATTATGACTCAAAGCCATTTAATGGATTAGAACTTGATGGATGAATATTGTTAATGCGTTGTGATTAGGGCGTCAGCGAGGCTCGGACTAGGGAACTGTGCTCGGGATATCGGTGCTTAGAAAGCTCGGGACACAGGTAAGAAAACTATTGTTCCCATAGAGCTTGTGTTGCAGGGCTCGACCCTATGTGATTGTGTTGCAGGGCTCGGCCCTATATGATTGTGTTGCAGGGCATGGCCCTTTGACTGGATTTATGTGTGTTTTAATATATGTTTAGTATATAATGTGTATGTATTAATGATGGAATGGCGATGGCCGGGAACGGTGAAGGCCAAGAGCGGCAAGGGGCCGAGTGCAGCGTTTAGCACGCGGAGTGCGAGTTACCAGGGTGAGACCCCAAGGGATACCTGGGATATCCTTACAGTTTAGACTGGGAGCCCAGGGCCTGGTAAAGGACCTAGGACGGCATGGCTGTACTTGTATGACCTGGTGTTGGCTTGATTTTAATATTAAGTGTTTGATATACGTTTATCATCTACTTGTGAGGGTTTTCTTGCTGGGCTTCGGCTCATGGGTGCTCTATGGTGCAGGTAAAGGCAAAGGGAGGGTCGATCAACCTTGAGTATGACGAGCGGGACGGGCGGCGTGTACATCTCCGGTCTGTCTGGCTGCCACAGCCAGGGGTGTTTTTGGGAGATGTTTGTACAAAACCTGAATTTTGTCGTTTAGTCGACTTTGGTTATATTTTGAGTTGTAAATACTTCTAAACAATGTTTTTGGGATCCTAAATGTTAAATGTTTTATAACTTTTCGATAAAAGGTTTTTTTTTAAGTTTATGACTCTGATTATGATTTAATTACACTTTTGTCCTAAAACCTCGATTAGCGAGTTAGTTGCACATTTTAAACTCACTTAGTAACGGCTCTAAGGTAGTAGGGCATTACAACTTGGTATCAGAGCGAGCCAAGGTTTATGGTTTCTGGAGAATGACCGAACATTTACGCTCTCTGTCAGTTGAAAGCTCGACTCAGGGTTGGTTAGTATGATTGACCATTATGTTGAAATATGTGCTTAAATGCCCTGTTTGCTTGCTTATTTGATATAGAGCATGATGAATGATTTAATGTATGCATGATGTCAGGGCATGGCCCGTTGTGTGCTATATGTCGTTTGAGTGTTATGTGGATTGTTGCTTATGGTTGACTGATGTGATCGGGAGGCGGTTTTGGATGTTGTTATCATGCCTGATGAGCGGCGTCATTGGTTGCAGGCATATTTGTTGAGATGCCTCGTCAATCATCTAGACTCCGCGGCAATCGGGCCGAGGATGATAACCAGGGTCAGGACCCTCCACCTGCCCCACAGAATTGGCAACAGATGTTTACCGAGATGGAAGCAAGGCTGCAACAAATCGAGGAAGAACTTCACCAACTGAGGCAGCAGGCCCCTCCACAGGTTACAAGGTTGTCGATTCAGCAGGTAACGACGCCATCACTAGTTCAACCTATTGTGGAGAATAAATGGGAGCCTCTGTATGAGAGGTTCAAGAAATAACATCCTCCCACCTTTGAGGGTGGACCAGACCCACTGCGGGCAAAGCAGTGGATGAATATGATCTCCTCCATTCTTGATTTCATGAGGGTTTAGGGGAATAAGAGGGTAGCTTGTGCAAGCTACATGTTCAGAGAAGACGCCCGCATCTGGTGGGATGTAGTGGTTCAGAGGAGGAATGTGGCAGTTATGACCTGGGAAGAATTTAGAAGTATCTTTAATGAGAAATATTATAGTGTGGCAGTCTGAGCTGCGAAGGTTGATGAGTTCATCAACCTGACTCAGAACCGGATGACCGTGACGGAGTATGCTCTGAAGTTCGACCGTTTAGCGAAGTTTGCGCCAGATCTAGTGTCGAGAGATGCGGCAAGAAGGGACAGGTTTGTACGGGGATTAAATGTTATGATCGCCCGTGATGTGAAGATCACTTTGGATCCAGAGACTACTACCTACGCTCAGGTGGTAGACAAGGCCCTTACAGCCGAGGGGGCCGAGGTCTAGATTTGGAAAAAGAACGTTGTTAGGCGCGATGCCAGGAGGACAGTGCCTCCTTTTATTGGATCAAGCCGGGGTAGTGGCTCTATTGAGCAGAAGAGGAAGGCCCCAGATTCCTTTGTTCCTCCCAGTTCTGATAGGAGGGCACGGGGTGGTTTTAGTGGCCATCAGGGCGGAAGTGACAACTGGAGGAGCTTTCAAGTGTGTCCTCGGTGCAGACGATGACATCAGGGTGAGTGTAGGATTAGGTCCTGCTTTTATCTGTGGGAGCGCCAATCATTTGAAAAAGGACTGCCCACAAGCCAGGAAGGAGGAGCCAAAGCAGGGCGACAGTCTCGCTCCCGCTAGGGTGTTTACTTTGACTCAGACTAAGGCGGAGGCTAGACCCTCAGTTGTGACAGGTCAGATCTCTAGTGCTGGTTTCTCTTATACTGCATTGTTTGATTTGGGGGCTACCCACTCGTTTATGTCTGCTAGAGTTATAGATCAGCTGTGTAGACCTAGTGTTCTATATGCTAGGGGTTTTCAGACCTTATTGCCGACTGGGGAACTGGTAGTCTCTAGGATGTGGATTAGAGCTTTACCAATAGAGGTAGATGGTAGGGAATTGTTTGCTGATCTGATTGAGCTTGTGATGGATGACTTCGATATGATCCTAGGGATGGATTGGTTATCAAAGTATGGGGTGACAATTGACTGCAAGCGTAGGATGGTGACTTTTGAACTAGAAGGGGAGGTACCCTTTGTATTTGTGGGAACAGCTGGTGGACCACGGGTACCTATGATTTCAGCATTGAAGGCTAGGGACCTAATGCAGGGAGGTTGCATAGGATTCCTAGCGAGTGTTGTGGACACCTCTAAGGTTGTGTCGGTTGGACCGGGGGAGACCAGATTGGTATGCGAGTTCCCAGATCTATTTCCAGCAGATCTGCCAGGGCTGCCGCCGCAGCGGGAGATTGATTTTGTTATAGAGTTAGTACGAAGAGCGGAGACAGTATCTAAGACACCTTATCGAATGGCTCCGGCAGAGTTGAAGGAGTTGAAGATCCAGTTGTAGGAGCTACTAGATTTGAGGTTCATTAGACCGACTTTCTCGCCGTGGGGAGCTCCGGTGTTGTTTGTTAAGAAGAATGATGGATCTCTCAGGATGTGTATTGATTATAGGGAGCTGAACAAGTTGACCATTAAGAATAAGTACCCACTGCCTAGAATTGATGATTTGTTTGACCAGCTGCAGGGAAAGACAGTGTTCTTTAAGATAGATCTCCGGTCAGGTTACCATCAGCTAAGGATCAAAGAGGAGGACATACCAAAGACCGCTTTCCGAACGAGGTATGGACACTATGAATTCCTGGTTATGTCCTTTGGATTAACCAATGCCCCAGTAGCTTTTATGGATATGATGAATAGGGTTTTCAAGGATTATTTATACAAGTTCGTGATTGTGTTCGAAGACGATATTCTAGTGTATTCACAGTCAGAGACAGAGCACGAGCAGCATCTACATTTGGTATTACAGCGATTAAGGGAGCATAAGTTATACGCTAAGTTCAGCAAGTATGAGTTCTGGTTACCACAAGTTGGGCCATATCATCAGTAAGGAGACGATTCTGGTTGACTCAAATAAGGTTAAAGCAGTCAGGGACTGGCCTAGACCAAGCAGTGTTTCTGAAGTGAGGAGTTTTCTAGGATTGGCAGGGTATTAGCGATGGTTTGTTGAGGGGTTCTCCAGAATAGCTACGCCATTGACAGAATTGATGAAGAAGAAGACAAAGTATGTCTGGACAAACCGATGTGAGAACAGTTTTAATGAGTTGAAGCGGCGGTTGATCACAGCGCCAGTGTTGAGTTTGCCGACAGATAATGAAAAGTTTGTGGTTTATTGTGATGCTTCCAGACAGGGTTTGGGATGTGTGTTAATGCAAGCTGGGAAGGTGATAGCCTACGCATCGAGACAGTTAAAGGAGTATGAGCAGAGATATCCTACGCATGATTTAGAATTGGCAGTGATGGTGTTCGCACTTAAGATTTGGAGACATTATTTATATGGTGAGAAGTGTGAGATATACACTGACCATAAGAGTTTGAAGTACTTCTTTACTCAGAAGGATTTGAACATGCGCCAGAGAAGGTGGTTGGAGTTGGTTAAGGATTATGATTGTGATATCCTATACCATCCTGGGAAGGCTAATGTAGTTGTCGATGCATTGAGCCGGAAGGGCCCAGGACAGTTGTTCAGTTCAAGACAAATATCTGATAAGCTAGCGGAGGAGATGACTAGAGCGGGTATAGAGTTGGTGGTTGGTCAGTTAGCCAACATCACTCTTCAGTCTACGCTCCTTGAGAGGATCAGGGAGGCTCAGGAGAATGATTCCCAGTTGAGGGGTTACAGGGAGAACGTCTTGGTCGGAGCGGCTAAGGACTTCTCTATTTCGGAGATGGGGTTATTGAAGTATAAGGGTCGGATCTGTGTTCCGATGGATGCAGACATTCGGCGAGAGATTCTGGATGAGCTGCATACCACTCCCTATTCCTTACATCTGGGTACAACGAAGATGTACCAGGATCTGAGAGCTTTGTACTGGTGGTCGAGCATGAAGAGGGATGTGATGGATTATGTGGCCAAGTGCTTAACTTGTCAACAGGTCAAGGCTGAACATCAAAGGCCAGCAAGGTTGCTGCAGCCTCTAGGGATTCCGGAGTGGAAATGGGAAGATGTCGCCATGGACTTCGTGGTTGGGTTGCCAAAGATCGTAGGACAGCATGTGTAATGCCCCGAATTTCCTAATAAGGGTTAGGACCTTGATTAGGAGGTCGGGAGGGCCATAATTGAATTATGATGCTATTTAATGATCATATGCATGTTCATGTGAATTATATTATTATATGATTGTAAATGCATGCATATGGGAGTATTTTTAATTATAAGGGTAATTTGGTAATTTGGCCGCTGTGGGCGTAATTATGTATTTTGGGTGCTTGGTTGTGATTAATTAATATAGCCACATTATAAGGTGGATTGGTTCGAGCTATTCGGTATGAGACGATCATGAAATGTAAGTGTTCGGTCTAGTCATAACGGGCTTAAGTTCGGGGCTCGGGGTGAGTCTCGGGGTCACTTTGATGATTAGAACATTACCGAGAATTAAAGGGTAATGGAATATGATTTATTAGCATTTGAGAGTATTGAGAATAGCGGGAATTGGAGAGCGTTAATTATAATTAACGAGATAGGTGGAAAGTACCAATTTTACCCTTGGGAAGGCTTTAGAAACTTTTAAAGACCTAGGGGTATTTAGGTCATTTGGTTTGGATGTATATGACCTTTAGATGGCTGTAGAAAAACAGAGCAAAAATAGGGTTTTCCTTCTCCTTCCCGTGCATCATTCTCTTCCATTTCCTCTTTGGAGTTTTTGAGCTTGAATTGGGGAGTTAAGCTAGGAAATCAAGGAGCTGGGTTTGTGGACTTGGTTTAGCCATTGGAGGGGGTTTGATCTCAAATTTGAGGTGAGTTTTAGCCATAAGTTTTTGGTTTTACTCTGTTTTAGCTTTGAGTTTTTAGTTTGTAACTCTCTTGATGGATAGTTGAATTGGTGGAAGTTTAATTAATGTTTAACTTGGGTTTTGATGAGGGTTTGATATAGGTGATGTTTAGGGGTTGGATTGAGTGTTTGGAAGAGGTTTGGAACTGGTTTGAAGGTTTGGTTCCGAGGGAAAACGCAGGGGAAAGCAAGCTGGTGCTTGCTGATTTTGGTAAAGGGTCGCGGCATGGCTATGGTGAGCCGCGGCCTATGGTTGTTTTTGTGAGGGAAATGGCCCTGTCAGATGGGTGAGCCGCGGCCCATCAGGGCATTTTTGGCCAGAAATGGGTTTTTGACTTGGGGATGCTAGCCATAGGCCTCGGGGTTGATCCTACTACCCGGTTAAGTATGGATTGATGTCCCGGAGGCTAGATATTGGTTTGGGAACCTATGTTGATCATTTTTATTGATGATATCATATATTTGGTTATGATTAGGTGACCGCTAAAGGACTAAAAGTTGATCGTTCTCAAGGGTCGTTCTTTCAATCATTATAGCTCGAATCTGAGGTAAGAAAATTGCACCCTGCGTAAATGTGACATGCATGGCTATTATTGATGCATGTTGGTTGATTATTAAATGTGACATGCATGGCTATTATTGATGCATGTTGATTGATTATTAAATGTGACATGCATGGCTATTATTGATGCATGTTGGTTGATTATTAAATGTGACATGCATGCCTATTATTGATGCATGTTGGTTGATTATTAAATGTGACATGCATGGCTATTATTGGTGTATGTTGGATTGTTAAATATAATACATGTGATGCACAAGAAACATGTGATTAGGACATGCTTTGAGTACTGAGTATGATATTGTTCAGAGCTTGTGCCTCTGGGTTTGTGCATGGTCCTAATTGTACTAGTACCTGTTAAGTAAGCATGTTGAATACCTTGTTTATGGATATTGGACATGTGATATATGTTTGGTGGCATGGCTTACTTGTGTATGGCACTGACTTATTAGTCATAATCGGCAATGGTGTCAGATTCGTCTGTGAGGCTGTGACTTATTAGTTAAGCTCACAACGGGATGAGCACTGGTCGTGTTTCACTGACCTGAGGGTCTGAAACAGCATAAGCGTCGAGGATGCAGGGCCGAATGAAGATTAGATCTAATCGATATCAGCGTTGAATGGCTCTATGGCATTAATGCTGGACCGACCCTAAAGTCGATGAACTTATAAGCGCTTGCCTGGTCTAAGACCAGATGTTCAGAGCCAGGGTATATGGCTCCGGTGACTGTTTGTCACATGGCTAGGGGACGATGTTCCATAGTTACGACTCTAGAGTCGGGAGGAAGGTTATGTTGGTGACCAATCACCATGCACCTATCCTGTTGAAGCTAGTGAGATGCTCACTCGTTTGTTAAGCCCTGGTGACCCTATCGTCACATGGCTAAAGGGTGTTGTTCCCATATTAATGACTTTTGATATCAATTAAGCCCTGGTGATCCTATCATCACATGGCTAAAGGGTGTTGTCCCCACATTTGTGACTTTTGTGATAGTCACCTATTTGCTTGAACTGTTGGTCCTGAACAATTAATACAATTACTGTTGATATTATATCATGTTGTATTGTGTTTTCTTGTTGGGCTTCGGCTCACGGGTGCTTTGTGGTGCAGGTAAAGGCAAGAGAAAGCTGGACCATCCTTGAGTTGGAGAGCTTAGGTGATGACGTGTACATATGCAGCTGCTCGTCCGCCACGGCCGAGGTTTAAAGTGGAACTAGGGTTAAGCCCTGTTTTGCCGCATAGAACGGCCTGTTGTAAATATTTTCTTGTAGTAGACTCTAAAATTATACTTTTGGGATCCCAGTATATATGTTAAACGTTCTAATGAAATGTTACATCTTATCCAAAGTTTTTAATCCCTAAACCGCTAATCATACTTAGTTACACGTTTTTGGCCAAATGACTCGATTAGCGAGTTTAGCACTGTTTACAAGGCACACCGTAACGGTCCCTGGAGTTGGGGCGTTACAGCATGATTCGGTGTGGGAGATTGTGGATAGGTATACCAAGTCCACCCACTTTTTACCAGTCAGGACGACTTATACTGTGGAGCAGTATGCTGAGCTATATGTAAAGGAGATTGTTCGACTGCATGGGGCACCAAGGTCGATAGTATCCGGGGACCCCACCTTCACTTCCAAGTTCTAGGAAAGTCTACAGAAGGCTATGGGCACACAGTTACAGTTTAGTACCGCTTATCATCCTCAAACAGATGGACAGACTGAGAGGACGATTCAGATACTAGAAGACATGCTACGAGCTTGTGTGCTAGATTTTGGGGGATCTTGGAGTAGGTATCTTCCTTTGACTGATTTCTCGTACAACAACAGCTATCAGGCGACTATCGGAGTGGCTCCGTATGAGATGATTTATGGGAGAAAGTGCAGATCACCTATTCATTGGGATGAGACAGGTGAGAGGAGGTATTTAGGTCCTGAGATGGTTCAGAGGACCAATGAGGCAGTTGAGAAGATTAGAGCTCGAATGCTCACCTCCCAGAGCCGTCAGAAGAGTTATTCATACCTGAAACTCAGGAGTGTGGAGTTCGAGGTTGGTGACCATGTGTTTCTTAGGGTTTCGCCCTTGAAGGGAGTGAGACGGTTTGGTGTCCGGGGCAAGTTGAGCCCTAGGTTTGTTGGCCCTTTTGAGATTCTGGAATGGGTTGGAGAGGTAGCTTATAGATTGGCAATGCCTCCAGCCTTATCAGGGGTCCATGACGTGTTTCACGTGTCCATGCTCCGGAAGTATGTGTCGGATTCGACACATGTTCTGAGTTATGAGAGTTTGGAGTTGGATCAAGATTTATCTTATGAGGAGAAACCAGTTCAGATTCTCGATTTGAAAGACAAAGTATTGCGGAGCAAGACCATTGCCTTGGTGAAGGTGCTGTGGAGGAACAACAAGGTTGAGGAGGCAACATGGGAATTGGAATCTGAGATGCGGGAGCAGTATCCCCAGTAATTCAGGTAATTTCGAGAACGAAATTTCTGTAAGGAGGAGATAGTTGTAACGACCTGAATTTGCTAATAAGGCTTACGACCTTGATTAATGTGTTTGGAGGGCAATAAGTGAATTATTGTTATAATATGTGAATTTATGTGAATATGTGATAGAGATGCATGTTTAGTTGAATTAAATATGCATGTGGGCCCCGTTTGGATTTCAGGGGTATGTTTGTGATTTAAGCCCGTTGAGGGCATAAATGTGATAAATGTGTTATGTTTGTGATATATCTGTGTAGCACGATCCGAGACAGTCCTAGAGAGCCGTTAGTCAAAAGTCACAACGGGGTTGAGAATCCGACATGGGGCAGGTTGAGGGGTGCTATGGGTATCAGATGTTTATGGGGTTACCGGGATATGGAAATAAATATTTAGAGATATATTTGAGGTTAGAATGTCTAGGAGGGAATATGGGGGAAATTTACCGTTTTGCCCTCGGGGGACGTTTTTGGTACCCCGAGCTTTGAGGTAACCTTATAGACTTAAGTTGAATAAAACAAAACCCAGAATCATTTAGAACTCTCTAAACTGACCCACCCTCTCTTCCCTCACTCTATTTTCTCTTCCACACTTAAAGGCATAGTGAATTTTGGAGGAAAACCAGTCAAGAACTAAGGAATTGGAGCTGAGTTTGGGAGACTCTAACCAGAAATCTAAGGCTTAGAGCTTAGGGAACTGAGTTGAGGATTCAATTCTGTATAAGGTAAGCTTTCTGATATGTTGAGTTATGTTGATTGCAGTTGAATTCTGTTGATATTGGGTGTTAGGATTTAGGCATGCATGGTTTGGATACTAGGACTAGTTTTGATTGCTTGATGGGTGTGGGAATTGGCTCTTGAGTTTGTTGGTATGTTTAGGTTGCATGAGTATGAATTTTGGGTTTAATTATGAGGTTGGGGGTGATTTTGGTTGAGATATGTGGGGTTTGGCTTGAAGGAAATCCAAGGAAAGAGGTGTTTTTCTGGGTTTGGAGGCGAGGGTCGCGGCCCTAGGAAGGGCATGCCGCGGCCCGTGTGCACGCGAGGCCTTGTGAGGCCATGGAGCTCAAGGCACACCGTGGCGCTTGGCCAAGCATGCCGCGGCTCGTGTGTTTTTCTAGGGAGGTGTCTAGCTTCTGTTTTGAGGCTAGCCGCGGCGCTTGTGGGGTGGGTCGCGACCCTAGTTCAAGTTGCAGGGATTTTAGTGGGATTTGACTTGGGAACCTAATTGTTAGGGCTCGGGATGGATTTTATCACCCGGATTGATAGAATTCAAGATTCTGGAGAATAGAATTATGACTCAAAGCCATTTCATGGAATAGAACTTGATGGATGAATATTGTTAATGCGTTGTGATTAGGGCGTCGGCGAGGCTCGGACTAGGGAACTGTGCTCGGGATATCGGTGCTTAGAAAGCTCGGGACACAGGTAAGAAAACTATTGTTCCCATAGAGCTTGTGTTGCAGGGCTCGGCCCTATGTGATTGTGTTGCAGGGCTCGATCCTATATGATTGTGTTGCGGGGCATGCCCCTTTGACTGGATTTATGTGTGTTTTAATATCTGTTTAGTATATAATGTGTATGTATTAATGATGGAACGACGATGGCCGGGAACGACGAAGGCCGAGAGCGGTAAGGGGCCGGGTGCAGCGTTTATCACGCGGAGTGCGAGTTGCCAGGGTGAGACCCCAAGGGATACCTGGGATATCCTTATAGTTTAGACCGCGAACCCAGGGCCTGGTAAAGACCTAGGATGGCATGGCCGTACTTGTATGACCTGGTGTTGGCTTGATTTTAATATTAAGTGTTTGATATGCGTTTATCATCTGCTTGTGAGGGTTTTCTTGCTGGGCTTCGGCTCACGGGTGCTCTATGGTGCAGGTAAAGGCAAAGAGAGGGTCGATCAACCTTTATTATGGCGAGCGGGACGGGCGGCGTGTACATCTCCGGTCTGTCTGGCTGCCACAGCCAGGGGTGTTTTTGGGAGATGTTTGTACAAAACCTGAATTTTGTCGTTTAGTCGACTTTGGTTATATTTTGAGTTGTAAATACTTCTAAACAATATTTTTGGGATCCCAAATGTTAAATGTTTTATAACTTTTCAATAAAAGGTTTATTCTCAAGTTTATGACTCTGATTATGATTTAATTACACTTTTGACCTAAAACCTCGATTAGCGAGTTAGTTGCACATTTTAAACTCACATAGCAACGGCTCTAACGTAGTAGGGCGTTACAGCTCACTTGGATCGCCTCGAGCCGTATACTGCAAATACATCCACACAATAATGTGGCATCAATCATTTAACACATATAATCACATTTATGCCCTTAATGAGCCAAAATTACAGATATGCCCTTATAAACAACAACAGACCCACATGCATATTTAATACTTATAACACATGCATATAAATATATTCATATCATCATATAAATCATGCATGCCACATTGTCACAAATTTAATCAATTAATCACACATATATCTGTTATCCCTCAAATTTGAAAATGATGATGTGGCAATAGAAATGACAAGTGGCAAGGAATGGTTGGGTGACCTGGCTTAGGAGTAGCCCAGTGCATCAATAAAGAGTTTTAACTGCTTGAGAAGTGTCATGACAGACCAGTCAAGTTGTTGCATCCGACCGATCATGACCTTGCCGACCAGTCATGACCTTGCTGCCCAGGAATGACCTTGCATCCGACTAGTCATGACCTTGCTGCCCAGGAATGACCTTGCATCCAACCAGCCATGACTTTGCTGCCCAGGAATGACCTTGCATCCGACCAGTCATGACTTTGCTGCCCAAGAATGACCTTGCATCCGACCAGTCATGACTTTGCTGCCCAAGAATGACCTTGCATCCGACAAGTCATGACTTTGCTGCCCAGGAATGACATTGCATCCGACCGATCATGACCTTGCCGACCAGTCATGACCTTGCTGCCCAGGAATGACCTTGCATCCGACCAGTCATGACTTTGCTGCCCAAGAATGACCTTGCATCCGACCAGTCATGACTTTGCTGCCCAGGAATGACCTTGCATCCGACCAGTCATGACTTTGCTGCCCAGGAATGACCTTGCATCCGACCAGTCATGACTTTGCTGCCTAGGAATGACCTTGCATCCGACGAGTCATGACCTTGCTGCCCAGGAATGATCTTGGTCGATCGGTCATGCACATGTCCGACCAGCTAAGTGCATGTCCGACCAGTCAAGTGCATGACTGCCCAGGCAAGGGCATGTCTGCCCAGTGAAGGTGTGTTCGACCAGATTGAAGGTGATATGGATCAACTAGATAGAGCATGACTACGTCAAGATTCCCAGAAACAGCTTCAACAAGAATCGGTCTTAGCATACGAAGGAATCTCTCATTCTTCCCACAAATTTGGTGTTCTGTTACATTTTGAATATTTTTGTAATTTAAATATAATAAGAATAATAAAATATCCCGATCCTAGGGGATATCAGATGTATGATCCTAAGCCTATAAATATATGGCTGATGAGATCAGAAAAGGACTTTTGGTCTTTTAAACATTTGATCTGAATTTTCTAGAGAGAGAGAGTACTTGTATTTGAGAGAAATCTTGTATTCTTGTAATCTACACTGAAGAAACTCAGTTGACTCAGGTTCATCTGATCTTGAGTGTAGATCTATAATCATAACTCTAAGTGGATTAGGCTATTACCAACATATTGGGGCTGAACCACTATAAAAATTACGTGTGTTATTTACTTTCTGTTCAAAATTGTTTGTGTTGTTTAATTTCTCTTGAAGGCTTTATCGTTTTTGATGTCCTCACGTTGTTGGCCAAAAATGCGGTCAACAATATCCAATTCTGCCCTCTCGGCACGCTAATCAAGGCACTATACCCTATTAGCATTTTTGGGTTGTTACAGTCGTATATTCCAATAATCACTGAAAACACAATATCAACCACAAACCAAATGAGTACTAAAATAAAAACCAATTTAGAATAAAAATCAACTATATTGATATTAATAATACAGTCCCCGGCAACGGCGCCAAAAACTTGTCGTGAAAATTATGTATTACGCAAGTATACGCAATCGTAATAAGTAATAAAGTGATAAATCAAGTATCGTTCCTACGAAGACTGTTATTAACTACCAAAAATTAATCTTTAATTCTAATTGATTAACAAATAATGAATTCTAAATTTATAAAATTAAAGGAATAAAACAATAAAATAGAATAATAGAGAACTCAATACTAAATTTTTTAATTGATGGAATAAGAATTAGGGTTATGAATTTCATCTACTTTCCACCTATGCCTGTCTAATGCGAAGAATTTCTATCTCTATTGTGATAGCGGATTACAATTGTAAATTATATTCTTACTAGGACTTATAATTCTCTACAATAAGAAATCTCCTACATCTCTGTGGTAAACTAACATATTGCAGGCATTAAACACGTAATCCCTAAGCTACACAAATCATACAAGTACTCTCATCCAATATAAATCTATAATTATTTGAATATAGCATATTTATCCTGCACTTCCCAGATCTCAGGTTAAAATCATATAAATCATGTAAATGGTAATCAAGCATTAAACACAAGCAAAGCAATTCACAATATTGATAGAAAATTCATAAAAATTGCATTAGATAATCATAAAGTTTCAAGAGAATTCATTAACACCCTAAATAAGAAAATTAGTTCATGCTAAACATAAATAAATCCATCAAACTAAATATAAACATCAATACACGAGAAAGTAAAAGAAAAAGAAGAAAAAGAATGATAGAATTAGTTGATCTCCAAGCTTTTGCCTCCATAGAGTATTCCTTAAGTCTCTCCTTCACGTCCTCTTTCAGAAATCATCATGATGTTGCTTAAATAGTAGTTTGTGCTTTGAACATGAAATGCCAATTTTACCCCTGCTTAAAATGCCCTAATATGCATGTTGACCATTCAGGCGTCGCGACCATCTAATGAAGCATTGCGACCAGTCATGACCTTGCTGCCCAGTCATGACCTTGTTGCCCAAGAATGACCTTGCATCGGACCAGTCATGACTTTGCTGCCCAGGAATGACCTTGCATCTGACCAGTCATGACTTTGCTGCCCAGGAATGACCTTGCATCCGACCAGTCATGACTTTGCTGCCTAGGAATGACCTTGCATCCGACCAGTCATGACCTTGCTGCCCAGGAATGACCTTGGTCGATCGGTCATGCACATGTCCGACCAGCTAAGTGCATGTCCGACCAGTCAAGTGCATGAATACCCAGGCAAGGGCTTGTCTGCCTAGTGAAGGTGTGTTCGACCAGATTGAAGGTGATATGGATCAACTAGATAGAGCATGACTACGTCAAGATTCCCAGAAACAGCTTCAACAAGAATCGGTCTTAGCATACGCGGGAATCTCTCATTCTTCCCACAAATTTGGTGTTCTGTTACATTTTGAATATTTTTGTAATTTAAATATAATAAGAATAATAAAATATCCCAATCCTAGGGGATATTAGATGTATGATCCTAAGCCTATAAATATATGGCTGATGAGATCAGAAAAGGACTTTTGGTCTTTTGAACATTTGATCTGAATTTTCTAGAGAGAGAGAGTACTTGTATTTGAGAGAATTCTTGTATTCTTGTAATCTACACTGAAGAAACTCAGTTGACTCAGGTTCATCTGATCTTGAGTTTAGATCTATAATCACAACTCTAAGTGGATTAGGCTATTACCAACATATTGGGGCTGAACCACTATAAAAATTACGTGTGTTATTTACTTTCTGTTCAAAATTGTTTGTGTCGTTTAATTTCTCTTGAAGGATTTATCGTTTTTGACGTCCTCACGTCGTTGGCGAAAAACGCGGTCAACATTTTGGTGCTTTCATTGAGAGCCTGAAGAGAAAGACAGACGGTCCATGAGATATTATGGCGCCTAAGAACACCAATGCGGCCTCCAAGAAGACAGGCTCCTCTAAAGAGCTTGCCAGATCAGAAGGTCCTAGCCTTCAAGATCGTGAGTCTGAGCCTAGAGTCGTGCTCGAAGATGTAACCCCAGAGGTTGAGGAGCTCCAGGAAGCCATGAGCGCCTTCCAGGAGGAGATGGCACAGTTCAATGCCAGACAGGAGGCATTCGCTGAAGAAATGGCTAGGCAGAATGCCGCATTCGAGCAACAAAGGCGGAAAATGGACGCCAGGAGTGAAGAGATCCGGCGACAGCAAGAGGAGGCCGATAGGCGACATCGTGAGGCTGCACTCGCTCTAGAGGCAGCTACGCAGCTGACCCGGGCCAATGCCCAAGCTGCACTTGGAGTGGCAGCCACACCAGGAGCAAGGACCACAGAAGCTGGTCGAAAGAACACTGATATACCCCACTCTCACGGACCAAGCAAGGGTGGTAGTAACCCACCTGGTCGTGAGGAAGATGGAGTCCGGTTGGACACTGCCTCAACTCAAAGGGGGAACTCCAGAACCCCCTCAAGAAGCCACCGATCAGAGACTTCCAGGCCAGGAAGTCATAAGTCAAGAAGCAAGAAAACACCTCCTGGGCAGGAGCACAATAAAGCTCCTCGAGGTAAAGAAACTTCCCACTTCAAGGATGGGCATGGGCGTGATGAAGCTGGCAGTCATCACACTGACCAGTCGAAGGACAAGAATAATGATAACTATCGAGGAGGAAAGGATCGCCCAGCTCAGACAGGAAGGCCACCACTGCATCCTAACCATCACAGTGGCAAGGAGCATGTTCCACCCAGCAAACCTTCTGAGAAGACTCGAAGTACGGTGTTCGATCGATTGGGAAAGCACACTACTCAGAAGGATCTAAGGGGCGTCATTGCTGATAGGTGAAGGACCGTCCCAGTTGAGTAGAAATACTCGATGATGGTTTGCCAGATAGGAACGCCCGACCAGGCGGTCCCGAAAATGAGTCCCTAGCAGTGGCCCCAGCCATCCAAGCCCAGCTTGATGCTTTGACAGCAGCAGTCCAGAGTTTGTCAAAACGACCATCTGTGATCAATCCAGTAGACCACAGGAGTAGCAGCCCTTTCTGTGCTCGAATTAGAGCAGCTCAACCACCAGCTAAATACAAAGCACCGGTACTGCCAGTTTATACAGAAAAGGCAGACCCGATTAGGCATGTTGGGAAGTTCGAAGATCAGATGGAGCTGCTCGGGGTGAGTGATGACTATCGCTGCAGAGTCTTCCCCACCACATTGTCCGACACTGCCCAGGAGTGGTATTGGAAGTTCAAGCCTAACTCCATCACTTCTTGGGAAAGTTTTAGAAAGGAGTTTTGCAGGCAGTTTAGTGCTGCTCGGACCCCTCCTATTTATGCCAATCACTTGGCAGATATAAAGCAAGGGAAAGATGAGTCTCTCAAGAACTTGTTGGTTTTTATTGATCAAATCAGAGATTATGCGCAGCGGAACAACAATCAAATTGTCAGATTAATCCCATAAGATTTCTAGATCTACTTCTTCACACTCATATATATATTGAATCAAGGACAAGAATAGAAACATTACCTTAGGTCCTTCCTTGCTGCTATCTTTTCGTATGGCTGAATCCTTGAGATCTCACACCAAGATCTTCCAAAATGTTCTCAGTCACCCAAAGAACGAGTGTGGGCTCGCTATACAAATAATAGGCAATAACTATTTATCAGATATTCTCAACACATGAGATCTGATAAAGTTTGGACCTAGGTTTTGTGAAGAACAATGACCTTTGTTTTGTCACTGATCTTTTTCTCTGAGAGAATCCTAGATATTTTTCTATCCCTGAAAACTTACGTTCTGTGAAAACTGATATCCAATATTTAATAATATCCAATATATTAAAATATTTGTTATTTTAAACAAATTCAAAATAACTGATCAGTTATCATATTTTTGTTTAAATAATAATATTTAAATCAAATCAAAATATCTCATTATTTATTTAATATTTAAATAACTAAAATTGTGGAATCAAGAGACCAAGTCTATCTCTTATGCGTGTAGCACAGTGCATGTGCACTGTGCCACACGTGTACCACATGCATGTGCATGTGTTTACCGAGTTTTTCGGAAACGAATAACTAACGGAATAATAAAAAGATAAGAACTGTAGAAATGCTGAAATGTAACTAAACAAACAGTGTTTTTACGTGGTTCAGGCGTTAACAAGCCCTAGTCCACGAGTCGATGTTATTATACTTGGAAAAGATTACAGTAAGATGGCTGGTGCACAAGAACTTCACACCCTCACAGTGTTTCTCTCGGGTTCTCTTGAAGAAGATGAAGCTAGAGAGATTTTAGTAGAGTTTTTTGCTATATGATTTGTTCGTCCCTCTTCTTGTAAAATGAAGGGGTCTTTATAGCTAGGGTTTTGGATTACGGTTTTTCTCTACGTACATGAGTCTTAATTACACCAGCCATAAATAGGGATACAATTACTGTAGTAGCATGGCTACAAGACTCTATGTGGGTATATTTACGTGAAAGTATGGGGAACACACAAAGTCAGCCGTCTTTTCCAAGTTGTCAGCGGAACAGTAGGCGAAAAGGTACCCTTAGGCGTGCTGGGATGTGTGCGGCTTTGACCTGACGGGCGTGTCAGGCGGGATCCTGTGTCAGGCGGATATCATTCCAAATATGCCTCCTCCAGGACTCGACCGTTTGGCTTTGTTCCGTGCGAGGCACGGAACTGCTTCCGCGGAGACCACTCGAAGAGCTTCTCCTGGAAGGAGCTTCCCCGAAGGATACCCCTTCGGGAGTCCGGGAGAGTTGACGAGTTTTTGTATTGTGTTTGCTTGGAAGAGTAATCCGGTCACTAAGCGGGAGAGGCGAAGCTTTTCTGTTCATCCGCGAGCTCTGGTCACCTACCGTGAAAGACATCGATAATTCTGCTTCCCCGAGGTCATCAATCTAAACGCTATCCGGAAATCTGGATAACATTTACCCCCCAAGGTCACGGAGCTTTGAGGGATCCGGGAGCTTGTACAATCGGTTTCTTAGATTAGGCGAGGGGGCACCTTCTGTGTTCCCGGAAGGGTTCCTTTTTCCCGCCTGAGTGTTAGTATGAAAAAGAAAGGGAATTTCTTCTGTTTGAGATCAAGTACTCAAGTGCGGCAAGGACCACGTGTCATTCTGGGAATGGTTCTGCGACCAAGACGTGTGCGTGAGGCGACTGGTTGAGTATGCGCGCGTCAGTCATCTGACTAATGATTTGACGGTTTTTAATGGTACTCCGGGCCCGAGGTGGTGTAATGATGGGAAATAAATACTTTATTCCCATCCGAGGAGTCATAAATAGGATCGTCGCTTCTTCTCCAGCCGTTGGATCTGATGCACGCGGAATGGGAAGATCGGGACCGTCCACTTGAGGAATTCGAAACGGCCTCTTCCCTGCTATAAAAACGAGGGAAAGGACCTTTCTTCCTCTTTACGCTTTCAGATTCTCCATCTTTAGGATTTTCAGATTTCCAAACCTTCGAACTCTCAGGCTTCCCAGCTTACGTTCCCCCGAACTTGCCATTTCTTTTGGTAAGTATCTGGAAACTTTTCTTTTTGTTTTGGCAGTGGGTTTATTCCCCGAAGTTCCTGGTTTGAATCGCCGTTCGTCTTTGCAGCTTTTACCTCTCGCGATCGTGCTGTGCAGTGATCCAGTTACTCCTTCAACCTTCAACTACCCGAATATCAGTAAGTATTTCTACTTTGCTCTTTCCTCCCAAACCTTAGGTTGTTGGTAGTTGTTAGAGTAGAGGTTTCTGCCATTATTGCTTATGTGCATGTGTGAATAGGGCTTTGGTAGGCATGTGATTGATTGTGAGTCGATAAGTAGCCTTTTCTGCATGCTTTGGCGATTTGCGTTTGGAAAGTCGTCCCTTGTTTTGCTGTTTTAGGGCATAAGCATGAACGCCTTTAGGGTGTCTTTCTCTGGAAAAACACTTCTTTTGGTGGGCTTAGGCTCGGGGTCTGAGTCTGGTTCCTTGCTGCCCTTCGGGTGGCATGGTGCCAATCCCTCGGTAAGCTCGGTGGGAGCCTCTCCAAGCAGTTTTCGGGGAGGGTCTCCCCGACGCCTTTGATACCACTAGGGTATGACAAGGGTGCTGACTGCTTAGAGTGTTTTCTTCTTTCTTTTCTTTTGTCCAGTGACGAACATCTCAAAGGAACAACTCCTTGCTGCGAGGGAGGCTGATTCTGCCCAAGAGAAGGGCTCTCCTGTCGCTGGTGGAAAGGGGAAAGGAAAGGCGAAAGTGGTCGCGGCTAGCCCACCAACCTCCAATAGTTCCATCTGGGAGATGGACCAAAAACCGAACCTTTTCAGGAATTATGGCATGCTGGAGCTGTATTCCTCTGAGGCAGGCCTGAAGAACATCCCAGGTCTGATGTGGCACCGTCTATCGGTGCTGGGCGAGTCAGCTAGCCAGAGTCACGAGGGCTTTGGTGCCTGGAGCTGGGCACACATAGTGTGTGGGGCGCACTTGCCCCTAAGGAGTTACTTCGCCAATTTCTGTGTGAAGGCGGGGATTGCCCCCTTCCAGTTAATTCCTCCCAGCTACAAGCTCTTAGCAGGGTGGTTCATCTTTTGCAAG
The DNA here is from genome assembly GCF_963169125.1 of Humulus lupulus. NCBI lineage: Eukaryota > Viridiplantae > Streptophyta > Magnoliopsida > Rosales > Cannabaceae > Humulus > Humulus lupulus. The sequence goes on from NC_084795.1 coordinate 196,853,464, forward strand.
TCCCGGAGACTGGAAGCTCCTACCCTGGAGGAGGTGCTGTACTTTTACGGGTTGAAGTCTCAGCCTATGAGGGGTCATTCAGACAAGGTGGGGTTTTACAGGCTAGAAAGGCACCCGGACGTGATGTGCCCCACTTGTCATACTGCGAGGGTTCCAGACCTCCGAGAATACTGGTTCCTGACGACTGGCTTCCCGCTGAAGAGGGTGCCAGCCCTATCTTTGGACTTCAAAATCCCTGGTAAGCGCTCCTTCCTCTCCTTTTCTACTTTGTTTCTTTGCGCTTGATTTGCCTTTTGGGAGGATCTCTAACGCTTGTATTTGATTTTCGCAGAAGTCGTTCCGCGGACACCTCGCTGCGCGGAGATGATAAGGAGGTCCAAGTTCTACGAAGGGCTTTCTGAGGAAGAGTTGAAAGTGGAGGGACTTGTGACCTCCGAATCGTTGAGGGAGTATGGGCTACTTGCCTCCTTCCAAAACATCGAGCCAGTGAGTGGCAGGGGGCAAACTCAGGTGTCAGCTGATATTCGAGAGCAGATTGCCCTGGAGCTGTCTAAGGTGATCACCCAAGCAGCTCGGGACGAAAGTACTCTATCTCCTAGTTGGGCGGAGAGGTTCCCCGACCCCCAGCCGGAGGAAGAGGAGATCGAGGCTCGCCACGCCGCGGCTTACCCTAACGAAGGGGCTCCGGGGGCTAGTACCTCCGGGAGAGGTAAGACTAGTTTTCGATTGATCCACACCCCCAGCCTGTCTGAGGTTTCCCGGACCTCTCAGATGGGGTTTGATCCCCGTTTCCTTAGGCTAGATCCGTGTAGGATACCTTTCGACAGGTATTGCGATAGGGTAGATGAGCTCCTCTGGTGTCTGAGTGACGGTAGTCTGCCAGAAGGTGTCATCATGGTTGACCCTTCTTCTCTCAGCATGTCATTCCCGGACTTCAAGGAGTACGGGAGCTTCCTGGAGCAGGAAGCGATGTTTTGTTTTGCTCGGGGAAGGCCATCCACGTTTCTCGTGCATGGTCGTCCCTTTCAAACTTTTCTTTTTTTTTCTTTTTCTTGTTTCTTGTTCCCTGCTGGCGGGCTTTCCTGTCCTTTTATGTTGTTGATTGTCTTGTCTTCCGCTTATCTTCTTTCTCATTGCTTGTTGGTTCGTTAACCTTGCTTTGTACGTTTCTTGCAGAGTATCCCGAAGCCAAGATGTTGGGGAGGGTTACTTTGCTTATTAAGAAGGCTGCCACCAGCCAAGACCCGTCCACGGGGAAAGGACGGAAGACCAAGGCTGGTAGGGGAGGTAAGGCTGCCTCCCCCAAGAAGACAAGTGGCGAGGCGCAAGCGTCTCCGAGGGTAGAGAAGTCCCCTGCTGACGGGCCTTCCGAGACTATGATGGTCTCGAGTAGCAGCAGCGACGGGGAAGGGCTTGTGTTCCCCGTGAGGACAACTGGGGTGAGCAAGCGTCCCGGAGAAGATGCTGAGGGCGCTAAGAACAAACGCCTTAGACACTCTTCTCCCGGTCGAAGGCAACAACAACAGCAACGACAGCAACCACAACTACAACAACAGCAGCAATAGGAACAAGAGAGACAATCACCAACGCCGCAGCAGCAGCAACAACAACATCCAAACCAGCAGCAGCAACAAGGGCAATTACTTCTGCTACCGCAGCAGCAAAAGCAACAGACCGGGGCCTTAATACCCCGGCTGCCTCCTCCTCCAGCCCAAAGGGGGGCCACCCTTCCGGGGTCTCCGTCTTCTCAGACAACCAATCTTCCCCTGCCTGGCCTGAAGTTCCACTTTCCGCGGAAGCCAACCAGTTTCCCCGCTGCTCTCCTGGAGGGTGTGAGACGGGCCGATAGTTTTTTGAAGAGGCAGTTAGAGGCGGAGAAGGCCGTTACTCAGGGAAGGGCAGATAACGTGTCTGCCGTGAAGAGAGCTGAGCTGGCCGAGGGGGTGAGATCTCTTCACCCGGCCGGAGCGGTTCTGGATGGTCCATCCTTGGAGAAGAGGCTGGTGCCTAGGCTCGGACGTGCATTGGCGCCGTTCGGAGCTGAGATGATGGAGGACATGGCCCTGAGCTTATGCGAGCTCAATTCTGAGAAATGGGCCATCAGTAGCAGCAAGGATCCGCTGTTGCTGACACACGCTGTGAAGCAGCAACTGTCCGGGGTAAGCCGTCAGTTGTTATTTTTTGGGATCACCTGTCTTTTGGTCCGGCTTTAGCTCATTCTGTTGTCTTTCCTTGCAGGCCTCTATGATCGCGGAACGCTCGTTCCGGGAGGTTGGTGCAGCTCTGGTTCAGCTGGAGGAGAGCCAACTGGCTCGCCAGGCCTTGGAGGCGGAGAAACAGAAACTGACCCAACAGGCCTTGGGGGCTTCGGAGAAGATTGATCAGGCCCGGCGCACGGCTGAAGAAGAGGCGGAGAAGAAATATCTTGCCAAATATCAAGAGTACCGGGCCAAGGCAGAGAATGAGTTTAGACAGCGGTCGGATGGGATGAAGGCCGAAAACTCCAAGCTCCGGGAAGAGCTGTCCCACGCCAAGGTGGAGAAGGATACCCTGGAAGCCCGCTTGCAATCAAAAAACGATCTCCTCCTTAAGCGGCAAGAGGAATATTCCACTCTTCAGAGTAAGCTGCACGAGGAGGAGCAACTCCATAAGAGGAGCAGGGATCTCGTGTCTATGCTGCAGTTGGGGCTCGCCGAGAAGGATAAAGAGATCGGGGCCTTGCAATTCACTGCCAGGGGGCATGTGACCGAGAAGCAATCCGTGCTGAACCAAAATAGGGAGCAGCGCAAGGAGATTGATTCTCTTAAGGGGGAGCGGGATGCCTCCAAGGCCGAAATGGAAAAATTGAGGGCCCAACTAACTGTCGCGGAAGCACAGCTGGCAACCTCCGAGGCGGAGCGCTTGAAGGAGAAGGAGGATGCTGAGGTGATACTGAACAGGACGATTAATATATCGCATGTGGTCCTCATGCATCAACTCTGGAAAGTGAACCCGGAGGTATTAGGCTATCTGGGAGATGATGCCGAAGCCATGAGGGAGAAGCTACTCGTGTGGGATCAGGGCCCAGAGGCGTACGTCCAAACTAACAACATTGATGAACGTGCTGAAGCTCCTGAGGCGGGAGATCCCGGAGAGGCGGGGACCTCTGAACCTTCTCATGACCAAGTTCCTCCTTCCAATGAGCCGACTCCGCCAGCCTCCGTTGAAACCGATGCCCCCGAAGCTGCGGTCGTGGAAGCTGTAGTTACCCCCAATGCTTGAAGGGGTTTTATCTTTAATTATTTTTCATTTTGAGTTTTTCATTGCGGACATTTTTGCCATAATCATAGCATTCTCCTTTCTTTTCTGCCGAGTTCTTTATTTATCTTTGCGCTTAGGGTAGACATTTATACGGTAGAAACTGTTGTAGGGGCGTATGGGGTTTTGGTTCCAACGGCCAAAACCTATGCACTTCCCACTTGAAGCTTTAACGGATGATGTCTTTTCCCATGTAGTTTCTAGGTTACGAAGGTTTCCTGGTTCCAACGGCCAGGCTCCTTTCACCGTATTTTAGCTTTCCTGAGGCAAATAGCCAATCCCGGGACTTGTAGTTATACTGTTCGCTGGGATTGCTAAGGTGAGTCGTTCCATTGTTTGGAACGGGAGTTCTTTTGGTGAGCGTCGCTAGACTTAAGGTTAGATCTTTGCGAAGCAAAACTAACTGTTGTTGCGAACCTCATGGTGGCTGACTTCAGGGACCTGGCATGGAGCCCTGCGAGGCAAGGCTTATTGCTGTCGGGGAAATCGCCACGCCCACCAGGTGTGATCCTGGAGCAGGGGCTTTGCGAAGCAAAGCCGGCTGTGAGTGGGGGGATCAAGCATGTCTGCTTCTGGAGCTGAAACTTGCAATGGCCATGGAGCTTGCCATGCATTATTTTGTGAGATCCGGAGTTGGAGCCTGCGAAGCAAGGCTTACAACGGTCGCGGATCTTGCCATCTTTCGCCTCGCTGGACCCGGAGCTGGAGCTTGCGAAGCAACACTCTACAGCGCCCGCGGATATTGCCAACTTTCGCCTTGCGGGACCCGGAGCTGGAGCTTGCGAAGCAAAGCTCTACAGCGCTCGCGGATCTTGCCATCTTTCGCCTTGCGGGACCCGGAGCTGGAGCTTGCGAAGCAAAGCTCTACAGCGTTCGCGGATCTTGCCATCTTTTGCCTTGCGGGATCCGGAGCTGGAGCTTGCGAAGCAAAGCTCTACAGCGTTCGCGGATCTTGCCATATTTTGCCTTCCGAGACCCGGAGTTGGAGTTTGCGAAGCAAAGATCTACAGCGATCGCGGAGAATTCTGCAAAGGACTTGTCAGGGAGTTGGGGGTGTTTTGGCGTAGCTCTATGAACGTGTCTCAACCCCCAGTCCCGTCCATCGCTGGGCTACACAGGAGATAATTCTCATGATACATAATGGCAGGCATTTCCATGGCAATTTTCACATAAGCACATAATGCACATATGACACGTAATGCAAGCATGTTCATGGCAACAAATAAACCTAAGCTTAACAATTTAAACATTTCAAACAATTTAAAATTTTCAAACACAATGCTAGCACATAAGTGGTGTTCTGTGTACGTTTTGTTCAAGGGGCGTATGGCTATGCCTTAGCCATGTATACCCCCCAAGTGAGCGTGGGGTCCGGACGTCTCCGGACCGCGTGGTCACTTGTTAAAACGCAGCTTTGAACACAGGGATAAAAAGTGCAGTAAAAGCGGAGTGAATCTCTCCGTGTTTCATTAAATTAGCCTGCTAGGCGTGAGTTTTACAACAGGGAGGATTATTTCCACATTTTTCACTTTTGCTATTTTCACCAAGGACTTCCGACTGGATGGTCCGGGGCCTACTGGTAGTAACGGCGGAGGTGCTCCGCGTTCCAGGCGCGCGGGACTTTAGATCCATCGAGTCTCTTTAAGTGATACGTCCCATGGCCCACTTTTTCTTGGACTTCGTAGGGGCCTTCCCAGTTGGGTCCGAGGACTCCTACTCCCGGATCCTGCGTAGCAGGAAATACTCTCCGTAGGACAAGATCCCCAACTTCGAATGTACGGCTCTGGACTCTCATGTTAAAGTGTCGGGCTATCTTGCCTTGGTACATTTTTAGTTGGACCTGCGACTGCTCCCGGAGCTCCTCGATCATGTCCAAGGACTCCTGGAGGAGGGCATGGTTCCGGGTAGGATCGTAGGTGTCTTGCCTGTGAGAGGGGATCATAGCTTCTACTGGGATGACGGCCTCGCAACCGAAGGTCATGGAATAAGGCGTGTGCCCCGTCGAAGTTCTCTCTGTTGTGCGATAGGCCCAAAGTACTCGCGGAAGTTCTTCCGGCCAGTGAGCCTTGCAGGCTTGGAGTTTTTTCTTCAACGTGGTCTTTAATATTTTGTTTACAGCTTCCACTTGCCCATTAGCCTGGGGTCTGGCGACTGCGGAAAAGCTTTTGATAATTCCATGCGAAGCACAGAAGTTCGTGAAGTGTTCACTGTCAAACTGCTTTCCGTTGTCGGACACAATTTTTCGTGGAAGCCCAAAACGACACACTATATTCCTGATGACAAAATCCAGTGCTTTTTTTGATGTGACCGTGTTCATAGGTTCAGCTTCAGCCCATTTGGTGAAGTAGTCTACCGCGACTATGGCGTACTTCACTCCACCCTTTCCAGTTGGGAGGGAACCTACTAGGTCAATGCCCCAAACGGCGAACGGCCAGGGGCTGGTCATTAGGGTAATTTCTGTAGGCGGCGCTCGCGGAACCTTGGCGTACCTCTGGCACTGCTCACACTTCCTGACATAATCCACACAATCCTTCTTCATGGTGGGCCAGAAGTATCCTTGTCGAAGGATCTTTTTGGAGAGGCTCAGCCCGGAGGTATGATCGCCACAGAAGCCTCCGTGAATCTCATGGATGATGGTGCTGACTTCGTTTCCGGCAACACACCTAAGGAAGGGTATGGACAACCCCCTGCGGTAAAGCTTTCCATCCATAACCACGTATCGGGGAGCTTGATATTGGAGCTTCCTTGCGTCAGCTTTATCAGTGGGGAGCTCTCCGGTGGTGAGAAATCTGAGGATGGGTCCTATCCAGGAGTGGGAATGGTCGATGACGGAGTTTATCCTTCGTGTCTCAGTACTGGGGGCTTCTAAGTGCCCGATGGGGACTAAGCCATACTGTTCAATCTCCGGGTCCGTCGCAAGCTTAGCCAGCGTGTCCGCGAGTGAGTTCTGGTCCCGGGGGACCTGGCGGATTTGGTAGCCTTTGAAATGCTGCAGTAGGTCGCGGGAGAGAGACACGTAGGCAGCCATCCTTTCGCCTTTCGTCTGGTATTCCCCGGATATTTGGTTTACCACAAGTAGGGAGTCGCTGTATACTTCGATTTTTTGGGCTCCGACTTCTCTGGCCAGTCGTAACCCAGCTAACATGGCTTCGTGTTCTGCCTCGTTGTTGGATGCTGGGAACGCAAAACGGATGGCACTCTGGAGCTGATGCCCTTGGGGAGATATTAGGATGACCCCCGCCCCAGCTCCTTTTTCATTTGAGGCTCCGTCTACGTAGACCTTCCAGGTGGGAAGTTCCGGGACAGGATCTTCCGGGAGGTCATTCATTCCCAAGCATTCCACAATAAAGTCCGCGAGAGCTTGACCTTTTATGGAAACACGAGGTTGGTAGTGGACGTCGAACTGGCTCAGTTCCATGGCCCACTTAAGCAATCTGCCAGAAGACTCGGGCTTCTGCAGGACTTGTCGGAGAGGGTGGTTGGTGAGTACTTTGATGGTGTGCGCCTGGAAATATGGCCTCAGCTTCCGTGAAGCGATCAGCAAGCAGAGGGAGAGTTTCTCGATCATCGAATATCTGGACTCGGCGTCCAATAACCTCTTGCTTACGTAATACACAGGGAGCTGGATACGGCCATCTTCCCGGACGAGAGCGGCACTTACTGCGTGCTCAGTCACAGCTAAGTATAAGAACAACGCCTCTCCTTCGACAGGCTTGGACAGAATGGGAGCTCGGGTTAAATGTTCTTTGAGGTGTTGGAAGGCTGCTTCGCATTCGGGGGTCCACTCGAACTTCTTGTTTCCTCGCAACACATTGAAGAAGGGGATACACTTGTCAGTGGCCTTGGATACGAAGCGGCTGAGAGCAGCTATCCTTCCGGTAACGCTCTGGACATCCTTATGTTTCCGGGGGGAAGGCATATCTATGAACGCCTTTATTTTCTCAGGGTTGGCTTCCACTCCGCGGGAGCTGACAATGAAACCGAGGAACTTCCCAGACGAGACCCCGAAAGTACATTTCTTTGGATTTAGTTTCATCCCGTACTTTCGGATCACGGCGAAAGCTTCCTCAAGGTCGTCACTGTGGTCCCCGGAGGTCTTGGACTTTACCAACATGTCGTCCACGTACACCTCCATGTTCCTCCCCAGTTGGTCCTTGAACATTCTGTTTACCAGACGCTGGTACGTCGCCCCAGCATTCTTCAAACCGAAAGGCATGACCACGTAACAGTAGACACCCTTGTCCGTGAGGAAGCTGGTGTGTTCCTGGTCTGCGACATGCATCTTGATCTGGTTGTATCCGGAGTACGCATCCATGAAGGATAAGAGTTCGTACCCGGAAGTAGCGTCTACCATCTGATCGATTCGCGGGAGAGGGAAACAATCTTTCGGGCAGGCCTTGTTTAGGTCCGTGAAGTCAATGCACATTCTCCAGGACCCATCGGGTTTCGGGACCAGAACTGGGTTGGCCAACCACACGGGATAGTGCGACTCCTGGAGAAAGCCTATGGACATCAATTTGTCCACTTCAGCTTTGACGGCTTCGGCTCTCACTGGGTCCAGCGGCCTCCTCTTTTGGCGAATGGGAGTTGCAGATGGGTCTATGTTGAGTGCGTGGCACGCAACATTGGGATTAATCCCCATCATATCAGCGTGGCACCATGCCAGGATATCCTGATTATCCTTCACAGTGGCTACGATCTTATCTCGAACGGCCGACGGCAGGTTTTTCCCCACCTGAATGACCTTGGTGGGTTCTCCCGGGTTGAGGATCACCTCTTCGACTTCCTCCATCGGCTCTATTGCTTTCTCGATTCCCACTCTTGGGTCGAGTTCGTCAAAGTATGCCTCCTGAGCACCCCCAGTTTCTGGCAATTCTTCCGCCAAAGGAATGGCAGCAAACGTCTCCTGGACCGTGTAGACGGATCGGACGGAGACGTTATAACAGCTCCGTGCACTTCTTTGGTCTCCTCGGAGGGTGCCAATACGCCCATCGTCGCATGGAAACTTCAAACATAAGTGGCGTATCGAGGTTATGGCCCCACAATCGATCAGGACCGGTCGGCCTAAGATGGCATTATACGCCGTGGGGCAGTCGACCACCACGAATGTGCTATGCTTGAAGGCACAAGCGTCGCTTTCTCCTCTGAGGGTGACTGGCAGTTGAATTTTCCCTAATGGCATGAGTGCGTCCCCATTGAAACCTTGAAGCTGGATGGGGCATGGAGCCAGGTCTGTCTCGGTCAATCCGATCGCGTGGAAGGCCGCTTTAAAGAGGATGTTCACGGAGCTTCCGTTATCGACCAAGATCCGTGAGACCTTCTTATTGGCAATCTAGGCTTCCACCACGAGGGGATCGTTGTGGGGGAAGTGCACATGTCGAGCATCGTCCTCCGTGAGGGTGATGGGAAGATCCATCATTCGGGGACGTTGAGCAGGTGTTTGAACCAAGGCGCACATCTCCTCGGCGTGCTCTAACTCCCTCAAGTACCTCTTCTGGGAGTTGCGGGTGCTTCCGGCAAGGTGTGGTCCTCCGGAAATGGTGGCGACGTGTCCGTCAACGGGTGGCAGAGCAAGGCCGGGCGGATATGGGTTGCCTGGTCCTGGAGCCAACAAGGAAATGGGCGCCGGAGCGGGTGGAGCAGGAAGTGCGGGGAATTGAGACCCGGGAGTTTGGGGGTGACCGGCTCCAGGAGCGCTAGCGGCCCACCTCTGTCCTGGGGAATATGCAGCTCCGTGAACTATCCCCTGTCCGGGATAGATAATGGGTATCCTCACCCACTGACCGAGGTGTCCCGCTCTTGCCAGGGACTCGATCTCATCCTTCAGCTGAAGGCACTCGTTCGTGGTGTGCCCCACGTCTCCGTGGAACTCACACCTCTTATTGGAGTCTCGCGGACGCCTTCCTCCGTGAGACACTTTCGGGGGCTTCCTGTAGTTGACCATATTACAGGTCGCCCGATAGACATTCTCTCGCGAGTCTATCAAACTGGTATATTCCGTGAACTTGGGCTCATAGTCCTTCCGGGGTTTCTTTGAATGGTCTCCCCGGTTGGAGTTTCTTCCGCTTCGTTTGCTCCGCGATTGGCTCAAATTTCGTTCTGGGGCTTCCACTTGCGGCTGCGGCATGCCAGGAGCGATACTACATCCGGTTTGTACTGCTCCGTACCCAGAGAAATGGGTTTGACTTGGCGTCTGAGCAGACGCGGAAGGCCCATACACACTTGGAGTGAATCGGGCTCCTGGAAGCGTGAGGGCTGGTGCGGGAGCTTGCAAAGCAAAGCTCGGCGCAGTCACGGAAGGGGTTGGAGCCGGGGGAACTCCAAAGGCCTGCTGGTAGGCATCCTCAAGGTTGATGATTCCCTGAGCTTTTGACATGAATTCGGACAGTGTTTCTGCCCGTCTCCTTTGCATTTCCCCCCATAGCAGGGAGCCGACAGTAAGGCCCGATTGAAGGGCGATCAGCTTCATGTCATCGCTGACCTTGGTTTTTGCAGCAGCTTCCATCATTCTCTGAATGAAAGCTTTGAGGTTCTCAGTGGGTTGCTGCTTGATGTTGGTTAAGGAACCAACCTCCATGTCGTGGTCGCGGGAAGCAATAAACTGCCTCCTAAACGCGGACTGTAGCTCCTTCCAACTGTGGATTGATCCGGGAGCTAATCTTTTCCACCAGTCCTCCGCGGACTTGGTAAGGGTGAGTGAGAAGCACATGCATTTGGCGTCCTCACTGACACGCGCCACCTGCATCATTTTATTGTATTTTGCTAGGTGGGTACGCGGGTCTGTCCTCCCATCATATAATTCTATGTGAGGCATTTTGAAGTTATCCGGGAGGGACGTTTCCGTGATCCTCCTAATACATGGTTCCGGGTCTTCCTCCTCAGAGTCTAACAGGGCCCCACTTTGCTTTCGGACCAGCTTGGTCAAGGCAGCAATCTGTTCCTCGAGCCTCTTCGTATCACTTTCCGGGAGGTCACGTCCCCGGAGCTTGTCATTAATATGATTTCGGAGGTCATCTCCGCGAGGCCGGGCCTTTTCTCCTTTGGCCTTTTCATACTTGGCCTCCAACCTTCTTCTTAGGTCCACCGTGGACCAGCTATCTTCGGAGTGCGAGTTCGCAGCCCGACCGTCCTGATTGACGTAATCACTGGGGCGGTTGTTCCTTCCCCTAGGCCTGGGTGCCTTAGCACCGGGCCCTTTAGGCACAGAGTGCCCCCTTGGGGCTGAAGGACGTCTGGGCTTAGGAGCGCCAGAGACCTTCTGCGCGCGGGGGGGGGCAGTCGGCCTGGTGATTCACGCCTTTAGGAGGTACAGGGGCATCAGCGCGCACAGGCTCTCCAACTTTTTCTTTGCCCTTGTTAGGGGCGGCTTTGGATGGTCCAGCATCGGCTGGATCCGGCATGGGGGCATCAGCACCACCTAGAACAGAGGCATCCTCGTCCGAGTCGCCTAGATCTCCGAACTTACTTTGGAGGCGTTCCATCATGCGTTGCATTCTTTCGGAGACGCGCTCCTGCTCAGCAAGCTTGGCCTTAGTGGCCACCAGTTCTTCGGCTACTTGGACCAGTTCTGGGTCCTTCTCATAGTAGCAGCCGTCCTTGTAATAACCGTCTTGGACATACTCTTCTTCGTCTTCTAAGTATGTTGTATCTTCGGTACTGACCCGATCCTGGCGGGATGTCGGGTCTTCACCTTGGTAGTCTAAGGGTTCGCTTTGCACCACTTCTTCCATCACGGTATCGGGGTTGACCGTAGCATTTTTGTCAACAGCGGATTTTCTCGTAGTCACCATCTCTTTAGCACGAAGTGAATACAAAAAACGTACACAGAAAAAGAGCTGACTAACAACTTCCTACAGCTCTCAATGAAAGCACCAAAATGTTTACCGAGTTTTTCGGAAGCGAATAACTAACGGAATAATAAAAAGATAAGAACTGTAGAAATGCTGAAATGTAACTAAACAAACAGTGTTTTTACGTGGTTCAGGCGTTAACAAGCCCTAGTCCACGAGTCGATGTTATTATACTTGGAAAAGATTACAGTAAGATGGCTGGTGCACAAGAACTTCACACCCTCACAGTGTTTCTCTCGGGTTCTCTTGAAGAAGATGAAGCTAGAGAGATTTTAGTAGAGTTTTTTGCTATATGATTTGTTCGTCCCTCTTCTTGTAAAATGAAGGGGTCTTTATAGCTAGGGTTTTGGATTAGGGTTTTTCTCTACGTACATGAGTCTTAATTACACCAGCCATAAATAGGGATACAATTACTGTAGTAGCATGGCTACAAGACTCTATGTGGGTATATTTACGTGAAAGTATGGGGAACACACAAAGTCAGCCGTCTTTTCCAAGTTGTCAGCGGAACAGTAGGCGAAAAGGTACCCTTAGGCGTGCTGGGATGTGTGCGGCTTTGACCTGACGGGCGTGTCAGGCGGGATCCTGTGTCAGGCGGATATCATTCCAAATATGCCTCCTCCAGGACTCGACCGTTTGGCTTTGTTCCGTGCGAGGCACGGAACTGCTTCCGCGGAGACCACTCGAAGAGCTTCTCCTGGAAGGAGCTTCCCCGAAGGATACCCCTTCGGGAGTCCGGGAGAGTTGACGAGTTTCCGTATTGTGTTGGCTTGGAAGAGTAATCCGGTCACTAAGCGGGAGAGGCGAAGCTTTTCTGTTCATCCGCGAGCTCTGGTCACCTACCGTGAAAGACATCGATAATTCTGCTTCCCCGAGGTCATCAATCTAAACACTATCCGAAAATCTGGATAACAGCATGCATGTGATTTTTCCCAATTTTTATTATTATTTAAATACCAAAAATCCCAAAAATAAATTAATTCAAAATTAATTATATTTTTGTTAAATCAAATAATTAATTAATTCTTAATTAATTAATTACACATAATTAAACAATAATTATGTTTGATACATAGAAAAATATTTTACTTATCACATAAGTCCTTTTTGCCCATTTTTGTATTTGCCTTTGACAGTGATTGTTTGAGCCATTCTAGGGACCATGGACCTATAACATTAAGCTCCAATAAATTGAAACTAAATAATTAAACTCTTTAATTATAATAGTTATTTTATTAATTCTGATATTACTCCACTATAAATTCAGAATTGCACTCTTTATGTTATAGATATACTTTTACAGAAATCTTTTTCTTAAGTCGTCCATTGATATAACCATCTTACAATAGTTCAACCCTCTAATTAATTAGTTCATAAATTAGAATGGGAGAATTACCATTTAACCTTTCTAATTTATTTCTTATTCCTTAAGTACCATTAATTCACTAGTGAATAATTAATCTATAATCTAATTATAGATTTGAGCTCAAAATCATTCAGTTCCAGAATTAACCCTTAAGGGAACTAATATACGATCCGTTAGGAAAGATTAGATTCCGTGTTGTTGATACATGTTCCCAGCCATCCATGATATTAAATCTCCAAAACAAAAGTCATTAGCCTCATTCTTTGAAGAGACCTTAACGAGTGAATCAAAAGATTTAATAAACATGAACAGGAGTTCATGAACACTCAGGATTTAGGTTGATCTATAAATGATCATCAGTTATGATATGAATTACAAGTCTTTGTTGTTAAATGGTTTTTGGATAAAGACTTTAATTCATATCGGTCCATGTCATATATAATCATATTATATAAAGCACCTTTACTGAGATGTCTTTCCACATCAATAATCCGAATCTAGATTATTTGTATCATTATGATACTCAGTAAACCGTACTTACAACTCCAATTAAAGAATTCCATAACTTTAATTTGTCGTTGTTGACCATTTTTATTCATTCATGTGATCTTAATTCTCTCGTACTAATACAAGATCACATCCTCAATAATGAATATGGAATTTTTCTGATATTTACAAAATTATTCAAACAATAATTTAACAATCTAAATATGACAATAATAATAAACCATTGTATTTATTTATTCACAGAAAAAACAAATGTCTTTACATGCTTTTAGGACACACTCCTAACAATCTCCCACTTGTACTTAAAGCAAGTGAGGCATTTCTCTCAATCCCATATTACGTACATGACCCTCGAATTGCTTTGCTTGAAGCGTCTTCGTAAATGGGTCTGCGAGGATGTGTTCTGATATGACTTTCAGAATGGTCACATCTCCTCTATGTACGATTTCTCTGATTAACTGGTATTTGCGCTCTATATGCTTTCCCCTCTTGTGGCTTCTTGGTTCTTTAGAATTGGCCACTACCCCACTGTTGTCACAGTAAAGAACAAGTGGTTTCTCCACTTCTGGAACAACTTTCAGAATGGAGTAGAACCTTTTGAGTCACAGAGCCCTTTCTTAGCTGCTTCACAAGCCGCTACATACTCGGCTTCTATGGTGGAGTCTGCAATGTTGGTTTGCTTAATGCTTTTCCAGACAACTGCTCCACCACCAAGAGTGAATACTGACCCAGAAGTAGATTTTCTACTATCCTTGTCAGATTGAAAATCTGAGTCAGTGTATCCAGTAGGTTCGAGGTCACTACCCGAATATACTTGCATATAGTCTCTCGTTCTCCTGAGATACTTGAGAATATTCTTCACTGCAATCCAATGACTCAATCCAGGATTGGATTGATAACGGCTGACTATCCCTACTGTATAACAAATGTCAGGTCTTGTATAGACATGGCGTACATCAGACTGCCTACTGCTGAGGCATAGGGATACTGTCTCATGTCTTCCTTTTCCTGAGATACTTCTTGGAAAGGAATACTCCAGATTGGGTTGGCATATCACCCTTATTGGATTTTTGCTTATTAAAGCGTTGTAGCAGCTTATCAAAATAAGTTGCTTGAGACAGTGCCAAAGTTTTGTTCTGTCTATCTCTAAGAATCTTAATGCCCAGAACATACTTGGCTTCTCCCAAATCTTACATTTGGAATTGTTCAGCTAACCAGTTCTTTACATTTGATAATGTCTCTACATCATTCACAATGAGTAGGATATCATCAACATAAAGAACGAGGAATACTACTATACCATCTTTGATTTGTTTATAGACACGAAGATCGTCAACATTTTGTTCAACAACCAAATGTTTTTCTTGTGTCATCAAATCTAAGATTCCAAGATCTAGAAGCTTGTTTGAGTCCATGAATGGACCTAAGAAGCTTGCAAACCTTTTGCTCTTGATCTTTTAATTCGAACCCTTCTGGTTGAGACATGTAAATGGTTTTGTCAAGGCAACCATTCAGAAAAGCTGCTTTGACATCCATTTGCCAAATCTCATAATCCATGCACGCAGCTATGGAAAAAAGTATACGAATGGATTTTAGCATGGCTAATGGAGAAAAGGTTTCTTCATAGTCAACCCCTCTTACAGGAGAAAAGGTTTCTTCACAGTCAACCCTTTTCTTTCTGTGTGTAACCTTTTGGCTACAAGCCTTGCTTTGAAAGTCTCTACTTTCCCATTCGCTCCTTTTTTCTTCTTGAGTATCCACTTGCAACCAATGGGTTTGATATTCTTAGGTGGATCTTCAAGAACCCAGACTGAATTGGAATACATCGATTCCATTTCTTGGTTCATGGCTTCTTGCCATTTTTCTTTGTCAGAATGATTCATTGCATCTTCTAATGTCAATGGATCGTCTTTGTTTGTGTCAAACACTAGCATTTGAACTTCGTGTTCACAGTATGTGGATTACTTACTAACCCTCCCACTACAATGAAGTTCTCTACTATTCTGACTAGAACTAGTAGTTTCCTGTTGTCGTTTTTCATTGATTATTACTGTGACTTTGCGACTTTATTTGAGACCATCTCCTCTAGTACAATCTTACTGTGAGGTTTGTGGTTATTAACATAGCCTTATTCAAGAAAAGTAGCATTTGTCAATACAAATGTTTTATTTTCTTTTTGGACTATTGAAAAATCCACCTCTAGTCTCTTTGGAATATCCCACAAACATACATACTTCAGAGTACGTTTCCAACTTCCCAGTCTTCCTATTAAGCACGTATGCACGACACCCCCAAATTCTAAAATGGTGTAAACTAAGTTTACAACCATTCCATAATTCTATGGATGTCTTTTGGATAGACTTAGGTGGAACATCATTCAATGTGTATAGAGCACATTGAATCGTATAGCCCCTGAATGACAGTGGTAAAGATGGAAAACTCATCATTTGTCTAACCATATCTAATAACGTTCTATTCCGATTTTCTGAAACATCATTTTACTGTGTTGTTTCAGGTGTAGTGAGTTGGAATTGAATGCCATGCTCACTTAGATGGTTCTTGAATTCACAGTCCAAGTACTCTCTTCCTCGATCAGATCGAAGTGCTTTTAGTGATATACCTAATTGCTTTTCAGCCTCTGTTTGAAATTATTTGATCTTTCCAAAAGTCTCAGATTTTCTTTGCTTTAAATGTAGGTAATCATATCAGGAATAATTGTCAATGAAGATGACGAAATATTCACAACCTCCTCTTGCTTGTACATTAAGTGGATTGCTAACATCCATGTGTACTAGATGAAGTGGTTCTGTGGCTCTTGAACCTTTTAGCAAAGAAAGGTCTCTTGGTCATTTTGATTTCTAGACAGGATTCATAAATAGGGAGAGATCCAATTAAATGGTTCTCTTAAAGGACTATCCTTTACAAGCCTATTTATTCTGTCTAGACCAATATGGTCCAATCTCAAGTGTCACAGATATGTTTCACTATCGGAATCAGTTTAATAGATCTAGGATTAGTTGTTTTTAAATAATTCAAAATTATAAAAATTTGTCATTCCTTATAAGTATGTAAATTTTGTTTATCCCAAAGTATTTGCATAACAAGTAAATAGATAATTTCTTTAAATAATAACTACTTTATTAATAAAAGAAATAAATGTCATGCAAAATAGAAATAAGTTTCCAAACATTAATAATCAAAATTATTAACAATAAACTAAATTTCTAGACTGTAGTTTTCTTTTTTTAAAGAAATCTAAAATTTCTAAAACAAAATAAAGAAATTAAAATTGTTCAACTAACAATAAAATTACTAAATAAAAAATAAAAAACTACTGCTCTCCAACTTCTCCAGCTCCTTACTTGCTACCATAATCCTCATCATTTTCTTCCTCCTTTTCAGGGTTTTGATTCTGCAAAAGGAAAAACAAAAGAAAAATAGTTTAGTGGCATATATTTTTGAATCTACTATCCAAAAATTTGAATCTAATATTCTTTGTATTTGAATCTATTATTCAAAGTTGAAAAAATATATGCGAATCTTATTCACCTTTTTCGTTTGATATAAACGACGACTCTCAGCATAGACTTCCTCTGTCATTGCTCTCCACATCTCATGGGCTGAGTCATAGTGTATATATTTTTCCTTTGTTTCGTCAGGCATGGTGGAAAGCATGCAATAACGTGCCATACGATCGGATTTCATCCAATCTGCATATTTTTCTTCTGCTTCATAGCTAGTAGCCAGAGGTGGTTCTATTGGAGGTTTTTCACAGACTGTTGACATCATCTTCTTGTAAGAAAAAATAGTCAACATGCCTCGAAACCAGTATTTCATATTTCCAGGTTCAAAAACCAAGGATTTGAGAAAGGCATCGGTGTGTAATTCACCAATAGACATTTTTTCTGGTAATAAATAAGCACAAATAAATATTATTATTATATTTAGAAAAATAAATATCAAAGTTTCGGAAATTAAACGTGATGCATGAGCACAATTAAAACACATAAAATAAAGATTAATTTCCACGATAAAATTTTCTAACAATTAAAGTGCCGCCTTAGGGTCGGTCAAATTAATTTTAGAGAATTTATAAGACATTCTTATCTTTATTGTTTAATACTTAAAATAACTCTTTATTTTCTCTTTTAAACATTAAAGTACCGCTTAGTTTGGTCAAGTTATGATTATCCACTCTCAAGCTTAATCATAACTTTGTGAGTGTAACCCATTATTTCGGAGTTCATGACTTAACTTAGGACATGCCGCCTTAGGGTCGGTCAAGCCTAAAATACATCATTAGTTCCTATCTATGTAAGAAATATAACATTGTTATTGATATGTCCAGACACCTTCCTTAGGGGGACGAAAACAAAGTCGTCGCGAGGCGCTATTCATATCTCATGGTGTTATATTAATAATGGAGACCATGGGTTATGTTTGAGATATCAACCCTCTCCCACTCACTATTTTGAAATAAGTGTTTTTAACTTAATTAATTCCAAATTAATTATAGTTTCTTTAAACTTTATGAACACAATTAAAATTGGAAAGAAAACGAGTCTCTATCCCTGAAAACTTACGTTATGTGAAAACTGATATCCAATATTTAATAATATCCAATATATTAAAATATTTGTTATTTTAAACAAATTCAAAATAACTGATCAGTTATCAGATTTTTATTTAAATAATAATATTTAAATCAAATCAAAATATCTCATTATTTATTTAATATTTAAATAACTAAAATTGTGGAATCAAGAGACCAAGTCTATCTCTTATGCGTGTAGCACAGTGCATGTGCACTGTGCCACACGTGTACCACATGCATGTGCATGCATGTGATTTTTCCCAATTTTTATTATTATTTAAATACCAAAAATCCCAAAAATAAATTAATTCAAAATTAATTATATTTTTGTTAAATCAAATAATTAATTAATTCTTAATTAATTAATTACACATAATTAAACAATAATTATGTTTGATACATAGTAAAATATTTTACTTATCACATAAGTCCTTTTTGCCCATTTTTGTATTTGCCTTTGACAGTGATTGTTTGAGCCATTCTAGGGACCATGGACCTATAACATTAAGCTCCAATAAATTGAAACTAAATAATTAAACTCTTTAATTATAATAGTTATTTTATTAATTCTGATATTACTCCACTATAAATTCAGAATTGCACTCTTTATGTTATAGATATACTTTTACAGAAATCTTTTTCGTAAGTCGTCCATTGATATAACCATCTTACAATAGTTCAACCCTCTAATTAATTAGTTCATAAATTAGAATGGGAGAATTACCATTTAACCTTTCTAATTTATTTCTTATTCCTTAAGTACCATTAATTCACTAGTGAATAATTAATCTATAATCTAATTATAGATTTGAGCTCAAAATCATTCAGTTCCAGAATTAACCCTTAAGGGAACTAATATACGATCCGTTAGGAAAGATTAGATTCCGTGTTGTTGATACATGTTCCCAGCCATCCATGATATTAAATCTCCAAAACAAAAGTCATTAGCCTCATTCTTTGAAGAGACCTTAACGAGTGAATCAAAAGATTTAATAAACATGAACAGGAGTTCATGAACACTCAGGATTTAGGTTGATCTATAAATGATCATCAGTTATGATATGAATTACAAGTCTTTGTTGTTAAATGGTTTTTGGATAAAGACTTTAATTCATATCAGTCCATGTCATATATAATCATATTATATAAAGCACCTTTACTGAGATGTCTTTCCACATCAATAATCCGAATCTAGATTATTTGTATCATTATGATACTCAGTAAACCGTACTTACAACTCCAATTAAAGAATTCCATAAATTTAATTTGTCGTTGTTGACCATTTTTATTCATTCATGTGATCTTAATTCTCTCGTACTAATACAAGATCACATCCTCAATAATGAATATGGAATTTTTCTGATATTTACAAAATTATTCAAACAATAATTTAACAATCTAAATATGACAATAATAATAAACCATTGTATTTATTTATTCACAAAAAAAACAAATGTCTTTACATGCTTTTAGGACACACTCCTAACAGAACTACATACAAAGGTTCATGAGAGAAGCTAACCGAGCTACTGCAGTAGGAGATGAGGGGAAGATGGTGGCAATCTCTTCTGACATTATCTATCGGAGTCCTTTGTGGGACAACATACATCGCAACCCAATTTCAACATTACAACAATTTTTGGACCGGGCGGACAAATACATGAAGTTGGACGATGCGATTGAGAAGGGAGAGAAGGGCCTGAACAACCTGAGTGGATCGACTAATCCCCCCAAGAATGGTGGAAATGATCAAAGTGGTTGTAAGAAACGTGGTAATAACGGGTCTGACCGCCACAATGAGAAGAAGGCTAAGTCGGGACCAAACGACAAGCCAACTAAGTATGAACCCCGGTTCACCAACTACACCACTCTTTCGGCAAGCCAAGCGGAGATCTATTTGGCCAGTCATCAAGAGGTCCCCAACCGGAAACCCCCACCTATCAAGAAGGAGATGAGTAAGAGAGATATGAACAAGTTCTGTCGCTTCCATGGAGACTATGGTCATGACACAAATGAGTGCAATCATCTCAAAGATGAGATAGAGTTTCTTCTCCGGTCGGGGAAGCTGAAGAAGTATCAAGCAGAGATGACCCAGGGAGAGGGAAGTAACAATAATCATGGGTTCAAGCGGCAACGATCCCCACCTTTGCAACCTGAACCTGTGGACTTCACACTAGATACTATATGTGGAGGACCACATCTTGCTGGAGATAGCAATAAGGCGAGGGAGAGGTATGCTCGCACCCTTCGTCATGAGTTGGATGCAGCATCCACCTCCGAAATTATGACAGTGGAGGAGCGACCACCAAATAACCCAAGATACAAAAGTGAGTCCCTCACTTTCACTGAAGAATATGCTCGACACGTGAGGTATCCTCACAATGACCCTCTTGTTGTGACAGTCCAAATTTCCAATATGAAGGTGAAGAGATGTCTGGTCGACACAGGGAGTTCTGTGAACATTATTTACAAGTCATCCTTCGAGAGGATGAAGCTTTCCATCAATGACTTGAAGCCGTGCTCTCAAGTCATTTATGGGTTTACTGGAGAAGGATTGTCACCAGCTGGAACAATCAAGTTACCAGTCACAACGGGGGAGGCTCCCAAACATGAGACAGTAATGACCGAGTTTTTGATTCTTGACTGCCCGTCCACCTACAATGTGGTTATTGGTCGACCACTGCTCACAAACTTACATGCGGTAGTTTCAATCTGGCACCTTTCCATGAAGTTCCCGACCAGTGCGGGCGTAGGCTACGTCCAAGGAGACCAGAGGGAGGCTAGGGAGTGCTATAATGCCTCGGTAGCTAAAGCAAGGAAGGGGGCCAAGGAGAACAACATGATTGTTTGTGCTGAGAGAGAGGAGGTGGACGAAATGGATGTCGACCTGAGTTTTGCAGTGGTAACCGACCAGGAAGAGATGTTAGAGGAGTTTAGCCAAGAGAGCACTCTTGGTCTAAAAGAGCAAAAAACCCCATCCGGTGATGAAGTCACCAAATAGGGTGTTGCCCAAAGTGAGGGAAGGGACTTTGATCCTCGCTTTGGGGATTATGAAAGTGAGGTGGGACCATCCAAGGAGTTAGAGGAGGTCCTGATAGATGAGAATGACCCAACCAGAGGGGTCAAAATTGGAAAAAAGTTGAAAGCAGAGGTGAGAGCACAACTGGTAGAATTCTTGCGAAGGAATCAAGATGTCTTCGCCTGGTCTCACAAGGATATGGTGGGTATCTCACCAACTGTGATCGGCCACGTGCTCAACGTGGATGAAAGCTATCCAGCGGTGAAGCAGAAGAGGAGATTGCTCGACAAGGATCGAGCAAAGGCTCTTAAGGAGGAGGTAGAGCGGCTAAAGGAAAATGGGTTTATAAGGAAAGCATATTACCCTGCCTGGGTTTCAAACCCAGTGTTGGTGCCCAAACCCAATGGAAAATGGAGGACTTGTGTAGATTTTACTGACCTAAACAAAGCATGCCCAAAGGATTTCTTTCCTTTACCAAGAATAGACCAGTTAGTAGATGCAACCTCTAGTCATGAAACATTGTCCTTCATGGATGCATATTCAGGGTACAACCTGATCAGCATGCATCCTCCTGATGAAGAGCATACCAGCTTCCAAACAGATATAGGGCTATACTGCTACAGGGTCATGCCCTTCGGACTGAAGAATGCGAGAGCTACCTACCAGCGTTTGGTGAATGGTATGTTCCGTGACTTAATCAGCAAGAGCATGGAGGTGTACGTAGATGATATGTTGGTGAAATCAAAGGAAGCTGAAGGGCACGTGCAAGACTTGGAGGAGTGCTTTGCAATACTGAGAAAGTACAGCATGAAGTTAAACCCCCTCAAGTGCTCATTTGGCGTGGGTTCTGGAAATTTCTTGGGTTTATTGTGAACTCCCGAGGAATAGAGGCAAACCCAGAAAAAATAAAGGCCCTCATAGAAATGAAGTCTCCAGCCAGAATAAAGGATGTACAAAGCTTGACTGGGCGGATTGCAGCTCTAAGCAGGTTCGTCTCTAAATCAACGGACAAGTGTGTCCCGTTTTTTAACCTGCTTAGAGGGAGCAAGAAGTTTGAGTGGACGGTAGAATGTGAGCAAGCTTTCCAAGCAATAAAGGAACATTTGGGCCAACCTCCTGTTCTTTTGAAGCCCATTGATGGAGAAGACCTCTTTGTGTACCTAGCAGTCACGGAGCACGCTGTTAGTGCTGCCCTAGTACGAGAAGAGGATAGAGTGCAACACCCGGTATACTATGTCAGCAAACGGTTGATAGGAGCAGAGTCACGGTATCCCATGATCGAGAAGTTGGCTTATTGCTTGGTACTTGCATCACGAAAATTTTGGCCGTACTTCCAGGCACACCCCATTAAAGTCCTTACTGACCAGCCTCTACGCCAAGTCTTACAGAAGCTGGAGTCCTCTGGTCGGCTACTTAAATGGGCAGTTGAGTTGGGCCAATTCGAAATCAAGTACCAACCGAGATTTGCTATTAAGGGTCAGGCTTTAGCAGATTTCATTGCTGAATGTACCGGGATCGCTGATGTTCCCGACCAGCAAGAGCGCGTCACTGAGCGAAAAGAGGAACTTCCTACTTAGCAACTTTTTGTTGATGGGTCGTCGAATGAGCATCATTCAGGAGCTGGGATTATATTGGTCACACCGGAGAAACACCGGATTCATTGTGCATTAAGGTTCGGATTTAATGCATCTAATAATGAGGCGGAGTATGAAGCCCTCCTAGCAGGCTTGCGCCTGGCTAGAGATGTGCATGCCCGGTCGGTAGAAGTGAACAGCGATTCCCAATTGGTGGTTTACCAAGTCTTGGGGGAATATCAGGCAAGGGGCCTACGCATGGTGGCATACTTAAATAAGACCAAGGATCTGCTAGCACAGTTCGAGGAGTACACCATCAAGTTAGTACCACGAGAGCAGAACTCTAACGCAGATGCTCTAGCAAAGCTAGCTAGTGCAAAAGATGCCGAAACTCTGAATATAGTACCGATAGAATACTTGGCGGAGCCAAGCATTGATGAACAAGAAGCCATGCCGATCACGATAGCTGACACCTGGATGACTCCCATCATTGCTTATCTTGAGCAAGGAACCCTCCCAGATGATCGTAATGAAGCAAGGAAGATTATGAGGCAAGCTGCTAGGTACACCATGATGGATGGAGTGTTGTATAGAAGAGGGTACTCCCTACCTCTACTCAGGTGCATAACACCCGACCAGTCAAAAAATTTATTAGCTGAAGTGCACGAAGGGTTCTGTGGAGATCATGCTGGGGGGTAGAGTCTATCTAAAAAGATTTTGCGGCAAGGATTTTTCTAGCCTACGATGAACGAGGATTCTATGGAGTATGTGAAGAAGTGTGATAAGTGCCAGAGATTTTCTAAAGTGCCCAGGGCGCCTCCGAATGTCTTAAAGAAAATGCAGAGCCCATGGCCTTTTGTAGTGTGGGGCATTGATCTGATCGGAAAACTGTCCAAAGGAAAAGGAGGAGTGCAATTTGCAGTGGTTGCAGTGGATTATTTCACTAAGTGGACTGAAGCCGAACCACTAGCCATGATCACCTCGAAGAAAGTGTTGGACTTCGTGGTTAAGAATATAATATGTCGCTATGGTCTGCCCAAGAAGATAGTGTCTGACAACGGCACCCAATTTGACAGTGACATATTTACCGATTTTTGCACTCGGCATGGCATCACGAAAAGTTTCTCCTCGGTAGCCCATCCACAAGCCAATGGGCAGGTTGAAGCCATAAACAAAACTTTGAAGGACACTCTGAAAAAGCGTCTGGAGCGAGCTAAGGGTGCTTGGGCAGAAGAGTTGCCAGAAGTCCTTTGGTCGTACAGGACTACTGCCCGGACAACAACTGGCCATACCCCATTTTCTTTGGCATATGGGTATGAGGCCATGTTACCTGTTGAAGTAGACCCACTATCTCATCGAAGGACCATGTACAACCAGGAGGAGAATCATCAATTGCTAGCAGAATCTTTGGATTCCCTCGAAGAGAGACGAGAGAAGGCAAGCTTGAGAGTTGCTGCTCATCAGCAAAAAGTGGCGCACTACTTCAATTCCAAAGTCCGAGATCGAAAGTTCCAGGTTAGAGATTTGGTCCTCAGAAAGGTGTTCGTCAGAGACCCGGCAGCTGGAGTACCAGGACCAAACTGGGAAGGACTGTATCAAATTGAGCAAGTCTTGCCACCCGACACCTACAAGCTTGCTCGGTTAAATGGAGAGCTGATCAGGAACTACTGGAATGGCGAGCACTTGAGGAAATACTATCAATAAATACTGCTTACAGAGTAGTAGCTTTGTATCAAGTGTTTAACTTGTTATTTAAGTTTGTATTGTTTGAGACTCGTTATTAGACACGTTTTGTCATTTATTTATTACAAGTAATAAAAGAGATCACGCGCAGCGTGGTCGAATCTTGCTACAAATTTTGCATGTGTTGATTATTCTTGCTTGGTAGTGTTCAACTATCATTACGATTTAAACATAATAGGTCTTCTAAAAATAAATATACATATATACCGGACAGTGTTCAACTGGTCGGTACCCATGAGATGAATGACCAACGTTTAAATAGTTGCATGTTTTTGTAGTGGTTAACTGCTGAAATATGTTTGTATATTCTATGTGTTTCACGAGTAGTAATTGCTCGGAAAAATTCGGTCAAGTAGCAAGTGATCAAGGATTTTTCAACCCTCAATCACTTGGGGGGCACATAGAGCATACTGGCGTGCACATACGGTATACTGGCGTGCACTTCAACAGTATACTGGCATGCACATAGAGTATACTGGCGTGCACATAAGGTATACTGGCTTGCACTTCAACACAGGCAATAAGAGCACGAGCAAAGATATCTGTTTTTAGGCTGACTTGTAAATTTTTGAAGTCTAAAAAGGCCATTAAGCTAACTTGTTTAACAACGCTTAAGTAACTTGGAATTTTTAAAATTTTAAGTTAGAAGCAAATATTCGTGTGATAATAAACGTTATGCTCATAAAATGTTAGAGCAATAAGAGCGTGAGAAAGTATATTTAGTATGGACTTATGAAATGTTTAGAATTTCTAAGTTAGAAAAATAAGTACTCATGTGAAAACAAAGGGCATACAGAGACTTTACTATTCACAATAAACTTGTAATATTTTAAGTGTAAAAATACTTAAATGTTTCAAGATAGCTAAAAAAAAAAACTAAAGTGCAAATGCCAAACAGCTCGATCATACGAGCAAGAGTGTATAATAAAAAACAAAATAAGGTATGATAGAAGGCTGGTAGGACAACAACTTGTCTGGTCGGGCAGAAGCTTCTCTGGTAGGATGTGGGATCACTGGTCGGCTCTAGTAGGTTGACCAACCCCCTCCTCGGCATCGACTTCTCTTTCCCGTCGGAATGATAGCGTAGGGGAAGCAGATGTAGTGCCGGTAGGATTAGCAGCTTCCTTAGCAGCCCTGGCCTCACTTATGGCGAGCTCCTCTGCCTTAATCTCCTCGGTGAGAAATTCGAGGTTGAGAGGCTTGTTTAGCTTCCACACCTGATAAAAACAGTTGAAGCAGGTCTCCTCGTAGCGAGTCAGATCAGCTTCCTTCTCCTGCTTCAGCTCCTCATTCTCGCGAATTAGTCCTTCGTTCTCGCGAGCTAACCCCTCGTTCTCACGAGTCAGTCTGTCTAGCTGATTAGTCGGTGACTTGTTGGCTTGGGTTAGTTGATCATTCCCACCAGCCAACCCCTTAACAGACTCCTTTTGCTCAGCCACAGTCTTCTCTGATTGCTCCAACTTGGATTGAGAAGCATCCACCTTAGCACGAGCCTCCACTAGTTGATCATTTAAGACCTTGATCAACTCCTTGTAGTCGACTGATCGGTGCTGGGCATGATAGATGGTCATGAGCGTCTGCATGAAAAACAAAAGGTTACTACAAAGTATGAATATAAGTAACAAACTATCTTGTGGTAGAACACTTACATTCGCTAACTGAACGATCCCTCTCTCTAAGATGACGTCAACATTGAGTCGAGGGAAGGATTCAAAGCCTTGAATCGTTGAAGCGTCGTGGAGGGTCTAATCTACTGCCCCCCTTCCAATGGTACTAGCAGTACGTAGTGCCTCGCTCAGGCCGGTCGGACGAGGGGGAGTTAGGCTCGCTGATGGAGGGAGCGAGGAAGGGGTCAATTGCGGGATCGTAACTAACCCCTCAGGTTGTCTCCCTTGGCTCGGGGGAGTGGAGCCACTTCCTTCACCAAATTTCCTCTTCGGGGCAGGAAGAGCGATGCAGTGCCTGAACATCTCTGGATCTGCAAAAGAGGAAAACACAAGATTTGTTAGAAAAATAAATATAATAAAATGTAGATAAGTGTATTACTACTACAGCTTTCTTAGTCTCAAATCACCAAGTTATCAAACTTATTGCTATGACTACTAGACCTGCGTTGAGGATCTGATCGAGGAAGTCGTCCTCGTCGTCAGATGATGAGCTGAGGTCCCTCTCAGGCTGGATGGCCTTTCCCTTCCCGGGCTGGGCAGGGATAGCAGGACTACGCTGATGCTCAGGCTGAGGCTCCCTAATGACAAGGTCGCCTGGTCTACAAGAGTGCGGAGATGGCCCAGGAGAAAACTGGTCAGTCACCACCTCAGTCCCGGCGTTGGACTGGTCAGTCGCATTATTCTCCTCAGTGGTACTCTCCACTGCAATGTTTTGGTCACACGGTATTAGGCCCACCATCTGAAGGTTGTCCACGGTAACCAAAATTTTCACGTCCTTATCCTCAATACACATGTTAGCCAACACCTTTGCTCGCTTGAACATCCCTTGAGTAGGCAAGGGTTGATGGAACAGACCCGCATGTGTAAAAGCCAAGTTGTTGGCTTTGATGTCTGATGTGAGGAAATACTCAGTGTAGTATTTCTCAGGGTTCGACTTGTGTGCGATACCACAAAGGTATTTAATCCCCTTTTTCCTGTGAAAGAGGTGGAAAAAACCCGTGTTCTTGTGCCTGGGGTTAGTCCTGAAGTCGAACAAATAATGTACCTCATGAGGAGTGGGCTCGTCCCAACCTTGTAGAGAGTAGAGAATATACAGCGCGGACAACGCCTGGATCCCATTCGGTGCGATCTGGAAAGGGGAGACGTTGAAATAACCTGCTATAGATCGGAAATAGGGGTGTAGTGGGAGTGTCGCTCCTGTGTGGATATGGTGCCTGGACCAGGCACAGTATGGTCCGCCGGGCCTGTTGGCTCTTTGGTGAGGACCCAGACATATCACGTTCATCCCACTCAAACCCAAAGCTTGGATGTGTTTGTAGAACATCCCGGGATTGATTTTTGTAAGCTGGGCAGTGAACCAGGAAGGTGTTTTTTCTCCTCCCTTCCGTGGTTTTTGGATGGCCAAGTGTTGGACCTCGGTGGCAAACTCCTGAGTGATTCGTCTCCAAGTATTACTTGATTTTGACACCTGAAGAGGTGATCTCGAGGAAGCTGCAGTGTGGGCCTCACTGCGTTCCACCACCTTTTGCACCGCTCTGCGAGCAACTTGTGGATCTTGGTCCTGCGAGAGTCTATTGGATTTCTTCACCCTCATGGTCGACTGTTCAGCTTGCTGAAGAAACCGCTCTTCGTGGAGGAAGTATAAGGCTGAACGGGGAAGGATCTGCTTGAAGCGGTGGAGGCGATCCTCAGGAGTGCGACTGGTAGAAGACTTTGATGAGGAATCGCTGCTTTGAGGGGTCTCGATTGACTGCGGGATAGATGTATCGGAGTCCGTGTGGTTGTCACCCCCCCTATAGTCAAAGTGATTCATCTACAAAAATAAAAAAATGGGGAGGTGAGTAACCATACAGATAGAATTCAATAAGAACAAAATTTATTTTTCTACTTAGAAAAATTTCTTTAAGTGGTAAAAATATAGCATGCATGGGAAAAAAGAATTTTAGTGCCTAAGAAATGCTCAAAATGAATATGGCATGGAGCATGACACGCTTGGTCCGAAGAGCCAAGAGGAACCAAGGGGTCGTGTGGTGTTCACTCAGAAGCAACTAGTCCGAGCAGGTGTGTGTGCCTATGTCCGATCGGTTAGTGCATGCCTAAAGGGCTGTCCGAGGATTCCATCACCCATGTGCGTGCCTATGTGCGTACCTAGCCGTGTGCACCCAAGCCTAGTGCATCCGAGGAACCAAGATGTGTGTCCGGTCGGACACCCTATGTTCGACGAGAAGCATCCAAGGCGTGGCTAGCCATGTGCGTGCCTAGCCGTGTGCACCCAAGCCTAGTGCATTCGAGAAAACCGATCGGACCATCCGAGGAGCCAAGGCATGGGTCCGGTCGGACACCCCACGTCCGAGGAGAAGCGTCCGAGTAAATGGCCCGTGTCCGAGGAGAGGCGTGCCTTGCGTCCGAGGAGCCCCAAAGCATGTGTCCGGTCGGACACCCTTGTCTGAGAAGAGGCAATGTGTCCGAGGAGATTAGCCTAAGGCCGAGGGGTTCAAATGGTCCAGTCCGAAGCACTGCCCATGGTCCGATCGGACCACATGTTTACAAAAAAAAAAAAAAACAATGTCCCTTACCATACCCCATTTTTCATACCCAAACTCCACTATTTTCCTTGAGCCGAAAAAGCAAAGTCCTAAATTCCCTAACACAAACATGTTTCCTCATCCAAAGCACACAATCACAAGATCAAAATAGAGAAATTGAAAAGTTTTTCAATGTTCTTAAAACCACCTATGCCCTCAAAAACCCAAAAACCCATAATCATGATTTGGGTTAAATTGACCTATTTTTCTTGAAATTCTCATGAAATTGAAGCTAATGTTGGGTTACCCATAGTACAAACATCATCAAAACAGCCACCAAACACATTATATCTCTAAGATTCATGGGCAAATTCAATGAAAAATCCCCTATAGAGTTTCGGCCACTATATGTATTTTTCATGGATTTTTTGAAAAAATAACAACAATATGAGAGCATGGAGGAGAAAACTTACCCAACTTTGGAGAACCCTTAATTTTCTTGGAGATTGCTTGAAGGAATGAAGAGTTTCACCTTGGAGTCCCTTGAAGTTTCGGCCAAGAGAAAGAGAAGCCAAGAGGTTTCGGCCAAGAGAGAAAAAAGAAGAGGAAGGGTTTTTGAAATTTGATTTTCTTGTGTAAGTGGGAATGTGTAAGTGTAGGGATTATTTAATGGAAAAAAGTGGGAGTTACCACTTATTTTTGGACCCTTGGAATTCCTGGGATATTTTTTCTCCCCACGATCATGAGCAGTTATTTGCAGTGATCGTGGTCTGTGGAGCTGTGGTCTGCTGCATGGCGGGAAGATGAACAGTTATTTTTTATAATGCCGTCAGCTGTGGAGAAAAAAGTTTATTATGTGAGGTATCATATAATAAACTTGGGGGGCAAATGTTATCCCCAAAATTTGAAAATGATGATGTGGCAATAGAAATGACAAGTGGCAAGGAATGGTTGGGTGACCTGGCTTAGGAGTAGCCCAGTGCATCAATAAAGAGTTTTGACTGCTTGAGAAGTGTCATGACAGACCAGTCAAGTTGTTGCATCCAACCGATCATGACCTTGCCGACCAGTCATGACTTTGCTGCCCAGGAATGACCTTGCATCCGACAAGTCATGACTTTGCTGGCTAGGAATGACCTTGCATCCGACCAGTCATGACCTTGCTGCCCAGGAATGACCTTGGTCGATCGGTCATGCACATGTCCGACCAGCTAAGTGCATGTCCGACCAGTCAAGTGCATGACTGCCCAGGCAAGGGCATGTCTGCCCAGTGAAGGTGTGTTCAACCAGATTGAAGGTGATATGGATCAACTAGATAGAGCATGACTACGTCAAGATTCCCAGAAATAGCTTCAACAAGAATCGGTCTTAGCATACGCGGGAATCTCTCATTCTTCCCACAAATTTGGTGTTCTGTTACATTTTGAATATTTTTGTAATTTAAATATAATAAGAATAATAAAATATCCTGATCCTAGGGGATATCATATGTATGATCCTAAGCCTATAAATATATGGCTAATGAGATCAGAAAAGGACTTTTGGTCTTTTAAACATTTGATCTGAATTTTCTAGAGAGAGAGAGTACTTGTATTTGAGAGAAATCTTGTATTCTTGTAATCTACACTGAAGAAACTCAGTTGACTCAGGTTCATCTGATCTTGAGTGTAGATCTATAATCACAACTCTAAGTGGATTAGGCTATTACCAACATATTGGGGCTGAACCACTATAAAAATTACGTGTGTTATTTACTTTCTGTTCAAAATTGTTTGTGTTGTTTAATTTCTCTTGAAGGCTTTATCGTTTTTGACATCCTCACGTTGTTGGCCAAAAATGCGGTCAAAAATATCCAATTCTGCCCTCTCGGCACGCTAATCAAGGCACTATACCCTATTAGCATTTTTGGGTTGTTACAGTCATATATTCCAATAATCACTGAAAACACAATATCAACCACAAACCAAATGAGTACTAAAATAAAAACCAATTTAGAATAAAAATCAACTATATTGATATTAATAATACAGTCCCCGGCAACGGCGCCAAAAACTTGTCGTGAAAATTATGTATTACGCAAGTATACGCAATCGTAATAAGTAATAAAGTGATAAATCAAGTATCGTTCCCACGAAGACTGTTATTAACTACCAAAAATTAATCTTTAATTCTAATTGATTAACAAATAATGAATTCTAAATTTATAAAATTAAAGGAATAAAACAATAAAATAGAATAATAGAGAACTCAATACTAAATTTTTTAATTGATGGAATAAGAATTAGGGTTATGAATTTCATCTACTTTCCACCTATGCCTGTCTAATGCGAAGAATTTCTATCTCTATTGTGATAGCGGATTACAATTGTAAATTATATTCTTACTAGGACTTATAATTCTCTACAATAAGAAATCTCATACATCTCTGTGGTAAACTAACATATTGCAGGCATTAAACACGTAATCCCTAAGCTACACAAATCATACAAGTACTCTCGTCCAATATAAATCTATAATTATTTGAATATAGCATATTTATCCTGCACTTCCCAGATCTCAGGTTAAAATCATATAAATCATGTAAATGGTAATCAAGCATTAAACACAAGCAAAGCAATTCACAATATTGATAGAAAATTCATAAAAATTGCATT
Source organism: Humulus lupulus (assembly GCF_963169125.1). Taxonomy (NCBI): domain Eukaryota; kingdom Viridiplantae; phylum Streptophyta; class Magnoliopsida; order Rosales; family Cannabaceae; genus Humulus; species Humulus lupulus. The sequence continues at coordinate 196,884,260 of NC_084795.1, forward strand.
AGATAATCATAAAGTTTCAAGAGAATTCATTAACACCCTAAATAAGAAAATTAGTTCATGCTAAACATAAATAAATCCATCAAACTAAATATAAACATCAATACACGAGAAAGTAAAAGAAAAAGAAGAAAAAGAATGATAGAATTAGTTGATCTCCAAGCTTTTGCCTCCATAGAGTATTCCTTAAGTCTCTCCTTCACGTCCTCTTTCAGAAATCATCATAATGTTGCTTAAATAGTAGTTTGTGCTTTGAACATGAAATGCCAATTTTACCCCTGCTTAAAATGCCCTAATATGCACGTTGACCATTCAGGCGTCGCGACCCTCTAATGAAGCATTGCGACCCATGTCTAAGAACCAAAGTCTACCTCCTCTCTGACTTGACAAGCACCGCTGCTCTAATTCTGGTGCGTCACGACTCAAATTCTCCAATCTATAGCACCGCGGCTCTCTAAGGTGGCGCGTGACCCTCAACTTCTCAGAATTCGACATATCTGTCTAATTGTAGCATTGCGGCTCTAATGCTCAAAGCTACGACTCAAATGCCTTTTTTTCACCAAATCACATCTTTTCAAAGCCAAACACGGTCATTTATCAATTTTTTCCATAAATCTAAAATATTATCAAACACAGGCAACAAAAATGTCATACTGCACAAACATAACTAAATAAGCCCAAAAATTCCCTAAAACAACTCTCTAAAACACTATAAAAACTATTCTATCACCCACGACTAGACATGAGAAGAAAACATCCTGTCAGACACATTTAGGAGTTATGCGGAGCAGCAAGAAAAGAAGTTGGTCAAAAGACATGCGACCAGAGCTGCTCGATGGAACAGATTTAAAACTCAAATTTAGTTAAATATATAGATACTTGCAAGATATCTATTATTTCAAATTTAAAGTGTATTATTTACATATTATTTTATTATTATTTGTAGCACAAGTTACGCAAGGCTCATGACCCATCTTTGTACGTTCTTGAGTCTATAAATAGAGACCCAAGAATTCATTATTCCTTAAGCTCTAATTCTTTACTCGAGAGCGATCCAAGGTCGAGATCAGAAAGGTGTGGATCGTGATCATTGGCATTGGAAAAAGGGAAATCTCGAGTATAGGCTGAAAGGACACCTAGGGTACGAAAAAGACGTTTCGAGCCGCAGACTTGACCCTTCATTAATTGCACGAATTGATGGGCCCAACAATGGGGGATCAACATGTAGCAAGAAATCTCATAGTGGCGTCAAAAGAAGTCCAAACGTTTCCATCTGAGGACTATTCAGTTTTTCCCCAGTTTTAAGTCTCCAATGTCCGAGGATGAGTGGAGACTTCGGGGGCAAATGTTGTTCTTGTTTTCACCAAAGGACACGTGACAATCTGAGTAGGATATGTGGCGAGAACGTGTGCCTCTTCAAGTGAGGCCACGCCCCGAGGGTCATTCCTCGGAGGGTGGATATCTCGGCTAGAGGCCACGTCCCTCGGATAAAGGTAAGGCACAAACGTCTCTCTGAGGCCAAGCCCCAAGAACTGGTTAGTAGTCTTCAATTTTTTTACAAATAGTTGTCTTCCAGGCCAAGGACCTTGTCCTCGGGACCTAGAAGGCTAGCCAGGTGTCAACCAATGCAGGTTTGCAGCGTTAGAGGATCGCTTGAAAACATTTTTGGCGATCCTTCCACAGTGTTGTCAATTGTACGACTCGACAATTTGCACTCCCACTACGTCGCATAACAAGGAAATATGTGTGGCATGCCCTGACAGTGCCAGAGGCATGTTCCCCATAAAGTATGTAACTTTCTATAGCGGGCCTCGCATTTTTCGCCTGGGCCGTGGTCTCTGGTTAATGCAACCCAATGCATTAAAGTGGTATTAATGCCCCAATAACAGGGAGAATGTGTATTAATTAGTCCAATGTGTATTAATTGTAGATGATTAGCATTAATGACCCCCGTCTCTATAAATAGGGCTGGGGATCTCATTGTAAAGGGTTGGGAATTTTTGGAGAAAGATAACCTTGTACTCATAGCAATATAAACGTTGCTTGAGAAAACCTCATTGGAGATTGCCTTAGCAAGTTTCCAATCTCCTTAATATCAGAAACTCATGGATTAGGGCTCTTTTATAGCCTGGACCACGTAAAAACTGTTGTCCTCTTGTTGCTCATTTCTTTAATTTCTCATCTTTTGGGTTGATAGCGAAAAAGACAGTCAACAATATCGTTTATTTCACTCAGTGTTGTTGGCTAATTCATGGGTCAACATAATTAACTACTTTATTATTAAAAATTATATAAAAAATGAGTACACGTTATAAGATAAAATTTATTATTATTATTAGGATGGTCTATTATTAAGATGGTATAGTTAATTCTCTTCTTTTAGTAATTTTTAATGATTAATTAGTTTTTTTTTTTTAACAAAAGAAAAATTTTATTCAAAAACAAACCAAAGATACAAAACAGAGAAACAGCTGCTACAAACCAGCAGACTGCAAACTCAACCGGCCATTAAACAGAACAAAACAGAAGCACTACCAGCTCTCTACAACCTTACGAAAATGCATATCCCTTTTCCTATGAGAAAGAGTACCCAAGCTCAACACTCTATACTTAACCGAATCCTTGATGTCCATACTAATTCTGCTGGCCATTTTACAAACAGAATCGAAAATACAACCATTCCTATTGCACCAGATAAAATACCAGGAAGCCGAGATCACAGCATTAATAATCTGGTTCATCACATTATTCTTAGTTAACAAGCACCAACGATTAAGCTCCTCATACGAATCTGGCCAGTGGAAATAACCCAGCCACCTTCCAATATCCTCATAAACTTTCCTGGAGTAGATGCAATCCATGAACAGATGGCTATGAGATTCAAAACCATACTCACAAACAGGGCAGAGAGCAGATGATAAATGCAAGAACCGACTCAAATGATCTCTAGTAAGAAGATGATTGTTGAAAATCTGCCAGTAAATGAATCTATGTTTGGGCATAATAAGCTTGTTCCACACTGTATCAGCATATCCCACAGAGGTAGCAGAAATAAGAGAGGAATATACATGTTTGATACGAAATTTACCTCCCTTAACAGCTTGCTTCAAGCAACCCTCATCAATAACTTGTCTAAGCCTTAACAATTTCTTAACATACCAGCACATATCCTGACTGATGGGAACATTCCAAATGTCAAACTCCTTCAGATAAATGGAACTAATCCATTTAACCCAAAGGCAGTCTTGTTTTGAAGTTATCGCCCAAATGAAGTTAGCCATCAAAGCCATGTTCCATTTCTAACCTTCTCGAAAGCCAATACCACCCAGTTTTTTAGGGAGACAAACCTTTTCCCAAGAAGGGAGATGCAACTTGCTTCTATTCCCATTAGATCCCCACAGAAAATCCCGACAACTTTTATCAATGGCAGCAGTGATTTTGGACGGAAGTATAAAAATACTCATCCAAAAATTCCTAATACCAAGCAAAACTGAGTGTATAAGTTGAGCCCGACCAGCAAATGACAAATTTCTACTCGCCCAACAATTAAGCTTCTTATTCAACTTATCCAGAATCACCCCACAATCTGAAGCTTTCCACTTAGTAGGCCGAAGGTGAACCCCCAAGTATTTCAGCGGAAAGGATCCTTCTTCCATTTGCAACATCTCAAGAATCTGAGCTTTGATGGGATCCTTAACCCCTCCAAAAAAGATATGGGATTTAGATTTATTCGTGGAAAGCCCAGTAGAATCACAAAACACAGTGAAAGCCTCATGAATCTTACTCACTGAACTGACATTTCCTTTAAAGAAGATAATCAAATCGTCTGCAAAACAAAGGTTAGTTAACCTAATATGTTTACATAAAGGATGAAAACCAAAGCCTTTTTTATCAGAGTAATACGCTAAAAGACGAGTAAGGTATTCCATAACAAGCACAAACAAAAGAGGAGACATGGGGTCCCCTTGCCGAAGGCCTTTTTCCCCTTTGAAAGAGCTCTGAATTCTCCCATTCATTAACAGATTATAGTTGGTACCCTTTAAGCAAGCTAGAATCCAATCAATAAATCTAGAAGGGAAGCAAAGTTGCTTAAGCAAATCTCCCACAAAATTCCAATCAACAGTGTCATACGCCTTACTCAGATCAATCTTCATTAAGCACCTTGCTGAAATATTCTTTCTAGTGTATCCCTTAAGGAGATCTTGGAAAATCATTATATTATGAGCAAGAACTCTATTTTTTATAAACGCCCCTTGATTACTATGAACCAAGAAGGGGAGCACTTCCGAAAGTCTGGAACAAATCATCTTTGATATACATTTGTAGAGTGTATTACTAGCAGAGCTCGGATCAGCTATCTTAGGAATAAGAGAAATCACAGTTTCATTCAGCTCCTTCGGCAAGTACCCATTCTGAAAGAAGTCCAACACAGCAGTAGAAATTTCATCTCCAATATCTAACCATAACCCCTTAAAGAAACCCGAGCCAAAGCCATCCAAACCAGGACTTTTAAAGGAGTGAATGCTAAAAAGAGCCTTCCTCACATCTCTCTTGGTAAAGGGTCTCAATAAACTGACTTGAAGGTCCAAAGACAGTCTATTACCCTGGAGAATACAGTTGATATCAATCTCTTTAGATGTCCAACTTCTCCTCCCCATAAAATTCTTAAAGTGGGAAAGAAAGTGCTCAACCACTTTAGGAAAATCTTCTTCTATTTTGCCTCCAATAGAGAAGGAAGTTATTCTATTATCAACCCTTCTCTTCCTCATAAAAGCATGAAAGAATCTCGAATTTTCATCACTAAACTTGAGCCAATTAAGTTTGCTCTGCTGTTTGAGATAACTAGCATAACAGTTTTGTAAGACTGAAACTTTGTGTTGAGCTTGAGTAACTATTTGATGAAGAGATAGATCAGCTGGGTTAGCTGCCAAAGCCTCCTGAACTCTACTAAATTCCTCCTTAGCCTCCCTATACTTCAAAACAACATCTCCAACCTCCTCCCTGTTGAACCTTTTCAGCATATGTTTCACTCGAAAAAGCTTCTTGACCACCATGTTAAGGCCTCCACCAAAACCAGCTGGAGCATTCCAGCAACACAGAACAGCGTCTCTGAAACCTCTATACTGCATCCAATGGTTACCAAACCAAAAAGGAATGAATCCCACCTTGTTAACTTCTTGACTTCGAATCACATAGAAACTATGATCAGAAATGTAGTCCCATTTGAAGCAAGCTACAGTTTTCGGGAACTCTTCCAGCCACAACTCATTAATAAAAACTCTATCTAATTTAGAAAAAATACAGTCTCCTGCCTCATGTTTGTTCGACCACGTATACTGAGCACCAGCACAATTAAGCTCCTCAACTTGGCCTAAAGCTAACCAATCTTGAGCATCAGCTATCTCCTTAGCAATGATTTGTCTTCCACCAATCCTATCTTGGTAGCTAAACATGGCATTAAAGTCTCCAAAAATAATCCAAGGAGACTTTAACTGACCAATACTAGCTAATTTATCCCAAAGTTTTTTCCTCTCACCCATAGAATTACTACCATAAACCACAGTAGCATAAAACAATGTCTGCTGGCCACTCACTCTGATTCTACAATGAACCAGTTGAGGATCTTCAAGCAAGATATCAACCTTCACAAACCTAGCTTGCCACAAGACTAAAATTCTACCAAAAACAATAGGACTAGAAAAGTAATCCCAATTCTGAAAATTATTCTCAAAAATTCCCTTAAGCTTCTCATGTTTCACCTTAGTCTCAAAAAAAGCTCCAAAACCCACC